>NC_036465.1:818637-1418637 GCF_002775205.1 Xiphophorus maculatus
TCCTCTTCCCGTTTGGAGGACACGCCTCTTCCCGTTTAGAGGACACTCCTCTTCCCGTTTGGAGGACACTCCTCTTCCTGTTTGGAGGACACTCCTCTTCCTGTTTGGAGGACACGCCTCTTCCTGTTTGGAGGACACGCCTCTTCCCGTTTAGAGGACACTCCTCTTCCCGTTTGGAGGACACTCCTCTTCCTGTTTGGAGGACACGCCTCTTCCTGTTTGGAGGACACTCCTTTTCCAGTCCGTTATTCTATAAAGTCCAGTTCAGTTGTGAGGCTAACTGACCTCTGACCTCTAGTCCTTCAAACCTCGGTCTGGGTTCGGTTGAAGTGAACTCTGGTTCAGTTTGAATGTGAACACCAAGCGGACCGGAGACCGCTCCAAAAGCAAGAAGTGGACTACAGCGCAGGGCATTCTGGGTAAAAACAACCAAAACTAATGTGTTAGCCTAGCGCTAGCAGCAGAAATGGCTCCTGGTCTTTAGCCAAAGACTAAAGAGAAATCCTCCAACACTAAAATCCTCCATCTTGTTTCCATTTGGTGAAGAAGGAAGTTGCTCTCAGTGTCTTCAGAGGTTTTCATGTTTCTTTCAGTGGTTCTTGGTGCAGCGCCCCCACAGGCCAGGAGGGGAACAGGTTGGTTTGACTCAGAGCCACAGCAGCTGGAGGTGGAGCAGAGGATGGAGTTCTGGTTCCAGTAGAACCGGGTCGACCGGACCATCAGGTGGTAAGCAGCATAAAATGTCACAGGAAATAAAACAAAAAAAAGAAAATCCAAGTTAGGCAGCATGGTGCCATACTTCACAGTTGTGATGTCTCCTCTGGCTTGTGGGTGTAGCGACGGTCATTTTGTCCATCAGACCTCAGGAAGCGTCTCCAGAAATGCCTACAAACTGTTTATGTTCTTTTAGGGGAGATCTATTCCTCCAGATGTAGCGGCATTATTAACGTGAATTATCAGTTTCTGTCAGTAGAAGAATATTCTACAGATCTGACAATACTCAGACATCATGATGCAAAGCGATGCTAACATGCATGTGCGTCAGCCTGATTGCAGACGTTTTTGGTTTCTTACAGGTCGGTGGTGTGTTCAGGGATGTGCGGAGGAATCCGGGTCAGTTTGAGGTTGGAGCAGTCCACCACGGTGCCTTCACAGCGACATCTCTCCGGACACACCAGATCCTGGAAACACTCCCCACTCAGCCGGTTGCGGTAGTCCTCCTGACCTGCAGGGGGCGAGCCACAGTGGAGGACACAGAAACAGAGAGAAGGAAGAGGGGAAGGAGATTAAAACCAGTAAGGAGACGGAGAAAAATAAAAACACCAAACGGGGGAGAGAGCTGTGGATGCAAAATGTTGATACAAAACATTCAGAAACTTTAAAAAATAATTCATCTTTTAGGGAGAAACATGAACATCCAGCAGACACACGACCTTTAACCCCGGAAGAGTTCACCTCTGTTATTAAACAAGTCTGATACAATGAGGAACATGTATGAGAACAACAGGACTAGCGCTAACAGGAAGTGGTGCTGTGCTAACAGGAAGTGAAGGAGCAGAAAACAGAAAGCAGGAGTCAAACTGAAAGCTGGTAGGAAAATGCAAAAAAATATATTTTAAATTTTTTAAGGGGAAAAAAACACATTAAATGAAAATCTCCACCTGCAACCAGCTCTGTGAAGTTTGACCGGCAGTTAGCGCTGAAATTTGGAATATCTGACGTCAGATTATGATTGTGCAACAAAGATAAAGCAGAACGTTCTCACGGCGTCAGAGGAGTCAGAGCCAAACCCCTACAGGCTCCGAGGCGTGTGATTGGCCGGGAGAGGCATGTGGGCGTGTGCCGCGCGGTCCCTGGCGCTTGACGGAACCATGTGATGTCACAGTAGGCGGGGCCACATGGTTAGATCAAGCACAAGAGACAGCTGCAGAACCAATCAGAATGAAGGTCCACACAGGAGGAAGGTGGGGCGACAGAGAGCTGCACCAGTCAGTCAGGGGGAGAGGGGCCAGAGAGAGGTCAGGGGTCAAGAGGAGGAGGAGGCAGCGGGGGGAGGGGAGCACAGGAAGGAGAAGCGACAGACAGGAAGAGCTGAAGCAGAGGCCGCCGCCTCCAACAGGGCGTGGCGGGGGCGGAGCTACAGACAGCGCTCAAGATGGCAGTCGAGAATTTAAAACCTGGGAACAACAACGGGAACGTGACGGGGAACAACCCTCTGCCAAACATGAGTCAGAAACAGATCTGAAACAGCGCCGCCCTGCTGGCAGGAGAACATGCAGCAGCCCTGGAAGAGGCTGGAGGCAGAGGAAACGACAGAAATGATTTCATGTCAGAAAGTCTTCACGCCCCCAGACTTCCTGTCAGACTTCCTGTCAATGCAACACATGGATCTCACAGTGTAATAAATGAAAAACAATAAAGAAGCAAAGCAGATTATTTAGTGATAAAATAGATTTTTTCCCATCTGTCATCTCCAGCTCAAGCAGACTGGATGGAGAACATCAGCTTTTCATAGATTCTCATTTAGATTCAGGTCTGGACTTTGACTAGGCCGTTCTAACACCTGAATCTGCTTTGATCTAATCCAGACGTCTGTAGCCTTTATCCAGCTAAGTAAACACAACCTTTAGCTCAGTGTTTCTCAACCTTTTTTGGGACAGCGCCCCCTACCCATCATCCAGGTCCTCACCGCCCCCCATCAAAAAATGTGTAGGCTCCTTTGCACTGAATATTATTTTATTATTAATATTACTATCACTATTGTTGATATTTTGATTTTTATGGTTCATGTATTTATCATGAAAAATAATTTCCCAGAGAACAAAAAAGCAACGTGAATAGAAATTATTTTTACAGGCGTCTAAGAAAAATGCAATGAATGAACATTCAAGTCAGCAGCCAATCAGAGAGGAAAAATATTCTTGTTCTGACCCATTTTAGTTGTTAAATGTTGAACAAAATGACCAGATAAAAGATGTTCAACAATACAAGTTTAAACTTTGAACTATTTGCAAAAAGACTCTGCAACATTAAAACATGGGTAGAACTGCAGCCATATCAATCATAACTCTTCTTCTCTTCAGTGTCTCTGTGAGTTTCTGGTGCTGCAGCTCCGTGCTGCCTTCAGGAGAATGGGACATCAGAGTTTCATCCATAAAAATTCATCCACAAGGTATTAATGTGTAAACCAGAGATTTCAGTGGAAAAACAAAAGTTCCAGATCATTTTAATGCCACACAAATATGGGACAGAAACATGGATGATATCTTTATATAGACTGTCTATTGATTTATAGATTAATAATCTATTAATTTATAGATTAATAATCTATAAATCAATGTATATTGATTTATAGATTAATAGTTTTACTGGACAGAAATTAAACAAAACAAAGCTGGTTCTTAGTCAAATCCTAATGAGTCAGACTGAAAGAGTCATGGAGTCACTGAACAGCATCATGACATGAAAAATAATATGTAATAAATATATAAAATAAAATCTAATTAAAAACATAAATACGTGATAAGTTCCTTATTACTGTTATCATCTGTAAATTATATTTCTTCTTATTGTTAGCTGTGGTCCCAACAAACCCATGGCACTTTAACAATATTATTTTACCTTTCATCTGAAAACAATGACTGTTTATTCTTGCCATATCTGTGTTAATTATTGTTCGAAAGGTCTTGCCATACCAGTTTATTCCTCTGTATTTAACTTAGTTTATTCTTTTTTTTTTTTTTTTTTTAGTTTTTGCGGCGCTAGTGGCTCGTTTTTTTTTTGACAGTAGGCAGACAGGAAGGAGGGTGAGGAGAGGGGGGAAGACATGCAGCAAAGGTCGTCGGGACCGGGAGTCGAACCCGCGACGTCCGCGTCGAGGACTAAAGCCTCCAAACATGGGGCGTGCTAACCCCCTGCGCCACCACAGCACGCCCCAGTTTCTTAGTTTATTCTTACATTTTGTTCTTCATTCATTTCCATTTAGTTTTCTGTGATTAGTTTTACCCTCTCTTGGTTTATTGTGTCCTCTTTAGTTTCTTTTCTGTTGTTAGTTTTATTTGATCGTTTTTATTGACGCTCGCCTCCAGTAATCTTCACTCATCACCTGCTGCGCCGCCTCATCCTGAGTTTCACCTGATTTGCCTCAGATTGATTTTTCACTCTTCAGGATTCTCTGATCCTGATTCACATCCAGTTCGTTGCTCCGTTCTACATCCTGGTTCTCCTGTTTCAGAGTTTTGCTCAACGTGAGCGTTGTCTTTTTCTTCTTTACCCCCTGCGGTGCGGAGCGGTCGGGAAGAGTATCGATGGAGAAAAGCATCGATACCTAAACCTTTTAGCTCAGGTATTCTGATGACTAAAATTCAAAGGTTCTGTGGTGCCGTTTCATACCGGATCACTTTCAGCACCGATGTTAACTCCATAAAATGACCAGACAAGTGAATCACAGCATCATCAGCCGGTGTGACGCTGAACTGATGGTGAAGCTACCATTAGCAGGAGAAGCTAACAGACACTGAAGAGAAGAAGAGCTGCCATCGATGCGCTGCATGTTTTAATGTTACACAATACAGTTTCTGCAAGTTGCTCAAAGTCTGAACTGGTATTGTTGTGCATTTAAAGTGTAACGTTTACCTTGGAGCAAACGGCCCCCAAAGGAATCCCAGGACCCCCAGAGGAATCCCAGGACCCCCAGAGGAATCCCAGGACCCCCAAAGGAATCCCAGGACCCCCAGAGGAATCCCAGGACCCCCAAAGGAATCCCAGGACCCCCAGAGGAATCCCAGGACCCCCAAAGGAATCCCAGGACCCCCAGAGGAATCCCAGCGCCCTCTGCTGTCCTCTGAACGCCCCCCAGGGGGCAGTACCTACTTTAGAATTAAGATATATTTTTAAAAAATAATACATTTTTCTAAAATCCTAATTTCTTTTCTGTTTTTGAGTTTTTTAAATAAAGAAAAACATACAACTTTCACAAAAGAGACAGAGGTGGATAAATTTCTTTCCATCAGATGTTGATATTGATGAAAAGATTATGTAATAATGTCAATGTTAATGTCAAAATAGATGTTAAAAAGTATTACTGGTACTTTTATTCCTTCATTGGTGAAAATTTAATACAATTATTTCTTGAAATACATAAAAGTCTAATTATTTAAAAAATGTTTGTTTCTTCATAATTTTAAGTCTCAGGTTTTCTGTATTCCTCACCAAAGTCTGATAAACATTCCCATTTGATCATATGACTGTGTTTAACCACATTTTCAAATGTATCGATATTTATAGATGCTTTCTTTGAATAAACAGAAGAGAAAATAGTCAAACTAAAAATCAGATAATAAGAATAATTTTCTAATTCTTTTTAAACATCATTATCATAACAACGATGAGTTAAGCTTCTTATCATGATAAAAAGTGCTAAACGATAAAAGATAAACAATAAATGTCTGGTCCTAGACGAAACCCAAATGAAACATGTCTGTGTCTGGAAGGATCCAGAGGGAGGATGACTCCTGACCTCTGAAGAGCAGAGCGCGGCGCTCACCTGTGCACCTGAACTTCTTGCCTTTGACCTGGCTGATGCGTTTGTTGGCCAGCCGGCGCGGGTGGCTGCAGCGCGCGCCACTGGTCTCGATGGGATTATCGAACAGGAAGTCAGCCAACCACTTCAGGTGACAGTCGCACATGAAGGGATTCTGGGCCAGGTGGCTGGAGACACACAGGATGATAACAACAATAACAACAAAAACAACAACAATAATAATAATAATAATACTGCTGATTGTGTGAACAACATTACTGTAAATATATTCCAAATATGGATTCAAAAATAAACCTTGAGCCCTCTTGCGGGATGTTTTTCACATTTCCCATCGTTTACTTTAATTTCAGAATGACACCATTGTTCAAGATGGCCGCCGTTTTGGAGCCCTTTAGCCAATTATTGCCATTAAAATGTTCCCCATTTTCATGACCTGAATAAACTTTATGTCACATCATATATTTTCCAGTTTGGTCGTAATGTTCATAAAACATTAAAGTGATCAAATGAAGCAGAATCAGAAATTGAGGACTTTACTGCGAATCTCAGATCAGTTGTCAACTGGAAGAAGATGAGACACAATCGTCTTAATGGTTAGCATTAGCTTCTGCTAATGTTTTTATATGTTTAGCATTAACTTCCACTAATGTTTTTGTGTTTAGTGGTAGCTTTAGCATAGCTAAGATTCTTGTCTGGCAAATTGACTCTTAGTGAAGCTAATGTTGTGGTTAGCTGTGGCCACCACTGGTAAAAACTACAGCCAGTTTTAGTGCAAACATCTATTCTCCATTACAACCACCAACAAAAATGTAAAATGTCCACCAACAAAATGTGATTAACAAAATATGTATGATTTCTATGGTTCAAAATATCTAGGCTATGATTTGACACCAAACACATTCAACTAATTGATCGTTTCAGTGCAAAAATTACCTTTCCATGACAACAAGGTGGCCATCTTGAAAAATCTAAATATCAGTAAGTACGATTTCTAAAGGTCCAATAAAGTATGATTCAACACCAAAAGTATTTATCTGTGATAAATATTGGGACCTTTTGTTCAAAAATATATTATTTTGACGACCATGGCAGCCATCTTGAACTTACAGAGTCTTGATGGAGCGCAGCGGGGCGAAGAGGCCTTTACTGATGCTCTGCAGCTTGTTGTCGTACAGAGACAGGAGGTTCAGGTTCTGCAGGTCCTGGAAGGCATTCACTCTCAGACAGTTGATCTTGTTGGCGTTCAGTAATCTGAAGCACAAACAATCAAGAAAAGAAGCAGAACATTATGACCACTGAAGGTCTGCTGTGGAGTCCAATATGGTGACAGCAGGTCCAGGAAGCTGTGGGGAGCGTGTCAGTTTGTTTTAAAAAAGTTGAATGTACTAAATGATGCATCATGTTCTCTAGTATTTATTTAGCTAGATAACTAAGTATTTAGTTTAACATGCTAAATATGCTTGAAACTATGACATTTAAGAATGAATGATTAACATGGTGAAAACATGACTTTTGAAAATAAATCATCTTTTTCTACTCATGTCAGGTTAAATGACCCAAATTACTGCTGTTCATTTTTAACTGTGTAATATAAAATCAAAACAAGCCGAGTATTTCATTGTTTGACTCGATCTCTGTTTTCTTACATCCTGACTTTTCATTTGCATTTCCACCTTGTATCTCCTTCTCTGTTCCGGTGTTGTGAAGCTAAAATGATGAAAATATTTCAGTTTCCTGAAGACTCACAGTAGTTGCAGGGAAGAAAGTCCATCAAATATTCCTTTTGGTAACTCAGCGATCTTGTTGCCATACAGAACCCTGTGAGGGACAAACAAAGACACAAACTCAGCACCATGTGAAACTCCTTTATTCAGTGACTTCCTTTTTCTCTTGTCCTGCGCGTTAGAGTGCGTGACGAACGTACAGTGAAGTGAGCGACCGCAGTCCACTGAAGGCGTCCGCCGCCACATCGGAGATCTGGTTCTTGCTCAGGTCTCTGTGGACAGAATGAGAGTATGGAAAAAATCGCTGACGGGATTCAACTTGCCAGACAAACGATCAGAAACATGAAAAAAGACGAATCAGGAGGAAAAACAGAGCGACGAAAGGAGGAAGAGAGTCTTGAAATCTGAAGAGACGGAGCTGAGAAAACAGGTAGAAAGAGGAAAATTAACTGATCATTATTGTGTGTGTGTGTGTGTGTGTGTGTGTGTGTCTTGTTACGGCCCTGGGCCTTATGGGCTGGGTTGCAGGTGTCTTGTTGTCTGTCTTTGTGTTCCTCCCCTTTACAGGTGCTGCTGATTTTATTCATTTGGAGCACAGAGCATTTAAACCTGACTGTCTCTTGTTTCGCGTTGGATTTCTGGCTCGTTAGCGTGAGACGCCATTTCTGTGACTTTAATTGGTGACGGGGGAATCCCGTTACGTAATTGTCCTTATTTGGACTTGTGCGCTCTTGGGGGATATGCAGGTGGTTTGGATAACGTGCTGTGTATTTTGTGATTTTAGAGTGGGATGCTTGTTCCATAGCTTTGATTTTAGCGATATAGGTAAATGTGAAGTTTTTAATGTGCACTAGTAAAGAGTTTTTGAGCAGGTGTCCCCTTGCAGGTTTTAGCGGCGTTTCCCAACAGGGGTTTCACCGCATTATTTCCTAGTGTGGAGGTACGGCGGGTAGAGCTTCCCTGTCCCCTTTCCCTTCATCGGCTCGGGATCAATCCGTGGTTTCAGCCTGCTGGTCGCCTTTATGGTGCCACTGGTTTTTAAATGCATAACAACCCATCGCTACGCCTCCCGAAGACTAGGGATGAGTTTGTAAGCTTCTTCGCTAGGCAGTTAGCGGGGACACACCGTGGGTGGTCATTTTGAGTTTTATTGTGCATTAAATTGTCACTTGTCCGTCGTTATAAACCATGGATCAGGTTGAGGCTTTTAATGGTTAAATGTTTTGTAGATGTGTTAAGAGCAGTTATAATGATGGCAGAGCAGTTATGATCTTGCCTCCAGTGTCACGTGAAAATGTGATCGGCACTTTTAGAAATTTAAGATTTGTTTGAGGTTGGTGTGTTAGAGCCTTGTCTAAACTCGTCTCCGTTTTTAATGGTGACTGTCACTGGTTTGTCCGGTGAGCAGCAAACAGACTTGTTCTTGTTTCAGGTTCAGTGGAAGGAAAAAGTGTGCTTTGAGCCTGGTTGAAATGACCGTTCTGGTGGAGGAGTTGGCCCACGTTTTGTTTGAATCCCTTAAGAGTGTGGCAGTGGACCATGCTGGGGTTGTTGTGGGTGTGACTCCATGTTTTGTTTATTTGATGAGGAGAATCCTGAACACTTGGTTAAACGGTGATGTGACCTTTTGGTGTTGTGGAGATATTGACTCACTTTTGGTTTGACTCTTTTGGTGTTGCTGGCTGTGAGACAGCAGTAACTTCGAGTCTGGTGCTGGACCATGCTAAGAGTGATCATGTTGTGGGTATCGATCTCCATATTTTTCAGTCACGTTTGCTTACCTGACTTGTGTAGCAACGTTTTGTGGTAGTGGACCACTTGTTGCTGTGACCTTTTGTGTGGGGTAACACCGGTTCAGATCTGGTTGGATTGCTGGTTATTGTTTTGGCGAGTGGTAACTGGGTGAATCCATTTTGATTTGGCTGTGAACCTGTGGTAGGTCACTGGTGTGTCAGGTCTGTGTTCATAAGTGGTTTTCTCCTCTTGGTATCTTGAGGGTGTTGAAGCAGTAAGGACATGTCCTGTTTCAGCTGCTGTACCATTCTTTGCCAGTCTTCCTAACCAGTGACCAGACATGATGGGCACAGCAACTTATGGCTGTGGGACGTGGCGGCTGACGATGTGACGGCTGTCATCCTGAACACTAAATTTTGGTAATGTACTACCAGCCCAAACATTTTTAAATTCATATTTGTTTTGAGTTTTTTAAAGGTTCCCCTTTGGGGCCCTTTTCTTAAGGGTGGGGGTGTTACGGCCCTGGGCCTTATGGGCTGGGTTGAAGGTGTCTTGTTGTCTGTCTTTGTGCTCCTCCCCTTTACAGGTGCTGCTGATTTTATTCATTTGGAGCACAGAGCATTTAAACCTGGCTGTCTCCACCTTCTGGGTCGCCTTCAGCATCCACTCTGCCTCGATGCTTGTGGTGTTTTGTTGCCAGGCCTCAGCTCTCCTCCTTTTGCACATTTGAGTTTGTCTTTGTTTTTGCACTTCAACACTTCCATATGCACTCATACATCACATCCAAGCATTTGCATTACACCACTGATACTGACATCCTCAATCCATTGTTGTTTGTGTTAATAAATATTCCTTTTTATGCACTTTAATCCCTGCATGGTCTCCCGTTATTGTTATGACCTTGAGCCAGTCATAACAGTCTGTCTATGTGGTTTAACGTGCCTTTTGATTTGAATACATACTTACATTACAGGGACCTAGGTGTTATACAAGGACAATGCCAATGTTCGTATAATTCATGGAGTGTATTTTAAGTTTTCGGTATCTAAACAAAACTTTGTCGTGTGTGTGTGTTTACTCACATTCTCTTCAGCTTCTTGTAGGCTGTAAACGCTCCTGGCGGGACGCTTTTGATCAGGTTCTGCTCCAAACGGCTTCAGGAAGAAAAACATCAGTTAGAGAATCCCTGGTCAACTTTAAAGGCTGAACTTTCATCACATAAAAATAGTAAAACAAAAACAGAAATGTGTTTCAGTATTATTGCAAGCAAGGAATATGTTTCAAAAATTGACATTTGGGGAAAAAAAGCATTTTGAAAATGAAAATTTTCTCAATAAAAATACTTTAAAGTTGAACAAACGCTAATGCAGTTGTCTATTTCTTCCAATTTTATTTTTCAATCAGAACATTTTTATATATTTCAATTTTTTATGTTTTTTCTTATTTTTTATTTTATTTTGTTAAAGTTTTGCAGTTGCAATATTTTCAAGCTGCTCTTAACAGATTGTGTTCCACACAATAGAAATGGTCGCTCCTGCTCCACACTGACCAATAAAAATGCATCTTCGACTCGTTTTTCAGAGGAAGGATGAGGCCTCAGAAAAGAGAGGAACATAAACTGTGAAATGAGATTTGAAAAACTAAATCTGAAAAGCAAAAATAAAAAAATCTGAAAAATAAAATCTGAAAAACAAAATTTTTAGAAAACTAAATCCATAAAGCAAAATTTTGAAAAGATAAAATCTGAAAAATAACAAACTCCATAAATGTAGGTTTAACTCTTGCAAATACATGGTAAGTTAATATCAAAATGCTTATTTTTGTTATAATTATTGAGAAATAAGTTTTGTTTGTGAAATGAATCTTTCTCAAGTTTATTCTTTGCTTGCAAAAATATTGAATCAAATCTTCATTTTAGCACAACTTGAACATAGCAACAGTCTTTTCCAGCGTCCGAGCAGATTGGTTTGAAGCACAAATCAACCGAGAGAAGCAGCTTCCATCGCTGCTGTTAGCACATATAGCTGTGTGGCAGATTTACAGGCGTACCAGAAACACATCAATACAAAGGTTCCCATTTGGGATTTTTGTATGAAAAATAAATTTAGTTGCATTACTTTAAGTTGGTCAAACTGGGGATGACAGAACACTGAGGGTTCACCTGGTCTTCATAGAAAACATTAGAATCTGTTTTTCCTACCATCACAAACATAAATTCTCCTGGGACATTAACTAGACCAGGGAGCTTAGAACAGAGCTCTGAGTTAGGAAAGCAGCACAAATAAACAACAATGGCAAACGCTGCATTGGTTCTGTTCCATAATTATTATTAGAAAAGTTTTTCTACTTTATCAGTTTTAGCTGAAGACAAACTAAAAGTTCAGCTCAGACAGGTTTTCAACATTTAGTTGAAGATTTAGCTCTAGACGTAAATGTCTACATTTTAATTTCAATAAATCTCTGAATGTCATCAGAGAGGAACCGGCTTCACTGCCATCATGAACCAAAAAGTCATCAGATTTACTCCAGAACATCAAAAGATGAGGATTAAAGAATGTGAAGGTGGAGAAAGAGGAGGAGAGGAGTAGGAAGAAGAGGAGGAAAGGATGGACGGAGAAAAGGACAGCAAAGGAGAAATTAGAGGAGAGAAAGTGAAGGATGTGGTGAGGTCCCAAGGCCGGCCAGAGGGTCGGCTGTCAGGATGATGAATGGAAACTAATCCAGCCCTCCTCCTCCCCTTCTTCTTCTCTTCACATCCTCTTTTATCCCTCCTTTTTTCCCTTTATCCATCCATCCATATCTGCCTCCTTTCTATCAGTAATGAAGATAAATCTGAAACTCTGATGCGATTAGAATGAAAACCAAAACATCTTCCTGGTTCTGTTTCTGTTTCTGACCGCATTCATCTGCAGTCAGTAAACCTGATTTCCATCCAGACTCGGAGGAAACCAGAACACTTTGGTTCTGACAGAACCAATCAGAACCAAGCTGATCCGAAGAGCCGACTCCTGGCTGAAGGAGAGGCTGAAACGTCTTCAAGGTTTAAAGCAGAACGACCTCAGAACCTCAGAACAGGTGAAACAGGAAGTGGGTCACACCTTGATGAAAACAGAAGCTGATGGAAGCAAACAATGGCAGCGAATTCAGAGGACGAACACAGAGATCATTGAAGAACTGCCGATGTGTCAAACTGTTAAACTCTGCTTCTGTCTGTGGCAACAACATTCATCACAACCGCTCCAAACAGAGAGCATGTCCCTGTGAAACGCCGCAAAACGCTGCAAACAATCCAGAGGACAGGGCTCTGTGAAATCCCACAAAATGCAACAAAATGCCGCGAAACAGTAAACTGTAGCTAAACACCATGCAGCGCTGCAAAATGTCGAAAAAAGCAGCAAAATGCCACAAAGAAAAAAGTTATTCTTTTAACCTAGAATACATCTAAAATGATCATAAGTCAAACGATGATACAAAATCATTTCCAGGCATTTATAATTAGTACCAATAGAAATAAATTTGTTTTAGAAAGTAAGAGCATTTTATTTAATGAAATGTCTGCTAGGTGAGAAAAAATAAATGTATGCAGTTTGTTTTATATCATTGGTCACATTAGGAGTTGTAAAAAGAACTGTGGTAGAAATGTCCAGCAGAGTTTCTCCTTCAGTCACAGAGCAATCAAGCAGCTATCCTCTGCACAAACAGACCGGGGACACCGGTCGATACGGATATCAAACATGTCCCCTGGTGGAACGTGTGTGTGTGTGTGTGCGTGTGTGTGTGTGTGTGTGTGTGTGTGTAACATCAGAACTTCAGGCTTTTATTGATGCATTTGAGGCGTTTCTCGTCCATCGTAGTACTAGCTGTGGGCAACATGGACTTAAAATTTTCATCATGATATTTTGTGTTAATATTGTGAAAACAATAAAAGTGACAATAATAACTATTTATGACTTCTGTTTTAGAAAACCGTGTTGCTGTGACAATAGCTGACAAATGTACACAAATCTTTGTCGATTTCCACTAATATCAAACAACAAAATTTCGCACGTGAAAAAGTTTGTTTACGCAATAAATCATTAAAATTTACAGTGCGCCATCACCACCAACTACTTCCTGTTGTTATCTTCTTCGTGGTTTACACCAGTAGCAACTTCTTGTTGTTGATAATGTGACTCATGATGTGAAAAAAAGTGTTTCTTTTGCAGTTTTGTAAAATAAACACATTTTGATATGTCCAAAATAACCACCTCACCCCAGAACCAAAACCTTATCAAAAATATTTCAAAATCTTTCACATAACGTAACTCGGCTTGGTTTTTGGAAAAAAACACAGCAAAATGAAAATGTTAGCCACTGAAAAACTCAAGATAGCTGCCACGGTCAACAAGGAAAATGTTTGTTGCACTAAATATGTCAATATTTATCACTGATAAATATTTTTGATGTCAAATCATTTATAACTGGAACCATAGAAATCATCTTTATTGACAATGTTTATGTTTTTCAAATTTGGCCACCATGGTCATCGTGGAAAACAAATTTTTACTCTCAAATTGTTGTCAAATTGTTGCTGCATATTTTGAACCATAGCAATGATATATATTTTCTTAATCTTGCATTTCTTTTGTCTGGTGGACATTTTACAAAATGGCCGGCATGGTTGTAATGGAAAATATGTCTGAACTAAAATCAGTAGTAGTTATTGCCAGTGGTGTACGGTGGGCCTGAGCTGCAAACCACTTCAGCAAATTCAAAAACAACAACATTAGCGAAGCACAATTACAAATTACAAAAACAATACAACATTAACAAAACGGAAAGGGTATGTCCCTCAGAAATTGCTGATTGTACAATAGGCACGAATACGTATGCAACATAATCTTTCAATCTTTCAATTGATAAGAAGTTATCAAGCAATAACTTCCAATTCAAAAGCTCTGTCGTCCAATCAGTGATTTCTCAGGTCTCCAACTGGGACATACCCAGTTGCTGAAGTGGTTTGCACCTCAGGGCCACCGTAGTGGTGGGCACAGCTAACCAAAAAGTTACCTTCACTTATCCCTATTTCATTAAATAAAAATCTTAGCTACACTAACGCTAAACTACTAAACACGTAAATTAATCAGCAGAAGCTAACGCTAACCCAATAAACCAGAGTGAAAACCCGATTAGCTGCAGGGAAAGTGAAGTGACCCCAGGAGAGCTTACATTTCCACAATGCCCTCTGGGAGGTTGGCTGGGATCTCCGTCAGGCCTTTCCGCCGGCAGTCCACGATGTTGTTGTTGCAGCTGCAGCTGGGGGGGCAGACTGCGACCTGAGGTGCACACGCCCTCGGCTCCGTCTGCGCCGGACCTGCAATCAGCAACGGATAGCCAGTTTCTGCTTCTGTTCCTCATATTTTCAGAACAGTTATTTGGTGCTCAAAGCCAGAAACAAAAAGACTCTTCTGCAGCCTGGAGTTGCGTTTCTACTTCCTCCTGCAGCTGAAGTTTTATCCATAATTCCTCATATTTTGGGATATTTCCTACTGTTGGGTTTGTCTCCTCAGAATGAACTTTAATCTCTGGTGGTGGCTGTTGTGTTGTTTTTGAGGCATAAAAAACCTATTGGGAAAACATGAAATCTCTTTGATATGAAAAAGGAAGAAACTGAATCTTAATGCTGCTTATTATTTTGCCAAAATATGCACATAAAATATGAGTGGATATGAGCAAGAAGAGAGCAGAGACACAGGAAGCAGCTGAGATGGAAGCAGAATAAAAGGAAGAGGCGATAAATGCTGAGGAGCTGTGAAGAGTCCTGCATGACATGAAGAAGAAAAGACGAGGAGGAATGACGAGATTTTAAATCAATACTTCTCAACATTCATGGTTTTATTCATGTTTCAATGATAAGCAGTCCTCCAGTTACTAGGTGGCAGCAGAGCTCAAACTAATCAACAGCAACGAACTCACTCAGGCACACCGGGATTCAGCGCTGACAGAGAGGCAGAGAAGTCAGTGACGGTGAAATAAAAAATGGCGCAGGCTTGAGTGGTGCAGGCAGTGGCAGCCTGTGAGACGTCAGTTAGCCGTCTGTTAGGCATCAGTTAGCCGTCTGTTAGGCATCAGTTAGCCGTCTGTTAGGCATCAGTTAACCGTCTGTTAGGCATCAGTTAGCCGTCTGTTAGGCATCAGTTAGCCGTCTGTTAGGCATCAGTTAGCCGTCTGTTAGGCATCAGTTAACCGTCTGTTAGGCATCAGTTAGCCGTCTGTTAGGCATCAGTTAACCGTCTGTTAGGCATCAGTTAGCCGTCTGTTAGGCATCAGTTAGCCGTCTGTTAGGCATCAGTTAGCCGTCTGTTAGGCATCAGTTAGCTGTCTGTTAGGCATCAGTTAGCCGTCTGTTAGGCATCAGTTAGCCGTCTGTTAGGCATCAGTTAGCCGTCTGTTAGGCATCAGTTAGCTGTCTGTTAGCCACGCTCGTGCATATCCATATTTTTGTAACTCGCAGCAGATCATATGCCACCGTTCACTCAAAATGGAGGATCTGGAAGGTTTATTTATGAAGATAAATACTGGTCAGTGCAGGCGCCATGTATAAAAATTACACTGCTAGCTCGCCTCGCAGGCGCTCTACACTAACTTTTAAAAACGTAATGATAACTCAGCTTTTTCATCTCTTCTGATGAACTAAAATAGAAGCATTATTGTTGTAAGTTTTGCACTACAATATTAAAAAGCTGTGTACTTATTTTCCATCATGTCTCCCATTCAATCGCCTGGTCATCAAAACTGATAACCAGAATGAAAAATAAAATGAGCTGCTGTACATTTTATTGTTTTAAGTCCAAACTCAGTTTGTAACGTTTAACGTAAACTTCTCAGTCTGTGTGATTCTTAAAGTAGAAAAAGTTTTTAGACTAATGATAGACAAAGTTTGTTAAATGTTATTATCAAATATGCGAAATGTTTAATTCAGAAACAAAATAACTAAAATCTCTAGAAGAATCCCTCAAACTGATTAATAATAAAAGGAGGATCATGTTTCTTTCTAATTAGAAAAACATTTTCCTGAAACCTCTGACTGATGATTTATTTAATCATTTATTTTACAGTTTTTCTGTCTGTTTTTCTTCTTTCTTATTCATAGACTCATTTATTTTGTATGATCATATTTCCTTTCCTTAAAATATTTATTTTGCTTCAGTGCATCCTTCCATTGTCTGGGATTTTTAGATATTAGATCTTTGCGTTGAATGATCTGTTCTTTAATTCAAACCTTTTCTACATTGTATTGGAGCAGAGCAGCAAGATGCTTCTGTTCTCTCTTGCTTTCAGCAGGTGGTGTTTTTTTACACAAACATCTGTATTTTTTGTGCTGTGGCTTTAATTTCTGTAACTGTTTCTAAATATGTTTGGTTGGTTTACCCTCCATGCCTCCATAATTCCTCTTTAACTGAGGAGAATCTCATCTGGAAGCTTCATAACAAACAAACGATTCGTTTAAATGAAAACTAAAGAATGAAACGTTTCTGCCAACTCACCGTTGCAGATGAAGTCCTTCTTCTGGACGTCGGGGACGTTGAGGCCCCTCATGTGAGCCGGGGACATGCACTGTGTGAAGGGGGCCAAGCCCCGCCGGGCCCTCAGCCAATCAGAGAGCCAGGCCAGGTGGCAGTCGCAGTGGAGGCTGTTGGAGTGCAGACGGCTGCAAAGAAGACGAGGAAGAGGAGAGAGACCATTAATCTGGACTGGACTAGTAATCTCAATCTGGAGAAATGGAAAAACTGGGAATGAAAACAGGAAATAATGTGGAAGAATATCAGTTTTCTCTGGTTTATAACCAAATTTTACTTTGATTTACGCACAAAAATGACTTAAAATTCAGAACAATATGAAGAATTTCTCTATTTTATCTGAACCAAGAAAGCAGCTGAGATTTTAAAAAGATTTATTTTACTCCAAAAACTCACACTGAGAATTCATAAACTCTAATCATGATGATGATAAATATTGCTCCAGACGTAGTGAGAAAACAAGTTACAGAAATGTTCCAAACTGTAAGTAATGTAAAATACACAAGGCTACAGGTATTCATATAATTAACGCGTTGCTGCAGAAAGCATCAGGTGCAACACAGAGACGAAGAGCAGAAGGAGGAAGAGGAGGAGGAGGAAGGGCAGAATGTGTTGTCAGCGTTTTGTGAGCCAGCCACTCTCGGCCTGCCTTTGTAATAAAGCTGAGGACAAATCCTGTTAAGGAGCAAGACGCTCACATTGAAGCTAGCAGCGGGCGGCAGATTTAATACCGCGCCCCATTATAAATCCAGGTTATAGTCACGGCCCCGCCTGGAGATAGCCACGTCCCAGCCCGCCCCCTACTGAGCCCTAATTACTGACAAGGAGGATTAAAACGACGAAGAACGGATCTGCTTCTGACTGCAGGATGCTTTAATGAGTCAGGATGCGGGCTGTCGCAGGTCACACACACACACACACACAGTTACAGTCACACACACACACACGCACACGCACACACACACACACACACACACAGTTACAGTCACACACACGCACACACACGTTTCCGTGGCTATCTTTGTGGGGACTTTCCATTGACTTCCATTCATTTCTAAAGCCTAACCCTTATCCTCTAACCCTAACCAAAACTCAATTCACACTTTAGTCCTAAATCTGACCCCTGACCCAAAAACAGCTTTTCTCCTTGTGGGGCCCAGGTTTCGGTCCCACAAGGAGCAGCGGGTCCCCACAACGTAGTGTGTGTCAGGAAAATGGTTCCCACAAGGTATTAGAAACAAACACACACACACACACACACACTGCTGTTTGTTTCTCAAAGAGAAATCCAGACAAAACTGATAATCGAAACATGGTTTACAAAAAAATAATTCTGAAATAAAAATCTGAAAAGTGTGGTGTGGACATGTATTCAGTGTGATCTGAACAGTTATTCAGCAGTCAGGACAGTCGAATAAAACTCATTTAGAAAAAAAAACCTCTGTGTGTGTGTGTGTGTGTGTGTGTGTGTGTGTGTGTGTGTGTGTGTGTGTGTGTGTGTGTGTGCGTGCGTGTCGTACTCACAGCGTCCGGAGCTTGGGCATGTGGTTGAAGCTGGACAGCGGGATGAGGGTGATGTTGTTGTTGTTGAGGGTGCTGCAGGACAGAAAAGACAGGACGGTGAATAATCACTTTACTTTTATTTTTCAGATGTTTAAAACTGTTTAGTTTATTTAATTTAAATAAACAGAACAGGTTTTATTTTATTCAAACTCTTCACTTTGTTTAACTCCATCAGGTTCAGATTCTGATCCACCAATCAGTTCAGTGCAACTTCATTCAACTTTATAATTCAATTTATAAAGAAAAATAAAAACAAGGAGTTGACCAACTATTATAGAATAAACCGCTAAAAATAGGCAAAAACATTAGAGAGACATAAAATCAGTAAAGATGTTAAAATCAGTAAAGATGTTGCATGCAATAAACAATAATTATTTTCATTTTGAGAGCTGCCATGTTAGATTAAACCAGCATGAACAATGGAGGACAGACTGGAAACTGAAACCGCTGCTATATGAAGCAAAATGGAAAATACTGCAATAATATTTAGATTTAGATGTTTGGAGGTATGAACATGTTTATCTCAGAAAGATTTCAGCCACAACTTCACCTCTTCAATGCAGCTTGAAGTATTTTTACCAGAACTCATAGAAATCTGCATGTCATCTGCAAAATATTGTACTGAGGAGAGATTCAACCCAAAGGAAGCAAGAAAAATGTTGTGAAAAACCCAATGAAGCATCCCTTAGGGACACCAAGGCTTGGTGTTAGATTTCCCAGCTTTCCAGGGTTTTCAGATGGTGGGATGAAACTGGAGTAACTGGGAGCCAGAGCTGGTGAGGAGTTGAACTCACAACCTCCTGGCTGTCAGACAAAAACATCTGAAAATCTGAAATACATTTTCCTATTTCTCCAAAGTTAGCAGGACATAGAGAACTGAAGGATCCAGTTTCACAGTTCTGCTGCAGAATCTCTGTTTAAAAAGTTCCTGACTTTCCGTCACGTTTCGGTGTTTGAGTCCAAAAACATGAACATGAATCCATTTCATCTGTTTTCCTCCAGAAAGCGTCTCTGCTGTCAGCGGCCGCGATCTGCAGCGTCTCAGTCGTCATATCGACCCGGACAGGAATGAACAACACCGCCGTCTGTCATTACCGCATACGCAAGAGCGCACACACACACACCCCCCCACACACACACACACCCAGCGCTGTGTGTGCTGGAGAAACACTACCCTTATTGATTTCCTGTAGTTTTCATGCAAAGACGTGGAGAAGATAATTCCCTCTGGGATGATACTGACAGACTGGAACAAGCTGCTGGCACGCTAACATGCTAACATGCTAACATATCTCTTATAATGCAAACATGAAGAAATATAGAAACTACACTAGCATGTTAAATTAGAACAATTTATATCTGTTAATAAAATCTAGTTTATTGTTTTGCAGTTCAAAAAAGGGAACATGAAAATGAAAAATTGTTTATTGAACAATGTCTGATTTTTTCCCAATATTTTAATTTTATTCATAAAAAAGAAATGTTTCAATTTAGCTAAAAAACTAGAGCAAAAATAATCAACAGAAGAAACAACCCTTTCTTTGCTGTCCACGGGGTTTAATATCAAGTTTATTTCTGGATATTTTTATTTGTTTTGCTCCACCAGGTTTATAAAAACACTGGAAACATAAAACTAAAATGAGCCTCAGACTCGTTTGAAACTTTTCCAGCAGGTAAACAACAACATCAACTGCAGCGTTGGCTCAGGTCAACTTTCTGCTTCTGACCAACGTTCAAGGATCATTAATTTCACCGGGCAGAAAACAGAACCGGTTCACTTTACATGTCAGCCGAAACGATCCAGAGAACGGCGGCGAGGGGAGGAAACGAGGCCGGCGGAGAACCAGTTAATTTACAGTTAGGAACCAGTTCATTTAGGGAGTAGAACCAGTTCATTTACAGTTAGGAACCAGTTCATTTAGGGAGTAGAACCAGTTCATTTAGGGAGTAGAACCAGTTCATTTACAGTTAGGAACCAGTTCATTTAGGGAGTAGAACCAGTTCATTTACAGTTAGGAACCAGTTCATTTAGGGAGTAGAACCAGTTCATTTACAGTTAGGAACCAGTTCATTTACAGTTAGGAACCAGTTCATTTAGGGAGTAGAACCAGTTCATTTACAGTTAGGAACCAGTTCATTTAGGGAGTAGAACCAGTTCATTTAGGGAGTAGAACCAGTTAATTTACAGTTAGGAACCAGTTCATTTAGGGAGTAGAACCAGTTCATTTACAGTTAGGAACCAGTTCATTTAGGGAGTAGAACCAGTTCATTTAGGGAGTAGAACCAGTTCATTTACAGTTAGGAACCAGTTCATTTAGGGAGTAGAACCAGTTCATTTACAGTTAGGAACCAGTTCATTTAGGGAGTAGAACCAGTTCATTTACAGTTAGGAACCAGTTCATTTACAGTTAGGAACCAGTTCATTTACGGAGTAGAACCAGTTCATTTACAGTTAGGAACCAGTTCATTTAGGGAGTAGAACCAGTTCATTTACAGTTAGGAACCAGTTCATTTACAGTTAGGAACCAGTTCATTTAGGGAGTAGAACCAGTTCATTTAGGGAGTAGAACCAGTTCATTTACAGTTAGGAACCAGTTCATTTAGGGAGTAGAACCAGTTCATTTACAGTTAGGAACCAGTTCATTTACAGTTAGGAACCAGTTCATTTAGGGAGTAGAACCAGTTCATTTACAGTTAGGAACCAGTTCATTTAGGGAGTAGAACCAGTTCATTTAGGGAGTAGAACCAGTTCATTTACAGTTAGGAACCAGTTCATTTAGGGAGTAGAACCAGTTCATTTACAGTTAGGAACCAGTTCATTTAGGGAGTAGAACCAGTTCATTTACAGTTAGGAACCAGTTCATTTACAGTTAGGAACCAGTTCATTTAGGGAGTAGAACCAGTTCATTTACAGTTAGGAACCAGTTCATTTAGGGAGTAGAACCAGTTCATTTAGGGAGTAGAACCAGTTCATTTACAGTTAGGAACCAGTTCATTTAGGGAGTAGAACCAGTTCATTTACAGTTAGGAACCAGTTCATTTAGGGAGTAGAACCAGTTCATTTACAGTTAGGAACCAGTTCATTTACAGTTAGGAACCAGTTCATTTACGGAGTAGAACCAGTTCATTTACAGTTAGGAACCAGTTCATTTAGGGAGTAGAACCAGTTCATTTACAGTTAGGAACCAGTTCTCCCGGGGGAACGGACCGGGTCGGGCCCACAGGGTTAGCTTGGCCGCCGTGGTTCGGGTCTAGCTGTGTTTCCAGGATCTGCCAGTTTTTGCTCCGTTTCTTCTTCTTCTCCCTCCTCCTCTTTCCGGCTCCTTCGTCCCGCCGGCCGGCCTTGGTGAGCGGATCCAGTTTCACACATGAGCAGCGCCGCTCTGGTCAGGGCTGATTCCACACACTATATATAATTTAATTGTGGAATAACAATAATTTCCCTCTGTAATTTTGCTGTCGGTTATTGTGGCGGGCCGGACCCCCCCGCCAAGCGGCTCCAGCCAGGGTAAACATGGAAACAATCCGCCCGTCCAGAGCGGACCTCCAGGTTCTGGACACTTTCTTATTTTACTCGCTTCCAGACTGGTTTGAAACTTTTCTAGTTTGTTTCAGGCTGTGGGAGAACAGGTGATCATTTCAGTGTCTTACAGGAAGTTTAGATTTCACTTGTTCATGAGAAAACTTCACAAGAGAAACTTTTAACCGCCAGAGTTTCTTATTATAATAACGACACATAAAACGTATCTTGTTTTAACGAGAAACTTTGTTATGACGACATAAAACGTGTCTCGTTATGAAACACTTTCTCTTTATAACGATGCAAAACTCAGTAAAACAAGAAAATTACTCATGAGAAGCTTATGAGTAATTTTCTCATTATTTGAGAAAGTTACTTTCTGATTAATTTTAAAAAGATGATTTATCCAGTTACATGAAGTCATTTCTGTTGCTTTAGCAGAACTTGAGGAACCTGTTCATTAAAACTGTCTGCTGGACACAGTGAGCTGCACTGGACTTTATTTCATGGTGTGAGAGTAAAGGGGGCTGGAAGCCGCTGCAGTCTGCAGATTTTATTTATAAACATATTTATAAATAAAAATCATTTTCCTTCCTCATTATTTTAATAAAGTGAAAGGAGGTCAGAGGGCGTGAATACCTTAGTGGTTCCTGTAAAACCAGTCAGATTAAACCAGTCAGATTAAACCAGCCAGATTAAACCAGCCAGATTAAACCAGTCAAATTAAACCAGTCGTTAAAGTCTCTGGTTTGTCGATAATCCAGAACTAAACGGCTGATTTGTCGTTTTTTCCCTGTTAATTCGTCTAAAAGCTGCAGTGACCTCTGCAGCGATGGAGCGGTGCGTGATCCCTGACGTGTGTGCGTGTGGGTGGGTGTGTGTGTGCGCATGTTTCCACGGCGACCTGCTTGTTTTATCTGCAGTCTTGAGTCAGCATGAACATGTCTGCTGGTTTCTGAAGCTCCATGCAATGCGGAGAAGTCCCTGTTGCAGCAAAACAAGCTCTGCGATCGGAGGAGGAGGAGATGCTATCACGTGTGTGTGTGTGTGTGTGTGTGTGTGTGTGTGTGTGTGTCTGTGTGTGTGTGTGTGTGTGTGTGTGTGTGTGTGTGTGTGTGTGTGTGTGTGTGTGTGTGTGTCTGTGTGTGTGTGGCTGAGACACAGAGTGATGTGATCAGATGTGTCTTTTTGTGCAGCCTCCACCCAGAGGTCAGAGGTCAGCGCCTCACTCGTTAATCTGGTGGAATCACCAGAACAGGCTGCGAATCCAAACCCAGAGAAACCAGGAAGAAACGCTGATCCTCCGAACCTGAGCACAGACATTACAGGCTGATGGGAGATTCACTCTGAAGCATTCTGGGTAATTTATGCTCCACCATCAGCACCAGAATCTAAACACCAACAGCAGGGGAGTCCAAAGTGTGGCGCAGGGGCCATTTGTGGCCCATTAAAGTAGCTTTGTGTGGCCCCTCTCCTTTTTACAAACTAAAAATGATTCTTTGACCAACAAGCTGAGAAACTGGACAACTTTTAGACCTTTTTAATTAAAACATTACAAGTTAACTTGTTTCTGTTTTAGCTAGCTGTTTGCTGTAAAGTGTTGATGCTAGCAGTGAAGACGTGAACATGCCGGATGGTCAGACCATAAAACACAAACATTGGAGTTTTGTTTGGACCCTTAACCGAGTGGGAACGTTCCTATCTGAACCTCCGTGGGTTTTATCTGACCCTGGAAGCCGGAGAACCCAGAGAGAACCCACACATTCACAGGGAGAACGCGCTAACATCAGTTCATCGTTCGATGAGATTTGGGGGTCGTAGTTGCCATGGTTACGCATCATAACAACTCTGAAAGTAAAAAAGGTGGGAATAAAAAAATTCTTCCAGCTGCTCAGCATCCAGAACCAGAGAGGAAAAGAATCCAAACGGCAACGGGTCAACCGGGACAGCAGCGCCAACGTGCTGCCACCAGGGGGTGCCGTTCTGGAGAAACGCCACAGAGGCATTGGAGGGATCTAAGGTTTCAGCTTGTAGGCTGGCATCACCTTTGACCCCGCAACCTTTCACTCTCAGTTGACCTGAAAAGCTGCACAGATAGCAGCAGCGGACGGACGGAGGGACAGCGGGATGGAGGGAGGGACAGCGGGACGGACGGAGGGACAGCGGCGGACGGACGGAGGGACAGCGGGATGGAGGGAGGGACAGCGGGACGGACGGAGGGACAGCGGCGGACGGACGGAGGGACAGCGGGACGGACGGAGGGACAGCGGCGGACGGACGGAGGGACAGCGGGATGGAGGGAGGGACAGCGGGACGGACGGAGGGACAGCGGTGGACGGACGGAGGGACAGCGGGACGGACGGAGGGACAGCGGGATGGAGGGAGGGACAGCGGGACGGACGGAGGGACAGCGGGATGGAGGGACGGAGGGACAGCGGGACGGACGGAGGGACAGCGGGACGGACGGAGGGACAGCGGGACGGACGGAGGGACAGCGGGATGGAGGGACGGACGGCGGCGTTCTTCAGGTGGAAACCTAAAAGCTTTCAGCAGTTAAATCGTCTCAAATATAAACTTTCCCACGAGGTTTAACGCCTCCTTCATGGCGGCTCCAACTCAAAGCTGCACTCCGCTTGATTGGTGCCAAGAAGTGTGTGTGTGTGTGTGTGTGTGTGTGCGTGTGTGTGTGTGAAGGATCTGGTTTAATATATGCTCAAGTGTTTGAACAACCAAAGTCAGGCGATTTGCTCCACTCATCTCAGTGAAAATTGACATTTGGAGAGTGTTGCCGTTGGAAACCGGCCTGGGAAAACTCAGCTGTTGACAATCAGAGCAAAAAACGAGTTTTTGGGGAAAATAAACGTATTTCAGCATAAAGACAGTTTCAGAAATCCAGGTTACAACAAACAAGAGGCTTTGGCTAAACTAAAGAGGAACAATCCACTTATAGCTCTAGAGCTATAGATCTAGAGTCAGCTTCAGTTGTTCCAGCTGGAACTAGAGATCAGGTTGACCTCTGACCTGACCCTCCTGAGCCACATAAAGACGGTTCCACAGTCGGCCTCCTACCAGCAGCAGAACGTTTCTAACGCCTCAGATCAGAGAAACTCGTTTAGAGACGAAACATAAACGTAGTTTATAGATTAGATTCAGATTAAAATCTGCTGCTGGAACACTCAGACCGCTCTGATTCTGGTTCTGGTTCTGGTTCTGCATCAGAACCAAACATGGAGAAGCAACATTCAGCTTCTATGCACAACAATTCTAGAACAAATTTCCAGAAAACTGAAAAACAGCCGAAACCCCGAGATCCTTTAACTCCAGACTGAAACCCAGCTGGTTATTGTTGCTTCGTTGATTTTACAATCAATGAAGCATTGATCAATATATTTGCCGATCATTGATGATTTTGATAACAAAATGAAACGTCTCTTTCTGGTTCGTCAAACTGGTGACAGTTTTTTAATTTTATGACTTTTATTGTTGTGTTTTTTATGGAAATCAGTTTGTTGTGCCTTAAAGCTGAAATGTCCTAAACAAATAAACTTGATTGATTGATTGATTTACTTATTGAGTCACTGATTGGTTGACTGATAGATTGATTGATTGCATACATTAACATTTTATGAAGCAGTGGAGCTCAGAACAGTATTGATTATGTAAGAGCCAATGAGCTCCTTCCATAAAGACGCTGCAGGTTCAAAACGAGTCGTGAACTGAGAGCGAAGGATCTGATTTGTGAAGATTAGGACCAATATCAGAAATTCAGCTGGTTGAATTCAGGTGAGGAATAACTGTTGTCAGGAGTTAAAACAGTTTTTTAGATTAAGAAATGTATAAAATCATTGGCTAAACAAATACAATAAGGCTTGGTTATTATATAAAATATGCAGGAAACTTCAGCTGCTGTTTAAAGCAGTGAAGGAAAAATATGCTTGAGGAATTGAAACATTATTTCTTTACCGATTTTATCTTGTTTTGTTGTTTTTTGACTTTGAAAGGTTAAAACTGACAGAAAACAGGAAAATAAAAACCGCTGAGATGAAGTGGGATCTGCTGACTTTATGTTGAAACTTCTTAAAAACAAAGCAAAGAGTTGATGCTGCCTGGATAACCTTCCTCCATTTCTCCTATTAAAGTAACTTTATTAATTATTCATGTTCCCAGAAGAGTCGGAGCGCCGCAGCGGAGAACCCAGAGAGCAGCGCCTGGAGAGCGAACAACTCGACCTGAGCTCTTCCTGATGAAAACCAAAATATTCTACTGTGATAAATCATCTGGAGGGTTTTGGAAAGCATAAAGAAACATTTATTCTCCGTCCGTCTGTTTCCTCCATCCCGGTTAAATCGCCTCCATTTGGAGTCGTTTGCGTTTCTTTATCTTCCTCCAAAAAACCAACAAACTCTAAAATAAATTTAAAATCTTCTGTTCTTCCTTCAGAGACAATAAAGCCAGGAAACCGCCAGGAGGCTTCAGGGTCAGCCTCCTTTTCCTTTCTGCACCACATTCTGAAAAACCCTCAACTTTGCATCAACCAATCAGGAGGCTCGCTGCTGCTGCAGATCCCTGATGATGATGATGATGATGATGATGATGATGATGATGATGATGGCAGGAAACTGTCAGGTTAAAGTTTAAAACATCCAGATAAAAAAAAAGCTGGACTAAAAAACAATTTTGATTAATTCATTATATAGATTTTAATGTGTAAAAAGTCCAGAACCGGAACCTTTATGTTACGTTTCTGGTACGGCCACTAATCTGACGCGCAAGCAACATCCGCTAACAAGACGAAGCGGCTTCTCCCAGCCAACCGGAGAACAGAACAGCATAAAATCCCTGATTTAACGTCATCCAGGCTGTTTCCCGCCTCTCTATTTCTGTTCTGCATCGCTCTCTTTCCGCTCGGTGCCGGGTCGGATGGTTCTGTTCGGCCCGCTGGCTCAGAGGAAAGCCGAGCCAGACCAGAACCCCCGAGCAGCAGGACGCCGCTCTGCCCTCCGCGTTCGCCGGGGGCGTCGCTAACGCAGAGAGGAGCTGGAGCTGCTGCGAAGCATTCAGGGGATTTGAGCTAACACACACACACACACACACACACACACACACACGCACACACACACACGCCCACACACACACACACACACACACACGCCCACACACACACAATCTATGCTTTAGAAGAAAATTTTAATGTATTTTTAAGATGATAATCAAAGCTACAGATCTGATTCTGATGGAGTCCATGTTGAATTATTTTATGATAATCTGCAATAATCTGGGATTAATTGTTAGAGGCAGAAAAACAAATAACGGATCAGAGCCAGGATTAATTGGGTCAACTGGACCAGGAGCCAACTGAATAATTCAGACTGAACCAAACTCATCTTTCTGTTTCACCAACGTGTTGAAGCCGTTTTTATTTTTGCTCTAACAGGATAACGGTGGACGCCGACCTGGCGACACACTCACCAAACATTTGGCAACAACATCTGCGTCAGAACGATGACGCTGCATCGGGAACGATGCTGCACACTGTAGACGACTGCAGCATCAAAAACACCAGACTACCGCCTCTAGTTGACCTCTGACCCCTCAGCTCCACAGATCTGATTATTTCTGTTTCTCTCTGGGATCCTAACGCTTCAAATCTCCATTTTGAAAAAGCAACTAGAAGATTTCATGTGATTTTAGAGAAAATATTTGATTAGAGAAAAGATCATCTGCGTGGATGTGAGGCTCATCTGAGCGGTTCTGGTCGCCACCAGAGAACGCCACGCCGCAATATAAATATGAAATAACTTTCTTCTTTTCTGTATTGAAGTTTGGCTTCAGAGATAAAATGATGCCTGATCTGCACCTAAAACGCCAGGAAGGTTTCATGTTCTGTGTTTTTCCCCCGTAAGCAGCAGATTTCAGGCCGTCTCTGTCAGAAGAGCCGGTTTGAACCTGCAGAGCTGTGCAGGATGTCGGCGCGTCACACAGAGCGTTCTGCTTTCTGGCTGCAGCAACTTGTTCAATAATCCAGAACTTCCTGTTCCCAGTTACAGGAAATGTTTCTGTCACCATAAATTTGCTGAAAGCAGCGATTATGAATGATCAGAAACAAACCGTTACAACAACCGGAGCCAGTTTCATCTCCCAGTTCAGCCCTGGAAACCCTGATGATTAAAACTGATCGATTTAATAATCAGTCAATCAATCAATCAAGTTCATCTGTGTAGCACATTTCAGCAACAAGGCAGCTCAAATGCTTTACATCATAAAAACACAAAAATAAAGTCATAAAAGACGCCAAACAGTAGAGAAAACAGAAACAAGCATTTTGATTATTAATAAACGTTAAAAATGTAAACATGTTAATAAACGCCTCGTTTATTTTGGCCCAAAGCAACTTTAACCAGCCGGGTTTCACTCCAAACTTTCTCCCCAAATCACCAAGTTTATTTATTTAAAAAAATGTATTTATCTTTTGTTTTCAGTTAAAATAATGCAAAAATAATTTTAATATGATTTTTAAAATTTTATTTTATTTGCTGAGCAACAAACAATTAACATGAAATATTTTAATAAAAGGTCCCAAAAAGGTTATAGTTTCCTAATTTGTTGGTCAGATATTATTTTTAATTTTATTTTTTAATTTATTCCCAGCAATAAAAATGAAAACCTGTAGCTGGATTTAAAAACGTTTTAATTATTTGGTGTGACTGAGTTTGTTTTTGAGTAAAACGTTGTAAAAACAAACATGGCGAGTAAAAGGAAAACACTTATTTGTTTCCTTAATTTTTATATTAAAGGTTTGAATTTGTCATTGAGAATCTGAAACTCTTCATCATCTCCATTCCACACAAAGCTACTCTAACGGCCGCAAACGGCCCCCGGGCCGCACTTTGGACACCCAAACAGAAAAACTAATAGAAAAACTGATGAACATTTTTAAAAACTGAAAAATGACCAAATCTTTTGTTGGAAGTTTATTTAAATGTAAACAAGCTTTGTTCCCTCAGGTTGGGATCAGCGCTAAGCGCCATCTTGATTCTGTGTGAACGGCTCCGTTCAGGAATCCGGTCAGCTTCATTTAAAGATGCGTAATAAAGTCACATCCCAAATTTAAGAGCAGAAGAAGACGGAGCTCTGACTGGAGAGCTGCATGGAAAATGTAAGTTAACGTGAATCCACATTTCTGCATTTACATTCTGCTTCTCCTCCGGCTCTGATTGAGATCTTTTACGGATAAATTAAGGTGATTAATGTTATTTATATCTGAAAGTGATCTCCTTCTTCTCATTTATTTTCATTAATCTTTGTGTCAGCAGGGAGTGGAGAGATCGGTGAACAAAAACTGTGTCTAATTCAGCTGCTTTAAAGCCGGCCGATGTGTAATTATTAATTAATCAGCTTCATATTAGCCTGACATCATCGCCGCGCCGCAGCGACACGTCTGCACACGCTCACTCTCCCTGCCATTACTGCATTAATAACTGTGTATGACTGCATTTATTAAAGCAGTTCTGCATGTTATTCCACCCTCTGTGTGTGTATGTGTGTGTGTGTGCGTGTGTGTGTGTGTGTCTCGTCGCAGCTCATTGGGATGCAAGCCGTGAGCTCGTCGAGTGAGAGCTGTCCTGGCTAGCTTCAGAGTCATTAGCGCGCTCGTTAGTCCAGTTATGTTAAATCTAAATTACCATTCATCATCACAGGGGGAGCCATCATTTATTCTGCTGCGGCCCGGCGGACAGACACACACACACACACACACACACACACACACACACACACACACACACACACACACACACACACACACACACACACACACACACACACACACACACAGTAACCAGATTAACTCATTCAGGGACACACACACACACACACACACACTCGCCGCAGAATCCTCAATCAGCTGTTAGCTACATGCTAAGTGCTGCAGATTAGCCGACCTGCTCTGACCGGGACGTCGCTCAGGCTCGTCACTGATTGGCCCATTCTAGAGGACGGAATCGGTTAGCTAACGGCTTCCTGAGCAGAACCTGGCGGGTCGGCACCGCCTCAGGTTCTGGAGGAGTTAGCCCGACAACACGCGGCTAATTATCAGAGACTGGACTTCCTGCTGCAGCTCCAGAAGCACAACCTGCCACAGGAAGTCCTTATTGAGTCCTGAGTTTGTCTGGTTGGACTGTTGCAGGAAGGAGCAGCTAACATTTCTGCAGATCCCACACATTCTGGACACCAGCTGTTCAGATTATTGCCTACTGGTGGCGCTACAGACACAGCGCTATAAAACCTTTTCATGTCTCTCTGGTCTCATTGTCTACAGAAAAACGTTTCCTCTACTTTAATTGATCGTTTCACACCAACACAGCAAAATAAAAGCTGCCACACTTTCAAAATAAAGTCCCTGTTAAAAATATGTTAAAACAATGTGAAGCACATGATAAATATACATATAAACATTTACACACATATTAACCATAATGGTCATATATGGATATCTTACAGGAGACTGCAGAAAGTAGGTCTGGTGCAAACCGTTTAACAATAAATTATTTGTGTGGATATAATTTGGAAAGAGCAGAAATTGTGCCATGAGTAAAAATTTGATGTGTAAATATCTGGATGAGATTTAAGAAGCTTCATCATCTTCCTACTCGTTTTCGCACTGGATATGAACGTTTTATTTATTTTTATGTTTGATTATTATTATGAACCAAAGATCCTCAGCAGAGTGAGATGTGAGTTTACTGAAGACTTTTTGTAGCCGAATGAGCTGAGATGATAATCAGTCACCTTGCAGTGATGTGAGAAAACCTGCAGAGTCTAAATAAAAACTCATCTTGATGAAGCCTCAGAAGGAGCATCACCCAGTTTAAATCCTAGCTCTACAAACGGAGCAGTTTGACTTTAAAACGTGTTTTAATGAATATTATCAGCACTAATCATAACCGTCTGCAGCTGGCAGTCAGATGAAAGGGACCACTGGGGTCTGCTGCTGCAGAGCATGCTAACACCCTGCAGGGCTGTTAGCATTAGCATGCCAAGCTAATCAAGCCTGATGAGTCTTTAATGACCAATCAGATGCGAGTGTTTCAGCCTGCAGTCAGTTCAGGATCAAAAATTAAAGAATGACGAAGGAATCTCACAGATGGAAGAAACAACCAGAGGTTCAACATCCACTCAGATACAGGAGCTTGTTCTACGTTAATAATTAAATGTTGTTCACAAGAAGAAGTTCTATTTCCACTGGCAGATTATTTCACGTACATCAAGACATTTTTCCATATTATAACTGAAATAATCTTCTACTAGAACTAGAGTTTTCTATCAATATTAAATGTAAAATCTACTTTTCTGACCTTATAAAATTTTTCCCTCATCAAAATCAAACCTGCAGTGTTGCTTTGTTTCTTTCGTGTTTGAGAAATCCTTCAGTCTCCATGGCAACCATTCAGGTGCAAAACACCTGGGTGGACCTAGCCCCGCCTTCGAGGCAAAGCTCCTTCCCCGCTCAGCTCCTTCAGACTAGCCAACAGCAATTAGCAAACACCTGCTGAGCTTATTATAGGAGCTCCTGCTCAGAGCAACGCTGGTAAAAACGTTTAATAGAGGAGCCATGTTGGGACGACTTCCTGGAGGCGGAGCTTCAGGAAGAGCAGGAGCTTCTTAAAGAGACAGAGGCCCATTTTCAAGATGTTAAATTACAAAGTAATAGTCATAGTAGACACATGTAACAACTGAAGGTAACTTAGTGACTTTATTTATTGTGCTATAAAATGGAACTATATTCCTGGAAAACATATTACTGCCCCTTTAATTGTTGACTTAAAACAAGATCTTATGTCTTGATGAAAAGATATGTGTAAGTTAGTTCTATCTTATTTTAAGTAAACTAAGATATTTGCATGAGAAACTAAACAAAAAATACTTTTTGAAATTTCCCATGAGAAATTTTGTTTTTGCAATGTAATCTATTTTTCTTTGTATTAAATACAGTGTCTGTTGTTTTTGAAATGTATTCTGATGGTTTTTTTGTTGCTTGTTTTTTTTTTAAACCAGTAATCAGTGTAAACTGATGAGCTGAAATGTTTAAACCCAACAGAACCGTGTTGTGTTTCTACTTCTGGACGTTAAGTCCAGCCGGTTTCCCTCTGAGTCAGTCTGACAGCCTTGGTGGTCTGGAAACAACAAAGGGTCCAAATTGAGTCAGTCAGTCAGACATTTGTTCTCTCAATAATTAATGCCTCAGCGCTCCACTCGCTCTGATTCGCTCTCCACTGCTTTCTCCAACGTTTCCTTCAAACATCGGATCCGTTTAACTCTCCAAATGTCTTTTTTTCATCTGAACCAACCAGCTTGTTACATCTCCACACTCTGATACCTGTTTTCTCTCTTTGATCCATTTCTGGTTTATTGTTACTGACTTCTTTGTTATTTCCTGCTTCCTTATCTAACAGTTTCTCCCTTTAAGCTGCGTCTGCTGGCGTCCCTCTGCCGCTCTGCTCAGACCCAACAGCAGATTAATAAATAATGTCCAGGAGCCGGCAGAATTTACAACACCAATATCACATGCCTTCCTTTCTTCCTTCCTTTCTCTTCTCTTTAACCCTTCTCCATTTTGGAAACAGCCCTATCTCAAATAGCTCTTCTTTCCGTTCTCTCTGGTGATAAGCGCAGGGAGGAATCCTCGCTCCTTCGGGTCTAAATAAATCATAGCCTGCAGTGCCCTGCTTTCACCAAACCAAACCTCCGATTTGGAGAGGACATAAAAGTATCAGGTTGCATCTAATAGATGCAGAAAATGTCCCTTTTCAAAGTTTTTCATTTGTGAAAATGTAAAAAAATCCAACCCTTTTAATTGTTTGACAGTTTCAACATGCTTTCTAATTCCAAACAACAAAATCCAATCACTTATCACTCATTTATTCCCAGAGAACAATTACAAGCAGATTAATGAAACTAACAAACTGAAATCCATTTAGCATTTTCATAATGAGCCAGACGCCCCAATATTCAGCCTCCAATCATCAGAGCAGCTCCGGTGAAACGCAGTAAGCTCAGATAAAGCCGGGCCACCCAGAAACACTGGCTAATTAAAAATGACAAGATTAATTAAAGTGGAGATTCATTAGCGGCACGCACACTGAGCTGCATGGCTTTCAATTAGCATGTGGCACGCGCACACACACACACACACACACACACACACACACACACACACACACACACACACACAACCCATCTGACTGCAGACTGAATCTAAACTCAGTTCTGCAGGTTTTGCACACATGCAGTGATCAATGTCTCTCATTTCATCATTTGCACACAAAAACGAACTGAGATGCGACAAATTAAGGAAAAACGAAGCTGCAGCATTTTAGTAACACACGAAGCTGTGATGTAATCCCTGAATATCGTATGACAAATATGCAGCACACAGAAAAATTCGGTGCAAACAAATGGACCATCCCACAGAAAAACGCTGCTAACAAAAAATGTTAAACTCACAAAAAATAAAAGTAAAAACATTTAATAAAAAACCAGTTTTATGAAATGTTTGCATTTAATAAAACAAATGCAAACAAAGACGTTGCAAACGCAAAAAGCTGAAACCACAGAAAATAAAAGCAAAAAGGAAAATGCTGCAAATAGCAAAAGCTAATATGAAAAACTCCAAACTCGCTCCACAAAATGGAAGTCCTCCAGACCACTAGGGGGAGTCTGGAGTAGTTAGTATTACTGACTTAATATTACTATTATTATTCTTCCTTCCTTGAACTTTCCTCTAGATGCCCCATAAAATTACATCTCATCCTTACTGAACATCTGATTTGTTGGTTGACCACAAGCACTTTGAATTGCGTTGTTGCTGAAAATGTGCTATACAAATAAAATTACCTTACCTTACCACCCCTAGTGGACTGGAGGACTTCTGTTTTGTGGAGCAAGTTTGCAGAAATTCATACTTGCTGTTATTTTTACTAATTGCAGCATGTTCCCCTTTGCGCCTATTTCTTGTGTTTGCAACATTTTTCTGTTGCCTTTGTTTTTGCGTGTTTTGGAGTTTGCATCAGTCACCTGTTTACATTGCATTTTGCAGTTTGCTGCTTTTTTGCACTTGTTGACCATCATGTTTCCCTCTCTCCCACATCTTCAGGAAGTTTCCTTTAGTCCATGTGACCTTTGACATCTCAGTCTAAAATCTTCGCCAGGTGCTCGTCAAATTTGCAAAAATACTTGAAATGTAATAGGCAACTAAATATTGCATCAAAGCAGCTCTCAGTAATTTATTGTGTAGTGCTAACACACACACACACACACACACACACACACACACACACACACACACACACACACACACACACACACGCACACACACACACACACACACACACAGAGCAAAGAAGAAGCATCCTTTTATAACCAGCAGCAGAAACATGGCACAGATTTCTCTGTTTTTTTTGTCCTAACAGCTGAATAATCAGACAAAGGGGTGGAGATTCCAATAATTTAAGATGGTGAGGGATTACGGAGTAGTAACGAGCTGCCAAAACAGAGGGGTCATATATGATGCACATTTTATGCACTGTAGCTCTATACTCCTGATAAGATGGATAACTTTTATTTTCCTGCAGCTTGGAGTAAGTCGTATTGAAGGAAATTAATAGGTACTGGTTTTAATAAACAGAATGGTGATATTGTAGTATTAGTATAGTTACTATTAAAGTTTGGGTTAGTTAAATCATTCCTAAAAATGTTGTGTTGTTTGGATGAATCATCATCTGAGACGCTGCAGACATGAGCAGAAACATTTTTATCACCAAGGAGTGTTTAAAACTGAATCCTTTAAATGCACAAAGAAAAGGTTTTGAAGACCTTTTAGAAACCAGTCATGGTCAAACTTCTGATAATTAGCTAACATGTTAATAACAGAGCTAATATTTTGTTTAGTGCTTTAGCGCATTTGCTAACTGTGAAAACATTTTCTTGACAGAATTAGGAAAAATGTACAAACATACTAATCTGTTGAGAAATGGCATGTTTTGAAGAGAACAGTGATTAAGTTTTGATATGCTTTTGTTAATTTGGCCTCCAAAGATTTTAATAATTAGCGATGGATCAATAAATAATGCATTTCAACTTCTCATTACAATCACTGGGCCAAATAACAAAAAATCTGATATTTTTTTCTCCAATAATTTTAGGTAAATAAACACATCAACCAACATCAAAGACTTTGATGCACTAATAGGTAAAAATAAACTAAAAATCTTATGAACTTCAATCAGACCTTGTTTTGATGCTTAAATAGGGATAATCTATGCTGAATTAAAAAATATTTTCTCCTTATGTTTTACGGACTTAGTTATGAAAAAACCTCTGATTAGAATATTAATTAACTGTTTAATAAACTTAATTCTGATCCAAATTAAACATTTCTAAAAACAAGCAGCTAAAACTGTCTGGAAACACAAAGACGTCCTCAACCTGACGGTAGGCTGCTGAAACCGGGCCCCATTACCACACAAAAACAAGAGCGCACACACACACTCACACGTACACCTGATGGTGCAGTCACATGACCTCCAGTCACCGTTATCTCTATCGTCTCTACTTTGTACCTCGGTCACGAAATCAGCCCCAAGAACCCAACAGATGGGGCTGCGTCTGCTGGGGTGAACACACCAACATCAGCGTGTGTGTGTGTGTGTGTGTAGATGTTGAAATGAAGATCATTCCAGCGGCAGAATTGCTTACTGTCATTCATGGACTGCACACACACACACACACATCGGGCTTTATTAAAACGTCAGGTTGTGTGGATCGACCGTGTGCTGTCATGCTGTCTGTTGTGAATGGGAAAGGCTGCGTATTTACAGTGAATTGTAAATCCTGCCCAGCACTCAGCTGTCAGAGACTTATGAATTGCTAATATGCTGTATCTCGCACCGCTGATTCCCCGCTATCTGCCCCCTATCACTTCCATTGTGCGCGAGGCGCAGAGCGCGGAATCAAAAAAGCCAACTCTGCTAAAGGGAAATAAAATGCTTCAGATGGAAATGTACAAAACTGACTGTCATAACCTCTAAGATCATGAAGGAAGTTACACTTTATACTCTGCTTTATATGTTTGCTAACTGTCTCATCATTTTAGGACAAATGACCTTGTCCTCTGTGATGAGTAACTGATTATTCTTCAAGTGAGATTTAGACAAATGTAGATAAAATATTTAAAAATTACATTATCAATAAACTGAGGCTAAATTGCAACGAAAGCACATTTCTCCCTGTGAATGAAGCACTTTCTGTCCTGAAAACAATTTATTTAGAAAGCACTTTACATCACCAGAGGCACCAAAATGCTGCACAGAATACATAAAATTACAATGGATGTAAAATAAAAGTTACTTTAAAAACACATAACCAGCCGTCGAATCAAATACTAATAAAACATACGAGTGGTGGGAAAAGGTCTGCAATTAATTAATCACTACTTAAGTGCCAAAATAAGCAACATTTTCAATTCAAAAGTCAGTTTTGCTACTAAATTACTGAGTAAATAGAAATATGAGCTCAACATCAGAGATACTCATAGTTTTTAATCTTCAGGTTCTTCATCAGATTGCAGCAAAGTTAATCTTTCATTCATGGAGCTTCTTTAGAAATCTGGACTGCGAACGCTAACATTAGCATTAGCTGCTACATGTTAGCACTCAGATGCTCTTTTAGGCTAGCAGAGCTTCTGATAGACTAACTGCTTTTAGCACAACTTGAACACAACAACAATCTTTTCTAGAGCCCAATCAGATCGTTTAGAAGCATAAATTAACTGATTGAAGCAGCTTCCCGTTAGCTGCTGTTAGCGGATGTGCGGCAGATTTACAGTCGTACCAGAAACACAGTAAAAAGGTTTCATCTCTGGACTTTTGTAAAAAAAAAAAAAAAAAAAGAGTGATGTTCACCTGCAGGCGCCATTACTATGCATTAAATCATGAAACAAAACCAGACTGTTCTGAAATTAAAGCTGAAATTAAAGAGGACTGTGATATGTAAACTATGTTTTCCTCCTAGATATAAATCTATAAACAGTTTGGTTTCTGTAACTTCTTTCAAGTTGCAAGAGAAAACTAAATATTTTTTATATTAAACAATTAACTTAATTACATAGTTGCCCATGTAGGAGACAGTTTGTTAAATACTTTATGAATGTTGTGACGTTCTATGAGCAAATTAATCCAGTTTTTGTCTATATTGAACTTTCAGAAATTACAGCGGCTGCAGTGTGTCACAGCAAAGGGAAAATAACGCAGAAAAATGAGTTTAAAACGACTAAAAACCTCAAAAAGTTCTTCTTTCCTCTCGCTCTCTATACCTGTTGCCGTTGCTAATGTAGGATCCACTAACCGCCACAGAAACAGAATCACAGTAACTCAGCTTAAAGTCCCTGCTGAAGATGTTTGGGTTGGTTTTGGTTTATCTCTGCTTCAACTGATAAAAAGTGATAATCTGTGATTCTTTAAGGCTCTGAAAGTCTGATTTCCTCCAGAATTGAGCGACTGGAGCTGAAATGATCCCGACAGGTTGAGAGAAAACACCTGAACTACCTGCACGTTTCCCTCTGGACAGAATCCACTGAATAGTTTGGTTTAATTTAGCCCTGAATAATAAAACTGGAAGATTCATTTTCTGCTCAACAGCGTCAGCTACAAATTAAAATAAAAGCTGATTTTAATCCTGAGAGCCTTTACATGCAGCAATTAATTATCCAGATGTACTTAAAAACTGCAACACTTTATCCATAAACACATCAACCCAGAGAACGCACTGTGACCGCTTTCAGTTTAATTAAAATCAGAAACGTTTGATGCAGAAACGGGATCATTTAGATTTTCCTTCATTTTCTGTTGAACTAAAAACATTTATTAAATAATCTGCAGCACATTTTCTCTGCTTATGTGTGAAAGTCTTTAAAAAACGGCTCAGATGTACACTGGGAATCTCTTTTTGTGATGTTTACGGCTTAAATTTGCTGATTTAGCAAAACGTTTTTCAAAAAGTTGCACATTTTTGCCATAATATCATCTTACGAAAAGTTGAAAATGCTGCGTAAAACTTTCCAAAATATTACTATTTGTTTTGCGAAATAAATAGTAATATTTTAGGGAACTACTCAAATGTTACCTAAGATGTCAGTATCTCATTTAGTTCTACTTTAGTTATACCATCATTTTAGTAAAATGATAGAAATACTACCATTTGCACAAAAGTTTACACCTTAAACTGTTTTAGGATTTAAATAAATCAGAGTAAAGACGCAGCGGAGAACAGAAACAGTTTGACTGCTTCAACATTTTCTAGTATTTAAATGTGTCAAAAGTCAGAATTCCCACCATTTACAGACCATAAATGCATCGTGCAACAATGTGTAGTTCAATGCCTCTTTTAGGCCAGTAAAATCAGAACCGGGTTAACTTCCTGTTGGACCAGAACATTTCTTTCAGAACCTCCAGACCAAATGTGAGGCAGCAGAAATCTGCAGCCAAGCAGATGTTCCAGCATCTTTCCAGCTGTTTGCTTTTTGTTCTGCAGATCAAATCACAACGAAGGAAAAACGTTTTAAAGTTCGACTGCAGGACGAGTCGCTGCAGAGAAGAAGAGATCTCTCCTCCAACGGCTACCAGGACCAGCAGAGTGACAAACGAGCTCCAGGGAACACACACAACGCCCTCACACACACACCGCCCTCACACACACACCGCCCTCACACACACACACACACACACACACACCGCCCTCACACACACACTGCCCTCACACACACACACACACACACACACACAGACACACCGCCCTCACACACACACCGCCCTCACACACACACCGCCCTCACACACACACACACACACACACACACCGCCCTCACACACACACTGCCCTCACACACACACACACACACACACACACAGACACATCGCCCTCACACACACACACACACACACACACACACCCACACACACACACAGCTGAAAACATGAGCGCTGAGGGGAATCAGCTGCAGCAGGTGGAGGATCCACCGGTCGCTTGTTCAGCACGGCTGAAAGTGAAGGACGACCGAGATGCTTCATCCCAGAAAGCAACTGCTAACACACACACACACACACACACACACACACACACACACACGCACACACACACACACACTCCCTCTCTCTGCGTTTTCTCCAATGAAGCATTTCTAACTTGAAGCTATGAAGGCAGAAAAGTAACAAGTGAAAGAAAGAGAGCGGCGCTAAAGGTCCGTCTGAACGGCGAGCGAGGGATGAGAAGAACTGATGAGAGGAAGAGGAGGAAGAGGAAGACAGTTTCTCTACTTACAGGATCTCCAGATCGCGCAGTGCTCGGAAAGCTCCATCTTCAATGCAGCTGATGTGGTTGCTGTCCAGTTGCCTGCAGCGTGCACACACACACACACACACACACACACACACACGCACCCGTGCACACACACGCACACACACACACACACACACACACACACACACACACACACACACACACACACACACACACACACACACACACACACACACGCACCCGTGCACACACACGCACACACACACACACACACACACACACACACACACACACACACACACACACACACACACACACACACACACACACACACACACACAGAGAGAGAGAGAGAGAGAGAGAGTCAGATGAGTCTGCAGGTCCGCTCAGCCTCGGTCGGGGGAGGGACTAATGCCAGATGCATGAATGAACGTGTGGAGGTGAAAACCCGGCGGCGGCTGCAGCAGCAGGTAGGACCCGCCCCCCGTCCCCCATGGTGCCTGCAGACACGTACTCGGGGAATAGTGTTCCACGCAGGCGGAGACGCAGCCCGATGTGAGCGGCCCGGAGGAGAGCAGGAGAGAGGAGCCCGGTGCGCCGCCGCCAGCCTATCACCTCCCTCTCTCTCCCCCTCCCTCGCTCGCCCGCCGCCACACACCGGCCACCAGCAGGGAGAGAGAGAGAGACAGGAGAGAGAGGGAGGGAGAGCCCACCCTGCTGTCTGCTCTGTAAATATTAATTGCATTTCTTCTTCTTCTCTCTCTCCGTAGTGAAACCAGAGTAATCAGATTACATCAGGCCGGCCAATCCATTAAGGCCTTTTACCGGCTCTGCCACCAAACAATTTCATTAAGAGGAAAGCTTCGCTAAATCACGCTCCAGTCACGACTCCCGCTCTTCCTCCTCCACTCACCGTTCATCTCTCGCTTTTACTGTAATTTGCTTAGCGCGGCGTGTTCACCCCCCACATGAACCCAACCACCCGCCGCTTCACGCCTCTGGAAACCTGCAGGAAAACTGACCAGGTCACTTCCTGAACACCAAACTTTTTCTCTTTTCCCAGAAAGAGAATCACTGAATCAGATTTTAGGTTCAGAATCAGAACCAATCTTCTGTTTCTGTTGAGTCAACTTTTAAAATGTCATAAAACAAAACGCTGGGTGTGTTCCCAGGTTTATGAGCGCCATGATGTCATCAAACGTCTCCAGAAATGAAGAACGTTTACAAACTGTAATGTGAGTTTTGATGTTTCTGATGGCGCCGTGGCTTCTTCCTCCCTGAGCGGCTTTCAGCCCGTCAAACACTGCGGATCACGGCAGCTTCAGTCTGGAGGTAATGTCTCAAATATCACCACCACGTTTCCATCTGGTGGTTTGGAGCAAACAAACCAGGCAACGCAAAGCTAGCGTCATCAAGACTAAACAGGAAGTAGGTCTGATGTGATTTGCTGCAGTAAACAGGAAGTGGACGTTGCTAACTATCCCGCCCAGCTGCAGGTCTGGAGTCGGTGCCTCTGGTAAGGTAAGGTCTGAGCCTAAACGTTTCCTCTGTCGGTAAAAATGTTTCCATCTCCACTTTAGTGCATCAGCTGCTTTTCAGAAAAGCCAAAAACCAAACATAAAATCTTTTTCACAAAACTGATTTTTTTTAAATTCAACCTTTTTGATGCTATATTTTGAAATGCTCATAAAAGTCGTAGCGACTGATCTGTTGGTTACAGTGGCGTTCTCTAGAAACAGGAATATAAAGGCGGATCATTCCTCCTTAATCTCTTTCTTCTGCTGCTAATCCTCTTTTCTTTGACTTCTGTCTTTTCATTCATCTTCTCCATTTTTATCTCCTGCCTCTCCAATCATAATCCCTTTTCCCCCTTTTGTGTCTGCTCCTCTCGGCTTTGATTCCTCTTCACATTTTCTCTTCTCACTCCCCGTCTATCCATGGATAATCCATATTCCTTCTCCTTGTTCTCTTTTATCAGCCTTTAAATCTGCGGCTCTTTTCCTGTCAGCCTTCACCTGAACAAGCCGCTGGCAGAAACACGCTGCTCTGCTTCTACCTGCTTCCCCTCCTAAAGGCCTCACAGGTCTAGTCAAAGTAAGTGGGTCAGCTCTTCACTGCATAACCTAGATCAGAATGGTTCTTATCTAGTTGTGTAGTTCCTCTAACATGAAGCTGAAAACCAAATCGACTTTATTTTGCAGATTAATTGTATAAATCGGATCTTATTGATGCTAAATTTGAATGTTTTCATGTAAACTTGTTTAATTATGAAATATTTGTCCTAAAATCGTCTCCTTGCTGCCCTCTATGGGTTGAACGGCAGTTACTGCAACCCTCCTGCTTGGCTCCGCCCCAGTGTCTCCTGGCCCCGCCCACTTTGTGGAGTGTTTTAAAATGTGTTTGGGGGCGGGGCTAAGCTTTCCCCGGTGGTTTAGTTCCACTTTAAGTTCAGTTAATCAGTTTCCCTGATTTTCTTCTGCCAGCTGATCAGGATTTAAACTCCTGGGTTTTTGTTCAATGCTGGATTCTTCTGTTCTCCTTATGTCATTAAAATTCTCTGTTCATCTGAGTTTTTCTCTGTATTTTGTGGTTTCCACTACAAACATGAGAGTAAAAGTGTGATAAGAACCTCCTGATGGATGGAGGTTTTTTAATGGTCTGCAGATTGTTTCTTCTTCAGGAGTTTCTGAGTGAATCGCTCCACTCTGCGGCGCCGATAAGGACTCTCGTAGCGTCGCAGAAACGTCTCCAGCTCTTCAGGCGGGTCTAACTCCGCTCCGTCTCCAACACGCCTCATCTTCCCAGAATTAGCATTAACCTCTGGATTCATATTGCTGGTCATGTTCTTCATCTCCCAACTTCATCCTCAGAAAACGATTTTGTCCTCTGTGATGTGATTGCCTTCCCCTGACAGCGCGGCTCTCTGATTAGCGGCGACATGATTGGTATCAGTCTGGACGAGGCGGGCCGCTTTACCTCTGACCTGTGTGTGTTTGTGAGAATAAAGCGCAGATGTTTGTTCCAGCAAACAGAAAAGGAGCAGCTTTTAATTTCCTTCCATATAGTTAGTCTGTTTATTCAACACACACACACACACACACACAGAGACACACACACAGAGCGCATCGCTGCTGAGGCATGGATCCATCAGAGGCCAATCGTTACCAACTGAGTAATTATTGGACAGGAACGCAGCAGGTGGGCGGAGCCAAGTCCAGCTTTATGTTTTACTGAATCTAGACGTGAAATGTTTGGAGAACAGAAACAGCCAGAAGAGATGAATAAACATTTCTGTTCCTTATGAAAACAACTTTAGTTTGAGCTTCTGATGAGTAAATTTCATGTTTCATATCAATGTCAATAATTACTGATCAGTTTTTTGTTTAATTATCTTAAATATTGATTGTAATGTTTCCTGTTCTGTCCAGTTTTCTCTCCATGCCGTAGTTTTTAATTTTTGAGCAGTTGAGTCACAGCGGCAAAACCTGAACCTGATGCTGTGCATGTCACTCAACAGGCTGTTGCTAGGCAACCAAAGAGTGACTGAGTTAGTTGATGCTAGCAGCTAGCTTTGAGAGGCTGAGCAGCTGAAGTCTTTCCTCTGCCTACATCTCCCAGAATGCCGTGCAGTTCTGATCAGAGTTCAGTGAATATTCTGTATATTCTATCAGTTGCATTATCTGCTGATATTGATCACGCGATTATTGCAATATATGATGTTATTGATTTATTGTCCAGCTCTAATGATTAATCGCTTAATGCAAAAACACAATTGATTAAATTTTTTTTTATCTTCCTTCAGGAAAAAAAAGTTCCACAAAAAAAAACATCTGTAAAATATTTTAATCCAGATTCTTTTTTTTTCTTCTCATGACTTTTAAAGTCAACAAAAACTGAACATTTGGTGAAATTGGTGGGATGTACAGTATGTCCCCCCAATACATCCATAAATATCAGTTATCCAGCAGCAAAATGAGTCATGTTCTGATATTCATCTCTGCAGCCTCTTGTTCCAGTGAAAGACGGTTTTGGTTTTGTGTTGGACGGCCAGATAAAAGCTCCGAGGTAAACGAGCATCATTCTGTCGTTCTGAACGGTAAAAAGTTGAGAGTTTACGTGGAGCTGATGGACGACAGGAAGCAGCAGATGCTTTTCTGCTTTCCCATAATCGTAAATCTGAAGGCTCTTCTGCTCACAGCGTTTCAACCTGAGGCGCTCCGAAGGCGACTGCCTGCATGTGGGCGGAGCCTGCGCCGCTGAGGTCATAACTCAAACTCAGCCGTGCTGCAAAGCACTGTGGGTAGGGGAGCGTGAAGCACGGAGAACAGAACGGCTGACAGACGCTGCTGAAGTGAAGCAGAACGACCCGGACCATCCCCAGAACTGCTGGAGAACAGAACAACAGGAGAACCTGCTTTTAATGCAAAACATTATAACCACCAGCCTGAGCGGCCATGATGGACGGCTGCAGGTCCAACTTTTTCACCCACAAATTAATCTGATTTCCATCATCATCAAAGCTAGAAACGACATTCAACATTCAGTTTGTAGGTAAATCTGTGAAGTTCTTAAGGTTTTGACTCAACCTGCCTCTGAACGCCTGGCCATCACCGTCTGTCCATTCAGATCAAGCTTACCGCGCAGTCTGGGCTTTCTCCCATTCACTTCGATTCCTCCTGTAGATTTTCTACTGTGCTGACCAGCGAACACAAATATTTATGAACGATGGCGTCGATTTTCTTTGCAGTTTTAGAATCCTGTCTGCAGTTGTAGCAATGGCAGCGGAGGAAGTGGAGAAAGACGTAAAATTTAAAACTTCAACACAATCCTCACCTTCAGGAAGGAATCGTTTCTCGATAGCAGCGCGTCCAGACGCTACGAACGAAGCAAAGCGTAGAACCAGCAGCTGGTTTTTACCAGGTTACTAAACTAAACATCACTTTCCATATTTTGCTGCACTGTCATTATATCTGGTCACATCGTTACTCCGTCTGGTGGCTTTCAGAAAATCTTTTTGAAATTGATCTGACGGTTTCTGACGCTGGAGGGAAAAATTCAGGCCTCAGACGTTCATTTTCCTGAGTTCCTGACCCGGCGCACCTGTCTCTCTCTCATTCGTGCTTTTATTGTGAATAAAGTACGGCCGTGAATGGGGGCACAATCGAAGACGACAGACGGCCGTCGCTCACGCATCCAACATTTTTTCGATACCTCTCACAGTTCCTGAACAGGAAGAAGTTGTTCAGACTGTTTTTCCAGTCAAATCAGCCGGCTCTTAGGAGGTTACCATAGCAACAGAACCACCAGTGTTACCAGAGCACGGCGGTGGCACCATCATGCTGATCCAACTATGCGTTTGTTATTCGTCTTGCAGTGAGGATGATGATGGTCAGTGTGTTTTCTCACCACTAAATTTTCTCTTTATTTCCGTTCCAGGTGTTATTTAGGTTTTATCTGGACTTCCTGCGTCCAGGTGAGGTTTGCATCAGAGAGAAAGGAGCTTCAGCTTTATGCTGACGTCATCAACGTCCTTCAGTCGCAAAATTTAAAAAGACATGAAACCAGATCAGAAAGGTCATCAGAAAGGTCACACTTAAACTTTTTCCTTTCAAACTGAGACTTTATGTCTTAATTATTGGAGCTTCGACTGACGTGCTGCGTAGGGAGAACTGACAGCAGCTGCAGTCAGCAAGACGCAGAAACAAAGTTAAAATAAAAACCACAAGCAGGACGAGCGAGCAGAGAGAGAGAGAGACGTATGAGAAAATCGATGCCGCGTCCGCCGGGGACAGAATGTCATGAAGCTTTTTACCGCGGCGTAATGGACGGCCGCAGCCTGTACTGCAGGAGTCACCTTGTCTGACGGACAGAGAGACGCAGAAAAACAGAAATCATTCAAACACGAGAGAATCTGGCAGAATGAGAGGAAGGACGTAAAAACGGGACAGAAATGTGACAAAGACACGATGGATGAGGGAGGAGCAAAATGTTCATGAGAGCCAAGAAGATCTGAAGGCAGGCGGACAAAAAAACTGATGATTATTAATTTAATGCTTTTAGGAGCAAATTCAGTTCAACCAACACAGACAATTAGAGACAACAAATCAGTTTTCTGGTTCTGATTTGGTGATTTCTGAACAGCAGATTGTTTTAAACGTCCAGAAAAACATATGGAATAAAATCAGGCAATAAATCAGAAACAGAACAAGGAGGAAGAGGAAGAGGAGGAAGAAATGTGTGTATCACTGGGAGGACTTACTCATGACAAACAACCAACCCTCCAGCTATATATATATATAAGTATATATATATCTATATATCTATATATAGATATATATATACAGTAGATATAGATATATACATATATAACTATATCTATATATAGATGTATATCTATATATAGATATATCTATGTACTGTATATACACACACACACACACACATATGCTGCCACCCCTGAAAAATCCCTGGCCCTCTTGCCCCCCATAGATTTTTTTCTAGATCCGCCCCTGAACTTGAGGACATTTTGCTAAAGAAATGGGACCTGATTAAAAATGTTTGGTTTCTCATTAATTAACTGCATTTGCACCATAAATGACCAGGTTAAATAATTTCCCTGCTGGGATGAATAAAGTAATTCTATGTTACCGCCTGTAATGTCCTTCATTTCTGTTGAGGCGTCTGCAGGAGGAAACACCAGGCTGCCACTGCGAAGTATGGTGGTGGCAGCATCAGGATGTGGGAGCCTCATAAATCAGACGGCATCATGAGGAAACATTATGTGGAAATACTGAAGCAATAAGACACCAGACAGGAAGTTGAAAATCTGGTCCAAATGGGCCACAAAGTCCGGATTAGTGACGGAGAAAATAAAGTTTAATTTGTTTTAAAAAAGCTCATTTTAAATATTAAAACTGTAAAAATGTTAAAAAGTTCTTTTAGACGGTGCGAAGCCATTTGGAGCGGGTCCGGTTCCCTTGGTTCTGACCCGCTCCGTATCGACTTCCTCTCTCTCATCACAGACTCACCCAAGAGTCTGTCTGCCAGCTTAGAGGGCCGATCGATCAGCCGCTATCGATCAGAAGCATGGATCGAGCCGCGTATTGATCCAGGTATTGGTGATTAGGACATCAGGGATAAACGACAGAACCGCATGGAGCGATTCCGAACAGAACCAAACCTCTGAAGGAGGGGGCGGGGCCTGTTGCCGAGGAGGCGGGGTTTATCATATTCATTTAATCATTTAAAGTCCCTTGAATAAAGGAAATAAAAAATCTTTGTGAAAGTGAGTTCAGTGTTAAACTGATCACAACAAAACGCAGCAGAACAGATTTACGCATTAATGATCTACCAGGAGGCAGACAGTAGTTATTTATTTATTTACAGACTCAGCTCAGGTTTTATGAATGAAATCATCTCTGCGACCGCGAAGCGTTCGTGACGATAAACTCTGATGTCATCGGAGGTGAAGCGGGTTCTGGTCCTGCTGGTTGACCAATCCAGTGTGACACCAGGTTCTAGATGTTTACATCTATTTGTCACCGTGACAACCATATTGATCCGAACGACGATAAAATAACGATAAAACTGACGGCAATAACTTTTGTTTTTTAGGTAACTGTAAGACTGTGTGTCACAGCAACTATATTCCCCCAGACACAAATCCTGCTCTTGAAAAACATTCCTGTTTGTAATTTGACTCTTTAGTTCAGGAGTCACAGAAAGAATGTGACTTACATCACAAAATAGTAAATGTGTTTAATCATATCCTCAAGTTTATTGATGCTTTCTTTGAACAAACAGTGGAAAAAATAGTAAAAACTAAAAATCCCGACAATAAGGAGAGTTTTGGGTTTAACTGAAATTTATTATGACAACAAAAAATCAAAATTCTTATGATAAGAAATTTATCTCGATAAATGATAAACGATACAATAAATGCCTGTATTAGGACACAATAAAACAAAATAAATGTTCAGAATGCTGAAACAGCCTGAACTGGTTCTGGTTCCGGTTCTGACCCAACCGGGTCAGAGGAGGAAGCGTAAAGAGGAAGATGAGTGAGGAAGAGCAGATCTACTCACAGGTTCTTCACGTTGGTGATTCCTCTGAAGGCTTTCCGTGGAACGGCCTGGATCTGATTCTCACTGAGATCCCTGCAGACGAGACGAGGAGAACATCAGTCACATGATCTCACACACACACACACACACACACACGCACACGCCCACACACACCCACACACACACACACACACAGAAAACACACACACACACACAAACACACACAGAAAACACACACACACACACACACACACCACTCTGCCTCAGAACAAAGGATGATGTGACATTTATGATCAGTGAAACAATTTGGACCAAAAAGCTTCAAAGACAAAAGGAAATTCAGCCGGAGTGAAGTGTGTGTGTGTGTGTGTGCGTTTGTTTCTAATACCTTGTGGGGACCATTTCCCTGACACATACTACGTTGTGGGGACCCACTGCTCCTTGTGGGACCGAAGCCTGGGCCCCACAAGGGGAAATGCTGTTTGGGTCAGGGGTCAGATTTAGGACTAAGGTGTGAACTGAGCTTTGGTTGGGCTGTAGAAATGAATGGAAGTCAATGGAAAGTCCCACAAAGATAGAAACGCAAACTGAATTGATCAAATATTTAATTTGATCATTCAAACAATGCAAGCTGATGTTTTTCTCAGCCACTGGAAACTGTCAGATGTAATAATATAAATATTTGCCTTATTAACACACAAAGTAACACTTCCAAAAACCTGCTGCTAAGGATTCTGGGAAATATTTCCAACTCCTGTTTTTTTCTCCTTTTTTAAGTGCTGACCTAAAAATCTTTGTTTACTCAATATTTGGAGACAAAGTTTATCTTTCATAAATTCAAACATTTAAAATCTAAAACTCAAGATTTCTTGGACTTAAAAAAGTTAAATCAACGAAACACCATCTCTTTTTCGAGGTTTGAAACGCTGGCCTGTTAGCGTAGGCTTCTGTTGCCTTTGATTACTCATAAAAGACACGAAATTCCTTTTTGGATCAAAAACAGCCCGTCGAAAAAGTACGGTATAACTGGACTGCAGCTCAATCAGGTACAGGGAAGAGGAAACGGTAGACGTCAGCGCGCATGCGCACATCCACTACCCATGTTTTACAGTGCATTTCTACATATGGGACAGATGAACATAAAATGGCACACAATCGATCATTTATAGAGGAGCGTTTCTCTGCAGGCTGGATGGAGAACATCTGAAACTTCGACTAGACCGTTCTAGTCCATAATACTATTTCAGGATGTCACTTTAGAGATTTTTATGTGTAAAAACAACTGAAAACTAGGAATAATTTCACAGTAACGTGACTCTTTGTCTCAGAAAGTTTGAGGATGGTTCTTTTACAGCCAATCAGCTGCAGAGGAGCAGCAAGCTGACTCGGCTGAGCAGAACCAGAACCTGGGTTTGGGCTTCATGCTGCTAGTTTTGGTTAAATCTGCTGTATTTCTGGAACAGTTTGACTTTTACTGCTGAAGGAGCTGCTTAGCTGAACTAAGCAAGTTTTCATTGTTCTGACTCGGTTTATGACCCGGGCTCTGATCCAGTTTCTGACCCGGGTTCTAATCTGGGTTCTGATCCAGTTTCTGACCCGTTCTGCTTGCTGCAGGCTGTAGCCTTGGCGCAGCCCAGATGATGCAGTTATGATGTTTGAATGTGCAGCAGAACCGGGGAATATCTGCCATGTTTGCGCTTTGTTTCCATGTCTTCCTCTTCCTGCTTCCAGCATCAGCCCATCTGCTTCCACTTTAGCAGCTTCAGAACCAGAACAAACCTTTCTGTAATTTTCATCTGTTTGCAGCAGTGAGATATAAACAAGTAGATGAAAAATAAATAGAGGAGGGAGCATTAAGAAGTAATTTATTACAGGCGTTTCAGAGCTAATAATATTTTATTGTTTTGTTTACCATCTATTTGCTCTTTGTTCTGGCAGAAGAAAAAGTCAAATAAAAGCCGTGATGAGGCAGTTTGTCTCTAAGAGACTGTCTCACTGCTCCTCCCTTCATGCTGCTGCTGGGGGTTGAAAACTTTATTCCCTCCTGCAGAGATGGGTCTGATTCAGATAAATCTGGGCGGTCCAAACAGAAATATGGCCGACGTTTTATTAAAAAACTAAAACAATGAGGAGAAATCAGTAAAAAAAAAAGATCTGCTCACTGAAATAATAACATTTTAGACTAATGTTACATATCTGAAGCCATAACAAATAAAATTCAACAATATTTATTATAGACAAAATTAAAAAGAAAAACTATAAACTATAAGAGAAACATTGAAATATGAGGAAAGAGCTGATAGTTCAAAGTTTGTTTCACCAAATCCTGGTTCCTGGAAAACTTTAACCAAATTTGTGATTAAAACTATAAGGATGACAGAGAAGGCTGCTTATTTTCTACAGCATTAAATCAGCAGTAGATACAGCCAGTGTGGGCTCAGCTAACCAAATATCTAGTCACTAGATATTTGGTTAGCTGAGCCCACACCCAGGTTAAGAACCACTGATCTAGTGTCACTAACCGCTAATTTTCTAAAGTAGATTCTTAGCTCTGCTAACATTAAACACAAAACAAATTACCAGAAGCTATCACCGCTATAAACCACTAGACACAAAAAATGTGTTACCCTAATGCAAAAATACAAAAATTGTGTACAAGCTGACACTAAACTGCTAATGACATCAAAAAATTACATAAACCATTCTAAATACATTAAAAAATTAGCAGAAACTTGTTCTAAACATTAAGCTAGCTTTAGCTTCTTCTCTGGTGTCAGACGCACTAACAGGAAAGTCCTCAGTTTCTGATTTTGCTACATTTTATCACTTTATGTTTGTATAAATATGACGACCAAAGAGGAAAACATACAATGTGACATAAAGTTCATACAGGTCCTGACAATGGGGAACATTTCATCACAATAATTGGTTTAAAAGTCTAAAAAATGGCGGCCAGCTTGAAATTCAAGTAGCTGATAGGAAAAATTAAAAACAGTTGATGTTTTATGTTATCTTAATTCTGAAATTTGCTGCACATGAAAACGAAAGGTAAAACTTATATTTATGTTTAGCATTTTCCTTTTATAGGAAAACAACTCAAAGGATCATAAACACCTGAAAACATCCAATAATCAGAGTCACAGCAGCAGGTTAATCGCTGCTCTCCACTCATCCCAGGGTCAGACCTGCCGACCTTTGAGAAGAGCGGCGGCCGACACCAGCAGGATAACCAAACAAATCCCCGAACGGATCCCCGATCAGATCCCCGAACAGATCCCAGAATTAATTCCCAAACAGATCCCAGAATGGATCCCCGAACAGATCCCAGAATTAATTCCCAAACAGATCCCAGAATGGATCCCCAAACAGATCCCAGAATTAATTCCCAAACAGATCCCAGAATTAATTCCCGAACAGATCCCAGAATGGATCCCCGAACAGATCCCAGAATGGATCCCCAAACAGATCCCCAGGCTCCCGGCCAATCTGAGCTGCCGTTACATCCAGGCCTCTGAGACAGAGGCAGCAATTAATCTGATTAATCTGGCTGTTCGAATCAACCATCAATCCTGTGAAATATGGTGAAACTGAAGCAATCTGGTTGGAGAAAAGATGGACAACAGAAATTTCAGAGATTATCTGGAGTTTAAGATGTAGAGAGAAAGAGGAGTGGCAACCACAGAGAAGGACGAGGAAGAACAATAAAATGCAGCAGAGGGAGAACAAACCGCTCTGATTGTTTGCTCCATGTTAGTCATGACTCTCTAAGCTCAGAGTAATTTATGGGGTAAATGACTTCCAGGCCTTCGCTACACAGACCCCCCGAATGCTGGGAAGTTTACCCAGGCAGGGGCCCTCTGTCCGGGCCACGGCGGCCCCACGCGGCCCCCGAAACCCCGGGATCCGCTGGGACGGCGAAGGGATCTTCTGTCAGCTGGAGGTCATGCAAGGAGCCACGTGTGTGTGTGTGTGTGTGTGTGTGTGTGTGTGTGTGCGTGTGCGTGTGTGTGTGTAAAACACCTTCTTTATATAAGGCTCCATTATTCATCTGAGAAGAATAATAACATTCGCAGGTCGCCTTTTGATGCTGAGGATATTACAGTTAACCCTTTAAGAGCCTCGCTGCTGCCCACATAAGAAAATACAACATTTAACAACAAATCTTTGTTTTTGTGTTCATATAGACGGCAGAGAAAATAAAAATGCAACATCTGAATCAACACAGAAAAGAGATTAATTAGATTGTGTGTGATTCAGGGAATAAGTCTTGAAATATGAAGAAAATGATATGTAAAATGGTAAAAATTAAAGAAAAACTGACAGAGAAAGAAACACTGTTCTCTATCTGCAGAATGAAAACCAGCTGGTTCTGGTTTCCACACACAAACGCAAAAAAGGAGAATTCACAAATCCTCACACTGGCCAGAGATTTTATCATCAATTGATATAGTTTAATCGCATAGACCAGGAGCCATTTCTGCTGCTAGCGCTAGGCTAACATATTTGTTTTGGTTATAATTACCCAGAATGCCCTGCGCTGTAGTCCACTTCCTGCTTTTAGAGCGGTCTCTGGTCACACATGCATTCAAACCGAACCAGTGTTCTCTTCAACCAAACCCAGACCGAGGTTTGGAGGACCAGAGATGAGAGGTCGATTAGAGGTCACCAACCAAACCAGACTTTGACTAGGCAGACAGACTGGAGTCGGGTTGACTGAACAAGGCTGGTGGAAGCATTCATTTGTTATTCTTAATTTTGATCAGATGAGCCAGTTTCTGTTTTATTTTAGTGGTTGTTTTTATTATTATTATTTCTTCTAGTTTTGGTTAGATTTGTCTGTGTTTCCTCCTCCTCGCTCTGTTATACCTCTCTCTCTCTCTCCCTCAGCCTGCCTGCGGCTCGCTCTCTCTCCCCTCACAGCTGCAACCTGCCAGTAATCAATCCGACCAGAGCGGGTAAAAACGTTCTGCCAGTTTTTACCCGCCTCTCTTCCTCTCTCTCCTCGCCGTTCCTCCCATTATTTAAACCTTATTTATTAGTTTCTGTTCCTCGTGAATCTGCTCTGATCTGAACCATCTCATAATATCTCTGGCTCAGCCAGAGATCCAGCCGACCCACTTCCTGTCTCTAAGCAGAATCAACACTTTAATACTTCTTTCACACGAACAGAAATGTTCAGTATCAGCACAAAGAACCTGTTTTCGTTGCCGGAGTGACAACAGGTTCCCTGTGCTGGGTCTCTGTGACTCAGTCCTTTTGTTTGGGTCTTTGGGTTTGAGTCTGTGTGTGAGTTAGGGCTGAAACGATTCCTCGAATGATTCGAGTACCTCGATTATTAAAATTCCTTGAGAAAAATTTATCTGCCTCAAAGTTTCGTTAATTTATGTTTTATTATTTAGCGCACCGTGTTCCGGCCGGGATATTATTTGTGTTGCGCGGAGCTCTGACTTCCGCCTCTGAGTTGTTGACGAAAGCTAAGTGTTAGCGGCATAACGTCCAATTTTCAAGTTTGAAAAGTGGATTTTATTGATTGGTGATAACGCCCGGGGTTTTGTTGTTTTCGGGGGACCAATAAGCATCTTTAAAATGACTGGCGCCATGCCTGGAGTACGGCAGCCTTTCTCCTCCAGGAGCTGCTGGTTCAGAGCGAACGACAGGAAGAGCTGCAGGTATTAATACAGGTGAGCTGATGAACACGGCGGGCGACTGAGTAGCTGATGGTTACAGTGTAAGTGTAGCTTTACGGACGAACCACACAATAAATTTCATATCATCCCGGTCTGAACAAACGGCTGGGGGAGCGTTGTGGCGGTTCATGGCTGTAGATGAGTTTCTGAGTGTGACGAACGAAGGTGCCGTAAAAATCCCATATTGCTCCCCCAGTTCTTACGTTCGCCCCCTGGTCTATTTCCTCCCCTCCACCCCATCTTACGTTCACTCACTCGCCTGCCCCCAAGCTCTCACTCCAGGCGACATTTCCTGTTTTCTCAAACCCAAAGCTTGTCAGGTTAAGGGGCAAGGTGAGAATTCATCTATTAAACTGACTGAACATGAATACATAAACTAAAAGCTGGAGCATAGACATTTTTATAAGCGTATCTGTGAGCCTCTTTATTATTAAATTGAATATAATTTCAGATCTTTGTATAACTTTTCATCAGGTTAATTTAGAAAGTGAGCTATTATTGTTACAGGTTAATTTTCTAAACTACAGAAAAGTAAAGTAACTGTTAGAGATGCTCAAATATGAAAAACTGGACTGATATTGATATCCCATAGTAACAGCGGTGTTATTCTAGATTTATCAATGCTTTATTTTATATTTTTTTATCCGATTACTCAATTAATTAAAAATAATCGATAAGATTACTTGATTACTAAAATATTCATTTACAAAACCCTAGTCTGAGTCTTTTTGTTTGGGTCTTTCTATTTGAGTCTTTGTGTTTGAGTCTTTCTGTTTGAGTCTTTGTGTTTGAGTCTTTGTGTTTGAGTCTTTCTATTTGAGTCTTTGTGTTTGGGTCTTTGTGTTTGAGTCTTTGTGTTTGGGTCTTTGTGTTTGAGTCTTTGTGTTTGAGTCTTTGTGTTTGAGTTTTTCTGTTTGAGTCTTTGTGTTTGGGTCTTTCTATTTGAGTCTTTGTGTTTGAGTCTTTCTGTTTGAGTCTTTGTGTTTGGGTCTTTGTGTTTGGGTCTTTGTGTTTGAGTCTTTGTGTTTGGGTCTTTGTGTTTGAGTCTTTGTGTTTGGGTCTTTGTGTTTGAGTCTTTGTGTTTGAGTCTTTGTGTTTGAGTCTTTGTGTTTGAGTCTTTGTGTTTGGGTCTTTCTGTTTGAGTCTTTGTGTTTGAGTCTTTGTGTTTGGGTCTTTCTGTTTGGGTCTTTGTGTTTGAGTCTTTCTGTTTGGGTCTTTGTGTTTGAGTCTTTGTGTTTGAGTCTTTGTGTTTGAGTCTTTGTGTTTGGGTCTTTGTGTTTGGGTCTTTGTGTTTGGGTCTTTGTGTTTGAGTCTTTGTGTTTGAGTCTTTGTGTTTGGGTCTTTGTGTTTGGGTCTTTGTGTTTGAGTCTTTGTGTTTGGGTCTTTGTGTTTGAGTCTTTGTGTTTGAGTCTTTGTGTTTGAGTCTTTGTGTTTGAGTTTTTGTGTTTGAGTTTTTCTGTTTGAGTCTTTGTGTTTGGGTCTTTGTGTTTGAGTCTTTGTGTTTGAGTCTTTGTGTTTGAGTTTTTGTGTTTGAGTTTTTCTGTTTGAGTCTTTGTGTTTGGGTCTTTCTGTTTGAGTCTTTGTGTTTGAGTCTTTCTGTTTGGGTCTTTGTGTTTGAGTCTTTGTGTTTGGGTCTTTGTGTTTGGGTCTTTGTGTTTGGGTCTTTGACTCATCTCAGGGCTCCAGGAAGACTCATGGAGGTTTCAACGTTTCCTCATCAGAACTCGGAGTGTTACATCATCTCTCCCACTTCCTCCATCCAGCTACAGCTTCATCACTTTCTCTCCCATTGTCTGGCTCTCGCTCGGCCCCCCTGGGGGATGTAACAGTATTTAATATTGTCCCATAAAGAGAGTAATAAATATTGACTGCTGGCTGGTTCATATTCTTCAGGTTTCAAGACACTCCGCTGGAGGGTGAACCCAAAGTCATGCTGCAGGTGTTCGGACTGCTGAACGCCATTCAGAACCTTTCGCTGTCAACCGTTTGGACCAAAAGCCGGTCTTCAGGTCAGAACTACTACAGCATAAGAAGAACATCAGTTTAATATGAACATAGTATTTCCTGTTATGACGTCATACTCTGAGGCAACACTCACAGGGTTTCAGATGAAACAGGAGTGGGACAGTAACCACGTTCTGAGCCTGAAACTGGTTTTATGCTGGAATGTGAACTGGGGATAAACACTGGAAGCTTTTCCTCTAACCTTCATTTGTTCTGGGAAAACTTTTATCCCATCAGATCTGCATCCTGGCAACGTCACGAACGTATAGCTCCACGCATTTCAAACTGGAAGCTTCCCATCAGAACCACTGCTTGGCTACGGATCCACTCCACTTGAATGATGCCGATGGCTGCCAACAAACTGCAGGGATATATATTACCCAGAGCTGGCACTGAGCTGCAAACAGCATGACTGTGGTATTGAGCTGTCAAGCAGCGATTCTCCTTTTCTTTTTATGCAAAATGTTCTGAACTAGAAGTATTTTTCCCCTGGCAAACAGAACAGTGATTCAGGATGGAACGCAAAAATGATCAGCTGCTTTCTGTTTTTAGATTTCTGCGTCATAACATCCCTGTTAATTCATAGCCTACATGTTCTAAACAACAGAAATTATATGTGTTCTTGGTCTTTACAACCTTTTTCAGGTTGCTAAGGAGAATATATATTTGCTCTAAAATATGCAGTAATTATTGCCAATGCTAGCACAGCTAACCAAAAAGTTAGCTTCACTAACCAATAATTGACTACAAAAAATATTAGCTATCCTAATGATAATCTGCTAAACACTTAAAATAAATTAGCAGAAGCTAACACTAAGCGGCTAAGCACATTAAAAGATTAGCGGAAACTTATGCTAACCATCTAAGTACATAAAAAAATCAGTGGAAGCTAACACTAAACTGTCAATCACATTAAAAAAATTAGCAGTTGCTAACAATAAACTGCTAACCCTGTTAAAAATGAGCAGAATATACAGTAAACCACTGAGAACATAAAAAATTAGCAGAAGCTAATGCTAATCATTAAGATGACTGTCTTTCATCTCCTTTGTGGTCTCAGTTTCTGATTCTGTTGCATTTTGTCACTTTAAAGAAGGATGACCAATGTTGAAAATGATCCAAGTCATGAAAATGTGAAGCATTTTATGGTAATAATTGGTTAAAAAGGCTCTACCACGGCAGCCATCTTGAAAATGGCCAACATCCTGAAATTTAAGTGGCTGATGGGGAAATATGGAAACAATCCAACCTGAGAGGTTAGCATGCTAATGTTTATGCTTGTATCCACACTGGAAAGACTTTTACAGTAATGTGCTGCTCTATTTAGCTAGCTGATGTGAGCGAATCTTCATCAGCGCAGACAGAGCTTCTGTAGTAATCATTGGGTTATAAGGCACTCAGCTTTGGGATACACCGCTGGTTTACACCGCTGGTTTCTCCAGCAGTGTGTGTGTGTGTGTGTGTGTTAGGGATGCGGCTGCTGAAGCATCCATGCAGCATGTCTCGCTACCAGACCAGACATGCAGCAAAGCGGCCATGTTGGACTGGTGGTCATAATGTTTTGCTCTCTGTTGGAAACACTGTGGCCATTTTGTTCTGATCCTCCTAAGAGCTCTCCGGCTTGCTAACAGAATAACCGTTTTTTTTTTTTTTAATAAATGGGAAATGTTGCTGCAAAGCCACCCCCTCCCCCCTCCCCCCATTAGAGCAGGGTGACCTTTAGATTTGACCTCCATGTTGCGGTGATGCATTAATGGAGGAAACACTGAATGGCCTCAGTTTCTCATCTCTCTCCTTCATGTCTTTGCTGCTCTTCATCGCTCCTTTGCCTCGGTGCCCTTGCTCTGGCGCCCTGCACCCCCCCGCCCCATCACCACAACCCCCTCCCCCCATTCCCAGTGATTTAATTAAGTGGGAGCTGTATGAATAAAAATATTGCCCCCTATATTGATCATGGTGGATGGAGGCTTGACAGCCTGGCTGGCTGCAGTGGGACAGCACTTCTAGCTAAATGTAGCTAAGCGTGTGTGTACGTGTGTGTGTGTGTGCGTGTACTTGTTTAGTTAACCTATTTGAGACTGTGTTTGGCAGATATACAAACTTTCTGAGGACCAATGAGAACCAAAACCAGGTTTTAAGATTTAAATTAGGTTTGGTTAACGATACCAACCAAACCTAATTTAAATAGGAATGTTGAATTTTATTGTTTCCATCTGGATATTTATCCACAGCCATGCGGTAGAATTATTCTGTTAACAAAATGAAACCTGATCATTTACATCATCTTTGTGCAATTTACCTGCAGGGGAAAAAATAAAGTGATCTTTCTATCTATCTACTTCATGCAACATGAATAGCTATCGTCATGGCAACCGACTGACAACAGCTCCAATTGCCAAGAGCAGAGATTACATTTAAGTGTACATCAACTTAAAAAAAAAAACATTTCCTACATAAAGAGCAGAACATTCAATCTGTTACAGTCTCATGTTTTCAGGCCTGATGTTTGTTTTGTCATTATTAATAATCATTAAAAAATAGATATAACTTGATTAGCTAATTTAAATATCTGCTCTAGTGATGATCAATCAGAGAGTTGGTGTGTGTGTCACCTTACTTTACTGCCAACTGAACCAAAACATACCAAATTCTGCAGCTCACCTACATATTAAGATGCTCAAAGTAAAGCTAGCATAACTGACCTACTTTTCTCTTTCTCAATATTTTTTAAACTAAAACTTTTTCTTATGGAATGTAAAACCTTTGGGTCTTGGTTAGTTGTATTATTGATAATTAGTAGCAAAGCACAGAGTTTTTTTCTCTTTTACATATCCGGCGTACATTTAAGATTTAGCATTATAATGACAATTTAGTTAAAACAAATGCTAGTCAATGTGTCTATGCTAGTAATGGTTAAGGCTAGCAGAAAGTGTTGAAAATGTTTGGGTTAGTCCCTAATATAGTCAGTAAAATGAATGGAAGTCCATGTAAAGTCGTAATATGGATAGAAATATCCATATGTGTGTGTGTGTGTTAGATTATTTGTTATGTTTGCAGAGAACAAGTCATTTGGGAGCTGGAGCATCAAACTCAAACTAAGCTTCTAAAAAAGCTCTCCTGGGGCTTCCTCACTCATTTCTCAGAGACATACACAGACACCTCACCAGACACACAGACACCTCACCTCACCTGACACACACACACACACACACACACCTCAGAGGACACACACACATCTCACCTGACACACACACCTCGGCGGACACACACACCTCAGGGGACATGTGCGGCGTTGGGCTCCAGCCCTGCATCAGCATTATAAATGGACAGTGTGTGCGTTTTTGGGAGCGCGTTGTTCGGCCCTCCAGCCTATCGCTCTTCAGGAGCCTGTAAGTATCTATTATGTTTGGTCGATACTGTAATTAAATTGGACAGCTTAATGCAATTCTCTGTGATCCATGGGCCTTTATGGATATAAAAGCTTTTCTGGCCCTCTGCCTGAAACACATCCAGCAAATTCAGATGAGTTACTCTCATCAGGAGGAAGGGAAGGAATAGTTGTAGAGGTTAAGTCGCCCTGCTGGTCATTTGTTATTGTCTAATTCATTTTAAAGCCACAGAGGCCATTTTGGTTTAATGTGTTTTCACATCTGAATCGCCATCCACCGGACTAAGCACTACTGGACTCGCTCTGATACCGGAGCCTCTTAGGGACATTAATGGAGCCAATAAAACCTGGAGGAGTGCAAGATGAAGAAAGGACGTTAAGTTCAACATAAGGAGGAGAGATGAATGGAGGGAGGAATCTGGATTAAAAGGAGGTGAAAAATAGATGAAGGGAAGGGTGAATAAATAAAAGGCAGATAAGAGCAGACTGCTGGAAAAGGAAAGAGAGATCAACTGAACCGGTCGATGTTCAGTTATAATTATAAATGTATTTCTTATTATTTTTCTGATTTCTAAACTGTGGATTTGAAGAATCTGAAAAATAAATATAATTTTTCAGTATTTGAGTCGGTTCAGAGGAAACGGTTCAGTTCTGGCTTCTGATTGGCGGATTTCTCTGATCAATTGATCAATGCAGATGCTTTCAGTTTTACATTTATGTATAAAAATAAAGAGAATAAAGAGTGGAAAAAACAGATTCAGTATAAAATAAAACCTCTACGCTATCAATCATCATTTTCAAAAGCTCCTGATTGTTTCTTTATTCTTATACTTCTTTATTTCTTTATACTTTAAGTGTCTTTCAGCTGAACTGAAACTGGTTCAGTTTTTGGATTTCTGCTGAAGTCAAAAAATATTAGCTTAAAACTAGACCGTGGATTTTATTCTGGTCATTTTAATACACAAGTGTCTAGAATAAATGGAGCATTTATTATTTCTAATAATTTCAGAAGACTAATTATAGATTATTAAAATAAAAAACAAATTCTGCCAATTACAGCACTACAAAATGGTGACAGTAAAAGTTCGGAGGAACCAGTTGGTTGTTCAACAAAAACCGAATTAATATATTAAAAAGTTTATTCTGTTGAGAATTAATAAGAAATATATACAAAATAACAATATTCTGTGAATTCAAAGTATACTTAGTATATTTTATAAAAATAAACCAAAGTATGAAAAAACTAAAAACTATAATAAAAAACAAACTAAACAATATTTAACTAACAGTAACTACGGTAATAAAAAAGATCAAACACTCTAAAAACTAATTAAAACTGAATTAAACCTAAACTCAACTAAATAACAGAACCTATCAGAACCGAGTTCATTTGGTGACTAACTGGAACTGGAAACATTTAAAGTTCAGAACAGAACCGGGCCGACGGGCAGAACCACCGAGGAACAACGAACAGAAAGCCGGCAGCAAACAGAGAGAAAACAGGTGAAAGAAAAGAAACAATTCAGTCAGAGGAGAGAGAAGCAAAGCATTCTGGGAAGAGACGGAGGAGCTGAGTGAAGCGTTTCGTCTTCTTGAGGATGAAATTAGCAGATTGGACTGCAGGAGCGGTGTGTGTGTGTGTGAGCAGTGTGTGTGAGCGGGGTGTGTGTGTGTGTGTGTGAGCAGTATGTGTGAGCGGGGTGTGTGTGTGTGTGTGTGAGCAGTATGTGTGAGCGGGGTGTGTGTGTGTGTGAGCAGAGGCGGTACTGAACCCAGAGGTGACCCTACAACCCTCCATGCCCGGTTCTGTTCTGCTGATGATTTCTGATGCGTCTCATGGCTGGTCGGCGTCGTCACGGTTACCATGCGGGCATTTTGGTAAAGCCAGAGCAGTTCCTGAGCGGTGCTGATGTTACGGAGTGAGAATATCGTCATCTCAGGCTGCATAAATAAGGCGGCGCCGACGTCAGTCATGTGACCACTGTTACTGTTTGTCTCGGCAGTGGAGGAAAGATGGCCGCCATCAGAGAGCTGCTGGTTTTTACGACACGCTTTTGTTTTTTTGTTGTTGTTTTTTATTGTTTTGGTGTTTTTTTTTTACAGCATCTCTCCCTCCCCAACATGGAGGCATGATGCCCTTTAACCTCCACACACCGGCTGTGGAAACTGTGTGTAAAATTATTAATGGAAACGGTGAAGTTAACACAGTTAAAGTTAATGCTGAATGAACATGTGTTTAAAAAGAAGCCTCCATGTTTTATTCTGCTGTTCCTGTGAACAAAGACAAGAAGGTTCTGGAGGTTCTGTCCGGTCCGATCCGCTGAAATAAACCGACTGTGATGCAAACAGCCGACTGTTGCTTCAGCAGCAGCTGCTAGCTGCTAGCCGCAGGGTCTCTCTGCTGGAGAGTGTGTGTGTGTGTCTAATCTCTTTAGTGCGGCCGTGATGTAGTTAGCAGCAGGAAGTGGCTAATGTTAGAGCTAACTAAGCATGTGTGTGTGTGTCTGCATGAATGCCTTCATCTGTTTACATATCGCTGTGAGGACCGGCAGTCTGCACTGGTTACTGCATTAAGCTGTTTGCAGCTGTATGATGTTCTACCTGTGTATGTGTGTGTGTGTGTAGGTGTGTGTGTCCATTAGGGTCCAGATTGGATTGAGTGGCTCCTGGTTCTGCTCCAGCAGAGGGAACAGGTGCAGGAAATTGATTTTAGTCTCTTTAACATCTCAATTTCAGGATTAAAAAACAGAAGAAGAAGAACAGAAATCAGCTGGATTAACCCATGAGAATCAGACGTGGTGATAGAGATTATATTTAATAATCTCTATAATATATTCTACATAATATTTGGTTTAAAAAAAGCAGGAAATGGATACTATAAATGAATGATTTCCTTAATTATTTTATTAGCTTTTAATAATGTAAATTCATGATTGTAGAAGTGCTTCATTAATAAATTTAAATGCTTTCCGTCTTTTATATTTAAAATAAAACCTTTTTTATATTTAACCCAAACAGAGACGATAACACCCAAACACGTCTTTGTTTATTTTTTAGAACAGAATCCATTTTTCAGATAAATGTTGATTTTACTTGTTGTTTTTTTAAATAGAAAAATTTTAATGATTGTAAAACTTGAGACATTTTTTTCCTGTTATTTACATCCTGTTTCAAAAAATGCATTTCAGGGGGCGTGCCGTGGTGGCGTAGCGGTTAGCGCTATGTTTGGAGGCCTTGAGTCCTCGTCGTGGGTTCGACTCCCGGACCCAACAATATTTGCCGCATGTCTTCCCCGTTTCCTGTCAGCCTGCTGTCATATAAGGGACACTAGAGCCACAAAATACCCCCTGGAGGGGTAAAAAAAAAAAGTATTTCAGAAGCTGTTAATTGTTTTGAGTTGTTTTTATCAGGTTTATGTAAAAAAAATCGCATCAAACTAATGACAACATTTTCAAATTATTTCTGGTTTTTTATTTATTACAGATAAAAATGACTTAGGATTCAGAAACATTTGGGTAGATTGTACAGAATCTCTGTAAGTCAATGAAATAAAAAATGAAATAACAGGTCTTATGCTGAATGTTTAAATAAAGTTAATTTATCTAAAAAAATAAATAAAAAGAGTAGAGATGAGAATTATACGTTATTATTATGAAGACTGATGTATTTCTGAATAATTCAGATTATGGCTTTTTAACAAAGAATTATAATAAAAAATACTGACTGAATAAAAAAATATTTTTATGGTTATTTTTTTAAATCTTTCATTATTTGATTATCCTGTATTATTATGTTTTTGTTATAATTTTTCTTCAATATTAATACAATATGTTATTGTTGTTGTAGGTAAAATTGATAGCATTAATATCATTTATTTAAATCTAACTATTAAATGTTGGCATTGTTATTGAATTCATTTATTTATTATTATTTATCATATTTATAATTATAATTATATTGTGTTTAGAAAAATAAATCAACAATCTCATAAAATAACTGACAAAAGCAGATATAAACAAATGTAATAACAGAATGTATTCAATATTAAATGATGTAAAAACTTGATAATGATTCTAAAATTTATTATATACATTTATGATGAAATCTCAAAGAAACTAATAATTCATTAGGAAAATGTTCAATCAAAGGTAACAACAGAAACCACCGCCGGGCTGCCAACACGACATGGTGTGTGTGTGGATCAGGACTGGGGTGTGTGTGTGTGTGTGTGTGGATCAGGACTGAAGTGTGTGTGTGTGTGTGTGGATCAGGACTGAAGTGTGTGTGTGTGTGTGTGGATCAGGACTGAAGTGTGTGTGTGTGTGTGTGTGTGTGTGTGGATCAGGACTGAAGTGTGTGTGTGTGTGTGGATCAGGACTGAAGTGTGTGTGTGTGGATCAGGACTGAAGTGTGTGTGTGTGTGTGTGGATCAGGACTGAAGTGTGTGTGTGTGTGTGTGGATCAGGACTGAAGTGTGTGTTAGAGGGAGCAGCAAAGCAGAAACAAAGGATGATTTAGGGTTAATGAGAGCCAATAAAGACACGGTGGCAGCGTTATGGGACTGAAACTAATCTGCTAATGGAGGGGGGGTTAAAGTGTGTGGGGGGGTGAAGGTAGGGGACATCGTAGGAGTCAGGTGGACAAAGAGTAAGAACCAGGATATGAAGAAAAGGAAAACAGAAGCAGACGCCCTGATGAGAGGAAGCAGAGGTCAATTTGACTGTCAGGATGTTTTCCTCCTGATGGTCCGGTCGACCCGGTTCTACTGGAACCAGAACTTCACCATCTGCTCCACCTCCAGCTGCTGTGGTTCTGAGTCAAACCAACCTGTTCCCCTCCTGGCCTGTGGGGGCGCTGCACCAAGAACCACTGAAGGAAACATGAAAACCTCTGAAGACACTGAGAGCAACTTCCTTCTTCACCAGATGGAAACAAGATGGAGGCGTCAGATTTTAGTGTTGGAGGATTTCCCTTTAGTCTTTGGCTAAAGACCAGGAGCCATTTCTGCTGCTAGCGCTAGGCTAGCATGTTAGCTTTGGCTGTATTTACCCAGAATGCCCTGTGCTGTAGTCCACTTCCTGCTTTTAGAGCGGTCTCTGGTCACACATGCATTCAAACCGAACCAGAGTTCACTTCACCAACCGAACCAGACTTTGACTAGGCAGACAGACTGGAGTTGGGTTGACTGAACAGGGCTGATGAGGTGAAGCATCCTTCGCTATTCTTAATTTTGATCAGATGAGCCAGTTTCTGTTTTATTTTAGTGGTTATTTTTATTATTATTATTTCTTCTTCTAGTTTTGGTTAGATTTGTCTGTGTTTCCTCCTCCTCCTCGCTCTGTTATACCTCTCTCTCTCTCTCCCTCAGCCTGCCTGCGGCTCGCTCTCTCTCCCCTCACAGCTGCAACCTGCCAGTAATCAGTCTGACTCTGTTCTTCGCCAAACGCTCTGCCAGTTTTTGCCCGCCTCTCTTCCTCCTTCCTTGCCGTTGTTTAAACCTCCTGTAGCGGTTCTGCTATAAAACGTTAACGTCTGATTTTCTACCAGGACCAGAACAGAAGCAGGTTTCCGGTGGTTGTGGGTCTCCAGCAGGAATAAAAATGGTTTTCTTGCAGCTTTCTGCTACATTTGACTCCAAACATCTGAAACCTCTGAAGAGTAAAGCAGCCGATCCGAACAGCGCCGGTTCTGACCACCAGGTTCTGTTTTAACTGAGTCCTGGTTCTGTGGTTACTCCAGTATAAAACAAAACCAGAACCTCATGATCTGCCCGGCCTCATGGCAGCTCTGTCATCCTGATGGCGAACAGAACCCTCAAACTACGGTATCCATGGCAACACACAGGAACAGACCAGAATGGACCGGAACCGGCCCGGTGGATGGAGATCAGAGTTTGGTGGCGTTATCATGATGGATGAACTAACAAACTAACATCATTCCTGTGTTTCTGTCTGAAGCTTCAATTCAATCAATCAATCAATCAATCAATCAATCAATCAATCAATCACATGATAAATTAAAACAAACTCAATATTTTCCATTTGCATGATTTATTGTTTTTCTCTTTCTACCATAAACTTAATGATAAAAGCTTTCAGTGATAATTAAAGAATTATCATTTTTTAAAGGATAATTTTGTTTACAGATAATTCAGAATTAATTTTATTTGTTGGTTCTGTAGTTTTTTCTTTTCTTTGGATATTAAAAATATTTTCCAGCTCCAGTATTAAATATTTATTAGACTTTAAAGTTTGACTGAGAATATTCCTGCATTATTATTATGACATTACTACTAAAAAACTGTCTCCAAACAGCAATATTATCGATTATCACAATACGTTCTGGGATAGTTTATCGTCAGGCCAAGTCATGTTTCCTTATGTAGCTTCAAGCTAACTTTATGATTCCCAGATTCAAACTGGAGAAACTCAAACAATAATTCCATTAATATTAATGGAATTATTATTACAAATAATTAATTAGAATTATATAAGTTAAATATTGATGTGTGTGTGGCGCTCAGGAAGGTGTGTGTGTCTGTAGGTGTGTGTTTCTCATTTCCTCCCAGCAGAGATTAGAGGCAGAAGAAGAGCAGCAGGAGACACTCACTCCGTTCATCCCTCCGCCTCTCCGTTCATCCCTCCGCCTCTCCGTTCATCCCTCCGCCTCTCCGTTCATCCCTCCTCCATCATCTCTCTCTCCAGAAAATAATCCCTCTCTCTCAACCTATAGAGGGCAGCACTGAGACGGTTAAGGCGAAATATTACCGATTATTCAACTAACTCATTGAATTATCAGATTAAAATTGGCATTTAGAGATTTAGATTTAACCTCAAGCTTATTTTTTGCAATATTAGACGTACACTAAAAGATCCAAATACATAAGTCACTCCTTTTTTGATAAACAAAATGAAGATATTGTCTAAAATGCGATAGTTGCTCTCCTTTAGTGAATCCGAACCTGATCTGACTGATCCAGTGAGGAGCAGCAGAATCGCTGCAGAAACGGGTTTTTCTGGTACCGGGATGTAAAAGCTCTATGTTTACTCGCGTTGCCTTGGCGACGCTCACCAATCCACCGAATGGTGTCGAGGCTCGGAGAAACAAACGGACCTGGAACTGATGAGTAGGAGGAGGCGAGAGCGGAGAGATGAAGAGCGGGACGGAAGATTAAAGAAATAATAACAGAAAAATAAATCAGAGCGGCGAAATGTTAATGGGTGCAGGATGGGTTAAGTGGAAATTAGAGCAGGTTATGAGGGCGGCAAAATAAAAAATATCATCTGAGCCGGCTGCTCTGGCTGGTTAGAGGCGGATCTAGAAAGCAGATCTAGAAACTTTTACATGGAAAATCCTGGATTTCCTCAGTAAAACAGACAATTCCATTAAAAACTTTTAATTTTATGATTTTCTCTGGGAAGAAAACAGACAAGGTCCAGGCAGAAACAACCTCTGGTCATTGTTTTTCAAATCTTTAAAGTATCTGCACTTCATTTCTACTTTTGTCGGTCTGATGACGTTATTTCTAAATATTAAATGAGAGACGACTGAGCAGAGACTCGTTACCCGAGCCTCACATTTCACTCATTTCTTTTTTAATTAATATAATTTAAGCAAACGGGTCAGAAAACTCCCATTTAAAGCCGTCGATTTGAAGGAAACCTGCTTCACGTTCATGGAGCCGTTCAGAGTCCGACTGAGCTCAGGCTCTGGTTCCGTCCAAACTCAGATTTTTGGTGTAACCGTAAAATGTGTCCCCTAGAAACACCGACTGCTGCCAAGTCACTGAATGTTAGAGCACATCTGGATGACGTCTCCTTGCTTTCTGATTGGCTGAACATCACGTTCAACAGGCTGCGTTCTCATTGGTCCTTGGCGGACATGTTGGATGTTTCAGATCCAACTCGTCTAAAGTGTTGGATCCGACGGATCGCTCTGAACGCGGCGGGAAAACCTGCAAGATCATCGTTCAGCCTCCTGATGGTCCTTACGGTTGTCGGAAGGGGAAACCGGGTAAAAATCAGAAACTCTGCGTAACCGGGACGACGCTATAACAACGAGACGGAAACAGAGAAGAAGAGCGGAAGCTGTGGAGCGGATCGGACCAGACGGATCTGGAGTCTGGACGCAGATCTGAGGGAGAAATTGATGACAAACATACGGCCCAATCATCTCTGCAAGTCAGTGTTAGGAGGCCTCAGCTGTCCATCACACACACTCACACACACCCACACACACACACACACACACACACACACACTCACACACACTCACACACACACACTCACACTCTAAAACACAACCCCATCTGATTACTGTCCACTTTCTGCAGCTCATCCATCATCCTCAGCTGTCAGTCTGATGTCAAGAGCCTTTTGGCATCAGACTGACACACACAGACCCCCCCCCCCCCCCCCCACACACACCCAGATGTGCATCATGTGGATGTGGATCAGAAATGCTACACGGCATCAGAACCGACGGTTCCTCTGGTTCTGCTCACTCTGCAGCTCAGCGTTAGCTTCCTGCTAACTTTTCATGTGTTTAGCAGGTTACCATTATCTTAAAATAATAACAGGTAAAGTCATAAAATTAGTTGAAAACAACATTTTGACTGTAAATCTGTTCAGGAAGTGAAGACTGAGCCACACCAGAATGTACAGAACCGGTTCTGATCTAACAGAACCGGGCCGAATCCAGGCTTAACCTGCTCAAACGTTACCGCACCGAAACGGACTGAAAGCATCAGAAGGTGATAAAGTGAGACAAAACTTCATTTCTTCCTCTGACTCAGCAACTAATCAGAGAATTTAGCAGAAATCAGCCCGACCCGATCCAAACGCTCCGACCTGCTGAAAGCTGTCTGCTCTCCCAGCAAGGCGAGTCTGTGGTGGTCACTGACACACACACACACACCCACACACACGCACACACACACACACACACACACACACAATAGCACGCTCTAATTTACTGCTGTCGTATCTCTGCACAGCCGCCCAACATGCAGCACTTCTGCAACAGTCCCAGGAGTAATAAATCACGGTGTGTGTGTGTGTGTGCGTGCGTGCGTGTGTGTGTGACAGTGTTAAATTACTGCTATGGCACATTGAGGCCCTGGCCATTTCTCCAGCAGGTGACACCCATTAAAAGAGGTGGCGACTCTGACACAGAGAGCACAGCGACGGCGAGAGAAGCAGGAAAACCTGAGCGGTCCTGATGAAGGCGTGAGGAGGAAGAGGAGGAGGAAGAAAACATGGAGTCACAGAAACACCATGTGAAGGAAAAAACAGCAACTAGTTTGGATCCAAACGTCTGACCTGGCAGCAAGAGCCTGAAAACAGCAACAGCGTCTGAAACTGTTACATCTAAACTAGAAAACATAAACCAGCAGCAGGACGCCGGTCCAGATCTGGGGCCATTAATGACCCACACAGGTGTGTCCAGGTGTGTCCAATCAGGTCAATATCAGTAGAAAATGACCCAAAAACAACGAAGCAGACGCTCTGTCTGCACTGATGAAGATCAAAGCTGAGTGATTTTCTAATCGTTATTCTCATGTTTGGCTGATTTCTAGTTTCTATCCTCCCATCTGCGCTCCCATCAATCTGTGACCTTTAACCTTTTGAGTGGACTGAGATCCAGAACTTGGAATACGTTAGCCTACAACCATCGCTCCCAACAGTCCTTTGTGATGTAAACATCACCCGACTTGTGATGACGATTTATTTGCGATGTATTTTGCAGCCTTAATTTAGAGCAGGGGTCTCCCAGTCCAGTCCTCAGGGGCTACCAACCTGAAGCATCTCTGGTCCAAAATGTCTGAACTCCCTCAGCAGCGTTCATCCAGCTCTGCAGGTAACGAGCGGTTTATCTGATCCAGGTGTTTCAGCAGAGATGATGCTAAAAGCTGCAGGATGGCAGCCCCTGAGAACTGGACTGGGAAACCCCTGGCTTACACTGTAGGTTCAGTTTGTAACGTCACACAGTTAAAAATTAGCAGCCATCATTTGTGTTATTTAGCCTTTCATAAGGGAAAAATTAGCTCAGTTATCTCAGAGCTAACTTTTTTATTTACCCCTCCAGGGGGTATTTTGTGGCTCAAGTGTCCCTTATATGACAGCAGGCTGACAGGAAACGGGGAAGACATGCAGCAAATATCGGGAGTCCGGGAGTCGAACCCGCGACGGCAGTCGAGGACTGAAGGCCTCCAAATACGGGTCGCGCTAACCGCTACGCCACTACGGCACGCCCAGAGCTAACTATTTTGTTAGTAAATATTTAGCTTGCTAACTAAATATTGAGATTGAAGCTAAATATTTAGTTAGCACACCAAATACTTCATTTATATAAAAGTTCTCAAAATTTCTTTTATTTTGATAGTCCACTTCCGCTTATCGGAACGTGAATTAGCATGTTAGCTAAATATTTTGCTAGCTCAGAGCTAACTATATTGTTTGTAATGTACATAAATGCTAAATATTAATTTAGCATTTATAATGGAATGAATAAATATGTCTGAAAAATGAAACCCCATTTTTCTATGAAAAAATTTTAACATTAATATAGTTAACGTTCTTTTACAATTTATAAAAAAGAGCCTGTTTAGAAATCCAAATAATAAAAAGAAAAGTATAAAAGAGACTCAGAACAGGAGCATCTTCAGATTGGAGAGAGAAATCTGTGATCTGAAGAATCACTGCATTAAAAAGCTGCGAGGCGTTAAAAATGAATCATTTTTATTCTGCAACACGATCCTCCGTTAAACATCAACATGGGGGAAAAACGTCGTTTAGCTTTGAGCAGGTCGAGGCGCCAGCAGCTCCGGTTAAATTCTCTGTTTCTGTAATCCGAGACAAAGATCACCAGAACATTAGCATCAAGCTAACGAGAGAAACATTAGCATCAGCTAAACACATTGATAGGATGAAATACTCATAGCTACAAAACATAAAACTAATGTCTTTAGCACATTAGCATCACATTAACCAGAGCAGATTTAGCATTGTGCTAGCCATGAGCAAAATTAGCATTATGCTAATTATGAGCAGAAGAAGTAAAGAGCAGAAAATAGGTTAGTAATATGGAAGCTAAAGCTAACAAAACACACTGAAGAAACAAAGCTGGAGCGTAGCTAATTCAAGATGGAGGATTTGGTCGATGCAAATCTTTCCTGCATTTTCTGCAGCAGCGGTGAGTCTGAGACCCAACGTCACTAAATCCAGCTAAAGTTAGCTTCCCTTCTGAAAAACTAAAAATCTGCCTGAGATCCAGCAGCCTGAGGAGGCCAAGCCAGGCTGATCATCTGATGATGATGATGATGATGATGATGATGATGATGATGATGATGATAAATCTGCTCAGCTGGCCGCGATGAAGAGCTGGAATATCTGGGTTCCCCTCTGGATTATAAATCAGGGTGTCAATCTGGATTAAAGCGTTCACACTGAGACAGGCGGAGAAACAGAGGCAGAGCTGCAGGACGGACGGCGTCCTCCACCTGGAGCCCCCACCCACAGCATCACAGGCGTGGAAACACTGCAGCACAGCGCCACCCGGTGGACACAACCTCGCAGTGCAGCTGCAGCTTCATCCATCAGCAGAAAGCAGCAGGAGACAACATGGAGGACAGACGTCAGAAAAAACATCAAATAAACAAACTGCTGCGTTTAATGGAACCATCCGATCCAGATCCGATCAGAGGAACACGGCGGTGGCTGCATCATGCTGTGGGGAGTCAGAGGTTCAACTTCCAGCAGGACAAACAGCAGAAACATGCAGCCAGAGAGATGGCTTAAAGAGGAGGTGTTCAAAGTGGGGGCCTCAGAAAGCTGGACAAAACATTAGGAAAAAAATTCATCTATCATAATGTTCTATCATAAAATTAGATTATTTAAATAGTTACTATAAAAAATAATTTATTGAAATGTTATTTGCCATGCTAATGTTAGCCTAGCATATGCGAAACGGAAAAGTTTCTGAGAAGAAAAAGACTTTATGAAGCGTCCAGCAGCCCTGCTGATGGGGAAACTTCTGCAAAAACTAAACAAATATTAAAAATAAAACTCCTGAGTGACTGGAGTTGGAAGATATGAGGATAAATTCATCCTAAATGAGACGAATAATTACAGAATACTGACCAAAGTGAGAAAAAACAGTACAAGTCAAAATGTTTCTTTACATATTTAGTAGCATCATTTAGATCAGCGGTCCAAACCTTTTTAGTCGCTCGGACCGGACCGGGGGGACGAGGTTCACTGTACTCCGATGTTGCTTTGTTACTCATTCTGCTGCAAGTTGGCTCAATTTTGGCGCGCAAGACGTAACCGGTAAAATCCGGTTTAGGATTTTCAAAATAAAAGATCCGGAAGTAGTTCATTATTTCTTTCGCGGCCCGGTAACAATTGGTCCACGGACCGGTACTGGTCCGCGGCCCGGTGGTTGGGGACCACTGGTTTAGAAGCTGTTGCTGGTTTAGATCGTAGCAGATTCATAGATTTGTATGGCCTAGTCAAAGTCCAGACCTGAGTGCAACTGAGAATCTGTGATTTTTTCCATTAAATCTCCAGATTTTAATCAGTGAAAGTCGGGTGAATTAGTCTGAAAGCCGCTGCATACAGACGCAGGTTTCCAGATTGTTGTGCCCCCCCCCCCCCCCCCCCCCCAGGTCAGCGGCGGCCATTAATCATGGCGACATTTATCAGCAGAACCGACCGCCGGCGGCTAATGCTAACTTCCACCCAGGCAGGGAAACAGGAAGTAGAGAAATGTGTTATTTTCTAACAAAATAAATGAGCAATAAGAGTGAAACTTCTCCAGATGTTTTAACACACCAACACACACGCGCCAACACACACCAACACACACACGCTGCATTCCTCTGCGTCTGTTTCCACTCCTCCACGTCTCCTCCAGTATTTTCCCCCTGAATTGATCAAAGTTTTAATCATTTTTTACAAAGATATGAAAAACATTCTCGTTTAATTTCCTGTTGACTAAATTAAAATGTAAAACTCACATCATCAAAGGTCGTTTTAATAAACGAGAGAAACTTTGAGATCTTTGGAGCAATATTAAACTGTTCCTGAGGAACGATGACCTCTGACCCCCAGGGAGCCTCCCACATCCTCCAGCAGGGGCGGCGCTGAGCTCTGCTTCAAACGTTTACCAGGAACAGAAATGAGAATAAAATACCAATTAACTGCATGATGGGTGTAAATAATTAATAAGGATAAAGCAGACAGGTTTTATGTGGAAATAATTCACAAAGTTCAGCTTCGACCTCATCAGGATTTTGTTTAATTTAAGGGCATCAGAGTCGGAGGGCTGAATGTAAAAACAGATCAGATGTTGAAAACTTTGCAGCCTTTTCACTTCATTTCTCCACTGGTTTGTTTTACAGCTACTCAGTAGTTTGGGTCAGGGTTTCTCAAAGAGTGGGTTGTGGGCCCCTGGAGGGCCACAAGGAGGGGCTAAAGGCACATAGCAAACAAGAAACAAGAAAAAAGTGAAGGATTTGTGAATAAAACTGGGAGCCATCCTGCAACCTACAAGCAGAAAGAGATATTATGGGATGTCTTAGATCTGTGTTCTCAAAGTGGGGGCAAGAGCCTCCAGAGGGCGCTAGAGAGCCTCCAGAGGGCGCTAGAGAGCCTCCAGAGGGTGCTAGAGAGCCTCCAGAGGGCGCTAGAGAGCCTCCAGAGGGTGCTAGAGAGCCTCCAGAGGGCGCTAGAGAGCTCTAGATCAGTGGTCCCCAACCACCGGGCCGCAGTCCGGTACCGGGCCGTGCAAGAAATAATGAACTACTTCCGGATCTTTTATTTTGAAAATCCTAATCCGGATTTTACCGGTTACTCTTGCGCATCAAAATTGAGCCAACTTGCAGCAGAATGAGTAACAAAACAACATCAGAGTACAGTGAACCCTCGCTATTTCGCCGTTCACCTGTCGCGGTCTCGCTGCTTCACGGATTTGCACCTGCATTGTGTTCTGCATTCTGATTGGCTAAACAGTCTCTCCGTTTCTTCTCTACCTGTGTGTCAACAACGTTGCAGTTTAATATGTACACGTACGTAAAACACCTTGCCAGATTTAACATAATCGATGGTGGCATGTCGGTTTATAAGAATCTTTTTGCCCAGAAGAAAAAAGAGCGACAACAACAACCGATAACTATGTTCTTCTCTCGAAGAAACACACCTGCACCGCGGGCTTTAGAAAAAAACGCTACAGAGCGGAGTCAGGATGCAGCGGCTCAGTCAGAACAGCAGTGAAATACATGAGTCACTATTTGTCCTACTGTACTTTGTTTTGTTTTTCATAACCATTTTTTATTTTCTTCCTTTCTAATCCAATAACTCGGGTCGCGGTGGGGCGGCGCTGATCTCCGCAATTCGGGCAGGGAATCCGCCTTCAGTTCATATTAAAATTATTATTTTACAGTACAGTAGTTATTTGTAAAAAAAAAAAAAAAACAAAAAAAAGTTTATACAGTACTTTTTATTTGTTAAACAAATGTTTGGGCCTGTAAAAAGGTTTTGTTCTTTGGTTTCAGTGTATTATGGAGTATTTTATTGTATAATAATTGTAAAAAATAAAGGTTCCTACTTCGCAGTTTTCGCCTATCGCGGTTCTTTTTGGAACGTAACCGCCGCGAAAAACGAGGGGGTTAGCCCCCCCCACACACACACACACCCCCACAGCAAAATTGCGAAGGGCTGACCGGTCCACGCAACTAAAAAGGTTGGGGACCGCTGCTCTAGAGGGCCACTAGGGGGCCTCCAGAGGGCGCTAGAAAGGCCTCAGAAAGTAGGAGAAAAAATGATAGAAAATAAGAACACCCATAAATCTCTCAATTTTTATCCTATAATGTAATCTTGTATCATTATTCAAAAATTATTTATTGAAATGTTACTTGCCATGCTAAAGCTAACCTAGCAAGGCCGAAGACAAAAAACCCCAATGGAACCATCCAGGAGGAAACTGCTGCAAAAATCCCCTAAAAACTCCTGACCAACTAGAATCAGACAACATGAGGCAAAATTTATGCTGAGTGGATAAAATAATGACTGAGAAGAGGATGAAACTGAGCAACACATTCTAAAAGTTGGTATTTCTTTACATATTTAGTAGCATCATCTGTGGGGTTGCAAAAGAGAAGAAAGTCTGTCAAGAATATTCACCTAAAGGAAATGTCTACTAAAGCTTATGATTCCAAAATTATGGAGAAAATGATTTCACTTATCAGTAAAAACACACATAATAAGAAGCAACGTGGGAAAGAGAACAAAAGAGGAGGAACAGGCAACCGTATGGAAATACCAGTCGGCCTATAATGTATCATTACGGCAAAAAGTTAAGAGTTAGAAATAAAAGCTGCTGCAGAGATAAAAGGTAAAAACATGGAGGAGTTTCCACAGAAAGGTGTCTCCTCTGTCCTCATGTCCAGCCTGGCCGCAACTGCAGGTTAGCTTAGTTCATTAGCCATTAGCGGTTTCGCTAACGGAGGACGGATGAATGGGATGCCTGTGCTACGCCTGACAGGAACAGGAAGCTCCTGACAGGTGGAGGTAAGCTTTAGGGCTGACGGGCGGTTTGGTGGACAACCACAGTGTGTGTGTGTGTGTGTGTGTGTGTGTGTGTGTGTGTGTGTGTATGGACTCGGGAGGATAATCCTGAGTCGGACCACTCACTGCGCGGCGCGTGGACGGACGAGGCGCGAGCCAAGTCACACAGACAGACCGCCGGGTCCAACTGGTATTCCAGACTTCCCTTCTCCCCTCTCGACTGTCACACACATGATTAACCGTGGGCGTGTGTGTGGGCGTGTGTGTAGGTGTGCGTGTGTGTGTAGGCATGTGTGTGTGTGTGTGTGTGTCCATCTCCCTGTCCAGGACCATCAATCTGCATCAGGTGGATGTGGAACAGCTTAGAGCTGACGGCAGCGCAGAGTCGTCAGAGAGTCTCCAGAAACGCTTCGATGAGAACAAACGTCCTGCAGAATCAATCAGTTCCTGCTGGAGACCGAAAGGGTTCAACACCTCACAGCGCCCCCTGCAGGGCAGAGTCCTCAGGAAGCAGCGCTGCAGGGAGGAAATGCATCAGCATGCACGCAGAAACTGAAAAAAATGCAGAAACCAGTTCCCTCCAGTTCCCTGTGCTAAAGGTTCACTATCGTGTTTACCATTTTATAGCAAAATTCAGTTATTAGGTATGACTTTAAAGAAGTTTAACTTCCTGATTTAACGCCCTGAAATTGTTCCTCTGTCCCTTTAAAAACTCCTGCTCTTTCTGAAGCTCCGCCTCCAGGAAGTCATCCCAACATGGCTCCTCTATTAACCCTTTGGTATTTTTACCAGCATCGCTCTGAGCAGCAGCTCCTATAATTAGCTGGTTGCTAATTGCTGCTGGCTAGTCTGAAGGAGCTGAGTGGGGGAGGAGCTGCACCTCGAAGGCGGGGCTAGGTCCTCCCAGGCATTTAGCAGCTGAATGGTTGCCATGGAGATTGAAAGATTTCTCAAACATGAATGAATCGGAGCAACACTGCAGGTTTGATTTTGATGAGGGAAAAACTTTATAACACGATGGAAACATGATACTGAACTTATCTAGCTGTCATAATGTTGACAATTAGTAAAGCACTAAATCTCTTTTTGTAATATATCAGGCGTATATTTAAGATTTGGCGCGTTATGTCAATAGCTTAGCAGCTAAAACCAATGCTAGTTGTTGTTAGCGAGCAGCATTGTGCCGGATCCACGGCGCGACGCCAGGCTGCAGCTCCATAAACACACGGCGGCTTGTTCCTCCCTGAAGTGGTTAACAATCTGTCTCACTATATTTACATTTACTTCACAGTTTTAGTTTGATAGATGAGTGGAAAACTTTTAATATCTAAAAATTTTGATTAATAAAGAGTAAAAAAAAAAAAAAAAATCCTATTTATATTAGAAACTGAAGCCTGCAGTTTACAGTGGAGCCAAAAAAGCTTCTTTTATTTTATCAATTAAAAGTGTTCCCTGATGCCGGAGCTGATTTATGGCGTGAAGTCATCGAGTTTTCGGCGCAGCTGGCAGAACGGCGGAGGAATTCTCATCGACGTTTACCGTAAAATCAGGATCAGAGAGCAGCGCTTCCCAACTGGAAAACAGTAAAAAACATTACTGGGCTAATCCTCATCGCTTTCATCTCCGGCTTTCTGTCATAAAACCTGAACTGTGTCAGCTACAGGCGCTGGTTGCCATGGAGACCACTAAAAACAAGCTTTAATAACCGTCCATACAGTTAAACTGGTAGCCATATTCCCTCCATAAATCTGCTTTCCTTTGGTTTCACATGAGGAGCGCTCCATTTCCACGGCGCTGGCGTCACGACTCACACCTAGTGGAGACATTTACAGGACGCACAGCACCGACCGGGTCCAGACGGTGCAGAACCGGACCGGCACCTTCCACAGAGAGGACGACGGTTCGGATCCAGAGCATTTTCTTCTTCTTTCAATCTGGAAGTAAAACCGAAGCGACGTCGTCTTTGTGTGACTGCTGCTCTGAGTGTCAGTCATTAATGCGGCCGCAGCTAATGTGCAAATCCACTAGAATGGCTTGAGTTAGTCCACTTTGACGTATACCTATATCGGCTTCGATAGTCCAACTGGCCTGAAGGATTTTCTCTAGCAGGTGCTTTTGTTCTGTAAATAGGGCCATTACCTTATCAGTACCCTGGTAACGGCCTCAACGCATCTCACAGTTGCACAATAGACTTAGACTTAGACTTCGACTGACTTTGTTGTCATTTTCAACAGTATAAAATATGAATATAAATCTAAATATAAAATATAAAGTCCAGTTAAGAGTTCAGCAGTCTGATGGCAAGTAGGAAAAAGCTGTTTCGGAACCAGGTGGACCTGCACCGGATGCTGCAGAACCTCTTTCCAGAGGGCAGCAGGGAGAACAGTCCATGGTGGGGGTGTGAGGGGTCACTGACGATGTTTCGGCCTCAGGACACGCATCCTGCATCGATGGTTGACCTGACACTTCGCCCTTTTGCCTGAGCTGGGTGTGGAAGGTTGTTGCCGAAGCAGTTTCTCCTTGTGTGCCTTCTTCTCACTCACATGAGAGTTACCCAACTCTTTTGCAAGCTCAACCAGGAAGTCCACCCGTCTCTCCTGCACCCCAATGCATGCCTGATAAATGTTTCCATGTTTGCCAGGTTTGCTGACCAGCTGTCACATAGTGATGGAACCTTGGTCACCCCCCGCAAGATAATGACTGAAATAAATGCCATTAGTTCTTGTGAACTAAATAGGTGAAGCAGTCACCTATTTATCCTCCACAGCACAAAAGGCTGCATGCAAATTTGCATGTGCTAAGTCTCCCAGATTTCTTTTGCTTACACTTTTTGCATGATTTTTTTGAGGTGGATCAACACAATTAATTTGGTTAGTTTATTTCTAAACTGTCATGTTATACCCTCTTAGCTTTATTTCAAAGAGAAACATTACTAATTTCTTTTAGAAAAACCTTTGCATATTTTTTGAAACAGATTCTCTGTTTTGCAAACTCTATGTACATTTGGCAAAATGACCTGGATAATGCAGCACAACATCATGGATCAGCTGCAAAAGGTCACATCTCTCCAAAAACACTTCATGTATGCTTCAAAACTAAACTGAAGAGCACTACCTACAGGAGACCTGATCTCCTGCAGGTATCATAGATACCCACCCCCAACATGGACTATTCACATTCCCACCTTCTGGCCTGACGGTCAACGACCACATTTACAATTGAAGAAGGGATGCTAATTTGAGCCATCAGAGTCGTCAGGGTGGACTCCGGCCTTTTGGCCCTGTTGAGCCGATATGGGAAGGACTCGAAAACCGAGCCATCCCAGTGTTAAGACATTTAAGACGTAGTGCCGTCGAGCAAAGATGGATGGGCGTCGTTACTGCGGGGAGACGTACAGAAAATGTAAATAATTTCTGTTGTAGCGCGGATCATTAGCAGCAGACAGCGCCGGCTCATCATGCTCAGCCAAAAACACCATTTACACCACGACGTCATCATTTTACACTTCACTGTTATTATTATTATTATTGTTGTTGTTATTATTATTATTATTATTATTATTTTATAGCTTTGACAACAAAAACATTTAAGTTCAAGTCCTTCAGATTAAAACCATAAAGCTTCAGGTTGTTTTATTGGACACTAAAAGCTTCATTATTAATGAAAAAGAATGAAAAGTTTTGGTGTCCATTTGTCTGAAGCGGCCCGGACCCAGAACTCTGCAGAACCGCCTCTGGCTGCAGTCCGGATGGATGGAAAACATGGAGAACAACACAGGATTCAGGACTGGAGTTTGATTTTATATTTCTGTGCTTTATCTTTTAAAATAATTTAATCTGTAATGTTTTAAATGTTTTCATGTTTTCTATGCTTTATATATAAAGCTGGGTTGGATTGAACTAGGCCACTCTGACCCATGACTCTGCTCTGAACTAAAGCAGTAGTGTCCAAACTGTTTAAGCCAGTGGGTCGTGGAGGGCCGGCTTGTCTTACTTCCTCCTCAGCAGGTCCATGTTCTTCTATTGATCCGTCATTGGATCCAGGTTAAACCAGGGAGGAACGAAACGTGCAGGATGCCGGCCCTCAGGGACCGACTTTGGGCACCAGTGGCTTCAGCTAATGACAGGCCACAAAATTCATTTAAAGTCCAAAATGTAGTTTTTATTTTCTGCTCATCAATAAACTCTCTTTATGAAATCTGTGGATCAATAAAGATCAAAAACATAAAAAGGTGCCTTGACATTTTCCAAATGTTTTAGTCATCAGTTGTTATTGCTACTCTTGGTCAGCGGCCGAACAATTTCACTTCAAGAGCCATAAATGGCCCCCGAGCCACACTGTGAACACCCCTGATGTAAACAACTAGTGACTAATTTCATTCCTCCAGAGAAACTAACCTGAAACGATTACAGCTGCGTTCATCCAGGAGGAAAGTCTGATGTTTTCACATCAGTTCCGATCTTTAAAAAAAAACGCAATCTGTTCCACGCCCAAATATGGAATAAATCCGACTTTTCAAAGCGTTCGCCGTCTGAAAGGACGCCGCGTTTTATCTGAAGTTTACATCGTCGGCTTTTATCACCTTCCTGACCATCTGCTGACCAACAACTTTAAAATAAATCCAGAGACACTTTGGCAGCCATCTTTACTGCTGCAATCAGAGCGCGGCGGCGGCCATCTTTACTGCTGCAATCAGAGCGCTGCTGGTGGACGCCCCCTTCTTCTTGGGACACTTCGGTGTTGGAAGCTGTTCACAAAAAAGTCTGACGCAGTCGGGTTTAATCAGTACCATGAAGCAGAAAAATAAATTGTATTTCAGCAAAAGAAACCAGAAGTGGGCATCAAAAGCTGCTGTGTTGACGTAGCGTTAGCTTCCAACACACCTGGACCAGATGAATGACGCGTTAGCGACCCGCAGCAGAGCGCTGCTGATGTCATCAGTGGCGTGAGTGCGACTATAAAATTTATCAGCAGTCAAGTCAGCGCATTTCTCTCTGACTGCGTAAACAAACTGAAGCTGAAGCGTGCGGCTGATCAACATTCAGGCTGGAATCAAACACAGATGGAAGAAAAATCAACCAACTGGATTCACTAAACATGAAGTTAGTATCTGCATGAAGTCAGAAGGAAAACGACAGGAAACCTGGTCTGGCTTTAAACTCCAGAAATGTTTAACGTCGACCATCATCAGGACTTCTCCTGTTTGTTCTTATTACATATAACATAATTTGGGAAAGAAATAATATGAAAACATAAAATCTGATAAAATAATATGCATACATTAAGGTAAATTAATATCAAATGTTTTTATATTAAAACAAGTTTCAGTTTTGATTTTTTTTAATGTCATTGTTTGAAATATTCTTCGTTGCCATAAAATTGGAACTAATTTCTCTCCGTATGGTTTTATCGTCCAGTTTCTGATGTACTGAATGTATTGATTGGTGATTAGTTTGTGGTTCTCACTGATCGTCCTTCAGGGTTACACGGGTCAGAAAATACAAAACATTTATTAGCATCCATAAATCCACAGCTTTATGCCATTCTTCAGTAGAAGTGATCGTTTTAAAAACTCAAAGTCAGAAACTTCACTGTTATGAAGTAAATGTAGGTCAGCTGAACCGCTTTATACTTCTAGCAGCAAATATTTCACTATAAATACCATAGTTAGAGATTGTTCTGGTTGTAGCGACTCAACGCGATCGTCCAGCAGAACCTTATGGGCCGTTTGGTTCTGGTTACTGATCCTGTGACCTTCAGGCTGCAGAGCCGGTCAGGATCTCCTGCTAGAGACGTTTTTACTGCCGGATCTGATCTCACCGCAAGGCCCAAACACGGCGACCATGTTGGCCAGATATCTGCTCTGCTCTGGGTGTGCATGAACACATAAACACGTGTTCATGTGCCGCACCGCGCCGCACCGTGCCGCACCGCGCCATGATGCTGCGCCGCCTGCGGGCGATGGCGTGTTGCTGCAGCAGCTGGAGGTCTCTGCTACATGAATCACCTCCATGGAGAGCGCCGCGCCATGGAGGAGCCAACACCTGTTACTGATCAGCGATGAGAGGCAGAGTGTGTGTGATGTGTGAATATCACACATCACACAGAAAGGTCTGACGGTCCAGAGGAGGAGAAGCAGAGAAACATTTGATATTAAACTGTATCATTAATCACCATCTATATTACAGCTGAAACGATTAATGGAGATTAATTGATTGTTGAAATAATAATCAGCAAATCAATAATCATTAACTGGACTTTACAGTCTCTAAAACAGGCCGTTTGCTGACAGAACAGAAGATCAGTAATGAAGATAAAACTGATTAAATAATTTTTTGAATTCCAGATAAATCTATAAATCTGTTGTGATTTAGCTTCACATTCTGTTAAACAAATCTATCAATCACCTCCAGTTATTAATCCATTAATGCAACCAATAATCACCAGATCAGCCCCACTGTTTGTTTTTAGCTACAGATTCATTCAAATTCTCACTAAAGGAATAATATGTTGTTGAATTTTAGACGACAAAACTTTGATTTTCTTATGTAAAAAGGGAATTTGTTTTCATGTGACTCTAAAGTTGCATTAAAAACTTTATTGATGAATCATCAGAATAACTGATTACCAAAATAATCATTAGTTGCTTATATTACAGCTGTATTGTCATTTATTGTCTATATTTTTCTGACATCATGCAGTATCATCCTCCGCTCTAAGCTCCTCCTCCTCAGGTTCCCTTGGTAACCAGAGTCTCCGCCCCCTCACTGGCCCCTCCCTCTCCTTGGTCAACACGTCGTTAGCTCGTAGCATCTTTGCTAAAAGCAGATAAAGTTCATCACAGCGGCTGGAAGAGGAAACAGGAGGAAAGGAAGAACGATTCACCAGGAGCAGATGGAGGGATGGATGGATGGATGGATGGAGGGAGAGATGGATGGATGGATGGATGGAGGGAGAGATGGATGGATGGATGGAGGATGGATGGAGGGAGAGATGGATGGATGGAGGGAGAGATGGATGGATGGATGGAGGATGGATGGATGGATGGAGGATTGAAGGATGGATGGATGGATGGATGGATGGATGGATGGATGGATGGATGGAGAGATGGATGGATGGATGGATGGATGGATGGATGGAGATGTCATTTAGAAAACAAAAATCCCTGACCTTTCCATGACCTTCAGTATAATTTGGTACAACAGGTTCATAAAGAAAAGTGATCCTGACGGACGAACCCACCAAGCTGAACTGTAGCCAACATGTAAACGTGAAGGCAGGCAGGGAGGAAACATAAATGACAGAAATGTGGAAATGAAGACAGGCATGAATTGAAAAGTGTCAACATGTTGACTGCAATCATCCACCGTCTGCGTTGCTCTGATGGTCAACGCTCCATTACAACAGTCACCCCAACTTACTGACCTTTTCTCTATATTTTGCATACAAAAAAAAACAAATCCAGCAAGACGAGTTTTTAAAGATCGGTGATCGGCCAGAAAATTGCAATAATTGCTTTCCCTTTGATCTGTCTGCAGAACATTTGATTACTGTAATCAAGACTGTTATTACAAACAAAATACATTTAGTAGTTATTAAGGAAAGTACTTCAACATCTTTAATATGAAAAACTTGACAATGTTCTCCATTCATCCTCTATGTACTGTATTTATTTATCTTTCATATCCATCTTTTTTATGTCTCCCTTTCTCCTTTCAGTTGTTATCAACTGAATCTTTCGCTCCAATTATCAGGTTTATTTCCACCAAGCTCAGGCTGAGTGTTTCCTCTTCCACAGCCAAACCTGGTCAAAACTTTATGCTGCGTCACACCAATAGCGTATCGAGCGTCAACCGCGGCGAGATTTCAACCGTTTGAAGCGTCGAGCGCGTCCAATGGAAAACAATGGCGGGAGCAGAAGCGTCTGACGCAGAGACGCTGAACGTCAACCAGACGCGCGAAACGCTAGCAGTAGAGCAAGATGTCAAGCCTTCAAAGTCCACAGGCGTCGAACCTGAAGCTGCGTGTGAGGGCCGGGCATGACGCACTTCGGCCCGTCGCCATATGTGTGAATAGGACGGCTCCTCCCGCCGCTGCTAGCTGGAGGCTAAAGCTAGTTCCGCTGTTTTAAGGTCGCGTGGTGCGCGCGCCGGCAGAGCAGTCGCATTACTTTCCTGTGACTTTCGCCGTTTTCTTGCTTTTTCAATCGTTCTGTTCGTTTCCAGGCAGGAAACTCGTTTCAAAGCATCACTGACTTTTAGCATCGTTAAAAACACGGCAGCCGCGGTGGATGGAGGGTAACAGCCTGTACTCACCACTTGGAGATGGCTTCCAAAGCGCCATCTGGAGAAGAGTCGTTTTGATTTTTGTAAACCCCATGCTTTAAAATTAATATCCATATTTTGACAGCTCCCTGCTTCTTGCTCAGCCTAGTAAACCCACAACCTGGTCAGGTTTTACCCGCGGATTAGCCACTGACCCTGTTAGCTTGGACATTTTCTTCATCACCTCTCTGTCACGCTGTTCTTTATCTTTCTTCTCTGCACTCCACTGTCATACTTTCTATTGTCCACCATCGTGGGAAATTACTCCCTGATGCTTGTCGCTTATTACCGGCGACTAGACGGACATCTTCCTCCGCTCCGAGACGCACTGCGCATGTCTCAGAGAGCCGCGAGCGAGTCGACGGCTGACAGCAGAAACAGAAACACGTAATTATTGAGTCGCTTTACTGCTTGGATTTGAATCTGTATGTTTTTCATCCAGTGAAAACAAGAATGTTGACAAACTGGACAATATGCTGGTAGTTTGGTGACATTTCCACGGTTCCACTTGGGATTTGGAAATAAAATCCAGAGTCTGAAAATGTCCGACACCGAGACGGGACCAAATGCGGTCAAGTCCAAGAGGAGAACCACAGAAAAAACAACATTTTACCCTTATTAGCAAATTCAATGATTTTCCATGACCTGAAATGATATTGTATGACTTCCCAGGTTTTCCATGACCGGTACAACCCTGGGGGGATGGATGGATCGCTTCCTGCCACTGATCTTCTTATCCTTATAAATGAGTTTTATTTTCCAAAATTCCACTTTTTTTCAATTTTAACGTCTCTATTAAAAGTGGAGTGTATGCAAACAATTTAACAAATTACGGCTGTTCTGTTTCTCAAATAAAATGAACTGCTGCAGTTCAACAGAACATTAAATTGTTTTACAAGCTTAAAAGTGTTTTGACTCTCATTTTTATAGAACTAACATTAAGTTAGAATCTTGTTTTTAACATAAAAGAACATTTTCCGTTTAAAAATACTTCAGAGTTTAACTCAACACATAAAAAGCTGCACACTTCTGTAATGATGAGGACTTTAGTTCGTTTTGATTTTTCCCATCTGTCCCAGATGTCTCTGTTAAAGTAACGACAGTCAGGGTTAAAGTTAGTTTCATTTTCATCCTGAAGCAATTTCTGATTCGCAGTAAAATCATCAATAAACTGTGGCCTTGTTTCTCTTGATGTAACATTTAAAGGGCCAGTGTCATGTTTACATCGTGTTATATTATTATTCTCATCAAAAGTCTTTGTTAGATGGCGCCGGCGCAGCTGGCTGCCTGCAGATGCAGCTCCCGTCGTGTGTGTTTGTCTGTGTATATTTGCTGTAACCGATTAAGGATCCGTGCTTGAAGAACCCATGGATCATCAGTTGGGCTTTCCACAATGGCTGGATGTGGTTCTGTCGATGTTCTCCGCGTTCTTCTGCTACTTTTTATACTCTTGGTTGCGGAGAACCTCGCCGAGCGGAGTAGCGGCATTGTTTGCTCGCGTGAACGGCTGATTGCGCTGTGTGGGCCTCTGCTGCTGCCCGGAGACGGGCCTGTGGTTCCGGAGGAGTTACGGAGGAGACGACGGGGCTGCAGGTCTGGAGTTAAACGGAGGGAGAAGAGGAGACGGCGCAGGCCAGCGGTACCGGCGATTATTGTAGGGAACGTGAGGTCTTTGGGGAATAGGACAGACGAACTCACGGCGCTGGTCAGGACCCAGAAGGAGTACAGGGAGTGCAGCATCTCTGCTTCACAGAAACCTGGCTGCACTCGCTTATTCCGGACTACAGCATGGAGGTCCCTGGATTTTCCTTGGTGCGGGGGGACAGGGACTTTTCCAAGAGTCGGAAGAAGAGGGGCGGCGGGATTGCACTTTATGTGAGTGAGAGGTGGTGTAATCCCGGCCATGTTAACGTGAAGGAACAGATTTGTAGCCCGGACATTGAACTTCTGGCTGTGGGAATGTGCCGTGTAATTTACCGAGGGAGTTTACGTCCGCCATTTTGATCGCTGTTTACATTCCCCCATCAGCTGATGCAGCGGTGGCCTGTGACGTCATCAGCTCTGACACAGCCAAACTCCAGACTCAACACCCGGACCTTGTTATTGTGTCTTGTCTCTATGCTGTAACTGCAAAGTAATTTCCCTGCTGGGATGAATAAAGTACTTCTATTCTATTCTATTCTATTCTATTCTATTCTATTCTATTCTATTCTATTCTATTCTATTCTATTCTATTCTAAAAACAAACCTGCGGGGCGTGCCGTGGTGGCGTAGTGGTTAGTGCGACCCACATTTGGAGGCCTCAAGTCCCCGACGCGGCTGTCACGGGTTCGACTCCCGGACCCGGCGGCGTTTACCACATATCTTCCCCCCTTCCTGTCAGCCTACTTCATGAAAAGGGACTCTAGAGCCCACAAAAAGACCCCCTGGAGGGGTTAAAAAAATAAATAAAAAACCCTGCAGGTTTGTCCTGTTTCTTTCATGTTTGAGAAATCCCTCAATCTTCATGGCAACCGTTCAGCTGTCATAACATTTGAGTGGACCCAGCCCCGCCTTCGAGGCGCAGCTCCTCCCCCACTAAGCTCCTTCAGACTAGACAGCAGCAATTAGCAAACAGAAGGTGCAACTGCTGAGCTCATTATCGTAGCTACTGCCAGGAACAACGCTGGTAAAACACTAAAGGGTTAACAGAGGAGCCATGTTGGGATGACTTCCTGATGGCGGAGCTTCAGACAGAGCAAGAGCTTTTAGAGACAGAGGCCCAATTTCAAGGTTATAAATCAGGAAGTCAATTTTCTTTTAAGTCATATTTGACATATGTAATTTTTATTACAACTAAAGTTAATATAGTTACTTGATTGTGTTATAAGTGCCTGAAAAATACATAATACTGCCCCTTTAAGAGTCAGCTGAGCTGACCACTTGCAGCTAGCTTGTTTCTGATTGGTTGTCTCTCGTATCCTTGCGCCTCCAGTCAATCCTGGCCTGACTAAACATGCAGAAAAGTTTTCTCCTGATTCACTCGTTGGTCTTGAACCTTGCAGTAACCTTCGAGTTGTTAGTTTATTTTGGAGATCGTCGATAGCTACGGATTCGTCTTTCCTGCTCACCATGATCGACTAATTCTATTAAATTCCACGTTTTACTGTGGACTCCATTTTGTTTATTAAATAAAGTAGCAATGTCTGCTTCCTGGACCAAAACCAAATCTCTCACCTCGTCCTGCAGCTCACCTTCTGTTTTCACCTTTCAGTCTCTATCTGCTCCCCTCCCCCACCTCTTTCTGCTCTGCATTAGTTCTGCAGGTTTTGGAGCGATCAGCATGCCTGATCACTGCCAGACCTGACCTCAGAGGAGAACGCAGGAGGAAAACGTGAGGCCATGAAGGTCAGAGGAGGGGAAGATGATGAAAGCTGGAAGCTGCTAGAGACAAAACATCAAACTTATTTCATCGTTTTAAATGAAGAAAATGAGTTTTGGGGTTTTTTACATAATAAAACATCAAACGGCATCAATAGAGAAAGATTTGTAAAACAAATCTGAACCTCAAGTTAGCGTGCGCTGCAAGCTGTAGAGGCTCAACATGAAGCAGAAGGAGAATCCAAGAAATTGTCTGTAACTCCTGATTGGTATGAAATATAATTTAGATAAATGTCGACATTTCTGCAAAGTCTGAAGCAAAACTCAAGCTGCTCGCCAAGCCTGGAAGAGGATCCCGAAGAGTTTACATCTGATATGTGGGAAGTTCACTGATTTGGAGCAATTTGGTCCTTTCAAGCAGACTGAATCAGTTTTTCAGATAGCAGGGAAGCAGCAGCGAGAAGTGGGGAATGTTTCTGGATGTATTAACGATGGTGTGTCATTTCTGAGCAGTGTGACTGCTACACCGCAGGAATGTCTGATCCACCCGGCTGCTTTTGAAGCGCCTCCACACACTGCGCCGTGTGCTCCGTAAGTCACTCAGACATAGCGTGAAGCAGCTTAATTTGGACCGTATTGGTTCTTAACGGCCTACACAAAACAGATGGGTGTTGGGTTACATACAGCTCAATCAGGCAGAGAAAGGCTGGGCAGAGGAGAGACAGATGGGCCCAGATTAGCCTGGAAAACTGACCCTCATCAGGTATTCACATCCCTGTTAACATGCCAGGTGTTTGTACTGGACGGCACGAATAATCATCTCAAAACTTTTTCTACACATAATGTGACGTTTACTCAATATTTCAACTGAAAAACCAACTTTAGGAGGAAAAAGACTGAGTCCAGCTTTCTGTCAGCATCCCATTTCTCCACCATTTTTGTCTCCTCTGAATGCAAAGTTTCTCCAAATCTGTCCGACCAGGAGGACTTCTTGTTTCCTCTTCAGGTGTTTGTGTGTCAGATTTAGTTCCAGTTTAAGCCATTGATTGGTTGGTTTAGATGTCTTCAACTTTCTTGAAGATCTTGGGTCAAATCTGACTGTTTTATCAGCATGCTTGATGTTCTTCCAGTGTTGTTAAAATGCTAAAGGTTCATGCTTAGTTCCATCAGACCAGAACAATCGCTTAGCTAGCCTGGATGTTTTCTGTGGAAGGAAAGTTGAGGCACATGGAGAACTTCCTGCAGCTCCAGCAAACTTACTGATCAGTTTTTATCTATTTTCATCCATTTACAGAAAAGTCCAGTTTCTGTTTCTCCAGCTGATGTAATTCCTTGTTGTGTCCTAGATTATAAATAATGCAGTGGAATTTTCTCCAGCTTTCTTCTGACTTATACGTTTAGAAAAGTAAATCATTCAGCTAATAGTACATAAATGTGAACTTTAACTTCACTATAGCTGATGGTGTGAATCAAATCAATCAGCTATCCAATCAAATAACCCAAATATTTAACCAACCAACCAACACAAAGACAAAACAATCAACCAATCAGAAAACAAAATATTTGACCAATAAAATCAATCAATACTAACCAACCAGTAACCATTAACCAACCAACCAACCAACCAACCAACCAGTAACAACCAACCAACCAACCAACCAACCAACCAACCAACCAACCAACCAGTAACAACCAACCAACCACCAAACCAACCATTCTATTAATCAAATAACTGAATCAGTCCATCAGCCTCCATTACCATAGCGCTTTACAACATCCAAAAATGTACTTTAGATGATTTCTTAAAGTGGACCAAAATGTGAATAAACCACAAAGTCTTCTGCTGAGCCCTCATGAAACCAGATTACTGATCATTGATTTCTACTGTACAATGCTTTGTGATTTTATGTATGTGAAAAGCACTTTGTAAATAAACTTTTTTTGTTTTGCACTTTATGTACTGCAAAGCAAATTAAAGTTTTCAAATGCTATGATGGTCACATCAAGCAACAGTTATTACGGATTACTGATGATAAGATTTAAAGAAAAAGCAAATTCAAGCATATCAGTTTTCAGGTTTTTAAATTTAAATCTTTGATGCATTTCGGAGGAACTGGTTTCAACATGTAGACAACAGTAGTATCTGATATGATATAATCTGCGTTTCTGGAAACAATTTTGTGTTGCAGCACCGATGATGATTAAAACCACGTAAACACGACTGTAAATGATGCAGGTACAGAAACAAAAGGAAAGCCTTTGAGAATGTTTTATGGGAAAGAAAATGAGAAAAACAATGAGTCTGTTTACAAGAAAACACCTTCAGTGGGCTTTGGATGGGGGCATGAGGGTGGAAATACTTTTATCTTCCACTTCCTTCTCAGAATAATACATAACAATACTTAACATAACAATGACTTATGTGATGCTGTCATTTTATTACTAAAATAAACCGCAATAAAGGTAGAAATTACTTACAAACCGTGTGGCATTCATTTTTCACCACATTCTTCTCCTTATTGGCTGCAGGTTTGTAGTTTTCTCTTTGATTGATCTGAACGTGAACAGAGAGGTCACGTTCGGACCGATCTCGTCGCTGGATGAGATGTCTGCCGTCCAGAAAGGCAACAAATGAGATCTGGACGTGATTTCTGGAGCACATCTGCAGCACAGCTGTCCACACCGACTGTGTCATCATCAGTAGCCCTCCCTCCTGCCTCGCACCTCCACACAGACTAATCGCATGGCACAGTGACTCAGATACCAAAACCAACTTTAGATTTAGGCAGGAAGGTTTCAGCTTCATGAACCAGAAGGATGCAGCAAAATGGAAATATACTTTTCAATAATGCCTATAAATATTTTTGGCTAAAATGTTATTGTAGAGAGAGTGAAGCCAGCAGATATAACAGAGGCTGCACAAATATAATTGTCAACACCATTATTTTTCCATCTGAAACGTTTGTATTTTTACTCCTGGCACAGCCACAACATCCATCGCTTCTCTCGGCTGACTAGGGGTTAATTTCTACTTCTGAACCAATCTGATGGGAAACTGGAAAATACTACTGCTGTGTTCAAGTTGTGCTAAAAGTAATTAACCTATCAGCAAAGCTAATCAAGCCTAAAATAGCATCTCAATGCTAAACATGTAGCAGCGGCACAGATGTCCCCAATGCTAATGTCAGCATCCACAGTCTACATTTCTAAAGAAGCTCCATGGATGACCAGAGCTTCCAGAAACTCTGGATGGCTAGACTAACACACCAATCTGATGGTTGAAGAACCTGAAGAACAGATTAAAAACTGTAAATATCTTGGTTGTTGAGCACATATGGTTCTTTATTCAATAATTTAATAATGTGATTAATTAATTGCACACCTGTAATTAATTTAATTAAAATGGTCCACCAGGAATATATATTGAGTCTTGACTTCCATTAATTTTATTAACTGTATTTATTACTTCCCTTAACTTACTAGCATAAGCTTGACAATAACCTAAACCAAAGTTTAATACACAACATCAAGGATGCTCCGATCAGGTTTTTTGCTGCCGATTCCGATCACCCATCAGGGCTGGTCATTGCGATCACCTGGAATGGCTGTTAATTTTTCGAGCTAAGTATGTGATCTAGCAAAATTTTAAAAATCATCTGCTAATAAATTCACCTAATTTAGACATGAAACATGCAAAATACTTGCAGGTGCAATGCAGCAGCTATTCAGTCAAAAGGAAAACTGAAAAACCTGCAATCAGTAAAATACTATTTAACAGTATGGCTCTTAGCACCCTAAATTATATACAAGTCAAATAAGTCTCACAACACTGCATATATCAAATAATGTCATAAAAAAAGAAACATTCATTCAAAGTCAAATGCAGGTCGCATCAAAATAAACAATCCTGAGTTACTGAATCAAAACTTGCTAAGAGCATGGCTGGCTCTGATTGGCTAGCTGACTAATGCTGGTTCTGATTGGTTGGTTCTGACTGAGCTGAGTAATTCTGCAGAGCAGAGAGGAGGCAGAGGAGCTTGATTATTTTCCACAGAGATTATCTGTCTTTTGTTAGCAGAGCAAAAGTTTTAAAACATCTTTTTTTTTAAGCTACATGCTGCAGCTTTACGCAGACGTTCGGTGTGAGAGTTCACTGTCTGGTGGAGGTTGAGCGGCTCCGTCTGTGAAATATTACTACCAGTAGTGGCAGTCCAACAGCGGGAGCAGAACCAGGGTCTTACAGTCCCGAATTATTGTTCGGGTTATTTGTTTAGCTTTCTGACCGTGATGCTAATCCAGGTGAGTGTTGGTAGTAGTGCACTGCTTTACCTGCTATCTGGTTTCTCTGGATGTCTTTTTTTCCTGCAGTGAACCTCGATGTAACCAAACTCCGTCAAGTGTTTGTTTATTAAATGCCATATTAGATTCGTTGTGTTGATGCATTTTGTTGTGCTTCACCCCGAGGTAATTTTCTGCCACAATACCCAAACGTCCCCATTCACTCTCAGAGCTCTGTAGCTCCACATGACAGGATTTGTTGCTGCGCTTGTGCAGTGTGAAGGAAAGAGGAGGTAAGCTTCACACGCAGGCTGCAAAGTGAGATACAGGTGGTCGGTTTGGTGATTGGCAACAAGAGAGAGTGATTGGCGATCACTGATCACACACTTTTTCATGGAAATCAGCCAATTATGATCAGTGGCCGATTGATCGGCACACCTCTCCACAACATGCTTCTAAACCAGACTCTCAAAACAGGATCTGTTATGTTAAGTCCACATAAGGTACATTGTTCTTCATGTCCTCAACATAGAACATAAACAAGTATATATACACATATTAACACCCCCCTCTCCACCACATAGTGGACAGACAGCGGAGCACCTTCTCACATAGGCTGCTCCAGCTCTGCTGTCGTAGGGACAGATACAGGAAATCCTTCCTGCCACAGCCATCTCACTGTACAATAAAAGCTAAATCATTGTTCTGCACTAATCAGTCCAATTTTGCACAACTGCACTGTGGCACACTGCTGTACATATATTTACATATACATACTGTTTCTGCATTTTTTTAATCCTTGCAAGGACTGCTCTAAGCTGCTTTTATATTGACAGCATGTTATATTTTATTTTATTTTATTTTGTCTACATTGCTACTCAGTGGTGGTTGTTGTGTGTCTTGTCTCTATGCTGCTGTAACTGTGGAATAATTTCCCTGCTGGGATGAATAAAGTAATTCTATTCTGTTCTATATTTGCGTGGCTATCTTTGTGGGGACTTTCCATTGACTTCCATTCATTTCTACAACCTAAAACTTACCCTTATCCAAACAATAAACATTACATACCTAACCCTAACCAAAACTCAATTCACACATTAGTCCTAAATCTGACCTCTGACCCATAAGCAGCGTTTCCCCTTGAGGGGACCAGGCTTTGGTCCCCACAGGGGGCAGTGGGTCCCCACAACGTAGTATGTGTCAGGAAAATGGTCCCCACAAGGTATTACAAACAAACATGCTCACACACACACGCACACACTGCAAAAATTTAATTTGATGTGTATTGATGATTTTAACGATTTTAACTTGGCAAAATGCAATGTCTGTTGCAGGTTTTCACAACTGTTGCTTCTATAAAGAGTTTATAATATTTTCTGTTTTCATGATGTAAAGCACTTCAAACTGCATCGTTGCTGAAATGTGCTACACAAGTAAACTTGACTTACTGATTTACATTAAGCACTTCTATACGATATTAATATTTTATATTGTAGTGATGACATAGATAATGCACATTGTGTTCTTCTCTCCCTGCCAAGTTGTTAATGTAAATAATAATTTGTTCTTAATAACTCTGGGAAGTGAATAAATAAACTAGTGTGTGGCCCTAATTGGCTTCAGGAGCTTATAATGAGGAAGCAGCAGTAATGTTGGGAACCAGACGTCTTGTTTCCTTCCTGTTTCCAAACCTCTGCTTTAGTCACAACAAAGGACAAGAAGGTTCTGTTCAGCTGATTTGAGGCTCATTAAGGCTCAAAGTTCATTCTCCATTTTATTTGTTACTAGGAAATAAATCCCATCAGGAGGCAAGGATGCAGCTGGGGTCACAGCTGGAGCAGGTTAGCCGAGGCGCTCCATCAATAACCGGCTGCAGATACACACAGATACACACTCATCCCCGCCCAGACGGCGCTGCTGGTCCGTCAGCCCGGCCCGTCACTCGTAAAGTCACACGTCCGCGTTTCCTGCCGGTAAACAACCGCCATGTGGATCTGATGGAGGTCTGCCTCAGTAAACACCTCCTGAATCAGAACCGGGTGGAGTCATAAAAGCAGCTTTGATAAGGGCGCGGAGCGGACGGTGCTCCGTGTCAGGAAGGACGCAGAATATTTAACAAGCTCTTACATGTTCTGTTTTGACAAGTTGACAATAAAATTGTTCTTGTCAGAAAGAAAAAATCAAATCAGCTCCTCGCCTCACCAAATGTTTTCACAATATGCAGCTTTAATCATTTCAGAAACATGTGTGAAAACGTATAGACCCCTTCCCGCCACTAAAAAAAACAACTTTTTATGATTGTTGACAGATTTGGCCCAAAAAGCAGAGCTGAAACCATTTCGTAGTTTGATTCCATCAGAAAGAGTCCCGGCTCACTTTGTTTAGGAAAGATGGCCATCATTCCTGAAATGAATGTTTATAACAAAAACCAGGTGAAAACATTCAGAATGATATAATGTCTCCTGTTTATTTACCTCTAAATGTCATCAATTCTTCAGTAATTTATTGTTTAGAGGTTAATTTGTTTTATTAGATTACCACAGTGAGACATTGTGGGAAAGGGTTTTATGTCCTTTAGTTCTCAGCTGAGTAATCAGAGACAACAAGAGTTATTTACAATTCAGTCTCAGACACGAAAAGCTTGTTATTCATTCAGGCTGCGACTCAGAGAGAGAGAGCAAGACTTCCAAGAGATAACAGGAAGACTGAAGAGATTAGAGCTGCAACTGACCATTATATTAGTCCAATTATGCCGATTATTCAAAGGAATAATTGATTCATCAAATATTTTGACAATTAATCGAATAAAAAATGGGCATGTTTCATTTAGTAACATAAGCCTTTTTATACAATATTAGAAAATGTAAATATATAGCTGAATTCCTTTTTAAAATGAGAAAATAAATATTTTGTTGCCTAAAATGCAATAACAGCATTTCTTCAGTGAACGTGTGTTGATTTGTAGCAAAGGATGAATCTGCAGCTAGAAAATCCTTCAGACTTCAACGTGAGCAAAGCTCAGTGTCATGAGGTGAAGTGGTAGGCGGTGAGGGAAACGCAGCAGAAGTGAAATGATGAGTTTAATGGTGAGAATAATCTACAAAATAACACGGTCCAAAGCACAATCCTAAAACAGTCCAACACCAGGCAGCACGGCTGAGCGGAAGCAACGGCTCAACACCGGTAGCAACTGGTGTAACGAACGGACGGAGAGACTGGCTAGACAGACGTGTGACAGCAACACTGAATACACAGCTTAGACAAGAACAAACGACTAGGACCCGACAAGGAACAAGAAACACAGGTGGGGTTAAATACACTGAGGGTAAACATAGGAACAAGACACACCTGGGAACAATCAAGGGAAAACAGGACAACACGGAGACTCAGAAACTCAAAATAGACACACAGAAAAACTCAAATCAAGACGGAGAAAAACCAAATCCTAACACTCAGACCTATCTGCTGGACTGAACATCAACGCAGTGATGAGCTGATCTGGGGATTAATGTTTGGATTACAGAAAAGGGGATTAGTAAGAGAAATTTTACAGAATCTGAACCAGGTGAAGCTAAAACTTCCACTTGTGGAGTTTTGGGTTGAACAGACTTACAGACAAAGAAAGTTTCTATCTTAAGTGAAAGATGTATATAATTTTTGTACAAAATCGTCTTCTTGAAGAATTGTGTTTCAAAAATTGATTAATCACAATTAATCTCATTAATCATTCCAGCACTAGAACTGACAACAGTTCGCTAACCTTGCTAAAAATGCTAATTGCTAACGTAAAGACAGCTAAAAATGCTAATTGCTAACGTAAAGACAGCTAAAAATGTGAACTCTTATTATGTCTGTAACTGTTATACAATAAATGCTCCCTCACACAGTGTGACATCACCTCTGCTCCAAATAAAAACAATCAATCCATTTCCTGAAGAGAACAGAGATCATTATTCTCTGATTGGTTTAAAGCTACTTCACCTGAACCAAACCAGCAGAGGGACAGAACCAATGCTAGACGACCTACTGATGACCTGATCCTACATATCTGGATTCATCATAACAGCATCCAGGTTACAGGAGAGGGAAACCAGATTCATCATGGATCAGCGGTCCGGAGGAGAGGGATTTTATTTCCTGTTGTAATAATTACTGAGCAACTGACAGAGGAGGAACCACCACTCCTCCTCTTCATCGCTCACGGATCAAAGGAAGTCCAGCTGGTAGTGATCCTAACCTCCACATGGTGGGCTGCAAGCCACACACACACATACACATGGTAGTCAGGAGCTACGAGCAGAGTGTGTGTTTACAGACTTGTGTGATACATGAAGTGTGTGTGTTTGTACTGCTGAACCCTTTGGTACCTTTTCACCATTAGGTCAAAGGTCAGCAGAGCAATCAAAGCCAACTTCCATCTGTTAGCTGCTCAGACACGTCCTGGGTGTCCCTGCTGCTGGTTTCTCTCTCGCTGTGCGTGTGTGTGTGTGTGTGTTCAGCCTGCAGCCACGCTCATCCCCTGCAGGAATCCCTCATCAAAGACGGAGGACGCCCGAAGTGTCAGAACCTGTAGGCGAACCAACCAGCCAGGTTTCTGATTAACTAAATATTTTGGTTTTTAAATCAACCAAAACCTGCAGACAGTTCATGTGTAAAAAACCCTGAAAAAATGAATAAATGAGCCACAGAAACGTTCTTTTCTCTACTCAGGTGTGGATTCTCTGACTTATTGCAACTTAGACACACAGAATGATGATTACCAACTTTAAGCAAAAGTACAATTGTCTCATAAACCATTGCAGTACATAAACATGTCAGTATCAAATAACATAAGCAAAATTAACTGACTTACTGCAATAATTAGTCTACAGCTAAGATCCACAAATTAAGCTACGACATTCACACCTGGGTTAACATTGTCAGCTGGGAGCTAGAGCTAACGGTGGCTAAATCCCATCTGCTAACAACAAAGTATGCTGATAAACTGGTGCCAACATGTAATTACAAGTTTTCTCACTTAAGGGTAACATTATTACTGACATATTTTTAAATTGTAAAATGCTAACAACACAAAGTATTTATCATGTTAAAACAAAGTTTTTATAATAAGTAAAGCCAAATTACTGAAAAGCCGACTTTACTGCACACAAATCAGTTTTTATCGGATTTATTAAATTTGGCAAAATATTAGCAAACAGTTAGAAAGAAAGTGACTCAAATCATTTTCTAACACTGAGAATACATTTGTTCAGTTGAGCCAAAAACAAACTGATGCATTTCTAGTACGAAATCCTTCTTTAAATTTTTGGATCCATATTAAACAACATTTTAAAAATTATTACTTTATTTGCTTGATTTACATTTTATCAAATTATTTTCTTCACCTGTGACTACGTTTGACTCAATTTTGGTCCTAGGGACAAAAAGTTTGGACAGTCCTGCTCCCTACCCAACTTTTCTAATCTCATGTTCAAAGGTGTGTGTGTGTGTGTGTGTGTGTGTGTGTGTGTGTGTGTGTGTGTGTGTGTGTGTGTGTGTGGATGTGTGGTGTTTAGGTGCATCAGTTTTGCTGAATGTTATGGCGACAACACCTCTCTGTGGTGTGTGTGTGTGTCTGTCAGCAGCTCCTGTGAGTGTGTGTTTCAGCCCAAAGCCAACATTTACGTTTGGAGGGAGGCGCTGGGCTCCTCTAAAGGGCCCATATGGTTCTGGTTTTCTCATACACATTCATGAGGCATTTCTGCATTTTTATAGAAAGGAATCCGAGAGAAGGCAGAGAGCAGGACAGACAGAGCCGAGATAAAAAGAGTTTATTCCCAGTGGAGATGTCAGATCAGAGACGCTGGTTTGTTTCACAACCAGCCGAGTCGCAGTATGACTAATAGAAAAGACCTCACAGAGTTTCCTCTCACTCCTTCTAATTTTACTGCTCACATTACTGCGCTCTTGCCTAATCGCACAAAAACAAAATATATACAGATATGTTCCTAGAAAAACACATGTGAAGCACGGATAAACACACGCAGGTTTAAAACCAGACCGCACAAAAGTTTGGGGCAGCCAGCGCGCCCCAAGGACACGGAGGATGAAAACTGAAACCATACGCAGAGATAAAGGAGGGGGGCAGAGAGAGGAAATGAAAGCTGCTTTTATCAAGTCAAACGTCCCAGAAGAACTTCTGACCAAATCCAAACATCAGGACAGACGTGACTGGCTCCTGACCAGCTGGACAAAGTTCCCACATCAGTCCATAAACGCACAGCCCCTTCAAAATAAGGGCGTGTGTCAGGAGACACTGACACTCACAGAGCTGTCGTAGTTTTATATCCTAACAGGCTACAAATCAGCCAGCAGCCGCAGCTGCAAGCTGCATATGAGCTGCAGCGCGCCACTTCACCTGGCAGACGCACTTTTCTGCACACACCTCGACGTGTGAGTGAGAGCGGAGCAGAGACGGCGCAAAGAGAAGGAGAGGGTTGTTCCCTCTCCTTCTCCTCCAGCAGCTGCAGAAAGGTGAGAAAAAGACAAGGTGAAGAGACAGGAGCAGAGACAGAGGCTGAGGGTGAGACAGAGGCTGAGGGTGAGACAGAGGCTGAGGGTGAGACTGAGGCTGAGACAGAGGCTGAGGGTGAGACAGAGGCTGAGGGTGAGACAGAGACTGAGGGTGAGACTGAGGGTGAGACAGAGACTGAGGGTGAGACAGAGGCTGAGGCTGAGGGTGAGACTGAGGGTGAGACAGAGACTGAGGGTGAGACAGAGGCTGAGGGTGAGACAGAGGCTGAGGGTGAGACAGAGGCTGAGGGTGAGACAGAGGCTGAGGGTGAGACAGAGGCTGAGGGTGAGACTGAGGGTGAGACAGAGACTGAGGGTGAGACTGAGGGTGAGACAGAGACTGAGGGTGAGACTGAGGGTGAGACAGAGGCTGAGGGTGAGACAGAGGCTGAGGGTGAGACAGAGGCTGAGGGTGAGACTGAGGGTGAGACAGAGGCTGAGGGTGAGACTGAGGGTGAGACAGAGGCTGAGACAGAGACTGAGGGTGAGACAGAGGCTGAGGGTGAGACAGAAGCTGAGACAGAGACAGAGGCTGAGGGTGAGACAGAGGCTGAGGGTGAGACTGAGGCTGAGGGTGAGACAGAGGCTGAGGGTGAGACAGAGGCTGAGGATGAGACAGAGGCTGAGGGTGAGACAGAGGCTGAGACAGAGACTGAGGGTGAGACAGAGGCTGAGGGTGAGACAGAGGCTGAGACAGAGACTGAGACAGAGGCTGAGGGTGAGACAGAGGCTGAGGGTGAGACTGAGGGTGAGACAGAGGCTGAGGGTGAGACAGAGGCTGAGGGTAAGACAGAGGCTGAGGGTGAGACAGAGGCTGAGACAGAGACTGAGGGTGAGACAGAGGCTGAGGGTGAGACAGAGGCTGAGACAGAGACAGAGGCTGAGGGTGAGACTGAGGGTGAGACAGAGACAGAGGCTGAGGGTGAGACAGAGGCTGAGACTGAGGGTGAGACAGAGGCTGAGACAGAGGCTGAGGCTGAGACAGAGACAGAGGGTGAGACAGAGGCTGAGGGTGAGACAGAGGCTGAGACAGAGACTGAGACAGAGGCTGAGGGTGAGACAGAGGCTGAGGATGAGACAGAGGCTGAGGGTGAGACTGAGGGTGAGACAGAGGCTGAGGGTGAGACAGAGGCTGAGGGTGAGACAGAGGCTGAGGGTGAGACAGAGGCTGAGACAGAGACTGAGGGTGAGACAGAGGCTGAGGGTGAGACAGAGGCTGAGACAGAGACTGAGACAGAGGCTGAGGGTGAGACAGAGGCTGAGGATGAGACAGAGGCTGAGGGTGAGACAGAGGCTGAGGGTGAGACAGAGGCTGAGGGTGAGACAGAGGCTGAGGGTGAGACAGAGGCTGAGACAGAGACTGAGGGTGAGACAGAGGCTGAGGGTGAGACAGAGGCTGAGACAGAGACAGAGGCTGAGGGTGAGACTGAGGGTGAGACAGAGACAGAGGCTGAGGGTGAGACAGAGGCTGAGACAGAGGCTAAGGGTGAGACTGAGGGTGAGACTGAGGGTGAGACAGAGGCTGAGACAGAGGCTGAGGGTGAGACTGAGGGTGAGACAGAGACAGAGGCTGAGGGTGAGACAGAGGCTGAGGGTGAGACTGAGGGTGAGACAGAGGCTGAGGGTGAGACAGAGGCTGAGGGTGAGACAGAGGCTGAGGGTGAGACTGAGGGTGAGACAGAGGCTGAGGGTGAGACAGAGGCTGAGGGTGAGACTGAGGGTGAGACAGAGACTGAGGGTGAGACAGAGACTGAGGGTGAGACTGAGGGTGAGACAGAGGCTGAGGGTGAGACTGAGGGTGAGACAGAGACAGAGGGTGAGACAGAGGCTGAGGGTGAGACAGAGGCTGAGGGTGAGACAGAGACTGAGGGTGAGACTGAGGGTGAGACAGAGGCTGAGGGTGAGACTGAGGGTGAGACAGAGACAGAGGGTGAGACAGAGGCTGAGGGTGAGACTGAGGGTGAGACAGAGGCTGAGGGTGAGACAGAGGCTGAGGGTGAGACAGAGGCTGAGGGTGAGACAGAGGCTGAGGGTGAGACAGAGGCTGAGGGTGAGACAGGAGCAGAGACAAGAAATGAAGCAGACATTTTTCTAACAGTCTTAGATTCATCATCTAGTAATGATAACTAATAATTATGCCAGAATAGTTTTACATTAGATGCAAATCACTTCAAACAGATAATTAAAGCAACAAGAATGATGAAGAAAATAATAATAATCTGAACACAATCATCTCTTCAGAGAATAATAAAGTAAATCGTCCAAAAGAAAATCTGCTGTTGCATTTTAGGCAACAAAATATTTTTATTTTAAAAATTATGAATTTGTTTATTTGCATGTTTAATGTATTTCTAAAATTGCATAACAACCCTTAAGTGTTTAATTTAAAAATCTGTAGAATTTGCTAGTTTTTGTTTTATGCAATGAATCGATTAATCGTCAGAATATTTGACTAAAGTCAACATTTCCACACAGCGGGACCATGAGCAGGTCTGCTGCTCCGAAGGTTACAGCAATAATGAAGTCAGACGGACGGGATGGCAGAAATCTGGACCGAGTCAACGGACTAGAACCAGAGAGGTCAAAGGTCATCTAAATGCAGCCATCACAGTGACACTGATGGGTTCTGGACTGATTCATCTAAACGGGTTCAGGCTCTACAGCTGAACCTGCAGTTTGTGAGTCGATGTGCTGATACCGGATCAGAACCTGCAGCTGCTCCATCAGCAAGCCGCCTGCGCTGTCAGTCTGACTCAGATCTAACCGTGACCCCAGACATGTCACTTCCTGTGTTGGAGGAGGTTCAGGTCAAAGGTCAGGATGCACTGAACCATTATTATGCCGATTAATCAGTTATTCTGACAATTAATTGATTAACTAGATACAAAATTTGACACATTTTGAAGATATTAAGTTTAACCATTCATGTAATCTTCTGTCCAGCTTATTCCTGGGAGGCTTACTGGGGAAACTGGGGAAACCATTATGGGTCTTACTTCCGGCGCCACCAGAAGTAGCACTATTTCACTGTAATTTGTAGGTTTTTTGCTAATCTATATTCAAAGTTACATCTCTCTTTTTGGTTATGATACAATATTTAGTAAAACTTGTTCACGGACACACCGTCTGCTATCAGAGCTGCTCAGTACAGAGGATCTAATTATAAGTTTAGTCACAGGGAGCGACAGGAACACAGCGTTAAGTTTTGTAAGGTGAATTAGCAGCGCAGCTCGTTTCTCTGAAGAACTGACAGTGATAAAGAGAAAAGCAGAGAAGCTGCTCAGAGATCTGAGCTGCAGGTTTGTGCCGACAGAATAAAACACCAGAACTACATAATATTAGCTTGGGGTGAATTTGATTTTTCGTTTGAATTTAAAGAATAATAAAGTTCATGATCTGAGTCTTCATCATTATGTTGGGGCCAGCAACATTTATTTATAAGACAAAATAAAATATCTGGGTTTATTTAGTCCCAGAACCAGAACCGCGAGGTTCTCCGGTGATGAGTGTCGCTGATTGGAGAAATAACCGCAGCTGCTGCGCTTCAGACCGTAATACGGAGAATCTCCCCACTGGACCAGAACCGAACCGAACCGAACCACACATTAACCTGTTATAGAGAACAAGTTGCCAATGGAAAGTGTCTTAAGATGCCTTTGTGGAGCTCAGTAACTGTCGATTGTTCTCTTCTAATAATCAGAGCAAGTTTAGTTTGTGGCAGCAACAGGTGTGTGTTGAACGGCTCCCAAAACAAAAGCAAAAACAAAAAGAATTTGGCTAAAACGTCTAAACCTGAACAGAAGAACCCAAAATGCTTTATGTGCTCAATTCATTGTGTGGACAAAAAAACCAAGGGAAGAAAACCTGAATCTGCAACTGAGTCAGTGAATTAGCTAACTATGCTAGTGCGGGTAGCTAACTATGCTAGTGCGGGTAGCTAACTATGCTAGTGCGGGTAGCTACATATCCTAGTGTGACTTGAAGAAATGCAGTCATTTCTTCAAGTTGCCATGCCTCCCCGCAATAGCTGTAGGTTGCGGTAAAACAATATTGCCACATTTAAGCTGTGATAGCTGGAGTTCCCATATATTTCATAGCATAAAAGCTCTGACGAAAGCCGGTTAGTGAGTTGCTAACATGTAAACAAACGGCGGTTCCGGTTTGCGGCGGAAGTCGCGCCCATAAATCAAGCAAAGCCTCATGGGGGCTTGGAACAAGGTGGATACACATTTAAAAGACGCAAATAAAAAAAATATAATTCCTTTTTAAAATAAGAAACAAACATTTTATTGTGTAAAGTGCGAGAACAGCAATGCTTTGCTAATGTCAACCCGGTGAAGCTAAAACTGTAACTTCATTAGTTCATCTACAGACAGAATGTGATTTTATCTGCTAGATGTTCATATAGTTTGTACATTTCTTGTTCAATTACTGCTCTGAATATGTCGTTCTTTTTAAATTTCCTTAATTTGCAAACAAAGTTTTTTACATTTGTTTTTTTAATTTTTTACAAAAAAGAGTCAAAGAGCTAAAAGGAAAATAAAAACAGCTTTATGAGTTAGTTGTGACTTAATGAAGGCTCCCATCCGCTGGTGATGTGTGCCTTAGCAGAGGAACCAAACTAGGACGAATGTCCTAGTCCAAACCTCCACCTGGGAGTGGAGGTCCACGCTAGTTAGCAACATCTATTTCCTGTTTATTACAACCAGACCAGGAGAGGGAAACACACCAAATTTACTTTCCTTTTTTATGACATTTAAAACATTTGCTTATAATTTGCATAACAAGCACCAGTATTTAGTCGTGTTAGGAACTTTCCTAATGTTTACTGCGAAAAAAATCACAGAATTCCAGAAATTCTATGATTTTTCCTTAGAAACGTGACTGGGATCTGCTGCTGGTCTGATCCTGAAGAGCCGCAGCCGCTCAGGCTGCTGAAACTCTGCCGCTCCACTAGAGACCGACACCATTAACGCCCGCTTCCCCGGAGAGCGCGACGTAGGAGAAAAGGTCCGATCCCAGAGCCGGCGGAAAAAAGCAACAGATAGAAGGAAAGTTTCCGAAAGAAAAGAGACGAGAAAAAAGTGACAGAAGTTACAGGAAACAGAAAAGTGTTTAAAATGTTGAAGATGGATTTTATCCTGACAGGAGCTTTAAAAGCCTCCAGGTGGACGACGTTTCCACTTCCCTTAAATACCACCATCTGAATTCCCTCTGACTCTGTGTGTGTGTGTGTGTGTGTGTGTGTGTGCGTGCGTGTGTGTGTGTGTGTGTGTGTGTGTGTGTGAGAGAGCCTTTAGTTAAGTCCTCCAGCTCTGTATTAAAGCCACTTGTTGAGCAGAAAATGTTGGAGTGGTTCCTCCAAACGGAGCCGCTGGGACAGAAAAGCTGAAGATAATCTCCGCTCTTCTTGAATTACCGCTTCCTCTTTCTTCCAGCCTCATTTTTTCGCTTCATTTGAGATTTTTTGCAGACATTTGTCTCCTGGGAAATGAAACCGTTCTTGTTTTACAGTAGTTACCTAAAAACGAAGAAACTTTGTGACCTGAAGGCTGTTGGGTTTCATGCTAGCATGTTTCAGTAGCAATGTAGGCTCTTCTAACGTTGTTATTATTATTATTAGAGGTGCAGAAGAAAATATATTCCACAGAGAATCACAATTTCAAGTCCTGGAAATACTGAATCGATTCAAAATGCTGAAAGACTGATTTTAGTCTGCTTAGATTTTCTTTGCTTTCTTTTAATTAAGAAAAAGTAAGGAGCTAAGCTAAACTAAAACTGATGACTTAAGTTACAGAATTTTATTCACAAACCTATTTTTGCTAAAATATAAAGAAAAAATATATACAATTGTTTAAAATAATTGATTATCTGTTTACACTGTTGTCAGTCACATAATTTAAACAGAATTAGTTTCTGATTCAAATCGTGATGCTAAAAATCTAATAATTGTTAGCAATTTATGTGAATATTTATTAGTAAAAGGTAAATACATGTATGATCAGATAGTTTGTCCAATTAAACGACTTTCACGGAACTGAAACCTTGAAATCGTTCCGTAACCTGATGCTCCTCAGCAGGCGGATTAAATCCTCCCAGTCAGACAGGAAGCAGATTCAAAGACGCGGCCGCCCGCCTGGCCTGAGACCAACTCAGGAGAATAAAACCAATTTCAGGAGAAGGACGTCTGAGCTGACCAGCGCTCCAACCGTCCAATCATAAATCAGCTTCAGCAGGCTCTGCGTGGAAACGCAACGTCACCCAGGGCGCCACGGCAACGAAGGGTCGCCACGGCGACATCAGAGCAGGTTAACCTGTCACATTCAACAAATCTCATTAACTGGGATACAGATTTACAACAACTTTAATTACAACTCTGGAAACCAATCCATTAGAGCGCCAACAGGAGTCTGAAGCCTGAACACAGGCTGTGTGTGTGTGGGTGTGTGTGTGTGTGTGTGTGTGTGTGTGTGTGTGAATTTTGAAATGCCTTAAACACCGACCCAGTCCAATAAGAGCTTTGTGAGGATTTAAACAGAGGACATCACAATAAACAGCTCCCAGGATCACATCATGTCAGGAATCACTTCCTGTCAGAAATCACTTCCTGTCAGGAGTCACTTCCTGTCAGAAATCACTTCCTGTTAAGAAAAATTCATTCGTCCACTCCATCGTTGGAGACATTCAGTTTTCAGTCAACTTGCTTCAGTCGGATCTTAATTTATAGTTTATTCTGAAACGTTAAACATCTGAATATTAAGTTTGTTTCAGTTTGTTTGTCGTCTCAACACACAAAAAAAACACTTCAAACTTTGATAGCTGGGATCAAATAGCACAGTATGCTCAATTAATTGTTCAGAGCAGAAGATTAATAAGTTTCTATCGAAGAAAAACCAGCAGATTTAGTCATCAAATTCAAGCATTTACTCCTCCTGACCAGCAGGGGGCGACCATCACTTGTGTTGTATCTTTGACTTTATCCAATCCTCATATCAAGCGTGTATGTAGCAACAGCGTAGAGGGTTCTACCTCCAACAGAACCTGCCGTTATTATACTAATGGAAAATACATAAATATTATTAAACTGCTAAGTTTTCAAATGAGCAAAACTCCAAACTATTTTCCTGAAGACTAGCAGTGGGATTTGTTTAAACTTTTTAATCAAGTTAATTTCAACATCTGTAGTTAAATAATTGCATTTTAATCCAAACTACATGTTGATTTTAATTGAAAAACCAGATTTATCAATTGTGCGTCAGATCTATAGCCGTACCAGAAACACAAAACAAAGGTTCCGGCTTGAGGCTTTTGTACGTAAAAAAAAACAAATGTGATTAATTTTGTTAAATTTCAACACATTAAAATTAAACTCCCAGCTCTCATTGGAACATGAAAGTTCCTCCTGCAGCTAAAGATGGACCTGACAAGAACTTAAGGTCCAAAGTTTCTCTATTTTGGACTAAAACACAACAAGCTGAAGGGAAACTAAATCAGCTAAAGTCCAATCCAGCTCCACGATTCCAGAACGCTGCACAGAACGAGATGCAGCAGCACACTGATGGTACCATCCTGACCCGATGGAACCGAGTTTCATGGTGCATTCAGGTACATCTGGTGGACTGGACCATTTAAACATCAGAACAACTCCAACTTTTAGATTCTCTTGACTGAAGCAAAGAGAAAGTTTTATGACCCATAAAATTCCTAATATTCATAATTTTATATTATATAATTCATCCATCCAATAAAACTGGTTCTCCTGCTCAGGACTCTAACATGATGCTAATGCTAACGCTAATGTTGCAGCTAACGCTAGCATTAATGCTAGAGTTAACACAATATGAATAGAGACAGGAAACCAGTTATTAAACATTAACAAGCTGGATGGCTTCTTATTTTAAACATGAATTGTAGAGTTTAAATGTTACAAAGTCACAGAGTTTCAGTATATTTGATTTATTAGTATATTTTTATTAGTATATTTGATTTACTAAATAACAGGTTTGTGTTTTCCCGACATCCCTCTTTATGAATTCGGATTGATTTTTTTTTTGCATGATGTATAACGGCTGTAAATGTATTTTGTATGTATCGCCCCAAACTTCCACACAATATGTGTGAAATGAGTGTGTTATACAAAACAAACAAAGATTCGTAGCCCAGGACGAATCTTATTCCCCTCAGAGCAGCAACACTTTGGTCGGTTTTCACTTTACTTGGCAGATCTGTGGTTCCAGATAAATTTATCATCTAACATGAAACTTGATCTCATGGACTCATTGTAAATCAATGATGTCAGTAGTTATTTTGATTGCATTATTTTCTTGTTTATTACAGTTTCCAAATATCATGAATTTAGTTTTGTCTAAATTTAGTGATAATTTCTTGTTTTTGAACCAATGTTGTAGTTTTGTCAGTTGTTGGAGGTTTTCTCCAGTTCAGGAGACACCAGGATCAGCTGCAAATAATGTATATAAATAATATGTATATAAATAATGTATTTTATCAGGTTGGATACTTTGACTATGTCATTTATATAGAAATTGAATAATTTGGGGCCCAACACCTGAGGAACCCCACCAGGTATGTTTAATAAATCTGACTGGTTTCATTCTCTTCACATGGAGGGAAAAACTTTCTGTCATTAAAACACAAACAGAAAAAGCTACGACGATGTTCAGAGGGTGTGAAAACGTTTTACTGTAACGAGTTAAAGACTCTGATGTCCCAACCTAGTAACAGCAGGACTTTATTCTGAAAGGATCAGAGGAAGTGCCGCTAGCAAAATTCATCCTGGAAACATTGAAGCATCAAACAAAGTCCTTCTGTCTCCTCTCATCCACAGAGCTGCTCTTTGTCCGCTATCCGTCCGTCCTCCCCCAGTAAAACCAGTAAGGAATGCACTCCCACCCCCGCCATGCAGCACCACACACCTGCAGAGCACCTGAGGTCAAAGGGCGCGCTCACATGCATGAGTACTGCTGCTGCTCCCCCTCCCACCCCGTAGCCGCTGAGAAAGTCATTAGCAGAAGTCGTTTGTCCAGAGATTAGGAAGCTAAGCTGGTAAATAAAGTGAAGCTATCAGCCGGCCAGAGGGACAATAGAGACCGGCGGAGACAATGAGAGCGGAGAGAGAGAGAGAGAGAGAAACACACTCCGAGCAGAATTAGGAGCTGCTTTTCTGGACGATCATTAAGAGCTGAGGGAAGTCAAACATGGCCGCTGCTGCCAGCAGTCAAACATGGCCGCCGGCGGCAGCTTGAGATCCGGCTGCTGCAAAACAAACACAGAAGAAGAATGGAAGCGCTTCGTTTTCTTTAGAGGCTCAAAGAGGAACAGCCATTCAGAGGTACACAGCTGCTGCGCAGGAACGGACACACACACACACACACGCACACACGCACACACACACACACACACACCAGTCTGAACATGGGGAGGAGACCTGACTATTTCCAGGTGCAGTCAGATGTAGATGAATGTGTCAGGCCAAAAACATTGCTCCGATATCGGCAGGTTTTCTTCTTAATGCTTAAAAATTTAAGATGGCCGCCATGATCATGAAGAAAAGTTAATTTTTGCACTAAAATCTCCAACTAAGTTAATGTGATTGGTGTCAAATCACAGCCTTCATATTTTGAACCATAGAAATCATAAATAATTTCTTGATCTTTTGTTTTGTTGTCCTGGCGGACGTTTTTCAAAATGGTTGCCATGGTTGTAATGGAAAATATGTGCTTGAATTATAATGAGCTGGAGTTCTTGCCAGTGTTGGACACAGCTAGCCAAAGAATTAGCTTCAATAAGCACTAATTTACTAAAGAACAATCTTAGCTAAGCTAATGCTAATCCACAGAGACCGGTGGAAAAACATCAAAAAATGAACAGAAGCTAACACTAAACCATTAAAGACCTGAAAAAATTAGCTATGCTAATTGTAATCTGCTGTGCATGTAAAAAACCAGCAGAGCTAACGCTAACCACTGAGACGACGGTCTCTCTGCTCTGAGACTCACAAACAGCAAAATCCGATTCTGATTCTCATTTGATCACCTGACAGTCGGACGACCAAATTAGAAAACAACATTTTTACAAACATCATCTCAAAGTCAAATCTCAGACCAAAAGTCAAAGAGTATTCTTGAGTCTTTGCTCATGAGTCCAAGTCCAGTCTTCAGGTCAAAGGTCAAAGGTCACTATGAAGTCTTTATGTTGGTGAGACTCGTTTCTCCGTCCGGCTGACTGAATCGTTTCTGATCCATTAAATGGTTAAATATTCATTCAGCTGCTGTTTTTCTCGTTCAGATCATAAAAATGTGTTCATTAAAAATAAACACATTAATTGTTTTATTGTGTTTATTTTTACCCTCATTTCGTCACATGAAGTCAGTAGCTGCGTTTCCAAAATCCACTTAATTTAGCAATTTCACATTTTATAAATGAATTTGATTAATAGACCTAAATAGGTTTTTAGTTGTTTTTGCAAAATCTGTGATGGAAAAACTTTTTCTACATCACATGATCAACAACAGGCTGTTGCTACTGGCAGAAACCACAAAGAAGAAGAAGACAGGAAGGGTAGGAGGATGATGAAGTGGCGTGTTTTTGTAACGACTTATTGTGTGAACAAACCTATTCTCGTGGGATTTTAATTCAGTTTCTTAGTTTATGGAAACAGAGCAACTGTGAAGCAGTTTTTATTCAACATTAGCAGAATATTGACTAAGTTTTGCGAACATTTGTAAGGAAACGCAGCTGCTGTGTCTCTGAGTTTCCTGTCCTCAGGCAGAGGGACGACGGCGTCCAGGATGTGAACCAAAAGCTGCAGAGTTCAATTAAAGCGAGTGTGTGTACTCAGAGCCGAGAGCTTTTAAACAAACGGATGAAGGAGACGCTCCAGAAGAGACTCAATATTTGGACAGAGATGGACGGACAGAGAGACAATGTCCACCTTTCCTCCTGCGGCTCCAAAGTTTTCCTTTCCCAGGACCAGCCAGAGCGGCGAGCCGGCCGGCCAGTAAGCCGCCGTCAGAGCCGAGTCCCGTCCATTACGATTAGCCGAGTCAGAGATCCGACCCGCTCCAATTATGTTCATTAGTCCTAAAAGCGGGCTGGCCGCTTTAATGGCCGACCCGCAGCAGAAACACTTTGTTCTGCTACTTCGCTCAAACTGGAAGCAATTTTCCTCCAGCGCACTTATCAACAACCGCTGCCTAAAAATTTCTCTAATTGCTTCATTTTTATCGTGTTTTACAGAAAAATGTTTGAAAGTCAGTAATCGGGCGGCTTTAAGTGGAGGAAACGCCGTTTTAATCAGTCGGGGGTAAAATAAAAAGAAATGATTTATTTGAAGCAAAAGGACAAACAGTTCCACCATCACAGAATCACGTGAAAAACATTTTACACAAAACACATTTTTAAAACATATCTGAGGTTGATCAGACTTTTTTATCAGTAACGAATTTGTGTTTCTTTGGAAACAAATAAAATGCAACACACTGTGTGAGAGATGGAGAGCGCCATCTTGAGTCACCTGGTCTCCATGACAACCGGTGGACTTCCCACTGGGGAGAATCTTTAACAATTTCACCATTCAATTCAAAATTTTGAATCAGAGCGATTGTTAATAATCCTCTCTACTTCATTCTGTGTTTGCCTGTCTGCAGACGGCGTCCTGCCTGCACAACGTTTCCATCACCACGTTCAGTGAAGAATCGTACGAATTTGGCTCCGCCCACCAGCGGCGTCCCGAAGTTCTCCGTCTTCATTTTACTGAAATGTTTTTACTCATTTCAGTAAAAGTGCAAATGTTCTCCGGTTGGGTTTCTGCCTTTCAGTTTTGTATGCCCAGTACCGTTTCCATGGCGACCACAAAGCGTCCAACAAAGTCACAAAATGGAGGCCGACAGACAGCGGATTTGTTTTAGATTAAGATTGGAACAATTTTATTTTAACCATTTTTAACTTCATTATGTTAAAATTTGGTTAAAAATAAAGATCAGATGTGTGTCAAACTAAAGGTTCGGGGGCCAAATCCGGCCCACCATAACGCTTCATGAGGACAGAGGCATTAATAATTCAAGTGCTAAAATATTATTCCATCAATCAAATCACAGCAGTTTTCATCCATCCACCTGCAGAGCGACGAGATCTTCACCATCGTTTAATCTTAAGTCCTGACTGACAGCAGAAAGCAATTTATTATTTAAATTCATATTTTAAATATTAATGTGTAGCTTTATGAAGAAATTTATGATGTTGGCATGGATGCATGATGCTGTGGGCCGGAGTCTAAAAACCACAGAATCACTATAATAAAACACAACTCTTTCCCAGTAACTGGTGTGTGTGTGTGTGTGTGTGTGTGTGTGTGTGTGTGTGTGTGTTGACAGTGAAGATGGGAAGCTGTGGCTGATCGGCTCCTCTCTGTGCTCTGAGCGGTTTCAGGCTGCATGAGAGTGTTGCTCTGATCCTGGGTGAGTTAGAGGGCAAACACACGTCGGGGTGTGTGTGTGTGAGAGAGAGAGAGAGGGCGTATGTGTGTGTGTGAGAGAGAGAGAGGGCGTATGTGTGTGTGTGTGAGAGAGAGAGAGAGAGAGAGCGAGAGAGAGAGTGTGTTTGGCCCAGATGGAGAGTTTTCTCTCTTTTGCTCCGTCTTCATTCTGTCTAATCATAGTTTTCCTTTAACTGTAAATAGGATGGTTGAGAAATCTACATGCACACACCCACACCCACACCCACACACACACACACACACACACACGCACACACACACACACACACACACACACACACACACACACACAGCTCTGACACTGTGGGAGGGTCTGATGTTCGTTAACCCTCCCCCACTAGATGCTGTTCTGCTGGGTTGTGTCTCACATGAATCCGATCAGAGGAAAAGTTTTTATTGTTTTTCAGCAAATGTTTTTGTTTTTGGAAAAATGTTTAAAAATTTAAAAAAAAAATCTTTATATGATAAGCGACTGTCTGGTTTGGTGAAGCAGTTGCTTAGCAACAGGTTGAAAGCGAAGCATCTGTTGCCTCGTTCTGAAGCATCTGAACTACAGCAGCACTGAGGCCAAGAAACGCACCGGTTGGTGGTGGCAGCATCATGCAGCGGGACAAGGAAGCTTCATGGAGCTAAAATTTAAGATCAGTCCTGGAGGAAAAGCTGCACAAGACACTGGGGTCAAAGTTCAACTCCCTGCAGGGCACCCTAAATACTCGCTGACGTTTAGCTAACAGTTTGTTAACAATTAGCTAACCGTTAACTAACTGTTTACTAACTGTTTATTAACTGTTAGATTCACAGGGTCTGACTCTCTTTATGTTACAGAAAATAAAATATTCAACATTTTCACAGTTAAGGTTGAAACTTGATCTGCTAAAAATAAACAGGCTAACGGGTCTGGAGGGGCAGTTACACACACAAACACACACCCACACACACACACACACACACACACACACACACACACACACACACACACACACACACCTCACTCAGCTCTGGACACTTAATGGCTTTTCAGGTCAGCTCTGAGCTGGCGGCGTCACGGGACTTGTATGTTAGCTTCCTGGCGTCTGCGCTGCTACCTGCTCTTGACCTTTGACCCTGCAGACGTGCGCTCTCTGGCCACCGTGAGTCTCTGATCGCCTCACTTTCTGTCTCTAAAACAGCAGAAAACCACCAAGCAGCAGAAGCTTCAGCGTTTCCAGCGGCTCTTAAAGACGCCCAGCCCTGTTTTTAGCTAAATGCTTCACAGTTTTTGTCCGTCCAACCAAAAACAGCCACATAAAGCAGCAGGGCGTCGGGCTGCGGCGCTGCCATGGCAACCGTTTCCACAGCGGAGGCTGTCACAGCTGTGATTACGCCAATTAGGCTGAAGGCTAATTAAGGGATGAATTTAAAGCAAGTTAATTAGTGGCTCCGCAAGCTAGCAACACAAACGCACACACACACACCCACACACACACACACACCAGGGTGTCTGCACATTTTTAAAAAGTCTTAAATTTATGTTTCTAAAGTGAAAGCCTTAAAACATCTTTAAGATTAAGATTAGGTTTTTTTCTATGAATACATTCTGTCTAAGGCTGATTTTTTTCCCCTCCTGATGGTCCGGTCGACCCGGTTCTACTGGAACCAGAACTCCATCATCTGCTCCACCTCCAGCTGCTGTGGTTCTGACCCAAACCAACCTGTTCCCCTCCTGGCCTGTGGGGGCGCTGCACCAAGAACCACTGAAGGAAACGACACAAAAACCTCTGAAGACACTGAGAGCAACTTCCTGTTTCACCAGATGGAAACAAGATGGAGGCGTCAGATTTTAGCGGTGGGAAAATTTCTCTTTAGTCTTTGGCTAAAGACCAGGAGACGTTTCTGCTGCTAGCGCTAGGCTAACATGTTAGCTTTGGCTGTATTTACCCAGAATGCCCTGTGCTGTAGTCCACTTCCTGCTTTTGGAGCGGGCTCCGGTCCGCTTGGTGTTCACATTCAAACCAAGCCAGAGTTCACTTCAACCGGACCCAGACCGAGGTCTAGAGGACCAGAGGTCAGAGGTCGATTAGTGTTCACACCTCACCAACGGCATTGGAGTTTTTATGGAAAAAAATCAGACTGGTAGGAATAATTTAGCCTTGAATTTATTACTAAAATGTAAGTTGGCCTTAATTACATTAATAATTGGCCTTAAATGTGTCGTGGCAGGATTGGTTAATCCATAGTCTTAGGTATTTTTTTTACTACAGCTAACTAGTGGCTTGCTACTTAGCTAGCTAGCTTCTCTTCATCTGGGTCGCTGCTATTAGCACTGATCTTAAAGCTACAAAACTCAGAAGTCAGAGGTTTAGTGGGTTTAATCTTGGTGGTCAAGCTCCACTTTGACATTTTAAAAAACTTTATTTTGAAAAAATGTTTCCTATGGAGGGAAACGAAGCTAAGAATGAGAAACAGAGTAAATTATGAAACCAGAAGAGTCACAGATTCATGCAGAAAAACATTAAAGTAGGAATGTGACAATATCTGATATTTAATGTCACCATTTCCTCCTCAGTCCATTTGTACAAATATTTATAAACATAAATACATTTCCTACATTTCTGTCATGAGACAGGTCTTAAGTTTCATTCATGATTGTTTTTAAAGGTCTTAAAAAGTTTTAAATTTGAGTTGGTGAACCCTGACACACACACACACACACACACACCGCGGCAGGGCCGAATCTCAGGCTGGTTGTCGCTGCAGTAATCACGGCGGTTCGGCTTCTTGCTGGTAAATGGACCTTTCTGTCTTTCCGGAAAACCTCCTGAGATGAAAGCCTTGTCCAGGAGCCTCCTTAATGAAATCTGCTGAGTGAAAGCTGAACTCACACACACACACACACACCTGCCTGCGGCGCTGCGGGACTGCGCTGCGGGCTGAAACGGGTCGGTGGGCCGCAGCCATGCAGACACACGCAGACTTCCTGTCGGTCCGCCTGGCTCTGCTCTCACGTCCCCACAGGGGACCGCAAACCCCCAGGCCTCCTGACACCAGCTGATCCGATCGGGTCGGGATGAGCAGACAGAAAATGAAATCTCATTATTTTACCACCAGATTTGATTTTAATTATATTTTTTCTTGCTTTTGTTTGAAAAATGAAATCAAAAGTGTTTTTTTTTCATTTTTCTCTTCTGAGTTTTATGACGAAGAATCAAGACGAATCTGTGAAAATTTTTCTAAATTACAGGAACAGAAGAATAAAGAAGCAGTTTTATCAGAAAAACAATTTAAGATTACAAGAAAAAAGTTATTTTAATGAGGAAAAAGCTTTTAGTTATCAAGACCTCAGCCTGATTCTTTCCTCAAAATAAACTCAGCGTATCATTTAAACTGATAATAACAATTTAATACTAATGTGTTAAAAAGTAAAAAGAAACCAAAGTATAACGTCACAAAATGCTCAATATACCTTGTTTTACTTTTTATGACCTTTTGTGTAAATTTAATTCTTTCTCCTCCTAATTTTATGATTTTATTCTGGTTAATATTAATAATTCATTTTTATGATTATGATTATATTCTTGTTAAATGTAATTTTATTCTCGATTATTTTGATTATTAATGATTAAATAAGACTGGGTCGGTCCGGGTCGGTTAACCAAAACCCCGGTCAAGTTTTCCTCCTTGCAAACATCAATCATGTGACATTTCTCCTCAGTGAAGCAGTGAGGCTCCTTCCTCCTTCGGCGTGTGTGTGTGTGTGTGTGTTTGTGTGTAGGGGTGTGTGTGTGTTGGTGTGTGTGTGTGCACTGAGAGCTGCAGAGATGTCCAAAGTGACAAAAGTAATTGATCAGTGAAATAGGTCATCTTGCTGCTCTGAGAGGCGACCCCTGGGTGTGAATACTTTCTGCCTACACTGAGACGACACCAAACAAAACCGGCAGTCATGAATTTCGCTGACGGAGCCGGAGAACCGCGCGGACTGGAAGGAACTCCAGTTATCCCAAAAATCCCAGAGGACAACCAGGCGGATTGTCTCTGCGTCGGAGCTGCGCGTCTGAAACGTGATCGAAAACGTCCAGACTGTCAGAAAAACCTGAGAGAAAAGAACCAGAACCAGAACCAGAGCCAGAACCAGAGGGAACTTCCTCCACTTCCTCACAACAACTGACCTCCAAACAGAAACTCATCAGGAAAAACCTTCAGAGACCCACGTTTACATTTCACCCCAAAAAATGAAACCAAAACAAAAGCAGGGATGAGAGACGGAGCTGCAACGACTCCAACCAGAACCGGGCTCTGTAATTACACTGATATGTTTTAAATGATGAGCCTGGAATGCGCACACGCACACACACACACACACACACACGCACACGCACACACGCACACACGCACACACACACACACACGCACACACACACCCACCCACACACACACCCACACACACACACACACACACACACGCACACACACCCACCCACACACACGCACACACACACACGCACACACACCCACCCACACACACACCCACCCACACACACACACGGTGTCTGCCGCTCCAGACTTGGCGGGCCTTCAAAGCGGCTCGTTTGGAGCCTCGTTCCCGTCACTCGGATCTGTCCGTGAGCGCGGTGGGTCCGGCGTTCCAGGAAGTGAGACGGGGGGCGCTAACGAGCTAATTAAAGTCAGAGCGTCCTCCAGAGACACAGGGACGACCTCAGAGGCAGGCAGCATCGGTTCGCCGCCTCTCACAACCAAATAAGTGAAATTCTTCCAGCCTCTAAACGTCCCACAATCCTATGTGTCTGAGAGCGTGATGTCAGCGATGTCACAGGACCGGATCCAATTGGATTTTACCGCTTTGGTTTCCAAACTTTCTGACTCAAAGTGTCTTTTAGATGAGGTTATTAATATGTAGATTTGGTTTGATGTGTTGGTGCAGTGAAATATTTTAGCTACATGACGCAGCTAGGACAGATATCTGGAGAATGAGGGTCTGTGAGTGTCGTTTGTGAGCATAAAGTTCATAAAAGAGGAAAAAGCTTCCTTTACCTGAGGTTTTACATCTACTAATGTTAAGTTATTAATATCCACTTTCTCCAAACCACAGCTGTTTTCTCTTTGTGTCTGAGCCAAACAAAGAATGTTTGCCTTCATCTGTTTTACCTTTAGCATTATTAGCTTGTAGCAAAATTTAAATCCAAACTAAATGTTGTGGGAAACTGACTCAAAGCGTTTGGTTTGTGTGACCAGCTGCCTTTTTGTGTGCATATAGTATTTTGCATAATTCAAATATGTCTGTAATAGTTTTCTCAGCTTAACAGCTAATTTTCATGTATGTGAACACAGCAGACCTTGATGCTCAATTCCAAATATTTTGAGTTTAAATAAAATTTTTCTGTGTGATTCATTCTATCAATTAATATAGAATAGAATAGAATAGAATAGAATAGAATAGAATAGAATAGAATAGAATAGAATAGAATAGAATAGAATAGAATAGAATAGAATAGAAGTACTTTATTCATCCCAGCAGGGAAATTACTTCGCAGTTACAGCATAGAGACAAGACACAATAACAAGGTCCGGGTGTTGAGTCTGGAGTTTGGCTGTGTCAGAGCTGATGACGTCACAGGCCACCGCTGCATCAGCTGATGGGGGAATGTAAACAGCGATCAAAATGGCGGACGTAAACTCCCTCGGTAAATAACACGGCACATTCCCACAGCCAGAAGTTCAATGTCCGGGCTACAAATCTGTTCCTTCACGTTAACATGGCCGGGATTACACCACCTCTCACTCACATAAAGTGCAATCCCGCCGCCCCTCTTCTTCCGACTCTTGGAAAAGTCCCTGTCCCCCGCACCAAGGAAAATCCAGGGACCTCCATGCTGTAGTCCGGAATAAGCGAGTGCAGCCAGGTTTCCGTGAAGCAGAAGATACTGCACTCCCTGTACTCCTTCTGGGTCCTGACCAGCGCCGTGAGTTCGTCTGTCCTATTTCCCAAAGACCTCACGTTCCCTACAATAATCGCCGGTACCGCTGGCCTGCGCCGTCTCCTCTTCTCCCTCCGTTTAACTCCAGACCTGCAGCCCCGTCGTCTCCTCCGTAACTCCTCCGGAACCACAGGCCCGTCTCCGGGCAGCAGCAGAGGCCCACACAGCGCAATCAGCCGTTCACGCGAGCAAACAATGCCGCTACTCCGCTCGGCGAGGTTCTCCGCAACCAAGAGTATAAAAAGTAGCAGAAGAACGCGGAGAACATCGACAGAACCACATCCAGCCATTGTGGAAAGCCCAACTGATGATCCATGGGTTCTTCAAGCACGGATCCTTAATCGGTTACAGCAAATATACACAGACAAACACACACGACGGGAGCTGCATCTGCAGGCAGCCAGCTGCGCCGGCGCCATCTTGACGAAAAACGTGCTACAATACAACTACAATCAGACTTGTTTGTGAGCAATCTGCAATCCAAATACACAGAAGAACAACGAAGCCGTCCCCCAGCAGTGTTCTGTTTACAGCAGCAAAGATGGCCGTCGCAACACTCTGTTTACAGCAGTAAAGATGGCCGCCGCAGCGCTCTGTTTACAGCAGTAAAGATGGCCGCCGCAGCGCTCCGTTTACAGCAGTAAAGATGGCCGCCACAGCGCTCCGTTTAAGGCAGTAAAGATGGCCGCCGCAGCGCTCCGTTTACAGCAGTAAAGATGGCCGTCGCAGCGCTCCGTTTACAGCAGTAAAGATGGCCGTCGCAGCGCTCTGTTTACAGCAGTAAAGATGGCCGTCGCAGCGCTCCGTTTAAGGCAGTAAAGATGGCCGTCGCAGCGCTCCGTTTACAGCAGTAAAGATGGCCGTCACAGCGCTCCGTTTACAGCAGTAAAGATGGCCGCCACCGCGCTCCGTTTAAGGCAGTAAAGATGGCCGTCGCAGCGCTCCGTTTACAGCAGTAAAGATGGCCGCCACCGCGCTCCGTTTAAGGCAGTAAAGATGGCCGCCACCGCGCTCCGTTTAAGGCAGTAAAGATGGCCGCCACCGCGCTCCGTTTAAGGCAGTAAAGATGGCCGCCACCGCGCTCCGTTTAAGGCAGTAAAGATGGCCGTCGCAGCGCTCCGTTTACAGCAGTAAAGATGGCCGTCGCAGCGCTCCGTTTACAGCAGTAAAGATGGCCGCCACCGCGCTCCGTTTAAGGCAGTAAAGATTGCCGTCGCAGCGCTCCGTTTACAGCAGTAAAGATGGCCGCCGCAGCGCTGGAACTGGAGGACATTTTAAATATCCAAAATAAGTAAACAAAAGAAACAACACATAAAATTAATTATTAAGTCTCTATAAACTAAATTGTTCAGTTGAGACCAAAACTCCAGACTGAAAACTTTTATCATCCAGATTTTGGTGAAAAGAGAAAAACAACAAGTCATGCAAATGTAAATTATTGAGCTGGTTTTAGTTGTCAATGCGATTAATTGATTTATTGGTTATTGCCACCGGCCTTTTCAGAAGCAATCCTGATTTTCAGATCCAGTTTGACTCGACAATCCTTCTCCTTTCCAAACTGAGATCTCAGCAGTTTGTGATGTAACCGCTTTAATCGGTTCATTTTCTACTCCAGTCAGCAGTAGAAACTAAATATTCATTAGTTTTGTTGCGTTCTGAAACCTGAAAGCAGCACAGAGCAGCAGAGACCTCCCTGCTTCCTTCAGCGTGTTGCTTCATCAGAGGACAACGCAGCAACATGACTGAACAACATTCCTGAGCACCTTTTAGAAAACACCCTGACCACATGCGCTGCGCTCCAGAGGACACATGTTCTCCTGGATGTTGGGTCTGATGGGAGCCACATGCCCACTGACTCACAGCAAATATGAAAGAAATGCCAAACACGCCACAGAGAGGATAACAGGAGTTACGACACGAACCGAAACCCTGACAGGAGGAGAGCTGAGTTCATGGAGACGCGGGAAGCAACCGACTTACTGAAGCCGATTCATTCGCTCCAAATGTCAACGACTAACACGTTACGGACTTCACCGCCAGCCGGCGCTGCATCGGTCCATTCCGACGATTAATCAGATTAATCAGCAACTGATTTAGTAGTTGATTAATTGTTAATGCTAAATAAATGCCATTTCCTAAAAGAGCAACACTCAGAGCAGTAACTAGGCCAAACTAAAAGTTTACCTAAACAAGCTTCTTTATTCAGAACCAAGTTAAACTCTGCAGATCCACCAGAACCACCTGAAGTCCAGACCGTTTCCCCTGACCTCCGACTCCAGTTAGACAAACAAACATCTATTTAACTGATTCAAGTTTCTGGGAAACTGCTGAAATTAAGTATGTCTTGGTTTTTATTTACCATCTTTTATATTCTATTGCAAATTTTATTATAATTTTTTATGATTTTATATCAAACATCAAATTATTTCTTTTTTATCCTTTATCTACCTGTGAAGCTCTGAGGTTGTTGTAAATAAGCGTTGGCCTGATTTAGGAGCAGTTAGCTCCAGGAGTCCAGATTTAGCCTCTGGTTACGACCCACAGGGTGTCAGGCTGACTGGACGGCTGCATCCTGGTCCACAGCTGTCAGGCTGAGTGAATCTGCAGCAGAAACATCAGATGCCGGTCAGTAAAGCTGCGGCCAGTGACATCATGTCTTGTTTAACCACATGAGAGGGACCAGCAGGCGGCGGGATTCAGGCCTTCTCTGCTCCACTGCACGTCTGACGCGGTTTATTTAAGCTGCTGTTACAAACTGAAGCCTGTTTATTTGCGCTGCTCTGCGAGTGTCTGTTTCCCCAACGCTCCCTGAACGCCTCCTCTACTCACCCCAGACCGTCAGCCAGGAGCAGCAGCACCTGGCCTGAGTGTTAATACGAGAACTCAAACGATTAATCGTGATTATTCATGACAACTAATCAGGATTTATCACAATTAAACCTGATTAACCACAAATAATCATTGATTAACAGGATTATGATTAATTATTGATTAAACATTATTAATGACTGATTAATTATTATTAAACATCTTTAACTGTGATTAGTTGTTGATTAATCATGATTAATTGCTTTAATTCTAATATTAATACGCAGGCCAGGCGTTCCTGTGATTAGTTACGATTATTCAATAGTTAAAATAATTGTTAACTAATTTAGTAATCGATTGTTTACTGGAGATTTTTTTAAAAAGAACACACACTGTAATTAAAGAAAACTGTTGAAATTATTTACATATTTTGCATCAACAATAAAAATAATCTTTTTTGTGAATCTGTTCAACCCAGATCTGCTCCACTTTATGCATCTACAAATGATCAAGTGTTCACTAAAATGCTTTTATTGCATTGAAACATACATTTTCTTAGAACTGAATTGTTTATTTTTTTCCTTTAATAAATTTTTAATATAGTATAAAAAAGACTTAAAAGAAAAATCTGCAAAATATCTCATTTTTAAATCGGATTAACCAATAGAATAATCAATTAATCATCAGAATAATGATAGGATAATTGATTTCTAAAATAATGTTTTAGTTAATAAGAAGGACGGACGATGAATGGGTTTTACCGTCGGTCTGCTGCTGGTCGTTTTTCACATATTCTAGTGAATCCAGGCATAACTTTGCCTTTGCATTGTTGCACAGATTAACATTTGTTCCAACATGAACATGTAGGCATAAGGAAAATGTCTCCTGTAATATTTCTGTCTGAAATCATTCATGTTGATTTGGTTTCTGGGTCCAACAGGAGGAAACAATGTGCTGACAAGCTGCTCAGTCAGCTCCCTAATCCAAAGGAAAACATTTATTCAGGCTTTCGCTGCCATTTGTGTGCCACTGTGGTTTGTGAGTAATGAATTCTGGTTAATCCCCAGATTCACACCAAGTTCCTGAGTCACCAGCAGAAAACCACAGGATCCTGTGGATCTGCTGCCACCAGCGACCCAGCAGGAAGCCCGAGCGCAGCGGAGGCCCTGCTGGCGGTTTCCACGTCTGCAGAGGCTTCGGATGTTTTCATGACGTAACTCTGGACAGGTTTAAACTTCTGCTCATTCGGTTTACTCACACTACATATTTCTCCCAGGGAGCTTTCTGACAAGCATGCAGACAATAAGACATCAACAAATGATTATTTATCGATTATTCTGATGATTAATCGATTAATCGGGTAACATAAGTGTCTTATATTATGAAGGTTTTTCAGTTAACCTTTCAATCTTTTTTATATATTAGAAATACATTAAAATGCAAATAATTCTGTTTATTTTTGAAGTCGTTTCAATAATTGATTAATCGTTATCATTCACATCTTCTTAATACACACAAGCAGCTGTTAAACTGAAACCATTTCCTGCCATCGTTGTGGCGCCCGCTCTAACGCAGCACCCTCTACTGATTGTTGGTCTGCCTTTCCTCCGTCTCTCTGAGGCTGCAGGGTTTGTTCCTGTGCTGCTGACGGTTCGATGCCGTTCGACCCAAACTCTGCATCAGAATCCTGCTGGAACCCACTGCGTGTTTTTCTTTCTCCCTCCCACAGAAACTTTATCTGCTCACGGCAGAATATGCATCATGAATCATAAACCACAGTTATTTCATTTATTTATACAGGAACTGATGTTTTCAGGACTTTCTCTATATAACCAGTGCTCTAATGCTGATGTATGAAATCTGAGTGAATTATTCTCCAATTCAGCCTGGTGACATCAAAACAATCAGTTTTCATTTTCCCAGCATATCTGAACCAATCTGGCTGTGGATGTAAACACAATAATCAGGCTGATCATAACAAACCGTGTGGAGAGCTGAAGGCCTCTTCACACCGAGGATCATCATCATCATCATCACTGAGCTGCTCTCAGTTCATGTAAACCCGGAGCCACTTTCCCGTTTCCACCTGAAACGATGCTGACACCGTTTCACATGTTTCCACGGAAACGAGGAGCCACAACGCAACAAAACCGGGAATGCACCGATCCCCATTTTCATTTCCAACGCCGATATCTGAGGTTTGGTATCGGCCAATACCGATCTGTTACAGAAAAACAACAAACTTAAAATGTTTCTTTTATAAAAAAAACATAAACGTAGTGAATCACAAATCTATTTAATAACTATCCAGCAGAACAGCTCAGTTAAAAACACCAAGAGCTTCACAAAGTTTGGTCAAAACACGTAAAAACAACTTTAACTGGTTAACAGCTAGGAGAGGAAAACAACTGATAAAGAAAATGAATTTGACTAAATTGGTCAAATATGTAAAAATAAACAGCAGCAAATCTTCCAAATGTTTCAGAAAGTGCAACTAGAAATTCTAAATATAATGTAAAATAAATAATAAAGCATAACATAGAATCAGACTGAATAGATCCGCTCTCATGGAATGGGAACATTGATCCCTGATCTAGAATTGTTTTCAATATCGAGATCGATATAGATATTGATATCAGATCGGTGCATCGCCAAACAAAACATTTGCATTTTACTGACGTCAGGTAAACAGAACACATTCTGCACCACGGCTCTACATTCGTCACATAGATGCAGCAGATTTGCCTGACTGCTAAGCAGCTAATGCTAGCGCGACTCAAACATCACAGCACTGACCTCATGCTAAGCTATGCAGACGCTCTGTCTGCGCTGACGAAGATCTGCTCACACCGAACACTCAGAGTGGCTCCAACTGAAGGCAGAACGACCCATTTTCTGATTTATTCCCATCAGAGTTATTTCACCACTTGGGGGCGCTCATGCAGCATCAAACTTTAATTACTGAATGTTTGTTTGTTTAATCTTTAGTTTACCAGGAACAACCCACTCATTCAAATGTTTTACCAGTGAATCGCGGCACACGGAGGTAAGAGAACGTTCATAGCAAAAACAGAAAAAGGTTCAATTAATGAAACGTTCTTCAGTTAAAACATTTTCAGACAGATGCTTCCCTCTCAAGATCAGTAAGAACAGCTCTAGTGACACCAGTAACTTCTGGTTTATTTATTTCTGAAAACTGAAAGGATTTCTTTCCATGTTCAGTTTGGACTTTAGGCACCAAAAGCAACAAAAATTATTATATAAAGGCCAAAAATTAGGAAAGGTTCACTGCAAAGGTAACATCCCAGTTCTGAACTCTGTAACCAGACAAACTCTGAACTTCAAGTTCCACAAAATGAAACTCATTCCTTTCAGCTCACAACAACATAGTATGAATTATGTGTCCGGAAGCTGCAGCTTTAGGCACCAGGTCTTGTCCTTCGTTTGTCCTTTACCTGCCTCAAACACGCAGCGGTCCGGCCAGCGAGGAAGAGCTGCAGCGATTCGTGGCTGCTGGATGTGAAGTGGCTCATTGTTTCCTGTGAAGAGCCTGCGGTGCCTCAGTTGCCTTATATAGCGAAGCTACAAATTAGCGGGCAGGCCTCTGGAGCCTATTGTCTCTGGATGAAACAAACCGGTCGCAGTCATGCAGCGACACACACTCAAAGCCTGGGGTCCGACCGCAGGGCTGATGCTGCGCTTGTAAAAATGACCAGAATGGAGGATGACAAGTTCAGAGAGAACAGTGTGTGCGGCAGACCGCAGCTGCTCTCCTTCCTGAGTCCTGATGCTGCATGAGGTTAGGTCCATGCAGCTGCAGGAGACGCAACTAAGGCCATGTAACATGATGTAACCCGCCAAAATAAAAGCTGCAGGACCGCATGATAAGAAAAGACAAGAAGAGAAACAAAGAAAATGGAGAAAAGGGAAGAAAATGTCCATATTTCTGTTTAAATCCTAAAACAAGCATTCCAGCTTAATTTGTTTAGTTCAGTCTGACACACACCCCCCACACACACACACCCTCACAGCGACATCTAAACCCAAACAAGATAAACCTCCATGTTTGCAGCTTCATCTCAGTAACATAGACAAGCTGCCAGGGCTTGGTAGGATCTTTAATTATCGTCTTCAGTCTAAATCATGTTATGTTCATTGTCTCCTTCTGCTTCCTTTGCTCTTATTGGTGGAACCCAGTTTTCCCATTTGTTGCTGCAGCTTGAGGATTTTCAGAAAAAACAAAAGAAGGAAAGACAGTTTTCTGGAGGGAGAGTGGTGAACCAAAGGTCAAACTAAAACAGATCTGAAATGATCCTGCAGGCTAAGACAGGCCGGCTGCTTTTAGCCTAAAATCCCGTCTTCACTGCTAATCCAGACGCATTCAGGAAAACTCGATGGAGGACGACCTGCAGCAGGACTTCTACCTGAGAGGAACAGACTGTTCTGCTTCAGATCCGGCCGCCGATCTCCAGACGGAGACGAGGAGGAGGAAAACTCAGCGGCGGGCGTCCGTGTGTTTTGTGTTTGTTTCTGTTTGTATGGGACGTATAAATATATCCGTAAAGGTTTTCAAGTGGCTTTGTGGTGTTCTGGATTTAGACGAGGCCTGGCTGAATCTCCTCTCACCCCATTCATGTGGCGCAGTCCGCATTTCTGCTGAGTCTCACTTCTCCTATAGGCTCTACCGCAGCCAGGCGCACAGTCCCACTCTGTTCTGTCTGGGTGCTGCGGCTCGCTTCAGCTCCTTTTCACTCCGTTTATACACCAAGTATAATAACAGCAGCAGCATCTTTAAAGCTCTTTAAACTGGTGAAATGTCAGAATCCGTCCGAGGTCGACTGGATCCGCCGTTCTGAGGAACCAGAACCGGCTCCTCTGGGGGAATCTCAGAGCAGGACAAATGGTTCCTCCGGTGGGTTCTGGGTCAAAATGTGAGCAGAAAAGCCTCCAAGGGGGCGGAGCCTAGCCTCCAGGGGGCGGAGCCTAGCCACAGGGCTGCAGGCGAGAGCCGCATTCCGGCTGCCATGATGCGGAGGGAAAAAGCTACCTAAAAATGATCGATAACATTATTAAAAAATATATGTCCAAAGCCTCAACAGTGTGTAAAATATAATCTGAATTATTTATGCAATATACGCTCATTAAACCAGTGGTTCCCAAAGTGTGGGGCGCGCCCCCTAGGGGGGTCACAGTGCCATTGCAGGGGGGGTGCGGGAAGCAGTATGGATGAAAATAAACCAAAAACAGTTACACAGTTAAAGTGTCTCACTGTAAAGATGGTTTGTAGTTTGTTTTGTTGCAACCTGAAGTGTGAAATAAACTTCAGTGGAGTTTGAAAACAAAATATGTGTAAAGGTTTATGTCTGGTTGAACCATGTGGGACCAGTTGATTCTTTTTCCCTTTTTTGGGGGATTTTATTGTAATCATTGGGCCCAGAAAATCTTTGGGAACCACTGGATTAAATGGTGAATTTGCTGTCAGTTTTCCTCTGAAAGCGACACGAAGGAGAAGCTAACCAGCTTCCCTAGCAACCAGCTGCGTGGTTGCTAGGGAAAAATAATCAACATTCAACCAATCAGTGTCGGGCGCTCAGACTATAGAAGATGCCAGAAAGTTTTGGGTTGCCATGTTTTATAAGCTTTAACCTCCACATCGCTCTGCTCTTCACTTTGCTCTGGTCATCAGATGCTAATGTTGCTAACATTTCTATTGTTTGCTGGTGCTGTTGTTGCCTGTGAGTTTCTGCTGCTGTTTTCGTGCTAATGTTTGGCCGGTCTGAGCGCTGAAGTCCTGTTTGCTGACTCAGATCTATGAACGTTCATATCTGGTAGATTTATCCAGATAAATCCAGACGGTTTGCTTGGTTTTAACCAGCAGAACCTGGTTCAGTCCTTCTGACTCCAGAGTTAAACTGATGTGATTATTTCTGTTGTTTCAGGTAGAAATCTTCTGCTGTCATTAGTTGATTCTCTGATGTTTGTTCAGAGTTCAACTTCTATTATCTGTTGACACTGATTTAAAAATTAAATCCTTTATATTTTGCAGGTTACTGAACATTTGACTAATTTACTATTGCCGTGATAGCGATGTTTCTTCAGGCTCCAGGATGGTTTTTATTTAGACGTTGGCTTTGTTGTCTTTCTTGATATTTTGCTGGATGAAGAATTTTATATTATTGTGGAACTGCAGACATTTTCTTACTTTTCATTTGAATCCACATGCTGGACTAGGAAGGAAAATCCCAACATGAAGTTTTTTCACCAGCTGCCCCTGGACTCCATCATGAGTACAGAGTAAAAAAAGTTGGAATTCATTCAAAAACCACAATTGACTGCAATAAAAAAACTGCAGCCACACTGACTTCATAAATGCAGGTCTGACAATGAAACTCAGATAGTTCTTGACTAAAGCTGCAGTCGTTCTGTTCAGACGGTCATCAGAAGTCGACTTCTCCATTAGCGGCGCGGCGCGGCGCGGCGGCCCTCTCTGCTGCCACTAAACGGTTAAAGCTGAGCGAGAGTTGCCAGTCGCAGTGATAGTGGTGTTTCTGCGCGACCTGATCCGGCTCCAGGATGGTTTTCATTTAGTCAGACGTTGGCTTTGTTTTCTTGACTCATGATGTCAGAGCGAACGGAGCCATTTAGCCCCTTCCAGCCAGCAAGTTACGCCACAGTAACTTAATGACAAACAGGCAAACCGTGAGTTAGGCTCTAAAGGTCACTGCATGAAGCTGGATGAAAGTCTTCTGAACTACAACATTTTCCACAGTAAAATGTGCAGAAAAACGTTTATCCTAAAGAGATCTTTTTGATGTTTAAAACCTGGATGTTCACTTATGCTTTGTGAGGTTTTTACTCCACTAGTTCAGTGATTTAAATGTTCACATTATGAAGATAAAGTGGATGAGGTTACAGCACTCTGAGGTCTTCATTCTTTGCTCACATTCGAACCCGTTGCTGTGCAGAAATCCCAGCAGTCTTTGCAGGAACGTGTCGATCCGAGACAAACAAGGCGACAGGACGGGTTTGTTTCTGAGGGACATGAAGTCCACGTCTGCAGTATTTCTGTTTCTGTTGCTGTAACACTGAGGCGCAGACTGTTTGTGGCTCATCCATTCATGTGTGTGACTGTTTATAAAACGCTGGTTACATCAGAGAAATAACAGTTTTGGTTCATTTGTAACAATAAGACCTCATTTAAACAGTATTAATCATGGGAGTCAAAGTGGGAGAAGGGTGAGGCCCCACATGTACCGCTGTCCCCGTACAGGGAAGTGCAGCTCTAGGTCCCATGGATGCCTGTCGGCGTGTGTGTGTGTGTGTGTGTGTGTGTGTGTGTGTGTGTGTGTGTGGGTGTGTGCGTGTGTGTGTGTGTGTGCAAAGCAGACATTAACCAGTCCTTCCCATGTAGTTCGTAGCCATAATAGTGATCAACAAAGGGCAATAGCTGTAGACCTCCCAGAGAGACAAAGACCGACTGAAATGTTCCCACTGATCTCCAGGCATTAAACACTAATCACATATTGGTGTTTAATCAGTGTAGGAGTGTATGTGATGCTCTCTAGTTCAAAATACATGGAAAGATAAAACTCAAACCAGAAAATGCTCAAATGAACAGAGATTCCTTAAAACATAAGATTATATAAATTAAAGCTTTAAAATATTCATGAAAACACATTTCAACTATCAGGAGCAGCTCAGAACAAGTACAACACCTTTAAAAATTGGGCTTTAAAAGTTGTACAGTGTTTGCAGATCCTCTAAAAAACTGATTTATTAAACTTTACTGTGAATAAAAACAGGAATATTTCTACGTTCTCCTAAATTATTGATAAACTCTGGTTTCCCAAACCATCATCGACCGTCTCATCTTGTGACCTGTTTGCTACACTCCAGTAAACATCAGTCTGTGTTTATTTTCATGTTTCATGACAGAAAAGTCTTCCTGCTATCTGATCAAAGTCTTGCTCTCTCTCACCTTCTCACAGCCCAAATAAACAGCAGAAAGCTGTTTCTTTCTGGGAGCTTCTTCCATCTCTGTTCTTTGCTCAGTAACAGCATCCACACCGAGGAGTGTTGGTATCAGGAAGACCCGGTAGCTCTTCGCTGAGGTGCGTTCACTGACTGGGTTTTTAATCGTCTGATTTCTTGGTGCATCTGTAAAAACCTAAGTATTTAATAATCACTGGGTTGAACTGCTGAGGAAAGGCTCTTATTTACTTCGCTGTGCTCTCACTGCTGAAGCCAACCACATTAGCTCTTACACAAAAACAAAGCAGGAAGCCAGAACCAAACTGCCAACGTTAAAAAAAAATCCTGCTGGAAAAATAAATCATGTGAAATAAAAGCCAGATCATCCGTTCATTCTGTCAGAACGGAGAGAAAACACAAGGCAACAATCAACAAAAGCTTCTTTTTCCTCCAATTCAGGCAGAATGAAACTCACGCTTTACTCTCTTAATCTCTCCCGTCTCCTCCTATGTCTTCATTTCTTCTCGTCTTTTCCCTGTCTTTACCTGTTAGCGTCCCACCCCTCCCTCCTCCCTCCATCATCCGCCTCCTGCTGTCTCTCTTTTCTCCACAGCTCTCGCTCCTCTGCAGCTTCCCAAGGAGACGAGTCTGTTTTCGATTAGCGTTCTCATGTAAACCTAAATTGTGATTAAACAAACGCTGCGTAAATGCGTTTGGACCTACAGAGTATCGAGTTTGTCTCTTCCTAAATCAGCGAACGCGCCGGCTGCTCACGCACAGCCGGGACAGGAGACACGTCTGCAAGCAAACTAAATATAAGACATATGCATACTTATGGCTGGATGCACACATGAGCAAACAGCTTGACATGGACAGTAGGTTCATACACAAACACAGCCGACTGCACAGATTACGACATGTGGCCTCAATCAGAGCCTGCAAGTCTGCAGAGACGCTCCTGGACGCACGGACAAGCGAGTTGGACCTGGACATGTCCACTTCCTGCAGGAGTAAATGGCTCAGAGGGAAACTCTGACAGTTGCACAGTAGGTTTGTGTACCAGCAGCTCTGCGGCTGCAGCCGCTGTCCAAATCACCTTTATTTGTGAGGAGAAATTACAACCACATGCTGAATCTGAGCTATTTAAGGGCAAACATAAAAATCTCTTGCCGTATAAAAAACAACTGGCTCAGAGCCCCACGCAGACCTTAACAGGGTTTAGCTTGAGGCAAGCTAGCAGTGGAAACGTTGGGTTTAAACACAAACAACAGATTATTGAGCTAATTCAGGGCGTCCAAACGTTCTGCCAGGTGGGCCAAAACATGCACATTACACTCACTTTAGTTTTTTCAAAGTTAAAATGATTCTTTTTAAACCTGTTGGCCAGTAAACCAAACATTTTGCTATTTTAATTTGACAAAACACATTTTTGAAGGAAAGGGAAGAGTAAGTGGATTTAAACTTAAACAGGGTTTTGTGATTTGCCTTGTTAAGAGAAAAGCATCCAGTTTGTAATTTATTCTGGGTTTAACTGGAAAAAACTTTATTCTTAGTAACAAAAACAAACTTCCACCTAAAAGCGCTTACTATTTTTAAACAGGCTTAATGAATTCATTAAAAGCAAATTTGGCTTCAACAAAATCTGTTTCTGAGTAAAAGTCACTGATTGTATTTATTATGAAATAAAAAGCAAACGCGCATCGATTCCTTTGATTTGTTCCAAACATTTTCAGTTGTAAGAAGATTTGAATTTATTGGTATAAATGAAAAGCCTCCATATGCAAAATCCAACTGCCTGGTTGTTATTGGGTTTCTGTCACACAAAGTCTATTTTAATAGTAAAAACACCAAATATATTTTAATACGTATCAAAATGAGCAGCTTAAGCTAACATCTGAGGACCGTTTCAAACTTTTACCCTAAAAACCCCAAACTAGGAAACTTTAACTACTTGCAGGCCACAAAAGTCAGCAAATTAAAAATCCAAAAATCAGTTTTTCTTTTTTAGTTTTACCTGCTCAATGATTTTTAATAAAATCTGTAAAAAAAAAAACAAACACAAAATCTTACCAAGTATTTCTGTCCAGCTTTTATCTTGGTTCACTTGAAATAAGACAAAACTATCTTACACTTAACTTTTCAGGAGTTTTTTAAATATTGGTGGAGAATTAACAGCTCCACTGGCAGATTATTTTCCTTGCAGGAAAAAAGTCTTGTTGTGAGGAAAATAATCTGCCTTATTTAAAGTGCACTAAGATACTGGCTCTAAAAACACTTGGTAAGATTTTGTGTTTTTGCAGTGTGTCATTAAAGATCCAGAACATAAACAGACCTCCAGACTTATTAAAAGAAAGCAAACATGTTCCAAATTATCTGTTATTGAAACAAACAATTTCAAAACAATTTGGTCAAAATGTAAATTTAGCCAAAAGATTTTTAACCATAAATAAAACTTGGGAGTGTTTTGACGTATTTACAGGTTTGAAAGTGTGCAGCTGCTTATTTACTCCAAGTTCTGTTTGCATCAATAACACTTTAGGACTATTTGTAATTTAGAAGCATAATAAAAGAAAAATAGACTTGAGTTGTTTTGGCAGAAACAGAAATCCTTTTCTGCACCATTAAATATAAAAATTATCCACCCATTTCTATCAATTATATATTTATCTATTGCATTTAATTGCCTATTAAATCGTTTTAAATTAAATAAAAACAAAACACAATAGCTGTTGACGTGTGAGCAGAGAATATAATCTAAAAAAACCAACCGGTTTTTCCCACTGTGAGACTCGAGACCTGCAGTTCACAGCAAAGAACCGTTCAAAAGAATCAAATCGCTCATCTGGTTAGAAATATCTATATTTAGACGTTTTCTGCTTTTGTTACATTTTCAGTTAAGAGTTTCCTGTTAACTTCTGTCATGAAGTCATTTATAAACCATCATTAAATCATCTATAAACCATCTATAAATCTATAAATCCTCTGGTTTAGTCGCCTCATTCACATCCAGTTCTGTCCTGTTTTTGATATTTCTGAGTTTTAAGTTTCTCACTAATGTCTCATCAGTTTCTGAATTCATATTAATTCCACAGGATTTTTAGGCCACATGGACGAATATGGAGTTTTATCACCATATTTTGTGATAAGGACAAACCTGACGATAAGAACTGTGTATTTTTTTTATTTAACTGTAAGGCTGCAGCTGTGTCACAGAAATCATGGCCCCACAAACACAAACACTGCTGAGAAACATTCCTATTCTTTAGCACAACAGTCACATAAAGTCTGATTTGTGTCACTAAGCTGCCCATAGTAACTGGATTTAATCCTGTTTATTAACATTTATCAATTCTTTGAACAAGACAAAAATAAAAATATCCAAAAACTAAAGATAGTTTTGGGGCTTTTTGTTTAATATTAATTGAAATTTATCCGAATTCTTCTTATGATAAGAAGTTTATCACAATAAATGATAAACAATGTGATAAATGTCCACTTCTACCTGTACTTACCACAAATTCATTCCTTCTCAGGTTATTTTAAATAATTTTTAATTATTTTAATGGTCTTAGTTTTTTGAAAACACTGGAATAAAACTGAAAATGAAATCAGATAAATATGAAGAAGAAAAGAGAGTTTCATTAGAGCAGCTCACCAATCAGCAGAGAGGATCCATCAACCAATCAGCAGAGAGGAGTGTATTAATTACCAGCTGGTCCTGAGTAAAGGATTTAAATAGGCCGCCTCACAAACACTGAATTGTTGACCGTTAGACTCCAGCGGACAGTTTTCTGTTCTGCTCCATTTCTCAGCGTTTACCCAGCGTTGTTCTGCAGCTCGGTCGGGTTAAGTATCCGCAGCGACTGGATCCGATTGTTGTCCTCCCTCTGGACACAAACACTTTCCAGTTCAGCCTCTAAAAAGCCCCTCGGCCTGACAGCCTCTGGCGGCGACGCAGTTCATGGAGCGGCGAAAAACAGTCATTACAACGAAACCCTGAAGAACCCAACAGGATTACCGGAACCGCCCTGCGATCTGACGGTTCTTCCTCAGGTCAGCATGGAAGAGCAGCAGGAAGAAAAACAAGTCAAAAGACAAACTCTGACCTGCAGCAGGAATAAAACTAACCCTGAACATGGTGCTGGCAGCATCATGCTATGGGGAAATGGACAGAGCTAAAGCTCTAAAAATCTGTCAAATTATGAAATACTTTTCACAAAACACACAATAAACTCGAAATTCAACAACTCTGGCTTCCTCATGTAAAACAAACACAAAAAATATTATTTATGTATTAGCGCTGAACGATTAATCGGTTTAGTCATGATAATCAATTATTGAAATAATCTCCAACTAATTTGGTAACTAATCGTTAACTGGAATATGAATCTTCATAAAAAATGCCATTTGCACAAAATCAGAGCAGTAATTAAACAAAAACTGAACAAAAAACAGAAACATTTTCCTCAGTTTTAGCTTCACTTGGTTCAAAATCTCATATTCATCACCTTTTGTTATGCAATTATTAATTGGAGTAGAATTATTTATTTCATACTACTTTTACAGATCAAAGTTTTCTATCCAATTAATTAAGGGCCCCACCGGCCCTTTAAGAGCATTCGCCCAAAATGAAAACGAGTTTGATGACATGTGAACTTTTCCATCCAACCTGATAAACGTTTCAGTGTCAGACGATCAAAGCTTCCAGAAATTGCTTGTTTTAGTCGTTATAAGGAGAAAGTTTCATCTGTTTGTAGCAGAGCAGATTAGGTTTTTCATTTTTCTCCACATATAGTCGAGGTAAAAAGGTCGCCTCCACCACAGAAGAACCTGTTTATGTTGAAACATCTCATTTTGTGCTGCTATAAGGACCAAATCACTGCGTATGTTACAGAATATTCATCATTTCGGTGTAATTAGAAAAGTATTTCATGTCCGGAGTCTGATCCGGCCCCAGGCTTCACGTCCCTGTGGGCCCCTGGCCGACCAATCACACGTAACCCGAGGAGAACCGAGTTGCTCCATGAGAGGAGCTGGCAGCAGCCCAGCGCTGCTCCGCCTGCTGTCAGCATCTCTGCACCAGCATGCAGCTACAGAGGAGACGCAGCGGGACGGGTCCGGTCCGGTCCGGTCCGGGTCCAGGTCCAGGTCCAGTCCGGGTCGCTGTTGGACCAGAGACAGGTGGTGAGGACAGCGTCTCTCAGGCTCCCAGAACCACCAACTCCAGGTTTACATCCAAAACAACGCTCTGTGTTTACACCAGGCCTCATGCAGCTCTCAGTGGAAACGTCCTAGTCAAAGTTCAAGCTCACTGAGAGTCTAAGGATGTTTCCCTCCTGATGGTCCGGTTGACCCGGTTCTATTAGAACCAGAACTTCACCATCTGCTCCACCTCCAGCTGCTGTGGTTCTGAGTCAAACCAACCTGTTCCCCTCCTGGCCTGTGGGGGCGCTGCACCAAGAACCACTGAAGGAAACGACACAAAAACCTCTGAAGACACTGAGAGCAACTTCCTTCTTCACCAGATGGAAACAAGATGGAGGATTTTAGTGTTGGAGGATTTCTCTAAAGACGATAAGACATTTCTGCTGCTAGCGCTAGGTTAACACTAGCATTTGTTTTGGTTGTATTTACCCAGAATGCCCTGTGCTGTAGTCCACTTCCTGCTTTTAGGGGGGTCAAACCGAACCCACACCGAGGTGTAGAGGCCCAGAGGTCAGAGGTCGATTAGCATTCACACCTCACCAACTGGACCGGACTCTCTAAGGAATCGGACTGGAGTTAAATTTAAGCAAACCTCTTAAAGTGCTGGTGTAACTCAGGCTTAAGGGCTCTTAAAGAGACGGCGCTCTCTGTGGGGAAGCAACCACAGACTGCAGCGGCTCCTGGTTCTGGGTTCTTTAGCTAGAACCTGGAAGAACCCCAGGCTCCATCCTGAAGTCACGTTTTCCATTAAAGCGGGAAGTTTTCATGTCTTCATGCTTCATGTGTTGCTTTGTCCAAGCAGAAAAATGAAAGTTCATAAAGAGGTAAATCAGCCAGAAACATGGCCGCCCCTCCTCCTGCTTTTCTTCCCCTGGTCGGCGCTCCAGCTCCTTTCCTCTCCAAACCTCAGACCACACGGCTTTAATAGGAGGGTTAAGAGGTAATTCCTATCACACTACCATCATTTAATATCTAACCAAGGCTGACAGGGAGGAAGGCTGCAAATCCAAACCAGAAAGCCACCAGCAGCCCCATCCCCCGTTTCACGTCCTTCTCTACCTTCATCCTGAAACAAAGTTCTGTTCTTTCTGTTTTACACCTACAGACGTTCACATCATCACCTCTTCCTGAGAAAAAGAGGAAAAACTGTCGAGTTTTAGGAGAGAAAATCAGCAAAAGTGACAGAGAAGAAAGTCCAGAGTGTAATTTAACTTCTGCTGATGGGAACGTTGGGATATAAAGAACATGAGATTTATGATGTTAAGTTTGGATCGCATTCATCGCTTTCCGTTCTCCTGAACCGTCCGTGGAGATTCGAGCTAAAAAGAAGGAAAATTCAAACGACGGAGAGCAGTTTCAGGTTTTATGGAAGAACTACGCAGCAGCATTGTCTCTGCAGCGCACCACGCCGCACGCAGGGGGCGCTGCAGAGACAACGGCGGCTCCAGGTTCACTGGGTTCAACCAGCTGGAGGCTTCAGAGAAATCTTCACCCAAACCAGAGATTAATAAAACGACTTAAACCGCTCACACCCAACAACCGGCAGCAGAAAAAATTATAATTTATTCCAGTAAAAACTAACAGAAAAAATACTTTATAGCTGCAAAATTACATTTAATTAATTCAAACATAATGAGTGAAAAAAGGTCAGAAAGGTTTCCCTTTATGATTGATTTTATTAATAAGAAACAAACCAGCATGTTTGTAAGTGAAAGTGTGATGTCATCGATGACATCACCTCTGACATCAGAAACTGGTTACTGTTGAAAAGTTGGTAAAAATATTTACTCATCAGCATTCGTAGTTTTTATTTCTCCATCTGAATAAATAAACAAAATCAATTTTGATGAAAAAGAATAACTGTATAAAAAACATAAATAAGTAAACTTAAAAAAACTCAAGTTAATAAATACAATTACCTAATAAAAAACAAAAATAAAAAAAGTAAAATTAATTACTTAAAATTAATTAACTACTACAGATACAAAATGAAAAACATAGTATAAATAAATGTATCAGTTAGTCAATTAAAAAAAAGTAAATACTAAAAAATGAACTAAATAAATAAATAAATACCTGTGAATAATTAAAACTGTAACTGTCAGCAGTCATATTGCCTGTTTTCCTATTCGAGCCTCGCTGACACACACACACACACACACACACACACACACACACACACACACACACACACACACACACACACACACACACACACACACACACACACAGGAATAACTACAAGAACAACCACAGAGATCCAGACTGTAAAACCAGTAAAACCAGTAAGAAGGCTCTTGAACCTGAGCTGACAAAGGAGAAAACAAGCTGATGGAAGAATGAGATGGAGAGAGATTAAAAAAAAGAGAAGAAGAAGAAGAAGTGGGAGGCTTTGCTGCATCACTCTGACCTCTGACCTCTTTGGGAAAACTCCAGATTCCCAGACAGAATCATTCAGTTCACCTGAGCAGCCGGAGGAGCACGGCGCGGCGGCCATGTTTGTTCACACAACACAAGAGAGGAGAACCATAAAGAGGGGAACGATAAGGAGGGGAACCATAGAGAGGGGGAACCATAGAGAGGGGAACGATAAGGAGGGGAACCATAGAGAGGGGGAACCATAAAGAGGGGAACCATAGAGAGGGGAACGATAAGGAGGGGAACCATAGAGAGGGGGAACCATAGAGAGGGGAACGATAGAGAGGAGAACCATAAGGAGGGAACCAAAAGGAGGGGAATCATAGAGAGGGGGAACCATAAAGAGGGGAACCATAGAGAGGAGAACCATAAGGAGGGGAACCATAGAGAGGAGAACCATAAGGAGGGAACCAAAAGGAGGGGAACCATAGAGAGGGGGAACCATAAAGAGGGGAACCATAGAGAGGAGAACCATAAGGAGGGAACCAAAAGGAGGACTCACACTCGGCCCAGTTTGGGGTTGGACTGGAAGAGAAGCTCTGGGAGGAACTGCAGCTTGTTTCTGTTCAGGCGTCTGCAGGGACAGAAACAACATGGAGGTTAGGACCAGATCAGGTGGACCACACCTGGACGCACCAATCAGATCACAGCGCCTCCTGCAGGTTATCAGTGCTTTAAAACTCCTCATCATCACCTTCCTCCTCAGATAAGACTGAGTAAAAACATTCTGTTGGTTTGTTTGGGGAAAAGCTGGATGAAAAACTTCCTGACCTCATTGATGTCTGACAGGATAAGAATGTGAGCGAAGTCAGAGTTTATGTTACGCATTTCACTGATAAAACGCAGTCAGGTTTAACTCACACGGCTCCAAAACACACCAATACAACTCAGGGAAAAGTAAGAGCAACCACAAGATTACATCAACCGCTGAGATGAGAAATTTATTTTAAAAAATCTATGTATGAAGTGAAATAATAATAATAATAATTCATTTTTGGTTCACTCTGATTTGGAAAAACAGACAAAAAGAAGCCAGTAAAGATGGAGGACAAAAACAGCTGGAACATGTCAGAGTTTTAGTTATTTATTGGACATAAAAAGGTTTGAATCGCTGAGGAGTTGTTTTTACCAGATGTACCTGAATGCACCATGAAAGCTGGTCAGCAGGGTACCAGCAGCTGCGTTTCCATTCAGCTTAAAATCCCAAAAACTGGAATTCTTGAAATTAATTTACTTAAAGAAAACAAGACAATAAAAAAAACATATTTTTCAATAGAAAGGCTTTTTGAGGTGGTTTTCCAAAATTAGTGCAGTTAGCAAAACATCAATGGAGAAGATTTATGGAATCACACGAGTCATGTGACCCACAACAGGAAGTTACTACTGGCAGAAACAACAAAGAAGACGCCAGGAAATGGTTGGAGGATGATGGTGCAACTTATTTTTTAATAACTTATTGCGTGAATAAACTTATTCATATGTGACTTTAATTTAATTTCTTATTTAATGGAAACACAGCAACTACTAAAATTTGTTTTTTCAACAGTAGTGGAACATTGACAATGTATTTGAAGCACTGGATTTAAACTCACATCTTTGAATTAAAAATGTTTTTATTGGATTTATTCTACACTTTGCTCCATCCAGGTGTTAAGAGACGATCGGATTCAATTTTACCCAATCGCTAACGTTTAACCAAGGTAGCTCGACTGAAAAGGAAGCTGTGCTATAAAGCTAACCGGAAAAAGCAGGTGCTGTCAGCAACCATCCTCCGCCGCAAAAACAGCCGTGCCGAGCAGAAAAATGTCTTTAGCATTCGACTTGTTCCAACTTTAATTGGTAAATATTTGGAGGCGTGGCTGACACGGACTGAACGGCTTCATTCACTTCCTTTGCTGCCGTCGCTAAAACTACAGGCAAACTACAACTCTAAAACAGCAGAAAATCACAACTTCTCCACCTGTTCACCGATTGATTTGGTTGAAATTTAGCTCAATGACTGAAATCCCATATAGAAAAAGAAAGGGAGATGAGAATTGAGGAGAAATGCATAGAAAGGCAACAATCTGGTTAGATTTTATTGGTCTGATGTTAAATGTCATATTTTCTTCAGCTGGAATGAGGAAAACATCATATTTAACAAATAAAGGCTTGTAAACATCAATCTGGGTGTAATTAATCTAGATATTATGTTGAAGTGACAGAAGCTATTTATCATTTATTAAATATGACGCATATATAGTGTAAGTTACAACCTTTTTCCAAATGGCATTCCTCAAAATTTGACACAAATACTTCACTATTACAATCTGGAGAAATGTTTTAAATGTTTAGTGAATTTACTAAAAACAGAAAACCAAAAATCACGTGTATAAAATCTATCAGAGCTAAGATTTTAAATTTAAAACCATTTTTTGGCAGTTTCCTCACCGTTAAAGTGATTCAGGAGAAACAGATGAACTGAAGAGTTTCTAATCAGTAAATTTAGCCACAAATAAAGTTTTTAAGTGTTTTATCAGAGAGCTGCGGCTCTTGCAGCATAAAACATGTCAGATGTTGGAGATGTGTCTTCTCCTGGTTCACATGTGAGCAGAAGATAAACGAGGACAACGCCAGCGGAGGGAGTGAGCGCGTTATCAGGTCGGCTGAGAAATGAGGCGTGGATGGGAAAAAGAGATGCAGGGCGGGGTCAGGGGGTCACGGGGTCACAGGGTCGTGGCATTGAGTTAGTGTCGGAGAAGACACAGACACAGACCTCTGACCTCCGAGACAGACAGAAAAAACCTCCTGGACTTTCACTCTGATCCAAGCAGAGACAACAACAAAGACATATTCACTGTTTCTGACTGGATAACCTGATGGGAGGAGATACTCCACATGAAATTATGAAAAAACACAAAATATTAACAAATATTTCTACTGCAAATACCTTACAACATTTAAAATAACACAGATCTAACTTACAGGTAACTTTTCAGGAAGATATAGGAGCTTGTTTTAAGTAAACATTTCCTTAATATTGATAATCTGTCCCTGCAGCTCGCCATGGTTCCTGAGTGCCTCAAGTCTTCCACCATCATCCCTGTACCGAAGAAGAGGTCCATCACCAGCCTGAACGATTACCGGCCCGTCGCTCTGACCCTGGTGATCATGAAGTGCTTTGAGAGGATTCTTCTGAGGTACATCAGAGACTTCATCCCCGCAAACCTGGACAGCCTTCAGTTCGCCTACAGAGCGAACCGGTCAACAGAGGATGCTGTCTCCATCACTCTGCACACAGCCCTGACCCATCTGCAGCATCCCAACACCTACGTCAGGATGCTATTTGTAGACTTCAGCTCAGCATTTAACACCGTCATCCCAGACAAGCTGGTGCTGAAGCTACTCGAGGTGGGGCTGCCCGCTTCACTGTGCCACTGGATCAGAGACTTCCTCACCAACAGGCCTCAGGTGGTGAGAATAAGTGGCTCAACATCGTCCCCACTGGTCCTCAACACAGGCACGCCGCAGGGCTGTGTGCTCAGCCCAGCTCTCTTCACCCTGTTTACACACGACTGCGTGGCCATCCACCCCACCAACACAGTCGTGAAGTACGCGGACGACACAACAGTAGTGGGTCTCATTTCAGACAACAACGAGACCCACTACAGAGAGGAGATTCTGCAGCTCACTCAGTGGTGTTCAGCCAACAACTTGGTGCTGAACACAGGGAAGACCAAGGAGGTCATTGTGGATTACAGAAGGTCCAGGAGGATGGCTCACACTCCCCTTCTCATAGATGGAGAAGTGGTGGAACGTGTGGACAACATCAAGTTCCTGGGCCTCCACATCACGTCTGACCTCTCCTGGAACACAAACACCTCCCACCTGGTGAAGAAAGCACAACAAAGGCTCTTCTTCCTCAGGAAACTCAGACGGGCTGGACTTTCCTCACGGCTGCTCGTGAACTTTTACAGGGCGATGATCGAGAGCATCCTCTGCCTCAACATGACTGTGTGGTATGGTAGCTGCACAGCACTGGAGAGGAAACAACTGACACGGGTGGTGAGAACAGCACAAGGCATTGTGGGATGCCCCCTCCCAGACCTGGACTCCATTTACACAGACCGGGTCAAGAAGAGAGCTGGATCCATAGCCATGGATTCCAGCCACCCGGGCCACAGACTGTTTGTGCCGCTGCCATCAGGCAAGCGGTACAGGAATATACGGACTACAACAAATAGACTGAGAAACAGTTTCTTCCCCACAGCCGTCAGAGCCATTACTCCCTGCCGCCCCCCCCTCTCACACATATCATAACCTCGCAGTCACACATACATATCCCCCACCCCCACACAGCCATATTGTTCTGCACTTTGCACTGTCACATTATCTGTACTTTGCCATAATTGGACCTGCTGCTACTTCTTTGGTGTGGTTGAGTGCCTTTAGTTAATTTAGTTGTATATATTGTTATTATTATTATTGTGTGTTTGCTTATTTATACTGTATATATTTGACCTTTTGCACGGGAGCTGCAATGGAAATTTCGTTGAATTCTGTTCAATGACAATAAATGCTATCTATCTATCTAAAAAGGTTCTGGCAGATTCAGGATTTCCTCCAGTGTATCATCACTGGCAGCTGCCAGACTTTACTTGCTCCCCACCAGGCTTACAAATTTCTTTCATGAGTATTTTTTATGTTTGCCTTTTTAATTATTTATTTATTTTTACCCCTCCAGGGTATTTTGTGGCTCTAGTGTCCCTTATATGACAGCAGGCTGACAGGAAACAGGGAAGGAGAGGCGGGAAGACATGCGGCAAACATCCGGGAGTCGAACCTGCGACGGCCGCGTCGAGGACTGAAGGCCTCCAAATACGGGTCGCGCTAATCGCTACGCCACCACGGCACGCCCTATGTTTGCCTTTTTAAAAGTTGGTGTTTATGTTTTGTTAATAATATCTTGCCAATAACACATAACTGCTAAGTCATATTTTGAAATTTCCTGTGACGTTTAAATATTTTTCAAAAACATGGCGGCTGCTGGTTACTGAACTGACCACCAGGCTTAGCAACTCAGATTATTTCACTTTTATCATAAAAAAATGTCTCATTATAAGTGAAATAATCTTCTAGAGGAACTGGTACTTTTTAAAAAATCAACACTAGGGAGTTATTGACTTAAGAGCAGCTCCTATATCTTGCTGAAAGCAAAGGTTGAATTCTAACTTAAATACAGTAATTATCTTAACTTGATAATGTGAGTGAAAATAATCAAGAAATGTTGTTTAGCTGATGAAACAGTTTTTATGAGATAATTATTTGGTTTAAATTACAGTAGAAAGTTATAACTCAACTCAAAACTAAAGAGCGATCAGCACTAAAAAACAGATAATGTGTCCATTGCTGTTAAATCAACCTGGTGAACCTTAAAAATAAAATAATATTCTAGCTCACTTTCAAGATAAACCATCTTTGCAGCATCTTTATGAGGTTTACATCAACCTCCATCTTTTTACAGTTCTTAAATTCAGATTTAGGTCAGCGTAATGAAACACTAAAACCAGAAAAACCTCTTCATTTGTTGTAGTTTTGACCCAAAAGTATTAAATATTAAATATTTCTCCTCATCTTCAGATAAGCAGCTGATCTCCATTTACAGATAAAATCAAAACATTTACAGACTAAACTATCTGAAATATGTGACTGTTTAGTTTTTACAGTGATAAACGTGGATTCAGCCTCATCCTTCAGGTGTGTGTGTGCGTGTGTGTGTGTGTGTGTGTGTGTGTGTGTGTGTGTGTGTGTGTGTGTGTGTGTGTGTGCGTGTGTGTGTGTGTGTGTGTGTGTGTGTGTGTGTGTGTGTGTGTGTGTGCGCGATCCCTGCAGAACGTTTCACACCACCTAAACATTTTTCCTGTCATGTAACTACGGTGGAGGATTAGAACCACTGGGGAAAAAATTTATGTAAACTTCTGAGATCAAAAGAATTCTGGGAAAAAAAACGTTGGAAATCGAGAAAAAAAGTCAAAATTCAGAGAAAAAAGTCAGAATGTTGAGTTTAAATTTGGAATAACTTTGTTCCCAGCGGCCCTAGTCGTTACAAATGCTGCGTTCACACCAAACGTGTTACGCGCATCCAAAACGTGTCTGATACTTCGAGGTCGAAGCGTCTGCACTTTGAATGCAGACGCCTGACATTTTGCTCTAAACATGTTTCTGGTTTACATTCAAAGTCTGTGTGGAGGCGCGGCGCGGCGCATCAGACGCCCTAGCCGTTGTTTTCCGTTGCCGGCATATTTCTCAGACACGCTGGATGCATCAAGTGCTCAAAATGCTCCAAACACTTCAAATCGCGCCGCGCTAGATCGCTGAGGTGCGGCTGACGCGCAAAATGCGTTTGGTGAGAATGCACCAAAAAACGTTTATGTATTCTAATCTGACCTTCATGTGACATTAACTCAAACCAGAGCGTCATGGTGGCATCAGACAAAACAGATTGTTGATTTTCAAATTTTTTTAACAAATAAAAATCTGAAAAGTGTGGAGTGCATTTCTATTCATCTCGGTGTGAGTCAGTAATGGCTGGCTGCGAGTCTTCTGGGTTTTTCTGCACCAGAACATCAGCTTCCAGACCTGCCAGGCTTTTTATTTCAGGGTGTCAGTAAAATCCCAGCAACTCTCACAGGAAAGAGTTCAGGGTGTGAATACTTTGGCTGGATGTGTGAAAACTTACAGCCTCTCCAGCAGCCTGAGGTCCTGGAAGGCTCCTCTCTCCAAGACGCTGATCTGGTTGTCCTCCAGGTGGCTGCAGCAGACAAAACGGCACAGAGACCATTAGTATTCATATCCCTGGAGAAGGAACCGTTAGTTTTCACACCGTACACAGCAGAGAAATGTCCCGTCTGGCTGCAGCAGAGACACTTCACCGGCTGAGTAAACAGAGAGTCAGCGGAGCGAACAGATCTGCCACCAACACTCTGTGCATAACAAATGTTTTAATCTAGTCAGCCAAAACAAATAATTAACATCCAATTCTTTAGAGCAAATTTCCCCCATTTGTCTGGGGGCTTTCATGTGGTTCCTGCAGACCAACATCTCCAGCGTTCCTGTCCCGACTCTGTGTGGGACGCGCCGCTAAGGTTTTCCAGATGGAGCCGACCAAGCAGAAAGAACGTCTCAGCAAACAGCAGGGCGGAGGATTTCTGTCCTATAAGAGCTAAAAACGAGGAAAGAGGAGAACTGAAACGTCTTAGGAGATAAAAACGAGGAAACAGAGGAACTGAAACAGATCAGAGGTTCTACCAACCCGTCGGGTAAATTAACTTGATTTTGTACTTAAAATATCTAAGTTGGTCTTTAATGGTTCCATCGTTATGTTGTTGCAAGTTGGGGTATTTTTGTGTAAATTTGTTAAATTTTGCAATATTTGGCCTGAAGTTGTCTCACTGCTGCCCTCTGTGGTTGAACAGTGGCGACTGCAGTTGAGTGAATGGCGGTGGGCGTACAGCCCAACACTCAGGCAAAACGCTAGAAAATCACTAATGGGAAACTGCTGGACGCTTTTAATGCGGCTTACAGATCGACGTCTGACGATGAGGCTGGAGATTCCCAGAGAGCAGCAAACCAGGAAAATTCTGTTTAGTTTATATTAATGAGAGAAGCAGCAGAAACAACAAATCAGTTTTATTTTACCTGTTAACGCCGTCTTTAAGCTAAAATAATTCATTTATTCACAACATAGAAAACTAGCTGAAGTTTTCCTCTCAGTCTGAGTTGTGACTGAATTATTAAGAATGCTTTTATTTTGTAAAGATGCTGACTTCACAACGAGTGAAAAATATTTTTACTCAGATTTAATGCTGACACGTTAAGAACCGCCCACCGATGTCCCGGATAATAAAACAAACGCACCTAATTTCATGTCAGGTTAAAGGTCAAAATTTTGTCATAAAACCCGAGTCCGAGTCTTTGTCTCTGGGTTTCACTGTCACACGAGTCCCGGCAGAGTTTGATGCTCAGTTTTTTTGTTTGTTTCTCAATAATCAATAAATCAATTTATTGCACGATAAATTAAAACAAGTTTGATCGTTTCCTCTTTAATATCGCTGAAAAGACGGCAGCAAGAACAAGTCGATAGCTTGAACTTTATTATCCTACCTGCCCCCTTTTGCCTGTTGTCCCTGTCTAAGCTGAATGATCAATAATGTTGTAATTTGATTTTGGTTACAGAAGCGCCATAATGCATTTTAATTATTGTTTTGATTTTTTATTTTGGATGTTTAATGTGATTTATGTCAAATATTCTTCAGAAACAAAAGGCTTTTTTATATCTGAGTGGGTATACTTGCATTAACACAGCATTGTTATTATTACATTTGTTGAAAATAGTCTCTAAATAACAATATTATTGTTAATAACAATAATTTCTGGGATAATTTATCTTCCAGCACATTTATTATCATGTATAGTTTGAGTTATACGGAGAAAAAGTAAACTTCATTATATGCTGGTTTGGCAATCAGAAACCATTATTATAATTATAATAATAATAATAATTATTATTATTATTGTTATTATTATTATTATTATTATTATTACTGCTACTGCTGATCTTTGGGAACAAAGTTACTGTGAAACTAGGTGGCTGAGATGGTGGATATTAATGCGTATTAATGCATATTCACCTATATTTGGTCTTTGAATAATTAGAATAATTATTTTTGAAACCAGAAGTTTACATACATCAAATAAAAGACATTTTATTTTCCTCGCATTTTATGTTCTGAATCATTTCTATTTTCTAAAAGCCATAATAATCTTTATCATCTGATGATGATATGAATAAGAACAGGTGGATGAAGTGTTTTTATCTGTTGGAAAGTTTTTTGTTCGGTTGAATGACTGTTAGCTCTGAATCTTCGCTTGGTGTGAATATTTTTGGTTCCCTGTTTTTCCCAGGACTTCTCCTCCCAGATTGGAGGCGAACATCGCAGCAGTTCGTCTCTGACCACAAGAAACGCACCGCTCGCCTCTCACAAACACACACACACACACACACACACACACACACACACACTCCCCTCGGTCTCCCTTCTCTCTGTCTGCGGCGACACAATGAAATCACGCACTGTTTATTGTGTTTTAGATAAAAAATCAGATGAAGTGAAATAGTCGTTTTGGAGGAACGCGTTTCTCTCCTCTGTGTATTTTTATCTGCCGCTCTGGTTAAAACGGCGCGCATGCAGCCAGCAGTGATTATAGTTATTAAAGCCCTCACACACACACACACACACACACACACACACACACACACACACACACACACACACACACACACACACACACACATATGCATGTCTGCGTCAATATCTTTGTGGGGACTTTCCATTGACTTCCATTCATTTCTACAGCCTAATCCTAACCAACCAAAACTCAATTCACACTTTAGTCCTAAATCTGACCCCTGACCCAAAAACAGCGTTTCCCCTTGTGGGGCCCAGGCTTCGGTCCCAGAAGGAGCAGTGGGTCCCCACAACGTAGTATATGTCAGGAAATGGTCCCCACAAGGTATTAGAAACGCAAACACACACACACACACACACATTTTAGGCGTTTGCGCTGAAACAATGAGAGCCTGTGAAGTGAATTAGGGCAGCAGATAAGCGTCTCGTTCTGCTGAGTTCAAACGTTTCAATGATCAGGAAATAAAATTAAGAACCAATCAGCAGCCACGTTATTTCACTGTGGCTCAGTTAAAGCAGGAAACAGATGAATACAGACATTTTCAAGCAGAGCGTTAGTTCGCAGATCACGCTCCTGTATCTTTCTACGTCACCATGGAAACCACTTTGTCTTTCACATTAATTTATTATTTAGTATTTTATATTTGTTGTTATAATGTGCCAAAATGTGGAAAAGTTCATTGAGTGTGAATACTTTTTTAAGCCGCTGTAAATCTGGACATTAAACTCTTTGTTCCTGTGACCTTTCACTGCCAACAGTCATGCAGAAGTTGTAAACCATCCTGGTGCTAATGTCTGCTATGCTAGGTTAGCTTAGCTTGTAAAAGTTTGCAACACGTGTGCATCGTCTCCAGACCTGGAAGCCTCGTTAAGACGTGGATCTGCTTGGGCCTCTGGGCACCTAGAGGCCCGTGAGGAAAATATAGCAGCGCCTTAATTACTGCAGGATGGAGGCATGGAAGTACAGGCTGCAGAAAGGTAGAAAAACACGAAGCAAAAGTATTCACACCCCCTGAACCCGAGTGAAACCAGATTCCACTGAGGATGAAAATCCAAAAATTGGAATTACAATAATAGATCTAAAGCTGCAGAATGTAACTTTTATTTAAAAAAGTGTTTTTACATATTTCATAACAGTATAAGAAAAATAAAATAAAGCTCCTCTGTCTTCTTACAGTGCTAACTAGAAGCTACCAATCAGAGGCAGGAGGCAGATCTTAGCACTGTCAATCATGCTCAAACAAGTTAGCATAATCACCGATGCAGGTGGAGAAACGGTTTCCCTGCAACGGTAAGTTGATAGCACATTTAGCAGTGAGTACATGAGATTGACTGATGCCACTAAGACCCGCCTCCTGGCTCTGATTGGTTGTTTTTGGTGCATTTCTTCAGACGTCAGCAGCTTAGGGAGGAGAACGAGATTATCTGTTTCATATCACACTGTCATAACATAGAGATAGCTTAAACATGGATAAAATTTATTTTTAAAAAAGTTACAAAAATGTCTTTAAATTAGAAAACTCAGGTTTTCAAATGCTTTCTCAGTTGTATCTAAACTTGTGTATTTAGCAAAAACTGCAATGGGAAAGTTTTTTTTGCTTCAGACGGTTATAAATATCTCGTGTTTACATCCATTACCTCCATGATTATCTTGAATGAACAAGTTTATTCATGAGATTTTAATTAAATTTCTCATTTAATGGAAACAGAACAATTGCAACATTCTGCTTTTTTAATAATGTAAAAGTTGTAAAAGTTTTGCACCTATTTGTAACAGACATGCAGCGGCTTTTGTGAAAGAGATTTTTTTTAAAAATGATTTCTGTGTTTTTTACAAATAAAGTCTGAATGGTGCGGTGTGCATTTAAATCCAGCCAGTTGTCTGGTTGCAGAACTTCTGGTTGCAGAACTTCTGGGTTTGTCTGCCTGCACTCAGGCAGACAAACCCAGGTTGGATGGAAAACCAGCTCATGATGCTGCCACCACCATGTTTCACCGTGGAGGGGATCAGGTAACATTTGTGTTTTTTAAAATCCCAAGAGAACAAATTAATCTAAAGGGTGTGAATACTTTTTTATGAGAGATTTATTCAGAGCTGAATTTCTGGAAGTTCAGGATCTTAAACTGGCAACAAAAGGAGAGCGGAGCAGATATGATGTGAAGTTATTAAATGTATTTCTGCTCGAAGAGTCGTTTGATTTAAAGCAGGAAGATGAAAGATGGCTTCCTAATGGAGAAGCTTTTAGACTGAAAAACAAAATAGAGATAATTGTTTCCTGCAGGTCAACATTTCCATTTGGCTTCAAAGCCACTCAAAGAATCTATTCCCACTATTGGATTATTGCTCAGCTTATTTAGCTTTTTGAGATCAAACTGGACTTTAAGCATCTTTGAAGTTCTTCAATTCTTCTTTAACAGATCCATAAAAGGTTCATTTCTGGTAAACACCAACTCTGCCATCACATTTCCCAGGAGCTACGAACATTTTCTATTTTTAGTTACTGAGAAAAAAGAACCAAACTTACAGAATCCTGAGGTTCTTCAGTCCAGAAAAGTCCACTTTAGTAATTCTGGTGATGTTGTTTCTGTTTAAATCCCTGCAGAGAGAAACAGGAAGGTTATAAATCTCACATGAAACAAAGCAGGTGCTAATGCTAATGCTAAAGACTCAATGAATGTTTCCCCTTTTCTCTTAAATGTATTTAACTGAAGGCTAAATGTGAAGAAACAGTTTGGCATAGTGCAGGTACGCAGGGAGTAAAGGTGGAAAATTCACTGTCTGCTTAAAACAGTGAATTTTCACACCTTGAACTTGCCCTTATCTTGAGAGATAAAGGTCGGTTTTCATCGGTGTAGACTGATAGAGCAGCATAGAGCAGCATGAAATCAAAAATGTGATTGCTGCACAAACATAACGCTAGGTAATGTGGGAGAGCTGGTTGACCTTTTTAGCCTTTACACTTTCACTAATATCTTCAAACTTCAAACCCATAGCGGCACAAACAAAATTTGTGCAGTACAAAAAATATCTTTAAATCAAACCAGTACAAAAGCTGCACAAAAGCTAAATGTTTAGTTATTAAACTAAATATTTAGCTTTAAACTAAACATTTAGCTAGCTAGCTCAGAGCTAACAAAATCTTTAGCTAGCTCTGATTTAACTACATATTTAGTGTGAAATTGTGAAATTTATGACTGAATTAATAATATTTATAATTGAATGTACCTCATGTTTCTCTTTTATGACTAAATAACCAACTGACTTTCTAACTTCACCATCGGGCCCCATAAACACTTGAGTATTTGAACATTGGTGATGTTTATGTCTTTAATTTTTCAGCATGTGCATAAAACCCTGGGCTGATTCTGTTCTGGTACCAGTCCGGTTCTGTTCCTGTGTTTTTCTGCATCTTTCTGAATGCGGCAGCAGAATGAGCGTGAGAACGGCCGGCACAGAGTCGCAGCCCACACACATGCACAGAAGCACGCTAACATGCTAACACAAACAGAGTGACACCAAAGCACACAAACACTCCAATTGCTCTGATGGCAACAACATTTTGGGCAAAACTTCCAAAAACTTAGAGACGTGAACGAGGGAAACAATCATCTTCTCTTTCCATCAACAGATTAAAAGCTTGTCGCGTTTCCTGGGCGCCATCGGAGCAACGGACACACCGCAACACGAACCGACACCCTGTGAGTGTGTGTGTATACACTGGCTCCCTGTAAAAGAGTCTGATGTTTATTGAGAGGAAATCAAAACACACACACACACACACACACACACACAGTAGTGTTTTTGTGTCTTGTGGGAGCTTCATATTGACTTCCATTCGTTTTCTACAGCCTAACCCTAACCCCTGACCCAAAAACAGCATTTCCCCTCAGGGAACAGGATTTGTCCCCGCAAAAAGCAGTGGTCCCCGCAACTCGTTAATGCAGCCAAACAATGGGTCCCCACAAAGATATAAAAACCAGGTTCACAGACACACACACACACAACATGGTTTTCATAACACGCCTAAACATTTAGAAATATGATTTAGGACCATATTAGGTTTCAAAATGTGAGCTCTAACAGGAGCCAGGCTGAGACTGGGAGCCGGTTCGGCCCGGCCCGACCAGAACCGGACCGGCTCCCGGCCCTACCAGAACCGGACCGGCTCCCGGCCCAGCAGGAGGCTTCCGAAACGGCCCGGGTGCCTCCTCATTCCCACGCTGAGCCAACCAGCGGTCCGGCTCCTGTCTCAGGATTCCTGGCGTGTTTTCCTCTCAACGCGGTGATAAATCAGCAGCGTCACGCTTTGCTCGCGCCGCTTTCATCACCCTGATTTCCAAAGACACATGACGCCGTTTCTGTGAGAAACTCGACGATCAGACATGAATCGGTTCGCAGCCAGATGGGGATCTGGTTCTGGTTTAAACAGCCGAATAATAAAAAGCTTTTCGATCAACCAGCCTCATGTTTACTGCTGCTGAACGCGACAGCAGGGCAGCTTTCACGTCTTCTCAGCCAAAAACATCAGGGCTACACCTTTAATCGCTTTGATTCAGCCCAGCCGGGTCAGAACCAGAACCAGGCCCAGCTGCAGGTCTTTGAGCATCTGCACAACAGAAGAAACTCAATCAGATCAGTGAAGGTCAGAAACCTCAGCTTTGACGGAGGCATTTAGTAGCACTTTACTATATTAGAGGGCGTCAGAATAAAAGGGGCAGAATGGATGAAAATCAACCCGGTCACACATCACTGCCATGCACCACCGTGTCCTGACCCGACTCCAGTCCACTTTAATCCGACGCCAGTCCGCTTGTTTATAAAGTCCGGTCTGGTTGGTGAGGTGTGAATGCTACATGACCTCTGACCTCTGGTCCTCCAAACCTCTGTCTGGGTCCGATTGAAGTGAACTCTGGTTCGGTTTGAATGTGAACGCCAAGTGGACCAGAGACTGCTCCAAAAGCAGGAAGTGGACTACAGCACAGGGCATTCTGGGTAAATACAACCAAAGCTAACATGCTAGCCCAGCACTAGCAGCAGAAATGGCTCCTGGTCTTCAGCCAAAGACTAAAGAGAAATCCTCCAACGCTAAATTCTGACGCCTCCATCTTGTTTCCATCTGGTGAAGAAGGAAGTTGCTCTCAGTGTCTTCAGAGGTTTTTGTGTCGTTTCCTTCAGTGGTTCTTGGTGCAGCGCCCCCACAGGCCAGGAGGGGAACAGTAATCCAGAGTAATACTTGAACAAATAGCAGCCAATCACAGCTATCAAATTTATGTTAAACAAAAATGGCAATTAGAAAAACAATAGAAAATGTACCTACATAAATACTTCAGTTTTGTATCCTAAGAGTATTTAGTAAAGAATAAAGGTATGCTGACTCACCATTGCCTATTTCAGGTAATATTTATTTTCATTTATTTTGCTTTCAAATGTGACTGGCACAGATGGTTTTAAAATATTTAGGATTTAACGGAGGTGCCAACATTTGACGTTTAATTTGTATATTTTCCGGTTTTCAGACTCCAGATGAATCATTTCTTCCAAAGTTAAATATTTAGCATTTTTCTCATTTCCTGTCAACGTTTAACATTTTTAACACTAAAACTCGGCGGCTCCAGCAGCTGCTGCCTGTTTCCATCCATGATGAACTCCGTCTTTCTGTCCTCTTCCTGTAGCGTCTGGTTCATCCCTCCATCCACTTCTTCTCTAATCTCTCTCTTTTTAGCTCATCTCTTATGGCTCACAGCTTCACAGTTGACCAAACTAATTTTTACGCCTTCCTCTTGTCTTTTATCTCCATCTTTCCTTTTTTGTAACCGCTGGCTGTTTTCCTTCCCTCTCCAGAGCTAATCTCTCCATCTCTCTGTCGCTCGCAGTGGGAACGCCTCCTGCTCCAGAGAGACGCGTCTGCAGCCCAACAAACGGACGCCGTGCAGCGCCAGGTGAAGGAATCGGCACGGTCAGGATGACAGCCGAGAAAACTGATTGACCTCAGAAAACTTTGTTTATACGTTTACAAACTGTTTATATCTGATCCAACCTGTTGCTGATTTAGTAGATTATAAAGTTATGCTGAAGAAAATTCGATCTGCAGGCAGGAATGAACAGTTCAGAGTTTTATACAAAGTCTATGAAGAAGAACCGGTTCAATTCATACAAGTTCAGAATGAATCAGTTCATTTTCACAGTTCACTGCTGTGAACAAAGTCATCTGACCGGTTGGGGTGTAACGATGTATGAAACTCATAAAACTAGACGAGACACGATAGTGAGATTTTAAAACTTCAAAGATCTGCAGAAAAATGATTTTATTCGGCATTTTGACCAAAACTCAACAAACCGACAACTCTCTGTTTCTGATTCTGTTTTCTGCTGCTGATCAGCTGCGAATTTCCCTCTGGGATCAATATATCCATTCATTCATTCATTCATTCATTATCTGCCACTATTTATCGCTCCTACTGGAAACCCAAAATGCTGCCAAACATCTGACTTTAACCAGTCCGTTTGCCCTGAAGGTCCGGTTCCGGTTCAGCAGTGATGAACCTGGAGGTTCAGTTTGTCCAGTAGGGGGCGTGTACTTCAGAACAAACTGTGACCACTGATTGGTCAGGTGCTCATGTTGATGCTTCATCCTGAACGTTTTGCCTCCAACAGACTGGAGCCTCAGGGTCAGGTCACCTGTCGACCTCTGGCAGAGGAGAAATGACGAGTCCAGAGAGTTTAACGCAGCCCAGGTGATCCAGGTGAACCATGGATCCATGGTTTACCTGGATCCAGGTGTTTGGACCCTCCAGGCTTGACTTGTTTCTGTTTTTCTAACCTTTGTCGTCCTTCTGCTCCAGCCACAGCAGCAGCAGTCATTTCCTCTCCTCCTCCCTCCATCGCTCTCTCATATCTCCGTCTGACCCGTTTTTATCTTCTCGCCATCCTTTGTAGTTCTCCATCCAACGCCTGGTTTCCAAATGCATCCACTTCCACTGCTAATCTCTTGTTATTTTCCACCGGGCCCTTGTGGAGCCGCGCGCCGGTCGATAGGTAAGCCCAATTTGGATTTGAGTCTCCCAGCTGCGCCAGGAATCCTAATTGCCTTCTTCCTTTTCCCTCTGAGCTCCAAAGCGTGGTTCTGTCCCGGTTCAACTGGAAATCCCCCGCTTCAGATGCTCGGACCCATCAGCCCGACAGGAACCTGAACGGAAACTTTAACGACAGGAAGTGAGCGCCGACGCTCCAAGACGGAGACAAAGCAACCGGTTGACTTGGAACGGATCCGGTTCTAAATCGTACGTAATATTCATAACAAAGATGGGAAACTGGTTCTTTAAGGACCATCTGATGCTTTAAGATCAAAGAAACAGACGGAGCCGCCGCTTTGGAGGACGGCCATTTAGGAGCTTAGAGCAAATAAAATTAAGACTCCGTTAAATGATTAGTGAAGCTGAAAAACAGTTTCTAGATTTTAATCTGATATTCAACCATCAGATTCTGATCTGCCCATTCAGGTGAGTGCAGTTCGCTCCGTCATCAAATCCAACAAACTGGGGCCAAACGTTGTGCAGCAAACATTTTAGAGACATTAGTAAATGTCTCCAGAGGTCATGAAAGGTCAACCAGCCCTCAACCCGTTACCAAAATCAAACTAAATTTAAGGGAGGGGCTGACCTTTTATGACCTCTGGAAACATTTATTAATATCTCTAAAAAAAAAACAACTTTATTTGCTTTATTCTTTTTGTATTATTTTCTTTGCCTGCGTGTTCTTTTGAACAGGTGAACCCTGGTTTACCCCGTATTCGCTCTGGGAGTTTCAGCCAATCAGCATCCAGGATCGGCTGGTGTGTCTGAGTGAGGTCAGACGGTCATGCCGCCTCCACCGCCGTGTGCACCGCCAATAAAACACATGCCACACGAACCCACGCAGGTGTAGAGAGGAAAAACTGCAGCGCTGCAACCAGGATTTAATGTGTTGCTTTGGTGACCAAACACAACATGGCTGCCCTCATTACCATGAAAAACCTCCAAACACACACACACCCACACACACCCACACGCACACACACACACACACACACACACACACACACACACACACACTGCTCCAGCACAACAACACGTCACAGTTTCCGGTCTCATGTTGGATCCATTCAACCTCAGCTGCGTTGCATGTCGTGAGATTTTACATTTCGCTGCAAAAACAGAAAATCTTACCAACGATTTCTGTTCAGCTTCTGGTGCAAAAATCTTCAAATGCTGAAAATAAAACAAAACTAACTAAAGTAACTTTTTAGGAAGATGTAAAAGTTATTTTAAGGCAATAATTTCCTGATGCTGACTTTAAAGGTTCTAGTTATGTTGGCAGATTATTTATAACAACATATTTTTAATCTGCCTGTGAAACTACAACCTTTAGAGTCAACATTAAAGAATTCTTTACTTAGAATAACCTTTTAAAGTTTGTTACTTGTACATTACTATAGTTTTATTTCAAGTCCCTGAAGATATTTACAAAAATATTTGGTAAGATTTAGTGGTTTTGCAGTGCAAGAACATGAATAAGCAGTTTTTGATTGGTGTGTGTGTGTGTGTGTGTGTGTGTGTGTGTGTGTGTGTGTGTGTGTGTGTGTGTGTGTGTGTGTGTGTGTGTGTGTGTGTGTGTGGCCTCAGTTTAACTCTGACATGCAGGAAACTTTGGCTGCTCCTCCTGACATCAAAGGTTCGTTTGAAGTTTAAAATAAGATGAGATTCTCCTCCAGCCTGTGTTTATCCGAGCCGTCGTCATCATGCTGATGGTAACCCAGGAAAACGTCCTAAATAAAGGCCCAAACGGGTCACATTTAAATGGTTTGAGCTGCAGAATCACAGAATCTCAGTTTGATTCAGGTCTGGACTTTGACTAGACCAAACCATGCAAATAGTGATCCAATAAAACTTAGTCTGGATTCAGGCCATCCCAGTTTAATCTGATTTAATCAAACTCCAGTCTGTTTGTCTTGAAAGTCCGGTTTGATTGATGTGGCGTAAATGCTAATTGACCTCTGACCTCTGGGCCTCCAAACGTCGGTCTGGGTTCGGTTGAAGTGAACTCTGGTTCGGTTTGAATGTGAACACCAAGCGGAGCGGAGCCCGCTCCAAAAGCAGGAAGTGGACTACAGCACAGGGCATTCTGGGTAAATACAACCAAAGCTAACGTGCTAGCCTAGCGCTAGCAGCAGAAATGGCTCCTGGTCTTCAGCCAAAGACTAAAGAGAAATCCTCCAACACTAAAATCTGACGCCTCCATCTTGTTTCCATCTGGTGAAACAGGAAGTTGCTCTCAGCGTCTTCAGAGGTTTTTGTGTCGTTTCCTTCAGTGGTTCTTGGTGCAGCGCCCCCACAGGCCAGGAGGGGAACAGGTTGGTTTGGGTCAGAGAACCACAGCAGCTGGAGGTGGAGCAGGTGGTGGAGTTCTGGTTCCAGTAGAACCGGGTCAATCGGACCATCAGGAGGGGAAACATTCTAACTTTCTGTCTAACGTTTTCATGTAACGTTGCGGGAATGCGGCCGCCCTCAGAGGTCATGTAGAGGTCACCCTCTGTCCCAGAGCTCCAGCCTGAACTGGTTCCCTGCACCGGATCTGGACGGGACGAGTTGGATGACAGACGTGACATCCAGAGAGCAGAAAGCTCTTTGTGGTGCTTCTTACTTTAGATCAGTCTGCTGCAGCAGTTACTGTCAGCGGGATGACATCACCACATGATAACAGTTAATAACTCCGCTGGAGGATGGCGCTAATTCAACGCTTACCTAAATATGCGTGCTAACTGAAGCACATCTGCACGCTAATAAATGGATTCTCAAAAAAAAGAGAAAACAGTTGAAGTGAAGCAGGAAATCCGCTTGTCTGATGGTTTTTCTTAATTTTTCTTAAATAAAATCCGATGCAGAGCAGAGGAAGAAATCTCAGCAGCTACCTGACCTCGGGATGTTTCATAACCACGTTGACAACTAATGATTTAAGTAATTTTCTGTAATTTACCAACAGCCTACAGAGAGGAAATGTGGTTGTGTGTCTCCAGTAGACGCTCTCCAGCAGCAGCGGTTCATTTTGAGGTATTTTGGTTTAATCAGGGAACCTAATCCATCATATTTCATCAGACTCATCAAACACAGATCGCAACCAGAATCAGTGGAAACAGGAAATAACATTATATGTGCAAGAAAGTAAGATGCAGCAAATAAAAACCTAGAAGGTTTCTGAGCATTGTTATGATTATATGTGTTACGTTATAGCAGAAGCGGTCTGTTTCAGATTCAGCAGCTTTACGTTCATCCAGATTTCAGCTAACATTCTCTCTTAACTTTGCTAAAAAAAAAAAAATACATTTTTCATATTTGGTTATGTTGATGCACAGCCAAATCAGGAAATCCATACCAACATGATTTTATGAGAAAAAGTGATTAAAAATACTCTAAATATGATCAAAACTACTAATGAACTTTATGAAATATTTACCGTATTTTCTGCACTATAAGTTGCACCTAAAAACCTTCAATAAGCCGACAGTGCGCCTTATAACCCGCTGCGCCTCATATATGGACCAATATTGAGCCACAGCAGATCTCACAACTACAGTAAGCAGCCGCCGACTTTATTTTCCCCCGTAGAAGAAGAAGCGCGCTGTGCAGGCTGGGTTTTGTGTAAAGATCCCAAAATGGCTCCTATTAAGAGACGAGCTGACGACGCAGAGTTTAAGCTCCAGGCGATCAGTGACGCAGTAAAACACGAAAACAGAGCAGCAGCAGAGAATTTAACATGAACCAATCAATGGTTATAGTGGAAGCGGATATATATTGTGATTTGATTTACCGTAACAGTATCAGGCTGTTTTTTACGTGTTTATTGAATCGAGGAAAAGTTCCCCTCCACTATATGTTATACCTTGCTGTTGTTAAAAGATAAACTGTGTCACAAAATACCACGTCACTGACTTTACCTCAGGAAAATAATAAAACAGCCGTTTATTCATTTTGGGAATGAACGGAGTTGTCAGAACGCTGGTTTGTAATCTATTAATAAAGTTTGACTGACCTATCTGACTGTTTTGTTGACATTCCCTTTAGCGCAGCTCCATCTAGTGGATGCATAACGTAACCCCAGCCTCTACTGTAGCGCCTATTCTATGCGCCTTATAATGCGGTGCGCCTTATATATGAACAAAGTTTTAAAATAGGCCATTCATTGAAGGTGCGCCTTATAATGCGGAAAATACGGTAATAATGGAGTATGATTGGGGCTTTCAGCTGTTGACACCAAAAGTCTCCAATAATACGGAAAAGTTTCTAGATTTGTTGCTTGAAAAAACGCTGTTAGATGGACTTAATGTAGAAAGTCGTTAAGTTAGAAACATAAATCACCAACAGCTCCACTCATGGTGCATTCAGGTACATCAGGTACATCTGTATGACTGACCAGCCGCCCACTGGCGATTCCTACTTACCCTTTACTAATAAATGAAGTCTTTTCTTGATTGGATTGTGACATTAAAATCAATAACATTTATTATTAATTACACATAATAAATAGTTAACTTAATTTAATTGAATATTCACTGATCCAGAACCGCACAGCATTCTGGGAGATGTAGGCAGAGGAAAGATTTTAGCCTCTCAAGGTGAGCTAAGCTAGCTGGTAGCATCTAACTCACTTATCCTTTGGTTGCCTAGCAACAACCTGCTGGGTAACTTAACACAGCAACAGTTTCAAGTTACTCCATCGTCACTCATAACAGCTAAAAAATAAAAAAACAACGATGTGAAGAAAAAACTGAAGATAAAACAAGAAAATAGTCCGGAAGGATTTTAGATATTTAAAACAAAAAAATAATAATCATCAATAACTGATATGAAATGTCTGCGACAGCCTGGCGACCTGTCCAGGTGACCCCGCCTCTCGCCCGAAACGTTCGCTGGAGGCAGCAGCGCCTCCTGACCCGCTGGGACGAGGTGCTAGAAAATGGATGGATGGAAATGAGATGTTGTATGGTGACCAGTTTTTCAGCCCAACTGGAACGTGTCCTAAAAACATCAGGTCAAAGGTCACAGGAGTGATCGGATGGTTACTGCAACTCAGTTTACCAAACTGGATCTGTTAGACACACACACACACACACACACATTCCAGGAGCACCACAAACCATCGTCCCACAGCGGAGGGTGTGGCGGCTACGCCGTCCACTGACCAATCACAACAAAGCTTTGATAAGAGCCAGAAGCGATGGCTGGACCTGCTGGATCCGTTCTCTTCTCTCTCTCTCTCTTACACACACACCCACACACCCACACACACACACACACACACACACACTCACACACACAGGCAGCAGCTCAGAGGTCGGTTGGCACGAAGAGGCGAATGGCGGCTGTGAAAACTCGAGTGGAGATGCTTCTGGCAATCTGAGCAGCTAAGTGTTGGAGACGGAGCTGGAGGTCAGGGGAAACTACACAAATTAGCAAAGAAGAAGAAAAGCAGGAAGAAAAGATGTCAGAACGAGCCATAGGTACGGTGGCCGACAGGTGCAAATGCGCAGCAAAAGAGAAAACATGCAAACAAAAAAGAAGACACCCCCGAATGAAATGCAGCAAACAAAAAGAGAGACGCAAACACCCCCGAATGAAATGCAGCAAACAAAAAGAGAGACGCAAACACCCCCGAATGAAATGCAGCAAATAAAAAGAGAGACGCAAACACCCCCGAATGAAATGCAGCAAATAAAAAGAGAGACGCAAACACCCCTGAATGAAATGCAGCAAATAAAAAGAGAGACGCAAACACCCCCGAATGAAATGCAGCAAACAAAAAGTGTTGAAAACGGAAGTGCTCCAGACCACTAGGGGGAGTCAAAGAAAATAGTATTCATTTCTATGGGACCAGATGCAAGATTCTTCTTCTTCTTCTTCTTCTTGGTATTTATTGGCGGTTGGCAACAAACTTACAGTAGCATTACCGCCACTTACCAGTATGGAGTGTGGTTCGAGATGGTCTATAAACTTTCACTTTCTACCTTTTCCCTCCATTAACTCCTGATTAAACATACCCCCACACATACACACCTGCTTATATTATCCAACTTGCTTATAACTTTATATACCCCTCTTTGATATTCTTTACACATTCACACCCAACTTGCTCTACTCATATCCTATGAAATAGCTTTGTTTTTTTAAGATACCGAATAATTATTTGAATATGTCTACTCCCGAAATCTCTCCTCAAAAATTCTATTAAATTAAACCTTTCTTTAATACCTACACACTCTCTCAGCATGCATCTTCTCTCTTCTTCATACTTACAACACTCTAAAATAACATGCTCTATTGTTTCAGACTTCTCACAATAATCACACTTTCCAGATGCAAGATTCAGAGAGATACCTTAACTTTCTTTCAAATTTCTTTCTCTGAATCTTGCATCTGGTCCCATAGAAATGAATACTATTTTCTTTGACTCCCCCTAGTGGTCTGGAGCACTTCCGTTTTCAACACTTTTTGTTTGCTGCATTTCTTTCGGGGGTGTTTGCGTCTCTCTTTTTGTTTGCTGCATTTCATTCGGGGGTGTTTGCGTCTCTCTTTTTGTTTGCTGCATTTCATTCGGGGGTGTCTTCTTTTTTGTTTGCATGTTTTCTCTTTTGCTGCGCATTTGCACCTGTCGGCCACCGTACATAGGTGACAAAAACAGAAAGTTAATCAGAGAAGAGGCCGACAACAGAGAGCAGGAGCAGAGGAGGGGCGCAGCGTCTGGACGGAGATGAAGAGCTGGAAACAAAGCGAGGCAGAAAGAGGCCGGGCGAGGACACAGAAAGCCGAGAAGGTGTTGCTTGTAAAAGTCCTGCCAGAAGTTCCTCAAAAAGCCATTAACGATGGAACAGAAATTCAAAAAACCAGCTTTCAGTAAGAGTTGGTCCAGGCAGCGTGCCACTTCCAGCAGCGAGGCTGAAGACACACTCCGGACCGGGCCGACGCTCAGGAAGGTTCAGGGAGCCTCTGCAGAGTCACAAACATTAGCAGCAACAGTCTGCGTTATTTAGCTCCTCACAGGAGGACAAAATGGAGGCCAAGTTTCACCGCAGTAATGTCACTGTTTCAAACTAAATATTTAGACGGAAGCTCAACAGTTAGCTTACTAACTAAATATTTATCTCAGAGATAAAATATTTATATTGGTGCTAATAACTTGCTAACCAACTATTTAATTTCAACTTAATATTTAGTTTCAAACCAAATGCTTGGCTTGATAACTAAATATTTAGTTTGGAGCTAAATGTTTAGCTTCAAGCTAAACATTTAGCTAGCAAGCTATCTAGTTAGCTAAATGTTTAGCTTAATGCTAAACATTTAGTTAGGAAACTAAATATATTTTTGTATTACTATTTAGCTTCTAGTATTCAGTAGATAATAATTTAGCTGCTGGCTAAATATTTAAGTTGCTAACAAAATATTTACTTTGGAGCTACATATTTAGTTTGAAGTTAAACATTTGTTTTGGGGAGGTAATAGGTTAGCTTGCCAACTAAATACTTAGCCCAGAGTTTAATATTTAATTCAGAGAAAAATAGCTCACTAATTAAATATTTAGATTCAATTTAAATATTTAGCCTGAAACTAAGTATTTACCTCACTAACTTTGACTAACTTAAATATTCCTTTAACGCTTAGATTTAAGCCAATTTTTAGTTTGTAGCCAAATAGTTAGCTTCATAACTAAATATTTAGGTTAGAAGTTGATATTTAGTTGGTAAACACTTAACTTGAAACTAAATATTTCACCAAATATTTAGTTTGAAACTGTGATATTTATAGATGAATGACTAACATGGTGAAAATATTAGCCTGAATATTAGTGATTTTTTGCTCTTATGATGAGCTTAACTAAATATTTTTAGTTAGTTTGTGACTTTAGGAGCCTGGAAACAGGAGCGGCTCGGCCCGATCCGAGTGTTCCCTCCGGAGTTCACAGCAACAATTCCTGACATTTCACAGCAGTTAGCAAACAGTTTGCAGCGCCAAAAAACCCACATTAAAGTAAGCACTGCAGGGTGTGTGTGTGTGTGTGTGTGTCCCAGTAGAACAGGTGTGTAGTGAACCCTGGAGAGAAAAGCCGTCCAGTTTTCGCTCCTTAAGGGCCCCTCCACTCAAATTAGATGCAAATGAGGTCTGGAGTGTCTTCCCAGTGAGGACGTTATGGGATCGGCGGCCCTGAGGAAAACTGGGTGAGCAGCTGAGGTCAGGACTGTTCTCCTCTCATTAACCTCCCCAAATGTTGTTTATAATGGAGCGGGAGAACCGGGCCGGTTCTGACAGCCGCTGCTCAGAGGGTGAAGGAGGATGTTAAATCAGGAACCAGTTTAATGATTTCAGAAGGTCGCTGATGGTTTCCACGGCTGATGCAGCCAGACGTCTCCCTCTCCGCTGATTTCCTGCTCTGCAGGCGTTCCCAAAATAATACGCCTTGTAGGCCTTTTCGCGTTCTTCGCATGGATTCCAACACTTCAAACCCAATTTCCTTCAACTTGTGTCATGACACTTAACTGTGGTTCTCAGCGACCTTCGCAGTCGGCCTGAATTAGTTTGATTCAGTAGAAACGTCTTCAGAGAGCCGTAAAAACCAGCAGCAGGGAAAATCCCCCTTCAACACCTGATGGCTCTCGCTCACTGTGGATTATTAAATCATGCAGACTTTGCTCTTTATTAATACAACGCTATGTTACTTTGTGATGCAAACATTAACAGGATGAAGGAGGTTAGCATCTGCTTAATGAAATCTTCGCTGCTGGGTTCAAACTGGACCAGAACCGCTTCTGGTTCTGTAACGACTGCAGTGTAAACCCAACAGGTTGTCCGGTTTACTGCCAGGTTTATGATCCTTCAATTTAAACAAATCGACTCTGCAGCACTAAAAGACTTCTGGACCAGGCAGAGAAAAGGTTTTCACTCCTCAGTCCTTCAAAATAAAGTCCAGTAAAGATGAAAGTCGTTCCGGTTCAAACCGTTAGCAAAGCGCCGCTCCGTCCTTCACAAACTCTCAGGTATTTATTCAACCAGATCCAAGCAGCATCCACACCTGATTCCTCTACGTCCTCCTGCCCCTCATCGGCAACCAAGTTGCTCCCACTCAGATGTTTGCTCATGGTGTGTTTGGTGAAACAGCCCAAGTGTCACATTTTGGACCCGCTGCATGTTGTTGCTGTTCCACAGCAGCTGCCGGTGAAACATGAACTACATGAAACCTGGAGGTGTTAACTCAGTGCAGAGCGCTGCAGCAGGAAAATAACGCAGAAATAATGCAACTTCCTTCTCTTTTCTCACTCTCTCTCAGCTACGCTACACACAGACCCGTTTCCATAGCGACTGACAACAACAGCACTTTAAGTGTCAGGATTCAACATTTAAAAAACACGAAAACGGAACATTCAGTCCGTTACAGCTTTATGTTTTTAGGCTTGATGTTTATTCTTAATAAGTGATCGCTGTGGTAGATTAGCTACCGCTGCTATTAGCTAAGCTAAGCTAACACAGCAGAGGTTGATTAGCTAATTTAAGCACCTGCTCTACTGATGATCTATCAGAGTTGATGTGTGGGTCGATTTTAATTATTAACTGAACCAAAACACCAAATTCTGCAGCACATCCACGTTAACTGAACTATTCCTCTTCCTCGCTATTTGTTTTTAATGAAAACTTTTCCCTGACCTTGCTGTGTAGTGGTTGTAATGTTGATCATTAGTAGCAATCATTTTATATCAGGCGTACATTTAAGATTTCATGTTGGCAGCTAGCAGCTAAAGCCAACGCCCGTCGTCGTTAGCTAGCAGTTGTTTGCGCTCCAGCAGGAAGCTGGGGGCGGGATCTTGTGCACCTGCGAAAGACGGTGGATATGATTGGGTTTGGAGACAGAACAAACAGATACAAGATAAGCTGGCGGCCATTTTTCTCATTGTCGTTTTTTAGGCTGACATGAAAGCAAACTCATCTGAAACGTTGTTTGGCAAAGGCTGTTCCGAAATGTTAAGAACGATCTGTTGACTCAGTGCTGTTCTTTTAAAGCTTTCTGGTTGCTTTGTTTGGTATTTTCAGGCTGAAACACCTGGATGGAGACCCGACCACAGCCAGTCCTCTCTGCTCTGCTGCAGGATCCAGCCCAGTTTCATGTTCCCTGCAGCTAAACATCACCCAGAAGGAGAGAACTGATTGGCTCACCAGTCAGCGGAACCAGTTAAACCCATCAGAACCTTTGGGAAACATCCCACACCATCACCAGAACCCAAACTGCTGCTCCATCCCTTCAGTCCAGTTAAAAAAAAAGTTCCTCCAGCATTTATGGAAACTTCCTCCATGTTTGTTTTTCCTTTCAATCCACCACCATCTGTATGTTTTCCCTAAAATGATGCATACCAGTCTGACCAGTTTGGACCTGACTTCAATAGTTATAAATATCCTGCTGCCAGAAAACTATTTAAACACACATTCCTGACATTTATTCACATGTTCAGCTAAACATTTGATGATAGTTTCACTGAGGCCTTGTCCAAACGTAGCCGGTCTCTATATAAACTAATATCTCAGCTACAACGTTTAAAAACTAACAACGTACATATCGAATCGGTTTCAGAAAAGTTTTCATCCACAGAAACCTGAACAAATCCGCCTCTGAGCGATGTTTTAATGCCAACCCATAGGGGGCAGCGCAGCGCTAAGCTAGAACTTGTCAGCCAATCAGATGGCGTCAAAACGACCATTACTTCCTGTTAGGGATTAAACATGGCGCCTCCAGGCAGGTTCAGGAACAGCTTTAAACGTTGGAATATAAAGTTATTAAAACAGACATTGATCAGGAATCGTGTCAGAATATGAATTTATCGGACAGCGCTTAATTTATCGCTTTATCTGTCGTTTTATCTGTCGCAGTCTGCGACAGACTTGTGCAAACATAAATACACCATTTCCTCAAATCTCCACTTTGGTCTGAGTTTTTATAAATAATCATTTTATTGATATTAAACAGTGTTTATTGTGTGGATGAAAAGATAGAAAGTTTAAAAATATAAGAGTTTTCCCAGATATCAAATTGAAATAAATATGTCTTCTGCTTTAATTAGTTATTTTGTAAATAAATTATTAATTTCTCCATCTGATGACATCATCAGTTACACATTATTTAAGTAAACATTTTATAAAACACTTTTTGGGGGGTACTTTGCCCACCTCAGACTATTTTTATAACAGGATAAAAGTTATATGACACATTGTTTTACTTTGGTAATCAATTCTTCTATTAATTATTCTGATTATTAATTAATTTCTGGGATACAAAATTGTCAGAGTTTTCATTTAACCCCTTTAGCTTCTTCTTATAAAACATTACATTTACATTAAAAGGTGCACAAAAACAATTCAATTCATTTTATAAATTAGAAAATAAACATTTTATTGCCTAAAATGCAATAACTTGACTTTATTTCAGTGAACGCTTGATCATCTGTAGATTAATTGATTGATTTTTCCATTAACGGATTAATAACTGAAATTGAAAAGTTGATTAATATGTGATTTTTTTACAGAATGTGAAACAAGTGAAGCTAACAGATTTACAGACAAAGATTAATTTATATCTTAAAAGCAACATTTTGATCATTTTTTGTAAAGTTTTGGGTTAATTTTTGCTCTTTCAGTAAATTAACGATTTTAGAGTCTTAACTCCAGATATCAATTAATCTATTACTAAATGAGTTGATTTCAATTATTGATTAATTGTGATTAATCGTTTCAACCTTAGTGAAGTCAAATCAACATATTGGCCAGATGTTTGGGGCGCTGCAGCGGCGCTGCGGTGACGCAGCGGCGAAGCGTGACCCACGTATTGAGGCCTTAGTCCTGGCGGCAGTGGTTGCAGGTTCAATTCCCAGCCTGGTGACATTTGCTGCTTGTCTTCCCCTCTCAGATTACCGTTTCCTGTTGAACTACTTTCGAATGAAGGCCACTAGAGCCAACAAAACCTTTTAAAAAATATACAGTACAGACCAAAGGTTTGGACACACCTTCTAATTCAATGGGTTTTCTTTATTTTCATGACTATTTATAAGGCAATAAATCCCACTTATTAACCTGACAGGACAGGTTGACCTATGAAGTGAAAACCATTTCAGGTGACGACCTCTTGAAGCTCATCAAGAAAATGCAGAGTGTGTCAAAGCAGTAATCACAGCAAAAGGTTGCTACTCTGAAGAAACTAGAATATAAGGGCTATTTTCAGTTGTTTTACACTTTTTTGTTTAGTGCATATTTCCACATGTGTTATTCATAGTTTTGATGCCTTCAGTGTGAATCTACAATGTCAATAGTCATGAAAATAAAGGAAACTCATTGAATTAAAAGGTGTGTCCAAGCTTTTGGTCTGTACTGTATATATTGGCCAGATGTGTTCATTTTAAATGAAAAACAAGTTAATAACCTATTTTAGCCAGATTGTTTCTGTATCTGAAGCTGATTAACTTGGTTTATTTAATGAGCTGAAGTCCATATTCTCCTTATCTCAGCTGGCAAAGCCAAATCTCTGCCTGGAGCAACAGCGCTCATCTCCTTTAAAAAGTTTCCCATCTGCCCTCACCTTCCCAGCGCAGAGCTCATCCATTTTAATGCTTCCACCTCCGACGCCTCAAATTTATCTGCAGAGGGGAATAAAGATGAATGCCGGCCGGGGAGGGAGCGAGCCGCTCGGATAAATCAGAGGAGCAGAAACAGACGGGCAAATCCCCCCCGGGGGGCAGAGCGACACCCGCCACCACCCCTAATTATTTATTTTACTGGGGTGTAAACGTCCTGGGGGGGGCGCCATGTGAAGGCCAGCAGGTCCTGGGGGGTCACAACAATCACACAAACCTGCAGAAGGAAAACAATCACCTGAGCAAAACGCGCTCCAACCTGCAGAGACGCAACAAAACGCAAACACACGCAGGTGCTGAACGGCAGCTGCAGCAACACATACAGCTGCAGCAACACATACAGCTGCAGCAACACATACAGCTGCAGCAACACATACAGCTGCAGCAACACATACAGCTGCAGCAACGCATACAGCTACAGCTGCAGCAACACATACAGCTGCAGCAACACATACAGCTGCAGCAACGCATACAGCTACAGCTGCAGCAACACATACAGCTGCAGCAACACATACAGCTACAGCTGCAGCAACACATACAGCTACAGCTGCAGCAACGCATACAGCTACAGCTGCAGCAACACATACAGCTGCAGCAACGCGTACAGCTGCAGCAACACATACAGCTACAGCTGCAGCAACGCATACAGCTACAGCTGCAGCAACACATACAGCTGCAGCAACGCATACAGCTACAGCTGCAGCAACACATACAGCTGCAGCAACACATACAGCTGCAGCAACACATACAGCTGCAGCAACACATACAGCTGCAGCAACACATACAGCTACAGCAACGCATACAGCTACAGCTGCAGCAACACATACAGCTGCAGCAACACATACAGCTGCAGCAACGCATACAGCTACAGCTGCAGCAACACATACAGCTGCAGCAACACATACAGCTACAGCTGCAGCAACACATACAGCTACAGCTGCAGCAACACATACAGCTACAGCTGCAGCAACGCATACAGCTACAGCTGCAGCAACACATACAGCTGCAGCAACGCGTACAGCTGCAGCAACGCGTACAGCTGCAGCAACGCATACAGCTGCAGCGCATGCAGATTGAGTTTGTTGTGTCAGAGTTTGAGGGGAATAAAAACCCCTGCAGGGCTTCAACCGCTTCGTTATCACAAATAATCACTTCCATGATTATTCCCCTCCGGCGTGTTTATGTGCATGTCGATGTGTGTGTGTGTGTGTGTGTGTGTGTGTGTGTGTGTGTGTGTGTGTGTGTGTGTGTGTGTGTGTGTGTGTGTGTGTGGGTGTGTGTGTTAGGAACATCTACACACATCTGTCTGAGGAATGAAATCGCTCTGAAGGGTCAACAGGTTGGATAAAGTCTCAGCTCTCAGTTAAAACATGAAACTGGATCAGAATCTTTTGGGTCCAGAACTTCACCGGCTCTGGTTCTGGTTCTGATACAGAACCTGAGTTACTGGAGGTTCTGATGAATGTTTTGAGTCATCATTAATCTGATTGAAATCAGGTTTGAATTATCATTCCATCCAGCTGGGCTGATCAGAACCGAGCCGGTACCGATATCCAGCCATGTTTGTTGATTTTTATTATTCGAAGATGCATAAAAGTGAAAAATGTTAAGATTTGTTAAGATTATTCATATTTATGCATCAAATCAAACATTCTTCATTTTATTCAGTTAAAAAGTGAATCAAAGTTCACATCTCAGTTTTAATGAATAAATTGGAAAATGTTTTAATAATCGGTGCATCTGTAGTTAAATCTAATGAACTGATTCTATGGAGAAATGGTTCTGGTTCTGGTCCATCGGAACCATCCCGGGTCAGGCCGGGCTCTACTTACAGGCGCTCTGCGCTCCGCGGGACTCCTTTGGGTACCGTCTTCAGACCCAGACCCTGGCAGTCCACATGCGACCCGGAGCAGCTGCACTTGTGTGGGCATCCATGCGCCGCGGCGGCCCACAGCAGCGCGGCGAGCAGCGGAGCCCAGACCCGGAGTCCGGCGCGCCTCTCCGACCCGCTCACACACATATCCCGGTTCCGACAGGCTGGGTTCACAGCGGCGACTCCGAGGAAGGAGGATCGGTTCGGTTTCCTCCAAGTGAAAACTTTCTCCCGTGGGTTTGGAAGTTTCTCCGCTTTGAAACAAAGCTGCGCGTAAAATCTCCCCAAAGCGCCTCGGAGCCACGGATCCACTCACAGGGCGGTCAGAACCCGGTCCGGACCCGAGCCGACCCGGTGGAAGCGTTCTGCTTGGCTGGGACCTCCGAACTGAACATCCTCCGCTGCTGCAGGAAAAGTTCCGGAGCGCAGCGGCGCGGCAGACTGGAGCGACCTGCGCGGAGCATGCGGGTCCCCCGCAGCAGAGCGCCTCCCCCCGGCTCTCTCTCTCCTGATGTCACCAGAAACGGAGCGGGAGACTTCCCCAAACTTTCACTCGCTGCAGCTTATCTGCAGCAGGAACCGGGCCGAGCTCTGGTTCCTCTCCAGCAGGTCGGACTGGACCCAAAAACTCCGAACGAACCAGCAGAGAAACCTCCACAAACTGAACAAATGCAGCAGCTTTTATAGTTTCAATTAACACATTCAAACTAAAGATGTGTTATCTCTCAAACTCAGGTATTAAACCCTTAAAAGGAATTGTTTATGGTTTTAATATTCCAGTGTTAAAACTGATTTGATCATCGTGAGGCAGAGAGCCGCTCATCCAGACAGAAATGTTTCCAGATCCATGTTTCTGGGGGAACAGCAGGACCACCACAGTAGATCAACTTTCTAACTTTGTCACATCTGCAGCAGCCTGGTGGAACAAGCCGCAGACGTGCTGCTGCCCTCTGTTGGTGGAGGAAGACTGGAGAAAACTCAGTTTAGTGGAAAAAGTCTATTTATCTTTAGTTTCAGGTTTTTCCTCTGATGATGAGACGGAAAAACCAACAACTATCTGGATGTAAAATGAATATTTCTGATGCCGAGCAGTTTTCTGCTCCGCAGTGAAAAACCCGAAACGTCCAGCAGAAACATCAGCATCTTGTTCTAAAGTCCAGAACCGGCCGCCTGCAGCGGATCCAGCCTAAAGGCTGCAGCAGAGCAGAACACGCCGCTGCTGCTGTGATGCGTCCAGGGACGGCTGGGAAACCCGTCAACGTGTCAAAACAACTAATGATTTAACAATTAGTGGTGTCCCAACACAACCTAAGATACCGATATCGCGGCTTTGAGAATTGATGGATGCCGATACGATAACAGCAGGAATCACAAAGTTTCTGCAGCTGCACCGACTCAGACTTAAATGTTTGTGCATCAACACACAAACGTACAAAATACAAGAAATTCACAATAAATTTGCACCTACCCATGATGGAGGTAAAGAAGCTAGCTAGCAGTCAGGGGAAAATTAGCAGCTAGTTAGCATTAGCCTCAGCTGCCTTGAGCCAGAACACAATGAAGATGAATTTGCTGGCTACTCAAGTTACACAGAACATATGAGATTAAATAGATCGGCCATGAGAAAAGTTCAGAGATGTGAGGAATGTATTTAAGGCCAACTAAAATAAACACATTGAAAAAGACATTTTGAGGGCTTCAACATGGTTCTAAGACTTTTGAAGACATTTTTAGGACCATTATGAATGAAAGTTAAGACCTGTATTGCAATAGAAATGTGAAAGAGACGAGAAATTGGCGATAAATTTTAGACTACTCGTTTTTTTGGCTGAAATCGGTCTGATTTCCTGCATCAACATCTGATTGGACTAACCCAATCAAATCTTGGTTTTACTCTCAAATATTGGCTCAAGTTCCTAAACAACCCGGATCATTTTTAGTAGCTTCATCCATCTAAACCTATTTAAAAAATAAAACCAACCAAATATTAAATTATTTTTATAATCTCCACTTTTTAAAGTTGTAGAAAAAGAAAATATCCGATTATTTTCTCATTTTTAACCCTTTATTATTTAATGCTAATTGTCTTATTGAAGCTGTTTGCGCTGAGCTGAGTTTATTCTCCAATAAATCTGGTTTTTATCCGGGATGGAAAACCTTTCCACAGAGCAAAGCCAGCTAACGCAATCAGGCACCATAAACGCTACTCTTATTTAGATCACTGAACATCTAAATTGGTCATTAGTAATATTTATTTAATCCAAAAGGGTGAGAACATTTTATGATTTGGATTTAAAATGAACAGACTGTTTTTCTTGGAGGACCTGAATATTTCATTTGTTTTATTAAATGCTGTTCAGTTAATGGTCAGATTTTCAGTTCTAGGCTGGAAGCTTTGACTTCATGGTCCAGTATGTTCTGTGTTATGCTGTAATTCCCAGAAGTGGATTTGTCTCTGGAGGAATAATCTGAGCGATGCTTTCAGTCTGAAACTGTTAAAATCCATGAATAAAGTCTGGAAGTGGCAGATATGCATTAATATTCAATCACAAGTCAGTTCAGAAAACAACATGGCGAGAACACTGTAAAAACACAAAATCTTATTTTGGTGCAAGTTCTACTGCAAATATGAGAGTAGACTTAAAATAAGACAAAACTGACTTATAAGTAACTTTTCAGCAAGAAACCTTTTTAGTCAAAAATGACTTAATATGAAAAAGTGCAGATTGTTTCACTTATAAAAGCTTGGCCTGTTGCAATAAATCACATAATAAATTAAAGGGAGCTCAATTCTTTCCATTTGAATGATTTATTGTTTTTCTCTTTCTACAAAAACTGGATGATAAAGTTGTCAGTTTGGTGTTTTTTTCTGAAGGATAATTTTGTTTACAGAGACTAAATAATTCATTTTATTTGGTGTTTAGTTATTTTGGATATTTAAAATGTCTTCCAGTTCCTGCTTTAAATGTTCACTAGAAATTAAAGTTTATTGACCTTTGAGAATGAGTTCTTGCATTACCATTATCTTACTGGAAAATGGTCTCAAAACAACATTATTATCATTTATCAAAACAACTTAAGGGATTATTTATCATCCAGCAGCATTTACTACTGTAAGGCCAAAAAGCAAGACATTTTCCCATAATATAGAAAACAAATCGACTAAAGTAAACCAAAAATACTTGGTAGGACTTGGTGTTTTTGCAGTGAAGACCTGGGTTTAGTACTTAGTAAAAATTATTTAAGTCTGACCTCTTAAATGAAGTCTGGCAGAGACTCGGCCAGCGTCAGGCTGATGGCAGCAGAGGGGAAGTAGAGCAGAACAGCAGCTAATTTCAGGAGCTTCCTGGGGGATTTGCAGGGCCTGGAGTTTCCTGGGCTTCACTAAGGTTTCCTCCACCGCTGAGCCAGCAGGTATCTGAAACAAAGCCGAGACTTTCCTTCATGAACAGCATTTTATCTCAAAGCTCCTGGCTTTTTACGGAGTGAACACGCCGAGGGAAGAGCCGCAACATCAGAAAATATAAAGAAAATGGCAACAAAGACCTACAGGATCACCACGCACTCCGAAATACAGTCAGAAAAGGCTTTGATTTGAGACATTAATGGACCAACTGCCAGCAGAACCAGGACCAGTATGGATCCAGTACGTAGAATGGGACCAGTATGGATCCAGTACGTAGAATGGGACCAGTATGGATCCAGTACGTAGAATGGGACCAGTATTCAGGATATGAACTAAAGGCCATAAATGGCGAAGCATCATTCAGGTTTTATCTTCCTGAAATCTGGAACAAACAGCTGAAACAGTGAGTTCCTTTAAATCTAGACTAAACCCAGGTGGCTACTAGTTTCTTTTGAAACAGAAGAAATCAACATATTTGATGAGTAATGATGACTTTAACAAGGATACTCATCATAATATAATGTCTGTTAGTGGTTCTCACAATTGCAGACTGCATGATGTGTTTATGTTTTTATGATGTGCAAATAAAGTTGATTGACTGAGTGATTGATAAAGCAAAGTAATTTCCATGGAAACAAACAGCCTGCATTAGCTAGCGTAAGTTCAGCAAAACGACAAGCGTCCTGTTAGAAAAAAGCATAAGAAGGAGAGAATGACCTTAAGCTCTAAAACTGACTCGGCTCCCGACCCCAACTTTGGGAACTACTGGTGTTAGCTCTACCTCATACCTTCAAAACCTTATAGGACTGAATTGTTGTTTTTCACTATAATGGAACCTGACCCAATCAAGAAAATTACCTTTAACAGAAAAAGACAAAAACAGTCAAAGACAACTCTGAGCTTTGGGCCGTTTCACAACACATAATGACCGTAAATCATATTACTGCACAGCTGGGCAGTTCATTGCTTATGATAACTCACAATTCAATTTCATTTCTGTTCTTTGGCTCTCAATTTGATTCAATACTGATTTAGTAACACCTAGTATACAAATAACTGGTGTACCTGTTAATAATTGAATGTATTACTTATTTTTTTGATGATTCCTGACTATATGAGCAGCCATGATCGTTTGCATTACTTTAACTGTGTATACTTTCATATTTTAGAGCAGTAAAATATCAGAAAATAAAGTAGCACCTCTGCTACCTAAAACATGGTTGCTAGGTAACGGTCTGGGCTTGGCTGAGGTTCCTAGGTAACGGTCTGGGCTTGGCTGAGGTTGCTAGGTAACAGTCTGAGCTTCTGATTTGAAATGTTACATTCTGGAGATGTCAAACAGATAATTTTCCAAACACCAAAAACCATGAACTTATTGTCAAAAGCCCAAATGGAAATACAAAAACATGCTAACTTAGACAATTCAGTCACTTCAATCATATTTTAACAATATTGCTATTCTGAACCGTAGAAAACATTTTCTTGATTTATTTGATGAAAATATTTCTGGGGAAAAAAAGAAGCTGAAAATATTTAGCATCTGTGATCACAGAAATATTTGACCCCAACTCGTTTTCCATGAGTCGATGCTGAGTTATAGCTCTTAGCGTGATTAAGGACACACTGACTCAGAAGAACGAAACATAAATAGTTCCCTGGGTAGAAAGTCACGAGAAGCTCTTTGATTTTTGTATTGGAGGGAATTTAAAAGAGCTCATAGCTAATCTATTTAATCAGTCCCTCATGCCATTCCAATGCATATTTCATTTTATTTGCAACAGGAGAATAACTCCTGGTGAACTTCTCATGAACAATAAAATGAATGCAATCCAAATCCATTTCCCCTCATTATTCTCTTTAAAACTTTCTAGCTTTAATGTCCTTCATTTCTGCTTCATCACATCACCATCATAAAAACAACAAACTGAAAATAAACATGATCCTGAAACTTTTAGCTGGGTCTCTGGTCCAATCACATGGCTGAACTCCTCATCAACACTCAGCCAGCAGCCATGTTTCCATCCTACTGTCACGCAAAATATGAGCAAACTTTTCAAACCTCAGAAAAACAAAAATAAAGTAAAATGTAAATTAGTCGTGTTTCCATCGACTGGTTTGGAGCAAATCAACAAGGATAAGCAAAGTGTGCTCATCCTGGAATAAACAGGAAGTAGACGTTGCTAGCTAGCATGAACAACACATCGCATAAAAACGGAGAAGTTTCCAGGAATGTGTTGCTATCAGGTAAGTTTGAATTGTTTTGTCCTGTTGGCTGCTAAGAGAAAGAAATGTTAACTTTTTTTTTTTTAGAAAAGCCAGAAACTGCCTCATGCAAACGCAAAAATGTTTTTTGCAAAATTTAGGAAGTTATTTGAAACACATTTATCAGCTGAGTTCTGATGTAGCAAATGCTCCCATCTAAAGGGGTTCTGTGCCTTACCAGAGGCACAAGACAGAAAATGTCAGTCAAATCTTCCAGCATGGAGGGATCGACTCATGGCGTCAACATCTGATGACTTTACGTTTTGCTAGACTTGTTGACCAGTAAAAGGAAAAGCGCCTAATTCACATTTTCTTAATTTTGCAACATTTTAACAGTTAGCTCAAAATTCACAACAGTTGGATGAAATCATATCTACAGAGTACTTTTGCAGATGAAAATAATTAATTGTGATGAATCACGGATTAATCGTGATGAATCGATTATTAAAATAATTGTCAACTAATTTTGAAATTGATGTGCTGAAAAACAACATACTCAGAGTAATAATTTGGCCAAAACCGTACAAAATATATAACCATTTTGCATTTAAGATGAAAATGTTTGACTGTAAATATGTTTCATCTGAAACTCATCAAAAGGACGTTTTAGCTTCACCCAGTTCAAATTTACTAAAGGAATGCTGTTATTGCATTTTAGGCAATAACTTGTTTGTTCTCCTATTAAAAAAGGAATTCAATTATTTGCTTGCAATCTTTTAATGTGTTTCTAATGTTGTATTAAAACATGTTAAGTGGTTAAATAAAAAGCAGTATGCGCCATTTTTTTCATCCAATTAATAGATTAATCTTCAGAATAATTGATTGATCACTAACTAAACGGACAGGAGTCTGTTTTGTATGATAGCTTCAGAGGAACGTAAAGATCCGACTTCCTGCTTTTCTCTGCTGATTCGGAGTCAGACGGATTTCTGATGACCGTCAGAGTTTCGCTCATTCCTGACGGTTTTTGGTGTTTCCCTGTAGGTGCGGCTGCCTGGCTGACTCACTGATTACTCATTTCTCTCACATGAAGCTAATTACCACCAACAGGCTGTGGGATCTGCTCAGCTTTTCACTCATCACCACTTCATCAGCTCACTTTGTGGCGTCTTGTTATCTGTTTGGGTTTCAGTCTCCATTAAAGCTGCTTTCTGGTCACCTTGGAGGCAGATGGCGGCCATTTTTGGCCCCTGGACTGCATTCAATATAAATTTATTCCTCCTAGCACAAGTGGTTCATCCAGATGGAGACTTTTTATTTTTAATGTGGGCAACATTATTACCAGATCTTGCAACAGAAAATGTTGGTTGCAGCTCAAAGCATTCTTGTATTGCCCTGTGAGGAATGGCAGCTGTCCAGTAGCTTTATACGTTTCAATAAAAGTTACCTAAATCTTGTTTCTGTTGCTTAGAAATAATAAAAACTGATTTATTATTTCTTCTAAAGAGACAAACCTGAAAAACTCTCTTTCTGATAATTCATTCTGATTTGACGTGGCATAAAGTTAGAGGTAAGACTTGAAAACTGAAGTTCTTAGATGTTCTGCATGCATCCTCACTGAATTGGAGAGGTTTCAGAAAACCTGCAGGTATAAAAAATGACAGAAGCACACCACACTTTTCAGACTTTAATTGTAAACAACTTAGTATGAATAATTTCCCCACATTTCACAGTTGTGCAGCTACTTTGAGTCAGTCTGACCTAAAATCTACATGAATAAAGTGAAGTTTGTTGTGTAGCGTGATGCAACATCAGAAAGTTTAAGGGGTGTGAAAACGTTTGTGCGTCAGATTTTAGAGGCATTCTAGTCTAAACAGAGCTTCCATTTAATCTCAATCTGGTTGGAAAATGGTTCATTTTGCTGAATGAAGACATACACTAATATTAAGGCGCAAACACACACACACACACACAAAGAGTATTCTTAGAGGTGGTTAAATAATGCCATGTTTCCCCAACAAGGATATTTCTCTCCTGCTGCTTCTCATGTTGTGCTTGATTGATGGGGTAATTTACTAAAATATCACACACACACAACAGCAAAACACAAAGTAAACAGTAACACACACACACCCCAACCAGTTGATGGTGCTGTTTTAGGATTATTTTGCCCAGGAAGCTTAAGGCTAAACTAGCTATCCGGTATCACCATTTCCAGTTTAGTGGAAGGAAAAACTCTTGCTTCATTTCAAACCGCCTCCTCCTGTCTTTTTCTCCTACTCCCAAAGCGCTGGAAGCCCTTAGAAAGGCCCGGCAGCGCTCTGTGGAGTATTTTCTGTTTGGTTGTGTACTGAACACATCATGCATAATGAGTGAGCCGCCATGTGTTCCTGTGATTTAGGGTTCAGTAACAATAACTCATTAACCTCTAACCTCTGTGATTAAACGACTGATTGAGCAGCAGACCATCTGCACAGCTGACCTCGAGTGGCAGCAAAGCCCTGAGCTATTCACCGCCGACTCCACTTATCTGCAGCAAACCGCTCTGAACCAGCAATCACCTCAACAGGGTGGAATTATGCTAATAATGTAGCAATAAAGCTTTTAATCCAGCAGGAAACTGAGACTCCAGGAAGTCCTGGTCATGGCAGCGTGAAACAGTTTAACATCAGGATAAAGTCTGAAACGACACAATTACACATCCAACTGCAACCCAATACCAACGCTTAACAATATATAGTTCAATTAAACAAAACAGGTCAATTAAACAAAACAGGTCAATTAAACAAAACAGGTCAAATTGGAGCTGAAACGACAATAAAATTTTGGAACTATCATCAATAATGTCTGTCATGATAAATTTTGCTGGATGATAAATTATCTCAGAAGTTATTGTGATAAATTATAATATTGTTGTTTTGAGTCATTTTTTGAAGGAAAATTTTGATCACAGACACTTCATAATTCAACTTATTTGTGGTTTATTTATTTTGGATATTTAAAATGTCTTCCAGTTCCATTGTTAAATACAATTAATATAACTAATTTGAACAAATAATATCTAAAAGAAACAGTGAAAAAAAATCCATAAAAATTGAAATAAAAATCTCCTAAAACAATGTGAAAAAATAAAATTTGAAAAAAAGAAAAAAGAATTAATTTGTAAAAGAAAAATTAAAAAATAAAATCTAAAAAGGTGAAAAAAGATCTCAATAAATTAAAATAAAAATCTGAAAAGAAAATGAAATTGTAAAAGAATTTGGAAAAAAAAGTGAAAACATTTAGTCTGAAAAATAAAATGTATCGAAACAAGTAAAAATAAAATCTGACAATAAAAAAAACATAAATGGATTGAATATTTCTAAAACAAAAAATTTAAATAAATAGCAGATTACATAAATGTAGGTTCAACTATTGGATACACATCACAAATTACCCTCAAAACATTTTGTAAATCATTTTATTCAAATTTCAGTTTGAAACATGTTCTTTGTTTGCCCCAATCCTAAAACAAATTTCTTCCCAGAAAAGATAGTGAGATTTTTTGTCAGGTTCAAAACGTTTGTTCGCTGAATAAACACCAGAGAACAAAACAACAGGAAACACATAAAACACTTACATAATGTTCATGTTGAAACAGCAGCATGGCTGAATGTGTGTGAGCTTTATCTAACAGTGGACACTTTAATTCAGGCCAAAAGATGCAATGATGCAAAACCTGGAGGGTCACAGAAACTGGAGCCAATAAGTCATTAACACATTCAATTATCATAAATATGTTTTGTTATCATTAACTTCAAAATACCCAAAATGACTCAGTTATTATGTATAAATTAGTCTGCTTCATGTTGAGTTAATTCAAAGTGAAAACTAATTAATTCTACATTTGTGGGTTAAACTGTAAGAAAATCTGTGGGACAATGAAAAAGCTTGGAGTGGTTCAGTCCAGAGGTTAACCTCTTCCTTTTCCTCCCCAACAAGAAAAGGTCAGAGGTCATGATACAAATGAAGGAGTGTAGGAAAGAGGGATGAAAGGAGAAATAGCAAAAGGATGTAAGTAAGGAGGCCGGACTGATTGGAGCCCAGATGTCTAATAAGGTCCATTTATAACCCAGAGACAGGTGAGTGGTTCACAAAAGATGTATTTTCTTTGCAATGTTTTAATGTTGAGTCTAATCTTTCCAAACCAAGTCGTCACAATAGTTTGTATGAATTATCTACATTGAAAGCCTGATTGTTTTCAGCTTTTTCTACTTCAACACTTTTTCTTCTTCCCGTCAGCCTATCTTCTCTGCTGATCCACCATAACAAGGCGTTCCTTCCTGCTGTGTTTTACTTCAAGCTATGAAGGTGACGCTAAAGCAGCAACAGAGACCGGCTCTGTTTCTGCAAGGTGCGGGTGTGTGTTTTCACTGATATGACAGTGATGCAGAAATAAGCTCAGAAATGTGTGCGTACGCTTGGCGGGGGGGTAAATTCCTCTCCGCCACTTTAAACCCGCCTCGCTCTGCCCTGACAGCCAATCAAAACAGGAGTAAATCACTGCAGGATGTAAAAGCGGTGCCAAAGAAAAGGAACAGTTTGTGAATTTAAATGTTTTCTGGACGTTTTTGGGCTCGGAGATTGATGGAAAATATAATTTAGTTTTATTTAGCAGCAAGAGATTAAATTAGCTCATTTAAAGAACGGACATCAAGCTTTTTTTTAGATTTTCTGTTGTCAGGCATCATTTTACTGTAAAGTCCAACTGATAACTAGGTCAGAAAACATTAAATGGTTCTGGGACAAAAGCATGTTTATGTTTTACTCATGATTATTTTAGTAATGGAGTATTCTACTGATTGTTTTATTGATTATTCTGATGATTAATGGCATCAGCTAAACCAAGCTTTGAGTGTTTTGATTTTTTGAAGGATGTCGGTGTTTCAGTGAGCATTTTAACCAGAGCTAACCACTTTTGTCTGTCAGTTTAAAGCCGAGAGTCAAGACCCGCCCGCTCAGGTGACAACACATATGGAGGCCTGTAGCGGCCAAAATGCTTCAGACACTCACTGATACACATTACTGAACTGGACATGGCCTAGCCGCTACAGCTACACATTGAGTTCTACGCAATAAGCTAATTCTGAGAGATTCCACATTTTTCTGTATTGGTTAAAGTATGTAATTATGTCTTCTTCTGCATCGTAGAAATCACTACTTGAGTCTAAAAAGTAAACACACCTTCTGGGTTTTAGCACATAAATAAGTTCTGCATTTATTAGATTAAACAGATATTTAAATCTTACTTCTAATGTCAAAAATTTACATCACATATTCATCAATGTTTATTAGAGCAGTGGAGCGATGTCGTCAAATATGGAAAACTGAAAAACTAAGTACACCAAATCTCCAGCATTTCTAGAGAGTATACTTTCTTTTTTAAATGACTGTAGATGGAAGCTGAACAAAATGAAGTTTTTATGTTTCACATTATAAAGCAGAGCTGCTGAGACAGGAAGGAGATTGTTTTTTTTGGGACCTAAATTACCAGAGACCCGGTCTGCTGAGATATAACCGATCCGTGAAACTCAAATCATTCCAGTCCCACCTTTTAACGTCAGAACCAGTTACCAAATCATAGCACATACGTTCCTGACTGATGCACTTCAATATTCTATTACATATATTACGGCTTATAGGTAACTAAAACCCCAAAATAATCGAGTCCTACCACAAATATAAGTATCAGACTTACTTTATTAACTGTATTTATGCCTACCTTTAACTACTACCAACACAGGCCTGACAATAATCTTAACTAAAGCTTAATACACAACATGTTTCTGAACCCAACCCTAAAAACAGGATCAGTCGCATTAAGTCCCCATAAGGTCCATCATTCTTCATGTCCTCAACATGCAACATAAACAAGTACGCGCACACACACAGTAAAAATGTAATTAGACGTGTATTGATGATTTTAACAATGGAACTTGAGAAAATGTGAAGAACACTGTCTTAAAATGTGATTTAAAAACTTAAAATGTGATTAAGAACCCTGAAATAAACTTTAATTTAATTTTAATCGAGTCCCAGCACTAATAGTAATACGTCTGGACCACTAGTTGGCTCAGAAAGCAACAGGTCATGCTAATCAGAACTATGAAACGCTGTTGGGTCCAAACACACAATCTGGTTTTCATTTCAACATCTTAAACGTCTATGCCTAAATGATTCTAGTTTCTGATTGATGCTTAATGGAGTGAATGCGAGACTGACTCGATTCGGAGACGCTGCGGTCCTGACATCAAAGCCGCGGTCCTGCTGGTACCGGGCAGCACCAGCGCACCAGGAGGCTCCCATGCATGCAACACGCTGCGCTCCACGCTGCGAGCTTATCTCTGATCCATCGCCCTTCCTGGAGTTTCAATCTGATCAAAGTTTCAATCCAGCAGTAATGGAAAGCACCTGCATTCATTCAGGTATTTAGACTAAAACAATGAGGAGATGTGGATGAATGGGTGAGCAAAACACAGGAAAATGAAAGCATGAATAAACATTATAGTATTCAGAAGTAGCATTCAGGATAGAATCACTGAAGATCCAATATAAAGGTCAAATGATGAGATGGAGATGAAGAAAAGGACTGAGGAGAAAATGGCTGAAAAGGTTCATTTCCGCTCAGGCGAATTAAACAAAACCAAACAGGATTTACAGGAGCAGAGCTGCAAAAATTTTAAAAATGCAAAAATGTGCAGTTCCAAATAAATATGAGTACAAATACTTCATAAATGAACATAAATAATTAAATGCAGAGAAAATACAACTATTGATGAAGAAGTCTGGTCCAGTAATGACTGACTTTGGTTTTTAATAACTCATCTATCTAGGCTACTGTATCAATATTTTGTCACCGACCAGAAAGCGGTGTTTGGCTCTGAGCCGAAATCCACCCACATTACAGAGAAGATTGCATTGAACCTGCACTCGGCTGAGTAAAGATGTTTTTCCTACCGATAGTCCAGTAAACCCAGTTCGATTGGGAACAAAACCACGACATTTGTCCTATTTTCAGCCAAACTAAACAAACCCTCTGAGCAACCTGTTCCCCTCCTGGCCTGTGGGGGCGCTGCACCAAGAACCACTGAAGGAAACAACACAAAAACCTCTGAAGACGCTGAGAGCAACTTCCTTCTTCACCAGATGGAAACAAGATGGAGGCGTCAGATTTTAGTGTTGGAGAATTTCTCTTTAGTCTTTGGCTGAAGACCAGGAGCCATTTCTACTGCTAGCGCTAGGCTAGCACGTTAGCCTAGGTTGTATTTTTGGTGTGGTCTCTGGTCCGCTTGGTGTTCACATTCAAACCAAACCAGAGTTCACTTCAACCAACCCAGTCGAGACCAAAGAACCAAACTAAAAACTTTTATCATCCAGTTTTGGTAGAAAAAGAGAAACAATAAATCATGCAAATGGAAATTGTTGAGCTCGCTTCAAGCTATCAGGCGATTAATTGATTTATTGCAACACACCTATGCACTGATTGCAGATTTCTGGCCAATCACAGATTGCCAATCTTTAAAAAGCCAAACCTGCCGTTTCCGATTTTGGTCGTTACTAATTTTCTTTGTCTGAAATGTCGCTAAATATAGCAATAAATTCACTGAGTTGGCAACAGTGGGGTGACTATTGCTTACTGCAAATGTAAATATCCAAAATAAATAAACAAATCAATAGGAACAACAAATAAAATTAATTTTTTGGACTCTCAACAAAACTGCACTTCAAAAAAAGGTTTAGTTGAGACCAAAGCACCAGACTGAAAACTTTTATTATCCAGTTTAGGTAGAGACAGAAAATCAATAAATGATGCAACTGTTAATGATTGAGCTCGTTTTGATTTGTCATGTGATTAATTGAATTATCAATTCAATTAATAAGTCATTGTTTATTGTGACAGGTTGACACTGATAACAACACACTAACAGACTTGGTTAGCAGCCATTCTGGGTCAGGGTTCAGTTAGTTCTCCAACAAGGAGCTGAGAAGTCAAAGTATTTGAGAGAAAAAGACGGAACGCAGAAAGTTTCCTCTGGTTTCCTTTCCCAGGATATTAATGAGGAAATGACACACACACTTGTAAAGAGAAAAAGAAAGAAAGAGAGGAAGAAGCAGGAGGGAGTGAGGTATGTACGTTTTTGTGATTAATCCCGCATTGAGTTGACTCCGCTGGGATTTCCATCAAAAGAGGGATTTAATTGGCGTTCTGTCCCAAAACGTTAACCTTCCTCCCCCCAACAAGCCGCTTTCTCTCCACCATCCTGCTGGTGGTTGGGGGGTTACCCCTGGAACACACACACACACACACCAACTCACACACACTCTGAGAATTACTTTCAGATGTGCAAGAAAAGCACAAGAAGGTGAGTTTGCCCCATCCAGTCACACATTCTTATATAAAACACGTTTTATTGCCAACTTAGTTCTTTTTCTGTCCTAAATGTAATTTTCAGTTTTGATACTAGGCTTTATAATAAAGTTATCACATTAAACAATAATATTGTTGTTTTGAGACCATTTTCAAATAATATAATGAAAATGGCATAATAAGAAAATATTCTCCAAGGTCAGTAAACTTTAAATTCTAATGAACAATTAACTCTGGAACTGGAGGACATTTTAACTATCCAAAATAAATAAATAAAACAACAAAAACAACAAATAAAATTAATTCTGAAGTCTATAAACAAAATCGTCCTTCAATTTTTTTTTATTTAGACCAAAACATCCAGTTTTTTATTTTACTGTTGACCTTTTCTCTCAGAATTTTGACTTTAAGAATTCTATAAAAATTTATTATTCTAACTTTTTTCTCCTTTATTTCTGGGTTTCTGTGTTGACTTTGGTGAACTGCGATATGAAGGCGAGCTGTGTTCGTTCTCTCGTTGTATTTTAAATGTAACTTTTTTCCTCTCCTTTTGTTGAAAAAACAACAACAAAAAGGGGCTGGAACTGGTGCATTGTATTGCATTTTTTTGTCAGAATTATATTGTTACAGAACTTCCCCCAGTGCATAATCAGCCTGGCGGGCGCCAGGCTTTACTTGCCCCCCCGCCAGGCTAAGTATTGTTTGTTTATAGTAATTATTTTGGAAACCAGTAACAGTGATAAAAAAGACAGATTAAAGAGTCTTTTTAGTTAAATCGTTGGAAACTATTTTAAAATTTCCACAAAAACACACAAGTTTTCTAGTGGAAACCCAATAAGTGTATATGTACAGTAAGAATTATATACTATAATTTGTTTGATTGGCTTTAATAAAATATTAGAAAAAACAAAACATGTTTTTATGTCTTTATGACCTGCAGGCTGTACCTGATTGACCCCCAGCGACGGTTTGGGCATTTTCTGGGAGATTTATTTGCTTTTTTATGGGTAAAACTGCCAGCTGAGAATGTTCCTGCCACATGTGGTGAAGGTGTTTGGTTGCTCTGCTGCGGCGGCGGCGGTCGGACCGGAGCCCAGAGACCCATCCAATGTCCTGCAAAGAAGCGCTGGGCTTCTCCAGTAAAAATGAGGAATAGTTTCACCTCACCATTTGTTATTTCACCAACCAGTTAGCTAAATCATCGACTGGACCGGACCGGTACCACATGGCTGAGGAGCCCACTCCAATCCGTCAGAGAAAATTAACAACACCAGCAAAAATTTATCGACCTTGCATGCGTACAGTCACAGGTGGAAGTAACCTATGAGGTTTCTGCTGCATAAATATAACGGAGCAGAGAGCAAATGCTCCTTCTGCGCGACAAAATGACTTTTTAACCTTATAACAGGTAAAGAAGTCGAAGGTGGAAATTGATGCATCTCCAAACACAACTCATTAAAATATGGACCAGTTTACAGCATCCTGCAAAAAGCAATCAGGTACACTCAAATAAAAAATCTGACTTCTTTCTGGCGTTTTTTTCATGGAGTTCTGACTTTGAATTCAGAAATTTGACTTTTGTCTCAGATTTTCTACTTTTTTTTCTAAGAATTTTGACATTTTTCTGCCACTTTTGTCTCAGATTTTTTAGGGTTTTTTCATAATTCTGAATTTTTTCTCAGAATTCTGACATTGTACTTGGTATTCTGACTTCTTCCCTCTTAATTCTAACTTTTCTTCTAAAACTTTTGACTTGATCTGAGAATTTCAAAATTTTTCACAGAATTTTGACTTAAATTTCAACATTCTGATTTTTCTCTCTGATTTTTTAGTTTTCTTTCTCATAATTTTAACTTTTTCCTTAGAAATCTGACTAAGAATTCTGGCATTATTCTCAGTTACTTTTTTCTTCTTAATTCTGACTTTAAACTCAGAAGTTTGACTTTGGACCACTGAGCAGCAGTCTGGTCCTGGTTCAGCCCAGGTAAGCCTCCAGTAGCCCGTGTGTCGGATCCATCTGGATCTAGAGGTTCTGACTCCACCCTGTGTCCACTCCAGGTGAAATTCCCCAAAATTTTTTAAAGGATTCTCCTTGGGCTGTGTTATTATCCCTGTTGCCGATGGACCTATTCCTATCACACCTTGTCCTTCCACTCAACTTTCAATGAATATTCTCACTTTATATATAATTTAATATTCTAATTTTTGAGATGACTTGCATAAGGACATTTTGCCTTTTGCTTGTAAATCAGTATTTTTTGTTTAGATGGAATCTATTCACTCATCTAATCGCCTACTCTCATTAAAGTAGTTTCTCTGGTGTTTAGGTGTAAAAATATTGTAAAGATTCTGTGTTTTAGTTCTGCTCGGGTCCATATGGTTATGTGTATTTGTTATAAGTGGCATTGTGATCCTTGTTGTTATGTGTCTTGTGTTATGGGCTTCCCCTGTCTGATTCTGCTGACTCCCACTCGCATGTGATAAGCCTGTCATGTGGGCGGGGGATCGGTGGAGCGGCAGTACCGGGACCGGAAGTAGAAAGAGTTAAGAGCGGGGTTAGCAGAGTTAGCAGTGAAGCTACCAATAAACCCTGTTCGGCGGGACTACAGCTGCGGTGTTCGCGTCATTACAATATCAACAAACATAAACCACTAAAATTAATATTTTATAAAGAAATACACATATATATATATATTATTAAATGTGTTCTAGGTGAGGTTCAACTGTGAATTTAGCTGTTCCTGGAGTAGCATTTTCATGTTAGCATACAGCAATAAACTGTGTTTTCTGCTAACGTCTCCTCATAAAACATTCATTCAAGAAATTGTTCGGCTACTGACTAAATATCATGTTTAAATTTAAAAGTCTGCAGTGTCCAAACGCTAACAGCTGCTGTTACTGACCTGTGATACGGAGTTGAGATGAGACTCACATTGAAGGCTGTCCTCTTCTTCTACAGCTCTCCTCTGCACCGCCAGCGCGAGAGGCGCCCTCTGGCGGCAGGAACAAGTTCACGGTTTTATTCATTTACTTGATTCAAACCCTCTGCAGTGACAGAAGTTGGATTTCAAATCCAGGACCTGTACTAAATAAAGAGTAACTCTGTAATCCAGATAACAGACAGAAATTTTCCACTTGTTAATTTTAAAACCAGCAGTTAATTAACTTTCTAGATTTATTTACAGCAGTGTTTAGCTCATATTTAAGTCTGACTTTTGTTTCTGTGTTAAAACAATCTAAATGCAAATTGTGGGAATGTATTATTCATTCCATTGTTTCTACATTATTCTGTGTATTTATTGTTGCTGTATTCTCTGAGCCTCCTGCTCCGTTTTCAACATTTATCCTTCAGGTTCCCATCGGGACTGAATGATTTTGGATTCCTCCCCCACATGTCTAATAAAGCATATTTAATTAAACAATTGCCTTAATAAAATTCTGCACATGTGGTACCAAAGCATGTTTTGCTGCATTTTAATAACTTGTAGAATGTTTGCTTTTAAAACATCAGCTTCCATATATTTTTATCACCATGTATTTTGTTTTTAAAACTTCATCAGGTTAAGACTGCAGACACAAAACAATGAATTTAGTGGATAGGGGAGTGTTTCTCATTCTGCACCATCTTTACAGCCAAAACAAACCAAAACTCATTATTTTTTGTTTTATTTAATGTAAACACAGCCTGGAAACACATTCTTCTTCCTGTTTGTGATCACAGAGTAAATATTGAGCCAACTAGAGGAAACCTGAGCTATAGTCCTGCTTATAAAATGTCTGTTTCTGTTCATGAAGTGAGAACAAACATTTATTGTTTTCTTTACAAAAGCCAATTAAATGTATAAGCAGCAAAGAATGACAAGAGAGATGAACATTAAATGTTGCATGAGCAGATCTCTGCAACCAATGTTTTGTTTCGTTATCATTTTAAAGACATTAATAAATCTTTATAGAGGTCATGAAAGGTCAACCAATCCCTACCAATAGTATCAATGGATTGGGTAATGACTACTCAACAGAAGATACAATTTATGAACAATTGATTCAATTATTGTTGAATAACCAACTGATTCTGGTATTTTCTCCCAACTTTTACTGTCGCCAATCTTTCAGACTGAGTGCCATAATTTGCTGACAGCTGACATAAATGGCTTGCGTGTGTGTGGGGGGGAATCAATTTCACAAAAGTTCAAAAGACAAACAAATAGATTCAAAAACACATAAATGTCTATATTTCAGTATGTTTTACTTTGTTTTATAAAGACATGATATAGTTGGTGTTAGTTATAGTTTTTCAAGGAACACTGTTTATCCACTGCATTCCTGAGACATAGGGAAGCATGATTGACAGCGCAAAGACCCGCCTCCTGGCTCTGATTGGTTGTTTTTAGTTGACACTGGGAAAAGGCAAAGTAGCTGAATTTTTTCACAGATTATCTGTCTCATTCTGTCACAAAATATAATTAAATGACAATAAATGAATCCTGAATAGTGAGCTTCAACAAATTAGTAAAAAAAACATGTTTATATTTTATAAAAGTTGACTTTAATGGTCAATATTTCAGCTCAGATTCATACAGGAATGAATGAGGTTCACTTTAATGACAAATGATTAGTTGAGGTTTCCTCCTAACATAAAATGGATGCTTCAATGTTTTAGCATGTGTATTAGCCTCCAACCAAGCGTCTTTGAACGTGACGTCACGCTCTTCCGCCATGACGGATATCAAAATAACCAATGCTATGCTAGTTAGCTCCTTTAAAGCTAGTAGAAAACACGACGGCTGGTCGCCTAATATCGCTGACATTTAACTTATTTCTCTGTAAAAAATGGACAAACTGACAAAGATAGAAACCAAATTTGTCGTAAACCTTCTGATGAGGAAAGAAAATAGCGATGGATAGCAGTTGTCCGCCAGTCGTAAAATGGCCGCCCTGGGTGTGTTTACAGATGTGCAGGGAACGCTTTTTACAGGGTAAGGGGATTAACGTTTATATACTTCATAAGTGAGATTAGTAAATGCAATCAACTATTGCATTATGGAGAAGGCTTGTGTCTTATTAGTAACTGTGCAGGGCAGTGGATTAAATATGTCAGCAGAGGACGCCAAGGAATATTTATTCTCTTTTTTTCAGGCAGTTGGTGTAGTACATACTGTATATAGCCTATATATGTTTTAGGGCGGCCATCTTGGAACGGTCGACCGCTCCACTCAGCCTTATAAGTTTGACAGGAGCAATGACGTATCAGCGCATTTAATCAATCATAACTCGCTAAATACTGATCAGATTTTCACGATTTTTTGGTGTAAACCCTATTCAAACAGCTAACATAGCTACATTTTAAGGAAATGTATTTTTAAAAGTATTTTTTAATTGATTGATACATGGTTGAGCATATTTAAATTAGTGGGGAAAACAGACTGGATTCGGAATAGAATATTTTGATATTGATGTATGAAGAGCATTTTACAAAGCATACAACCAGTCATATTTTTTTAAATATATTATTCAGTAATATCAATACATATTTATATAAATAAACAAACACAAAATAATACAATCAGAGAAACAAAGATCATAAAATAATGGTAAATACTGAATAATATGTATTAAGCTATACATATTTATATGCACACCTGCATGTTATCTATACAGGTTTTATTCATGTTTTGCAGCCAAGGAGTTGTAGCTTAGAGAGATTCAGCAGCTCAGATTCATCCTGTGCAGTCAATCCGTCTCTCCTTAAAGACATTTCCCACTTCTTCCTCACATCGTGTCTTCATGAAACCTTCAAAACAAAAACAGGAGCTATTTTACTACTAGGGGTGGGAAACCCCAGGCCTGGAGGGCCGGTGTCCTGCAGCCTTTACATGTGTCTCTACTTCAACACACCTGAGTCATATAATGAGTTCATTAGCAGGACTCTGGAGAAACTGACTGCACTTAGCAGGTGATTCAACAATTTGATTGAAACGTGTTGAACCTGAGAGACATCTAAGAGTTGCAGGTCACCGGCCCTCAAAGACCTGGATTGCCCACACCTGCAGACTGAAAGAATTACATTACATATAAATAACAGTCTTTTTTCACCTTATGTCGCGTAATCTATATGAATGTTAGGGAATAATTAAAACTTTTTAAGATTTACAATGTCTCAGTTGGCCTTCATAGCGGGGACTGAGCCCCAGTATTACACCAAGCACTATAGCTAATATTAGCTTTCATTTTGCCGGTGGACATAAATATAGTATAGTAATATTCTATTCACAAAATATAAATGGTAATATATCCATCTTTTTTGTGAAACATTATCCCCTAGATCTCACATCAGTAGTCCATCGATCTGAACAAAAATATCCGGCATTGCTGAGGCTTCTGCTACAATCGATAGTAGCCACACAGGCTCACCCGCTAGAAGGAAACAAACGCACCCAGCACAACACTTTCATTCTATTGGCTGAGAGGTTGCTAGGCGACTCTGCCAAGAAGACAGTTCCATATTTTGTAAGCGAGCAGAGATTAAGTGTGAGCGCAAGGAGAAGTTTTGAGTACAAGCTTTACAAGTTTTGAGAAGAAAGACATGAAAATGAAAATGTGTACTCTTGTGATTGTTACAGTTTTATGCTTTGAGGCTTGTTGTGTATTTTGCAGTTATTAATAAGTTTTCATCTGGACACAACTAATTTCCTAATTTAAACACCTGATTTACTAATGATCTGTCAGAGTTGGTGTGTGGGTCACCTTTTTTTGGTTTTTAACACACCAAATTCTGCAGCACATCTACATGTTACGGTCGTCAAAGTCCAGCTAGCATAAATGACCTGACTGTCCGTTACTACTTTTATTTGTTTATGAAAACCTTTTCCTGATCTTATTATCTAGTTGATGTAGTGTTGACAATTAGTAGCAAAGCACTGGGTCTCTTTATCTTTAACATAGCACACATACATTTAAGATTTAGCGTGTTGTGTTGACTGCTTGACAGATAAAACCAATGCTAGTTGGCTAGCAGTTTTTTGGATTGTTGCAATTCTGGCAAAAAAAAAAAAAACTTGGAAAAATGATCTCTTCGTTCAATACTTCCATCCCTCATTTCTGGTCGTGGTAGTTGTAAAGAGTCAGTAGAAAGACCTGCACTATCTGCCCAGTAGGTGGCAGTGTGTGGAGGGACAAAAGAAGGTTTGAGGATGCTAATGAGTGTTAAGCTAACTGGTTCGCTGTTGTTGTCTTGAACCACCAAACGTCTTTGTGGCGTCATTAAGGAAATGATTTGTTCTGAGTGACTGCAGGTAACCTTCATCATCTTCCTCATCTTCAGAAACCTCTCACACAATAGCAACCCCCATGGTTTGTATTTTACAGCTACCTACTGTTTTGTGCAAACAGCAATGCCAACATGTGATGCACAGAAACATTTTATAAAACTCTGTGCGCACAAACAATCACAGCCACACAGGCAAACACACAATAATAGTCCATAAAAGCCTTTTAGGATGCTCAGGAGAGCCCAGCTTTAAGACCTGCTTCCTGTTTTCTCCCTAACACTTAACATTTCAGGACTATTGCTCTCTCTCTGTGTGTGTGTGTGTGTGGGTGTGTGTGTGTGTGTGTGTGTGTGTGTGCGTGTGTGTGTGTGTGTGTGTGTGTGTGTGTGTGTGCGTGTGTGTGCGTGTGTGTAGAGTGAGTTTCCTCCAATATAGAGCACAATTAACGAGCTCTGTTCCCTGGTAGCTGCCAGCTTGAATGGAATGGTTTGAGTTAAGAGGAAAAACGGTGTGAAAACAAAGCAAGTCCAAGAGCTGACAGCAGGAGCCAAACTATTGAATAAGCATCATTTCCACTACAGTAACACGCTGTATTTAATGCAACACTTGCGCAGCAATGTAAATCCTTTCTTTCATTGAATACTCTGATTTGGTAACTTTCAGAGCAGGAAAAACCCGCCTGGCTCTTGATGCTGTTGGGTCATGATTCAGTCAGACTTTTGATGCGTATTCTGCTTTTCTCTGGAAACATGGCCGACGGGTTGGCATGGAAACAGGAAGAAGAAATGTCCTGATTACCGGTGAGGAGACACAACGTCTCATCACACAATGTTTAGTTTAGACTAAGCTCCAGAGTGATTCATGACATTTTCATCATTAGTTATCATTGGAGACTATTCAGCCACAACTTTTCTGTATTCTGTAATCTGCTGATCATTTACTGTAACATGTTGGTTAAATCAGCAGTCGAGTGGTATTAGGTTTACTCTCAGGGTGGCCTGAGAGATGACTGATAGAAAAATGTAACTGATAATATTTCCAGTAAGTTCAACTAAAGTCATGTCACTCAGTCAAATCAATATAAAAAAATACTTTTGGGTAAATATGGCAACTAAAGCCCATAATTATCATAACCAACACAAAATGAAAGGAGATGCTGACATAAATGAGTAAAAACTATTCCTACGGCTCCATCATTCCCACCAGGCCTAGGTTTAATCCAACTGCAGTCCGCCTTAAACCGACTCCATACCGCCTTAAACCAACTCCATTCCGCTTTAACTGACTCCATTCCGCCTTAAACCGACTCCATTTCGCCTTAAACCGACTCCATTCCGCCTTAAACCGACTCCATTCCATCTTAAACCGACTCCATTCCGCCTTAAACCGACTCCATTCCACCTTAAACCGACTCCATTCCGCTTAAATCGACTCCATTCCATCTTAAACCGACTCCATTCCACCTTAAACCGACTCCATTCCACCTTAAACAGAGTCCATTCCGCCTTAAACCGACTCCATTCCATCTTAAACCGACTCCATTCCGCCTTAAACAGAGTCCATTCCGCTTAAACCGACTCCATTTCGCTTTAAACCGACACCATTCCGCCTTAAACCGACTCCATTCCGCTTAAACCGACACCATTCCGCCTTAAACCGACACCATTCCGCTTAAACCGACTCCATTCCGCCTTAAACCGACTCCATTCCACCTTAAACCGACTCCATTCCGCTTAAATCGACTCCATTCCATCTTAAACCGACTCCATTCCACCTTAAACCGACTCCATTCCACCTTAAACAGAGTCCATTCCGCCTTAAACCGACTCCATTCCATCTTAAACCGACTCCATTCCGCCTTAAACAGAGTCCATTCCGCTTAAACCGACTCCATTTCGCTTTAAACCGACACCATTCCGCCTTAAACCGACTCCATTACATCTTAAACCGACACCATTCCGCTTAAACCGACTCCATTACATCTTAAACCGACTCCATTCCGCTTAAACCGACTACATTCCGCCTTAAACCGACTCCATTCCACCTTAAACCGACTACATTCCGCCTTAAACCGACTCCAGTCCGCCTTAACCTGACTACTGAATCTACCAGACTATCAGATGAAAAACATCCTACAGTAAATGTGTTGGTCTGTCACATAAAGTCCAATAGAATACTTTGTAGCGTAACACAAAGTTTAAAGGGTGTAACTAGTTTTACAAAGTGAACTAGATGTCAAATCAAAACATTGAGAAGACGAGGTCAGTCTTGCAGCCAAACAGAACGCCAGATCAGGTCTCCCCTCTACGGAGAGACAAAAACATAAAGTTAACGGTTAAAATAACAGCGAATATTGCAAAATGCAGAGTAGTAGGAGAAGAAAGTGAGGAGAAGTTGGACTGCATCTCATCATAAACTTAAAGGGTCAGCCTCCAGGTGACCTTTGGAGTCTGGTGGAGTTTCATAACCTTCATCATTCCTTCTCCTCTCTGTGTTTCCTCCTGTTTCTCTCTCTGACCTCTGACCCCCATCATGTGATGACTCTCAGAAAACCCAGCAGTGTTTAAACACAGAGGCTGCCTGGCTGGCCTTCAGTAGCTCTTCAGCTTGGGGCCGTGAATGAAACCGCCGGCAACATAATGACGCCGAGGAATGTAATCTTCCACTAAATCCTCTCCTATAAATTCACTTAAACAATACGTGACGTGTTTTTAGCATTATCTGCTTTTCTGAGCTGCTCCTGTAGCCAAATGGAAGAAGAAAGCAGCGCACGGGGACGCGCTGTTTGGCTAACCGCTGTTTGTTTGTCTTTCTAGGCACCGTCCTCGGCTCTAAATGATTTATTTGACTGCTTCGCAGCACTCAGCTCCGGTTTCTGGAGGCTCGGCCAACATAAACCTTGTCACAACTCTGAATTCCTGACTGAACTACAGCTTCCAGGCAGAGCAGCACCGGATCAGCGCCGCATAAATACACAACAAAAAACGAGCCCAGAGCGGCCAAACCTTCGCCTATTTGCTTGTACGTTTTGCTGAATCATCTGAATGCATGTAGCGACAGTGGAGAGGAAAAACTACGACCAGGAACACCAGAGTTAATCCTCCAAAAGTTATGAAACTTGACACATCTGTTGTAAAAAAGCACATATATTAATGTAACATCTGGCTCTGTGATAAAGCAGAGTAAACTGGGATTAACTCAAGTCAGACGAGCCTCTCTTGACAAGTACTGATGTTTCTGTCCCACTGTCATGCAAATTTTGAGGAAACTTTTACATTTCAATATCATATCTTTTAAAATACCAAGAGAAAAAAAGGACTGCAAAACTGTTCAGTTTTGTGCCTGTGGTAAGGCAGAGACCCACCAGTAGATGGCAGCGTTTGCTTTGTGTGGATTTATTCATCTGCTGTGTTTCTATCTCCTCTTTAGCTCGTCAATTTTTTCTCGGAAAAAACTAAAACTACCTGAAGTGAAGGTAAAAACATTTTTTTGCAAAATTGAGGAATTTATTTTACATTTTTCTGTTTCCATCAACTTTTTCTAATGTGATACTTTGAAATGTGCATAAAAACATTGATATAAACATGGCTAATGACATAAAATTAATTTATGGTGATGCTGCAGGAGCGAGAACCAAGTAATAATTAAGTACACATTAAATTACTTAATCTACATCAGTTACTATAAGTTAGCATTTAAAGACATTTAATAAATTGGCAAATAAACAAAATGTATTTAGAAATTTCCTATTTATTTATATGGTACATGTAATTCAAGATTTAGTAAAATACTTGATAAATTAATTCTCTAGTAAACAAGAAATAAACATTTATTTCACGGTATATGTAATTAATGATTTTTTAAATTATTTTGTCCCTTCTGGCCCTCCGTACACAGAGATGCGTCTCATCCTTTATCACTAGACAATTGTGATAAACCCATCACTCTCAGATTATAACATTTTAGCTCTTGTTTATGCCAATCGCTGAAACAGTGGATTAGGAACGATTATTAATGAATACCAATCGGTGTTTTTAAAGGGAAGATCATCAGACTGATTTTTGATAAGATTGATTATCGTAGCTTTATTGATAGTGACAGTTTTATTTTAATCCTGGATTTCTTTAAGGCTTTTGACTCACTGGAACACTGTTTTATTATAAAAACCTTAAAATATTTTGGCTTTGGGGAGAAATGTTGTGATATAATCAGATTATTTTGTAGTGATATAAGTAGCTCAGTTTCCCTGGGAACAAGTTTGACTCCGAGTTTTTCTCTGTCAGGAGGAATCGGGCAGAGCCGCCCAATTTCACCTAAATTATTTATATTAAACTATGGAGAGACATTAAAAACTGGTTGTCCCTTTAAACTGAAGCCATCCCAGAGATAACCATCACCCACATATTGATCACCTATGTTGATGACCTTGATAGTCAAATATCTGACATGGTAAATATTGTCTTCTTGCTTATTAAATATTATATAAGCTGCTGTAAATGGAGAGGTTTTACACCTTGTTTGGATTTTTTTCTTAACCAGTTTAAACTGTATTACGCCTCATTGAAACATTTGAAATCTGTTTCTGCAAAAAAGTAACTACTAGTATCTCTACTTTTCTTTAGTTTTAAATCTTGCTCTATTTTTATTTATTTGTCTTCCTGTTCCTGTTTTGTCTTTAGTCTTCGCCCCGTTCTTTGTCTTTGTTTCTTTTTTTCCTACTTATGTTGCAAAGTTGTTTGTACCTCAGCGAGTCTTTATATACAGTCTGTTTAATGAAAAACGTTCAGACGGATCGGGCTGACTGTGCTCCATTGTTCAGGTCTGGACCCTGAACTCTGTGACCGATTGCTTCTTGCTCCAGATTTACAGGTAATCCTTCAGATTATGTTTTATTTTCTCAACCTGAAGGCAGGAAGTCAGGAACCCTGCAGCCAGAAACACACGTTAAAAAGACGTTCACTCATTTATTTAACAATTTCTCCTTGAAGAAGCATAAAGTTGAGTTGAAGAAGTTTAGCCTGCAACAGAAATCCCGTCTCCGTTGATAAATTCTCGTGTTTCTCTGCATTACCTGAACTGATTCCTGCAGGCTGATTAAAGGACAGCCGATACCCTGACATCAGCGGTTGCCATGGCAGCTGATTAGCACAAATCACCCAGAGCCTGGTGGTCATTTCCTCGTTAAGTGTCTGGGGAGGCTAACATTACACCAATCACACCAAGGGAGATGCTACAAGCTAGCGGCTAACCGGGTCCAGACAGAGGCCCTCTGGTTCTGGTTCCCTCCTCAGGCTAACTGCTAGCTTAAAAACCGAAACGTTTTAACTCGGCGCCTCAAGCTGAGTGTGAAATGAAAGCAGAATAAATATCCAGGCCAAATAAACTCTGCAGACTTAAAACTATGGAGAAAATGAAGCGGCTGTCATAACATCTGCAGAAGGAAACATGTTTCTAAATGATTCTGGTTCCTCTTATCACACGCTGCTGATGTCAGGATGAAGAACCCACAGCGTGGAGATATGAAACATGTTTCTGGATGTGAATAAACTGAAAACATCAGTCTTCCCAGTATAAACTGGTTTCTCCCCTTCAGTGCATCCTCCTTTTCTGGGCTTTTCTATTAAATTTATATTAGTGTGATTTTCCAGCTCACATCATTTTATTGGTTGTATCTGGCTCTAAGCGAAACCATCGTTTTTTATCACTGCATGACGTCAAGTTTAAACAAGTTTGAAAACTGGGACTATGATTAATTCTGGCTCACAGACGTTTTTTATACATTTTCCAGGCAGAGAAGAACAAAATAAACATGTTTAATATTACAACATCACTGTTTTAAACACACTCTGTTGATAGACGGGTTTTCTGCACAATTAGGCAACTTCTCATGATTTCTGCTGCTTTTTGACTCGTTTAAAAGAAAATATGTTTATTGCAGATTGTTATTGCAACCAGAAAATCCTGCTGTCTGCAAAATATTCAATAGATCTGATCAGATCTGCTGTTTGCTCAGTTTTAATTTCAGAAATTGTAAATAGTTTGTTGTCCTTAATGCACAAATATGCAAACATTTTAATGAAATGATGATTTTCCACTGAACATTCCTTAGAACAGATGAAAACTGAACAATATTTCATACAGGGCTGAAACAAGCAGATTAATCTGTTATTTAAATAATTATAAACTAATTTACTAATCACCTAACTGTTAACTGGCAGAAGTTCATGAATAAATATGTAATTAGAAAACTAAATATTTAGTTAGCCAGATAAATATTTAGCTTGCTAACAAAATATTTAGCTAACTAAACTAATTAGTTAGTTTGTTAACTAAAATATTTAGTTTGGAACTGGGACATTTATGAATGAATTAAAATGAACTAACTGAGAAAATCATTAAAATTTTGAGATTAATTAGAATTTTTCAAAGCTCGTAAAGTTGAATTTTTTTACTTTGTAAATTTTCGGACATTTAAAAGCTGAAATGAGACTCAGCTGTTCTGTGGAAATGTGAATAAGGGAGTACGTTACTGCCAAAACTCAATTCTAAAAAAAACTAAACTTGGAAATCTTTGAGCTTCCAAACATCAAAAATTTGCAAAGACAAAAAATACAATTAGATTAGAATGAAAGATACAAAATTTGTTGACTTTCGTACATTTTACATTTTTTCATTTTGATAGAATCATTTTCAACTTTTCAATCTTGGAAATTTACAGTTTTTTTCTAGAAAATGTCTGAGATTAATCTTCAAATTCCTGAGTTTTTCTCACATTTTGAACCTCTTGAGTTCAGAAATGTCCTTGTTTTGCGTTTGTGGCCCCGCTGTCGTGAACAGACCCACAGTTTTGTGCTCTTGCTTTAACCGGCCGGAGGAACATGAGCAGCTGCTGCTTCAGATTTCATCTCTAATCTTCAGATCTTCTTACACGTCTGTTCCTGATCTACGTTCTTCTTTCTGTTCCCAGGAGAACAACAGCAAAATGTTACATATCTGATTTAAACATCCTGAGCTATTTCACTTTTATTCACACACTGAAAAAACTCAGACATGTTCATTTGTTTCCAGTTCAGAAATAAAAACAGACTCAACTGATCTCTAAAGTCGTCACAAGCGTAAAATTCCTCCCATTCTGTCCAGATGCATCTGTTTTTTAACTGCCATGTAACCGAATCTCAGTACAAACAACATGAATCCAACATTTGCATCAAAACGAGCAAACGTCCCAGTTTGAAGATGTTCAAACCCCAAAACACCAGCAGCCACACGAGCAGTGATTCATTGGGGCGGAACACAAATTCACACCACACTTTTCAGATTTTTAAAAACCTCTAACACGTTTCCTTTTACTTCACAGTCTTTACCGCTCTCTGTCACAATCCAAGCTTTTTATCAATAACTGTGGATTCATTTTTAGTTTGAAATCCGTGACGAGTCCTGTTCCATCCACTTTTCTCTTCACGCCTTATTTTTCATTTTTAAGCCCTTATGAGGAAGAAACTTGAAACTGCTGCCGGCCAGGCCGTTGCTAAGCAACCAAAGACATTTTGTTGGTTGATCGAGGTTCTGAGGTTCTGGTCGGTTCCCTGAGTTCGGGTTATTCTCCACACTCCACTCAATTATTTAAAATCCAATTAGCAGTTAGAATATTTAGTTAGAAAGCAAAATGATTAGTTTAGTTAGAAACTGTGACATGAATGAATGAATGAATGAATGAATGAATGAATGAATGAATGAATGAATGAATGAATGAATGAATGAATGACTTTCCTCTCGTTGCTGAATCCCTGCAGACGGACGCAGAGCGGCTCAGAAGAATCTCACAGATCTATAGATCTGCTCTTCTGTCCTCCCAAATATCACAAAAACAAACATGGAGAAAAATTTATAAGATTAACAACAAAAACTGAAGAGAAGAGAAAAATAATCCTCTGACTCACCTGGATATTTATTATTCTGTCGTCTGCAGCAGGTTTGTGTTTCTGCAGTTTGTTGGTCTAAATGCCTCCAGCGTTTCCATGGTTACCAAACTTTCCGTCTCAGAGGAAAGAAAAGTTTTAGTTGCTGCTGGGAAACAAACTGAGGGCGAAGACAGGGGGCGCTAAGGAGCCCGATCCCCGAGAAACAGGGTTACATCTGACAGAGGCGCTGGTCGGGTCGGGTCGGACCGGGTCGGGTCTCGGACCAGGTCGGGTCGGGTCTCAGAACGGTTCGGGTCTCAGACCAGGTCGGGTCTCAGAACCGGGTCGGGTCTCAGAACGGTTCGGGTCTCGGACCAGGTCGGGTCTCAGAACGGTTTGGGTCTCAGAACGGTTCGGGTCTCAGAACGGTTCAGGTCTCGGACCGAGTCGGGTCTCAGAACCGGATCGGGTCTCAGAAAGGGGTCGGGTCGGACCGGGTCGGGCCAAAATAAAACAACAGAAACAACAAATAAAATAAATGATAAAGTCTGTTAACAACAGGTTCAGTTGAGACCAAAAGCCAGACGGAAGATTTTACCGTTTCAGTCAGATAGAAATGAAGGAGTTTGTTTTAATGAACCTGATTTATTGATTATGGCGACAGATTATCGATGTGACAGATAATCTCAGAAACTCGTTTTCTCTCTCCCATGGCAACCAGAAACAACCAATCAGAGCCAGGAGGCGGGTCTTAGCGCTGCCAATCACCCTCCCCCTTTACTCTCTGCTACGCTGCAGCTAGCATTATATGTCACAAATGCTAAGGCTAGTTAGCACAGATGATAAACAGTTTTCCTGCAGCTGTTTCTCCATCAGTCGCACATTTAGCAGTGAGTACATGAGGATGATTGGCAGCGCTAAGCTGGCTCTGATCTGATTGGTGGAGGAGATCAATCTGGTCACAGAACCAACAGTTTGAACAAAAATCACATTTCTTATTAAAGTTTCATTCTGCAGCTTCAGTTTTTTACTTAAAAACCAAAAACATCTCAACGAGCATAAAACCGTTTTTAAGGAAATCATTTTGAATTTTGCAGTTTGCATCGACCTTTTATGACGTGATACTTCAAAACACGCATCAAAATGAAACTGAAACTGAAACGAATTTAAACCGTGGAAACAAAGAAACATGAGGAGAAACGAACAAAAGATGAACTGAAATAAAAATTGATCTGGATTTAATAAAAAATGATCAAAACAGAAACAGAAATGAAACTAAATTCTCCCAATAGATTGAAAAAACACGATTTGTGTCTGAAACAAGTCAAATAATGTCTTCAGTTGGTTTCCTGGTTGTGACGCCTCGGCTGCCGTCAGGGAAATAATCAAGGATTGAAAGTTTAATGTTAAATAAATTAAAGCAGAGAGTCGTGACCTGAAACGCTAATAAAGATCAACTTTGGGTTTATTACAGAGTTTCTGTTTCTGTGTTTGGTTACTGAACGTCCCTGATGACCTTTATTTTTTATTTTTTTGATCCTTTAACTTATTGATTCATCATCCTGAGTGAGTTTATTATTTTGGCTTTATGACTCGGGTTTAATGTAAACTGATACAGTGAGTCAGAGAACAGACTGTTTCCTACTTATCAAAATGAAAACAGCTCAGCGTCCAAATTAGCCCATAAAAGCAAAACGCAGCAGAACCCTGAAAGTACGAGAGGAGAAACTGGTCCGGGTCGGGCAGCCCGGCACAAACAGAATAAAATTAACGGCTTTCCATACGGGAACACGCGCATACCTGCAGGACTTCCTGTGGACCTGCAGGCCGATAAATTCAGCGCCGAGAAACTGAAGCTGGGAGTGGAAATAACAGATAAAGCTGAATTTACTGTTCGATCAACAGACCAGGTCCAGAAACGACATCGATTCCTCCGAGGGAATTCAGCTTCTGGAACGAAGAAGAAACAGATTTTATCTGCTTAAGATCAAACCTCCATCAGCAAACCGTTTGAAAAGGTGAAGAACGGAAACAAACAGGAGTTAGAGGCCATGAAGCGATGCGGCCAGAGGTCGTGACCCCGTGAGCGCGTTTCGACCAGCGCAGGGCGAAGGACGAGGTGATGAGGTCACAGTGTGAGGAGATCAGGAAACCATTTTCCTCACATTACCTCACAGGAAAAACCATCATAACGCTAAAACAACTTCTCAGAATGAGAAACACACACACACTCACACACACACACACACACTCACACACACACTCACACACACACTCACACACACACACACTCACACACACACTCACACACACACTCACACACACACTCACACACACACACACACACACACACACACACACACACTCACGCACACACACACACACTCACACACACACTCACACACACACTCACACACTCACACACACACTCACACACACACTCACACACTCACACACACACTCACACACACACGCACACGCACGCACACACACACACACACACACACACACACACACACACACACACACACACACACACACTCACACACACACACACACACACACACACACTCACACACACACACTCACACACTCACACACACGGCGCTCTAATACTTTGACTATGCAGGAACAACTCAAACAGTGAAAATCAAACTTTAACTTTAAGCTCCAATCAAAATATTTACGTTCAACAGAAACTAAAGTTTAAATCTGAACCAGAGAGGAAAATCAACCTCTGGTGACCTCTGACCTGGAAGAGGAACTTCATTTCTCACTACTGATTACTCTTTGAAATAGTTACTGATTACTTGATTTTTGTAAAGTAACTAAGTTACATTACTTGTTACTTTATTGGCAACTTTTCCAACTTGCTGGTTAGAATAAAACTCAATTTTTCCAAAATGTTTGATAAAAAACTGAAACATTCTGAGATTAATCTTGAAAATGTTCTTTAAGAAACATCATAAAAACATTTAAAACATAAAACAAACATTAAAAATATAAAACTCAGAAACTTTCTATACAAAACATGGAAATTCCTGAATTTAAAAAGTCACAAATTTTCAAGAAAAAATCTCAGAAATGTTAAGTTTAATGTCATAAGGTTTTTAAAAAGGTCCAGGAAATTTCTGAGCTTGAAAAGCTGAAAGTTTGTTGGAAAAAATCTCAATTTTCCAGAAAAAAGCTCGTAGATTTCTGAGCTTGAAACTTTCAGCAATTTCACAAGTTGAAGTTTAGGAATTGGAAAGGTTTTATTCTAGAAATTATTCTAGATTATTTTCAAATTTTCAGTTTTTTCTAATAAGTTTTTGACTTTTGAAGATTAATCAGAAATTTTCCAGAAAAGAAGATGGAAATTTCTCATTTGGAAAAGTCAAAAATCTGTGAGGAAATTGACGTAGAAACTTTTAGATTAATCAACATTTCTGGGGTTTTGGCAGAAATGTATTCCGCGTCTTTTCCGGGTTTTGGACTTTGCGGTTTTGATACATTTTTCTGATTCTTCACTGAATGACTCCAAAATCTGTGGAACGGCTAAAAACTCCTGCATGGAAACGTCTCGCCACCTTCATTCACATCGGTTCATTCTGTCTGCTTCAGACATTTAACCGAACAAATTAATCGATGTATTTCGCTGATTTCTAGTCGATAAAGCGACAGAACTCGGAGTTCACATGTGATCGTCTCACATTAAATGTATCATTCGGTTCTGATTCTGTTTTCCTTCTGCTCCATTAAAATAAGATTTATTTTATCCGCGGAACACGGCCGGCCTGCCGCCGCCGCCGCCGCCGACCGATTTCATGCTTGTGTGTTTGGGATGAGAGAGAAACTGCTGGAAGCGACGGACTGGGGAAACTGCAGAGCGCAGCTGCGTGTCGCTCGCAGCCGTTTCCCATCATCAGCGCCAAAAGCAGCTTGTTAAAAACAACCAAACGCAAACCGCAGTTTTCAAAACGACAGAATTCCTTCATAAATCGGCTGGAGGTGAGTCAGAAAACAGGCAGCAAGCAGGAAACAGTTATGACACGATACAGGAACAAACGCACATTTATGCCCCAAAACAAAAGAAACATGAATTTATACTCTGGAAAATTTACATTTACACTGAGGAACGGAAAAAACGGGTAAAACCAGATATTTACAGTGAAACGCTGCTAAACTGTCATCAGAAGTAGAAAAATCAAACTGCAGATGATGATGGGAGGAATATGAAGAATATCTCACTTTAAAGGAAATGGATTATTTCAATTAAAGATGAATCATTTTTATGTGTCTGTTTATCACCGTTCAGTAATTTTTAACTTTCCTAACTTGAAATTCTGTTTTTTTTCCCAGAAGGTTTATGAGATAAAACTTATTTTTTTCTTTGCAGATAAAAGTTAAATCTTCTCTGAATCCTCCAGACTTCCTCTGACGATTCACGTCACAAGATGGCGCCGTTGGAAACAGCAACAATCTGCACTGATGCTGTTCTGTGAGAAATATTGATTATTGCTTCAGCAGCTCCTGTTTCACCATGAACCCGATTTACCGCCAGGATTCAGACCAACAGGAGGGATTAGGATTATTTACAGCCTGCTGATAATCCGCCTGTTCTCAGATTAAAGATCAGCTTGGAGGAAAAACTGAGAAATTAAAACAAAAGTCAAAATTCTGAGGAAAAAAGGGAAAAAAATCTCAGACAAAAGCCAAAATTATATATTTTTATCTTCTTCCATATTTATTAATATTAACGATAAAAATAAATCAGATTTGAGCAAAAACAGAGAAATGAGCCTGAAGAGCTGCTGGTTCAATTCCCCACAGCGACAGAGAGAGAACTGTGTGTGTGTGTGTGTGTGTGTGTGTGTGTGTGTGTGTGTGTGTGTGTGTGTGTGTGTGTGTGTGTGTGTGTGTGTGTGTGTGTGTGTGTGTGTGTGTGTAAACTGTAATCACTGTCAGCTGCTGCAGCCAGGCTGCCTCTTCATGCAACATTTACTGTTTGATACGAAGACGAAGCATCTGAGGCCGGTCCAGAGCAGAACCACCAGACCACAGACACACACGCACACGCACACACACACACACACACACACACACACACACACACACACACACACACACACACACACACTCTCTCTCTCTCTCTCTCTCTCTCTCTCCATGAATAATTCTGTTTTGCTTTGCGGGGAAATTGCTGCTCTTTGGCCATAATTGTTTGAAAACTGGCAGCTAATTCTGACCTTTTGAAAACAAAGTCTGCAGATTAAATGTGACGTTTTGCTGCGCCTGCAGAATATAAACGCCTCCAAACCTAATCCAGAAAACGATCCGTGTCTGCCCTGCCGACCCCAGAATAAAACGTTTTGCTTTTGATTTCTCCAAGCAGAGGAGGGAAATCTGAGAAAACACTCAGAGTTTTTGACATTTCTGAGCTCCAAAAGTCAAAAATCTGAAATAAAAAACTCAAAAATGTTGAGATTAAAGTTGGACACTTTCTAGAAAAAACTTTGAATTTTCTGATTTCAAAAAGTCTAAAATTTGTGGGGAAAGAAAAACTAAAAAATGTTTAAGTTTCAATGCAAACTGTATTATTATGAAACATGTTGGTGGCAGAATCATGATGTGGGAAAGACGGATGGAGCAAAGTTCAGGAGAATCCTAGAAAAGAGTTTTGGGTGAGAAGATGCACGTGCACACCACACTTTTCAGATTCTTATTTTAAAACATTTCTATTCTTTCTACTTTGTGAGTTTGTTCTATTTTTTGTCCACAAAATCCTAATAAATTCCTTTAAAAAGAGTCTTAAAAAGTTGGAGGCTGGAGTTTCTGCCCTGCTGTAGCTTAATTAGAGTTTAATTAAACAGAAATAGAACAAAAGTATTCAGTATTTTCATCAAAATATTCAGTATTTTCTTAAAAATATTCAGTATTTTCAGCAGTTATTTAATGCGGTCCTCTGCCGCCATCTGGTGGTGAAAGTGGAGATCGACATAATTTCAGTTGAATCCAAGGCGCCATTTTTTCGTTTTTTTAAAATCCCAAATAAGTTTTTCAATTTGAGAAAAGTTACAACAAATCCTTCATAAACTAAAAAAAAGCAAACAGAAATAATTTTGGTAATTCTACCTGAGATAAAACAAGGAAGACATTTTTCTGATTTAACTTCAGACAGTGAAAAAAAAATCTCACTGTAAATAAAACCCATTTAGAGTTTAAAAACGTCACCAAACCTTATTAAAAACAGGTTATAATTCTTGATAAATATCTACTAAGTTATTTTTTTAAATAATTTTTATAGAAAAACATCATATTTCTGCAAAAAGAGGACGATTCATGTTCCTAATATTAAAGCTAATAGTTTCCAACTTAATGAGAAAATAAATTGATAATACTGATTCTTTGAATGTTTTCTGATGTGGAATTTTACTCTATTTTTTCTAAATAAACTGAAAATCTGAATTTATTATTATATCTGAAGCATAATTTGGTTATTTTTGTTTTACTAAATGTTTTTAGGGACCAGGCTGAAGGTCAAACAGTCACCAGATGTTCTGGGTCCGTTTAGTCACAATCTCCACTGAAAATATGTTTTGATCAATAAACCTACTTTATTTTTATTAATTTGTTAATAAAATCCATTTAATTAATGAGTTGATTAAACATGTTGTGTTAATTTTACATAAATATTCCAATAATTCTAATTAAATTAAATTAAACGTAAAAGAAAAATATTTTCTATGTACATTTTCTTTAAAAAATACAAAAAGATATTTTAAGATGCTTATTTTTTAATACTTTATCATTATCATTATTCTACCAATAAAAAAAACTACATGAGTGTTTGTGCACCAAACATTTCAAGATGGACTTAAATTCATATTAATGGATTAGTTTCAGTTTAAAATGTAATTATTCGGATGGAGAAATAAGGATTTTGTGATATTTCCAGTTTCTCAGTTACTTCTATTTTGCAAAAGAAACGAAAACAAGGCCCGTTGTAGCTGCGCGTCATGTAACGGCTACGAAGCACCACCAGGTGGCGGTATAGCGCTGTTACCTGGACGTAGCCGTGCGCTTTTACCGTAGAAAGAAAGAAAGGAAGGAAGGAAGAAGGAATAATTTTAAGCTTTCATTTCTCTTAACTTTGATTTTCTGCTTACATAAAATGAAAACACATTTAAGATTTCAATATTACACCAATAAAAATCAGGAAACAAAAAAACGATAAAAAAATCAGGCGGATATTAGTTCAGAAATAGCGATTTTTCTATCGGTATATTGAAAGTATAAAGTATCAAAAGTATGGAAAAATGTAAAAGTATTTAAAATTATAAATAAAAAAGTTAGGAAAATAATTATGGAATTAATTTTCAGTATCAAAGAGCACCAATAAATAAACATATCACACTAATTAAACCCACTAAATAGCATTAATTTTAACAGAAGTTAAATTGTTTTTTGTATTTTAGCTCATAAAATAATAATAATGATTTTAATGGATAATCTTACATGAAATGCCTTTACTTTAATAACAGAATGTCCCTTTAATAACTCCTGTTTGACGTGCCGCGCTGCAGTACTCGCATCTAATTAATTAATTTTAGTTTAGTTCATTTTTTCCTCCCGAACCGCTCCAAATTCGTCCTCCACCTTCCTGCTCTCCGATTGGTCGGCTCGCTGATTGAGCCGCTCTCTGATTGGCGGAAAGTTCCGGCTGAGGCGGGTCTCTCCACGGACTTTTGTTTTCTCGCCTGCGGCTGAAATTTGGACGGTGCGGATCTGCTGGAGGCGGTTTGGACTCTTGGTTCCGCTGTTTGGTTGTGGATACATGAGGGGTTCGGTTCCGTTCTGGTTCTGTGAGTGTTTCTGGGCCTCTGCCTGCTCTCTGTGAGCGCTTTCCGCTCGGACTGTCATTGAGAAAGTCCACATGTTGGCTGGCTGGAGACACTTTCTGCATCTTTTTCCATCTGGAAATCTGATTTGTTTGTTGGAGGTCAAAGTTTCTGCTCTGCTCGGATAAATTTGCAGTAAGTCTGACTTTATTTTAAATATATTAAGCAGATTAAGCCTCATTTTTGTGTATAATCTCCATGAAACCAACTTTGTTTATTGTAAATAAAGTTTGTACACATTTGTCCTAATGAAATTCTAATTTGAAAAGTTTCCCAGACATCTAAATGTCCTCTATTATCTGTCAGACCAATAAAGAAACTATAATCTAAACGTTTATTTAGTCCTGATTGAAAATAACAGTGAGAGAGCCTGGACAACAGGCTGGTAAAAATCGGTACCGACACCGGATCTCCTCTAAGTTATGGGTGAGAATTTATGTTGCATAAAGATTAAAAGTGTCTGCTGTAAGGAGAGCCATGTGGACGGGATAAATCTGCTACTTCCAGAACATCTGGGCGATTTATCTCCGTAATAAACCCATCGGCCTCTTCTGACCGGACTTTTAAAACCCTTTAAAACCTTCAACTTCTGAAGCTTCACTTTTTACTCTTTATACTTTTACTATTACAAGAAAAAGAAGCTAAAACGTGACACAACTGATAACCGTTTATTTATTTAAAACGGTGGGTGGGAAAAAATTACTTTTATTACAGTTATGCTCTAAAATTTAGCTACACAGAAAACATTTAGTTGTTGTCCATCAGGAAACATGTTTATTGTTCATAATTTATTGTTTATTGAATATATTCTGCTTCTATCCTTTTATTAGCTGCACTAGTCTGCAGGCTGCTGCTTCACAAAACTGATTTAAAAAATGAATCTAACATGTCAGCTGCTTTTCCGCTGCAGGAAATCTGCTTTTAACTAACATCTTACTTTAGTTTTAAGGGAAAGAAAATCATGAAAGGGATAAATATGTTCTACAGTAGAAATGATTCATTTTGATAGAAGTTATGCTAAAAAAGCACAAAACTGACTCCATAAGAAAATAATGTTCCTCTCAGGTTACTGATGTTATTCCTTGCAGAAATGAAAAGAGGAAAAACATTTTTAGTAAGCTAAGCAATAATGTCAGCTCTGCTAATGCTAAACTGCTAAAACATAAAGATATGAGCAAAAGCTAACATTTAACCGCTAGACATGTAAAAAATCAGCAGAAGCAAATGATAAACCGATAAACACATTTAAAAAATTACAAAAGTACATAAAAATTTAGCAGAAGCTAACACTAAACTGCTAAGCAAAGAAATTAGCTGAATCTAGCGTTAAACCGCTAAACATGTAAGAAACCGCTAACGCTATACCGTCACATATAAAGTATCATATGCTCACATCAAACCTCAAAACACGTAAAAAAAATAGGCAGAAGCAAATAATAAGCACATTTAAAATATTAGCGGAAGCTAACGCTAACCAGGACGACGTCTGTCTCTCATCTTCGTGTGTGAAACTCGCTAACAGCAAAGTCCTCAGATTCTTATTATTACTTTAACGTCGTATTAACAGATGACAAACATTTGATGTCACATAAAGTTCATCCGTCTCATGAAAATGAGGAACATTTTATGGCAATAATTGGTTAAAAATGGCTGCCGGCTAAATGCCTGTCACATAGAAACCATCCGAACTGAGGGGTTAGCATGCTAATTTTGATCATTATATTCAGACCTGGTCGATTTTTACAGTAACGTGCTGCAGGCTTTAGGAAGGGGAACAGTGTGAATGTTTTACCTGGTTCAGTTTGTAAATCGCAGCGGGTCTGGAGGTTTTAGTTCCGGTTCTCTGAGTTCGGGTCAAAGTCCAGAGGTCAACGCGGAAGATGACCTTTTCTTGGACCAGGATGTCGTTTCTCTGCATCAGTATGAACTTCTGCGTCTTCCTGCCGTCCAGGTCACCTCACCTCGCCGCTTCTCCGTAAAAACAAAATGGAGGTTCTGCGGATTGGTCTGCTGCTGCTGGAGGTGATGATGATGTCATCGGCGGCCAGAGGTGAGTCCGCCGCAGGACATGAACACGGAGACACTTCACCGGGAAGACAGACGGTCTGCGTAGTTCTGCTGTCTAACCTGATTACTTCTTACCTGCTGAGCCAGTGGGAGCATGTAGACATTTAAAGGGCCGGTATCAGATTTCCATCATATCATAAAGTTTTTCCCTCATCAAAAACAAACCTGGAGGTTTGCTTTGATTCTTTCATGTTTGAGAAATTGTTTAATCTCCATGGCAACCATTCACCTGCTAAATGTCAGGGTGGACCTAACCCCGCCTTAGAGCGCAACTCCTCCCCCACTCAGCTCCTTCAGACTAGCCAGCAGGAATTAGCAAGCAGCTAATTGCTGTTCGGTTCGGTTTTCTGCCTCCTGCATGATCTGCAGCTGAAACAGAGGAAAACAGCGTCAGGCATCAAGGCATCAGCATCTGGTGGAGCGTCAGCATCAGGCGCAGCATCAGGCGGAGCGTCAGGCGGAGCATCAGGTGTCAGGTGGAGCGTCAGGCGTCAGGCGGAGCGTCAGGCGTCAGGCGGAGCGTCAGGCGTCAGGCGGAGCGTCAGGCGTCAGGCGGAGCGTCGGGCGGAGCGTCAGGCGTCAGGTGGAGCGTCAGGCGTCAGGTGGAGCGTCAGGTGTGGCGTCAGGCATCAGGTGGAGAGTCAGGCGTCAGGCGGAGCGTCAGGCGTCAGGCGGAGCGTCAGGCATCAGGTGGAGAGTCAGGCGGAGCGTCAGGCGTCAGGCGGAGCGTCAGGCGGAGCGTCAGGTGGAGTGTCAGGCGTCAGGCGGAGCGTCAGGTGGAGTGTCAGGCGTCAGGCGGAGCGTCAGGCGTCGGGCGGAGCGTCAGGCGTCAGGTGGAGCGTCAGGCGGAGCGTCAGGCGTCGGGCGGAGCGTCAGGCGTCGGGCGGAGCGTCAGGCGTCGGGCGGAGAGTCAGGCGTCAGGTGGAGCGTCAGGCGTCAGGCGGAGCGTCAGGCATCAGGTGGAGAGTCAGGCGGAGCGTCAGGCGGAGCGTCAGGCGGAGTGTCAGGTGGAGTGTCAGGCGTCAGGCGGAGCGTCAGGCGTCGGGCGGAGCGTCAGGCGGAGCGTCAGGCGGAGTGTCAGGTGGAGTGTCAGGCGTCAGGCGGAGCGTCGGGCGGAGCGTCAGGCGTCAGGCGGAGCGTCAGGCGTCGGGCGGAGCGTCAGGCATCAGGCATCAGGTGGAGAGTTAGGCGTCAGGCGGAGCGTCAGGCGTCTGGTGGAGCGTCAGTCGGATAAACAACAAACAATAATAATAATAATAATAATGATACAGACGCCTGATGCTCCATCAGGCGGACTTTTGAGAAATGTGCCATTCAACAATCTGAAACTGAAGGCAGCACTAGTTGTTAATCTAAGTTTGTTTTGCACTAACACAGATTCCAGCCGTTTCTGATTTCTCATCATGTTGGTTTTTATTTCTGTTTCATTCTTTCACTCTGTTCTGATCTTCATCTGTTTATCTTTGCTGATAAAGAAAATATGGAGAAAAATGAATCAAAGCCAACAGATTCCTGCAGATTTTAGCTTCTTTTATCCAGATTTAACGTTGCGTTCAGGATCAGCGCGTCCATTTGAGTTTAATTTATGAAGCCAAACAAAAAGTTAGAAATTTAAAAAATGTATTTTTGAAAAATTTGTTTTGTAGTGATTCTGATTCCAGTCGTTTCTCCGTTTCTGTTTTTACACTCTGCATATCAGTAGAACATTTAACCAGCCGGTTGAACTAGCAGCTCTGATTTCTCACACATAATGTATAATTATTGTTACTAAAATACTCAAGCTGATGAAAAATGTTGCCAAATATTTTCATTTCACAATAAATGATGATTTTGTTTTTAAAATAGTTACTGAGCTCCACAGTAAATCCTGTTTTTACCCAAATAAAGACTTTGATCTGTTTGAAGTACAGATTTAAAATCTCTCTGATCCTCATCCCAGTCAGATGATTAATTATTGATTGATGAATTGGAAAGTTTTAGTTTTCTGTCTGGCTGACAATGGAGGACATGTCGACTCGGCGAACTGCAGACCGACGCTCCGAACGACGAACGAGCCGGGAACGTCAGGAAACGTCAGGAAACGTCAGGAAACGTCTTCTGCTGTAAATTCCCTCCGACGCGCCGGAGGTGTCGCTCTACTGCCGTCACAGGGGTCAGAGGTCATTTTAGCTATCAGATAGCTCCTCCCTTCAGCGGGTTGGGTTAGGGTTAGGCGGACCGGAGCCGGGTCGAGTCGAGGCGGTCTCTGATTGGTTCTGTTCTGTTTCGCTTGTACTGGGTCATAAATTGAGGCTTCAGTCAGATCCGGTTCGACTTGTTGAGTCTGGGCCCAACATGGCCGCCCTGAACAGGACGCGGCGTGGGACAGAGCGGTCCGTCTTCATGCTGTCGGATGTCCCGGTGCATCTGAACCAGACGGTTCTGCTCCTGCTGCCTTCCTGTTTTACCGCCGCCGTCACAGTTTTACTGCCCTGCTAACGCTGCCTCCTATAGACCCGTTTAGGCCGAGTCCCTGTTTGCTTTGGCTCCACTAATGGGGCCGTCAGGGTCCGTCTGGCTCTGCGGGGGGCCGCCGATGTTTGCACAGCAGGAAGAAAAGCAGCGGAGGAGATGACACCACCGATGACTTTAACCTCTTCAGCTCTGAGAAACCTCCTCCATCCAGATGTTATCAGACCAGCTGCTGAAAACTTTCTTTTCTCACTTTGATTTGACCCGTCATCACTAAAATCAATATGAACAAATTATTGACTCAAAATTAACTCCTATATTTTGCTGAAAAGTTACTTTTAAGTTAGTTTTGTTTGATTTGAAGTGTACTTAGACACTTGCAATAGTAAGAAGAGAAATTTGTTCCAACATTTTTAGAACAAAGAACATGTTCTAAAAATTTTAATTAGAAAATAAAAGCATTTCACATTGACCAATAGAAATGCATCTTCTGGCTGGGACTTCAGAGGAAGTCCCGCCCCCAAAGGTGTGAAACGGAATCAGGAAAACGCAATTTAAAAAAAAAAATCCACTAGTAAAACCTTAAAAATGTTTTTAATTATTTAAAACTAAAATCTGGAAAAAAAAAAAAAAAGCAAAAAATAGCAAACTTTATAAATGAGGTTCAAGTACTGCCCAAACATTGTAAAATACTAAATGTATTTATTTTTATCACAAAATGTTCAAAGTTTCATTGTTAAAATTAATTTCTTTCCATGCGTTTGTTTCTTGCAATAATATTGGCATCAATTTCTCTCCATACGGAGAAATTAGACGTGAATACTTGGTAAGATTTTGTGTTTTTGCAGTGTCGCTCCTCCATTTTATGAACCTGCAGCACATTTAATCCTTAAAATGGAGTTTACAGATTTCAAACATCCATATTTAGTCAGCAGGAATATTAAAGGAGGTTTGGAGGCAAATCCTGCTGCTTGTAATTCATCAGTATCACGTTTCTCCGCCTTCGTCCCGACATGTTCAGAATACTGCCATGCATTTTTCCGTTTACTGTTTTTCAGAACCAAACCTGAGATTCATGAGTTTCATCATGAGGAGAACAGTCGGTCGGTCTGCCGGTCGGTCGGTCTGCCGGTCGGTCGGTCTGCCAATCAATCGATTGGCCGGTCGGCCGGGTTGTTTCGCTCCGTCTTTAATTTGAGGTTCATCAGAAGGACTGAAGTGGTTCAGAGCAGGGGTGTCCAAACGGCGGTCCAGGGGCCACTAGGGGTCCTCTGCAGGACTTTGGGCGGCCGCTGGCCTCAGAGACTTCCTTCTTTTAGAGAAAACTTTTTTACAGAAAATATTTCTGCATTTATCTTAAATTACTTTCACTCAAAAGAAATAAAACAATCAACCCCAGAGTTTTGAAACTTGTCCTGTGCTAGCGTCTCCTGCTACGATGATTTACTGGTCCGCTTTCTGGAGAAATATGACTTTTTGTTGATTTCAATAAAATACATTTTTCAGTTTATTATTGAGCAGAGAAAATAAAAATGCAACAACAAACAGTTTTATTCTTGTCTAAAAATCAATCAATCTACAGTCAGAGGCCCGAATCGACCATTTTAAAAAAAAGTATTTGTTTTGGGTTTTTATTATTTATTTCCTGGTTTATTTCAGCTGCCGCCGTCATGCAGACGTCTCTGACAAGACAGAAATAAAAAGACGCTGAATTAAAAAACACTCTAAAAGTAAAAGTCCGCAAAATACATAGAGTGGCTTTACAAAATAAAAGTAGAACACCATCCTAATAAATAAATAATAATAAATTAATGAAATGAATAAATAAAACTGATTTATAAAATAAGCTACTCATTTAATAAAACATTTTGTGGACGTTTATTTATTTGGAGTATTTAATTTGGAGAAAAGTTTTTAAAAAATGACAGAAAAATAAACTCAGAAATTTAATTATTATTTATTAAAACTTTATTAATTTATTAATTCATTTAAATTTTAATAAAAAAATCTCATAGATAAAGAGATTAATCAACATTTTGCACTTTGATGCGTTTCTTTGGGTCCAAGAAAATCCAGAAAACGAGATAAAAACGGGGAAAATCTTCATTTCCCATTTCAGACTAAAATCCGTTTATTTTTCCGTGTTGGAGATTTTTTGTTGGATAAACCGGATCAGAGCTGCGGGTCCAACGGGTCGTTTTATAATTAATTACTTTAAAATTCATGTAGATCTCAGAGTCCTGGAGGTAAAGAGATGAAATCCTGGAAGAAGCAGAAAAACCCAAATAAAAGTCAACAGAACCGGAGGAACAGAACCGGAGGAACAGAACCGGAGGCCGTGGGTCCGGCAGCTGTCCGTCTTGGCGTTGTGTGAAGGTTCTGTGAGAAATGTGAGTTGGGTCAAACCAGCTGCTAACTTTTCCCTTCACAATAAGAGCTCAGAATCAGCATCTAACAGCTGTTCCTGTTGCTACGGAAACGCCACCACTTCCTTTGTTTCTTTAACTTTATCAATCTGTGCTCACTGAACGTTATTTAATTTGGATTAGAACATTTAAGAAGCTCTGGGAGGGTTGACGTTTAATTTGATGTTTTATTGTCTTAAGAGTTTTAAATATTTTCCTGGCTGTTGGCTAATCTGCATTTCAGTTTCTATTTCGTTTATTTTAATGCAAAGCAGCATTGATGTGTTTGTAAAAGCTGTTTTTATTGGTTTATTTGGATTGAAAGCGCAGCGTTTAATATTGTAAAGATGGACTGATCCCTCTGCCGGGTCTGATTTTCCTTTAACAACTTAAAAAAATCTTTCATAGCTTCCCTGAATACTATGCTAATGTGGCACTTTAGCATTAAATTTAGCCAAATGCCACTTTGGTTTAGCACTTTATTATTAGCTTATGCTAAAGACCATGTTTGTATGGCACTTTAGCCTTAGCTTAGCCCAACTGTGATGTTGATGTAGCACTTTAGCATTAGCCTGGCTATCAAAACTGGTGTAGCGTATTAGCATTAGCAATGCTAATATTTACAATTAGTGCTTGAGAATTAGCACAGCTAACGTTTTAGCTAGCGGTGTCCTCCACTGTTCCAACCAGCTGTGATCAATGTGATGTTTGAGTTAAATCCATTTTAGCAATTAATCAGTCTTCCTGCTTTTGAACATTGAAGTTTTAGAAAATCTAGATTTTTTCAACCACTTTGAACTACAGAAACAGGATTTCTGTAGTTCAAATGAAAAAAAAACAGTTTTTCAAAATATTTTCTATCATCTGTAATTTATTTGTAAGAAGACGTGATTTGTTATAAAGAAATGTGTGATTTTAATTTTCTTACTTTCCCCAACGTGAAGAAGTTGTTTGGCTGTGAAAGTGTCTGATTTCATGACTTTATGAAATAATTCCCCGTCTGAGGAGCGGACGCACGGCGGACGCTACGAAGTCTCGCTCTGACTTGATTACTGGAAATAAATCGAAAAGCAACAGAGGAAAGCACGGCCGACGTTTCTGGCATTTTTTCCCAAAGCGAGAAGCCAAACATTGACCAGATCTGTAAAAGATTATAAAAACAGATACCGGGTCCGGTCTCCAGTGAAAGCGGGGAACGCTAATCCCTCGCTATGCTAACGTGTAGCTGGAAGGCCAGCAGACCAGTAAGCTGCGTTAATCATTCCTGCTGCTCGACCCTTCACACCGCCGGCTCAGCGTTCTGATTACCAGAGTAATCCCTGAGTTGTGCTGGCACCGTCGTCACGCTGGGACACAACAGGCCTTTTCTCTGCATCTAATTAGCATCGCTACTTACAAGGCTAATGCTTTCTGCTAATACTCTCTGCTAAAGGTTTTTGCGAATGCTCTCTGGGATTTAACCGCTCAGCTGCAGGGGAGGGACAGAAATCTTGAGAAGAGTTTGAATCAACCCAGTTTCAGAAAAGAAACTGGATTGATTCAGAACGACGAGAATCGTTTAAACTGGACCAGATTGATCTCTTCTCTGATTGGTTGAACTTCCATGATGTCACCCAACAAGGAAATGAGTTTCAGGTGAAACAGTAAAATGTATTCACTGGTCATCTATCCGTCAATCAATCAGTCAATCAGTCAATCATGGACTCATGTTGATTTAAAGACTTCCATCTTTAAATCTCTCCCAGCGTTTCTCCGTCCGTTTCTCGTCAGACGCTGAAATTCTTGTCTGTTATCTGCTGGACGTCTTGCTCTCTCTCACTCTGTGGCAGCCTGAATTTCTCTGACTTCTTTTCTAAACACAGAGAGACTTCTTCTCTCAGTAGCAGCTTCTGCACTGAAGAGTGTCGACAGCGCTGCCTGGTGGCCAGACGGTGTAGTTCAATCACTGGTCATTCTGAAGTTTGACTTAGTGTGGAATAAATTATTTCTGAATACTCTGAGGAATATTTTACAGCTGTTATATAAACAGGACTCATGTTGTTCACTGCAAAACACTAAATATTACCAGGTAGTTTTGGTCTGTTGTCTCATTATGTTATGTTTTCTTAGTGCTCTTGAAAAACATAACTTAAGAACAACTTTTCTGCCAGAAAAAGGAGCTTATTTTAAGTAAATTATTTCAATCTTAGTGTAATAAGATATTTGCAGTAGAAACCCGACCAAAAATACTTTTGTGTTTTTGCAGAGTTGGAATAGAAATGTCGTCTATCAGAGTTTACTGCAGAGGAATAAATGAAGGTAGTAAAACAGAGGCTGATTCCTCGGTTGTTTCCGTCGGTTTCCAGGAGCGTTCAGGTCGGAGTGAACGATAAACAAGGTCATTCAAGGTCACATCTGCTTAAAAACAATCCAGGTTTCTGTTGGTTTCTGTGTTAGCATGTGATAGAGGAGCTGCTGTCGCCTCATTCAGGCTCAGAGACGCTGATGACAGGAAATGAAGAAAACTGACAGGACGCTCCTACCGTACCTGAGCCTGAAGCTGATTGGTTATTATTCAGCTGTTTTATGGTTTTCCTGTAAATAATATGCGGAAACAAACTAACATTAGCATGCTAACCACTCAGGTTGGAGGTTTTTCATATATCCCAACAGCCACTTGAATTTCAGGATGACTGACCTTTCTCAAGATGGCCGCCGTTTTGAGCCTTTTAAGTCAGTTACTGGTGTAAAATGTTCCCTATTTTTGTGACTTAATGAATTTATGTCTCATCATGTTTTCCTCTTTGCTTGTCATGTTCATAAAACTTTAAAGTGATGAAATGCAACAGAATCAGAAACTGAAGACTGTTAGCGAGTCTCAGACCAGGAAGGAGATGAAGATGAGAAACGGTCGACCTAATGGTTAGCGTTAGCTTCCATTTATTGTTTTATGTGTTTAACGGTTTAGCGTTAGCTTCTGCTAATCTTTTTTTGGTTTAGTGGTTTAGTATTAGCATCTGCAGATTTTTTTAATGGGGGTTTAGTATTATTTTTTATGTTTATTGCTTTAGCATTAGCTTTAGATGGTTTCTTTTCTGGCTAGTGGTTTAGCGTTAGCTTCTGGTAATTTTTTTGTGTTTTGCCGTTTAGTGTTAGCTTTTGCTAATTTTTTGTCTGTTTTGTGTTTTAGTATTAGCTTTTGCTAATATTTTTATGTATTTAGTGGTTTAGCGTTAGCATAGCAGAAATGACATATTCATGGAGGATTTCCCTGCTTCTTCATTGGGAGATATTTGAGATTAAATGAACATGTGGATTAGCATGTCACACACACACACACGCACACACACACACACACACACACACACACACACACACACACACACGAGACTAAGACAGTGACCAGAGCTGAACAAATGGACTTAGTCACGGCTGAAGATTGGTGTGGAATGTGGGAGGGGGACACGTGTGTGCATGTGTGTGTGTGTGCATGTGGGTGTGTGCATGTGGGGGTGTGTGTGTGTGCATGCCTGGAATGTTTGACTCCCCACCCAGTGAACCAGAAAACTCGCTGGTGGAGGAGGAGGAAGTACAGGAAGAGGAGGATCGAGACGGAGATTTTATTTTTGTTTCAGGTTTGAATTTTTTCTCAGCATCAGTTAAAGAGGAAACGTAATTAAAACCAATTAAATAAAAAATTTATCAGTTTCAGGTATGAATATTTGTAATACAGAGGCTGATAAAGTAGATTTCTGACGAATTAGTCAAATAGGTGAAATAAATTAACCCTGGAGCTTCTTTCTTTAAGCTTGAACACTAAAAGTGAATCATATTTTAGAAAACCCAACTGGAAGAAATGGGAACAAACTCCCAGTTTCCTCTGGTCTGAATCCACAGAAAAATATTTGGAAGAAAACAGTTTAAATGTAATCCTGAAGTAAAAACTTAATACGATAAACCAAAATGGTTCAACATTTTATTGATTTATATTTAGGGTTCCTTGTGAATGCGCTGCTAAATGCGCCGAGAAATGACTTACAGTTACAGAAAAACCATTTACCACGGCCCTCGGTGGCTATGCTAACTAGCCTTAGCATTCAAAACATGTAACGCTAGCTGCAGCGCTACAGAGAACGAAGGACCCGCCTCCTTGCTTTGATTGGTTGTTTCCAGTTATCCTTTGGAAAAAGAATAACAGATGAAGCCGGGAGTAATGCAGCACACGGAGCTTCAAAAAAAATGGGTCCTTTATTGTTTTTAAATGAAAAGAAACTCTTTTTCTCTCTTTCGGAGTTGCAAAGAAACAAATGTAAATGACCCGTATTCTGTCAACATAAAGCCTCAGCTTTGGTGAAAATGGCGGGCTCACATGTAGCAACGTAGCTTCACATACAAAACTAAACTCTTACAAAGGGTGTAATAAATGGCAGTAGCACTTCTAGAGGACAAACAAAGACAAACATAACATTAACATCCTCTCCTTAACTTTGGTCACGGAAGATAATTCAGCTTCGACATTAATTACCGAACACTTGGATTCTCGCCCTGGTGGCCAGGTACTCATCCTTTTCACCAGGTCTGGCACACAAAATGTCCTTCTCTTCCGCTTTTCTCAGAATGCCACGATACATACACATGAGGCCTTTTTTCTACTTCCTGGAATCTTTTGACCTCTCTGTAAAGCAGCACCACATGCTGGCAAAAACAAGAATTGCAACCAGTTGGCGAATCAAAGTAAAACAAGGTTTACAAAATGCAGTTCACGACCCACCAAAATGTTTTTTGGAGTGGAACGAGCAGATGACGGCTCGACAACCACAGTGCCTCCCAGTGACAGTGGTGCAGTGGATGGGAGCTTACCCCAAACCACATACTCCTGACGAGGAAGGAGGGTAACAGCCTGTCTGAGCCTAACTGTTCCAATCTTGTCAGGTGAAGTAGAGTTTGACCACCGAGAAACACAACTCAGAAGCTGCAAAAACTCCTCACACTCTGGGTTTGCAGTGTTAGATGTAATGAGTTCCCAGTACCTCGAATCAGTTTTCATTCTTTGAATAAGGGGCCGGAGCACATTGCTACCAATGATGAATTCATCATGTTGGCCAGGTATCAAAAATGTCGGTACTGTAAATCTGAAGCCATAGATCTCAATGTCCAACTCATAGATGTATCGAGGCTGCGTGAGAAGGCCACCACACCCAACGAGCACCACATTCTCTGGGACTGCAAGAGGGATCAAATCAACACCCGCGGCTCTTAGTTTGCTCTCTTCCTCCACGTTCGAAGCATAAATGGCCTCAGATGATCCAGTCTCTGACTTTTGCCTACAACTGCACGGTTCATGAGACCACAGGCTTTGCACCGTTCTATCTGATGTTTGGGAGGATTCCCAGGCTGCCTGTTGACCTTGTTTTTCGGAACGTTCTTCATGATGATGCTATTTGTGACTACCACACTTATGTCAAATCACTGGTTGAAGATTTACGTTCTGCCATGCTAATGGCTGAGAAGAACACCAGTGCAGAGCAGAAACATCAATGTGACCAGTACAACAAGAGAGTCAAGGGTCACCCTCTGTCAGTTGGAGATCAGGTCCTGGTGGCAAACAAGGGAGCCAGAGGAAAGCGAAAGCTTTCTGATAAATGGGAGCCTGTGATGTACACGGTGGTTGCCTCCAAACCTGCTCTCCATATTTATCGTGTTAGAGATCGTCACGGCAATGAGCGTGTGGTGCATCGCAACCTCCTTCTTGACGTGAACTTTTTACCTGTGGGGATGACCTTGGATGGGAATGTGAACCGCCAGGTTGATAGTGTGGTTCGAGTCCCCCCGGTTCCTGATTCACATGGAACAGGAAGATTTAGTGAGGCTCCTAGTGCTGTTCCTGCTGAGCCTTCCCTACCCGACTCCCTGTCCTGCAGTGATGGGGATGACCGTACTGCTTCATGGGTTCAGGATGTGTCCTTGGCTCCATCAGTTGGAAATAGTGACCTGCCTCATGACTCTGAAAACTCCTCTATGGAGACAGGGGTACTGGCGACTGCTGGTTCCTTACCTCATCTTCCTGATGCTGCTGGCTCTGTTCATCCTCCAGACAGGGTGGGTGAGGATGTTGTTCGCCGCCTAACTTCACGCTTTGGGAGGGTTATTAAACCAGTTTGTCGCCTGATAGAGTCCATGGCCGTCATTGAGGCGCTTTATGATAGGGATAATGTTCAAACTGTTATTGACGTGTGAGTTTCCAAATTCTCATGTGATTCCTGCCATTGGCTAGGATTGTCTTTGTCTTGGTTTGCATAAGCTTCAGTACCATTTATGTGTTTACTCTGTATGGGGGGGGTGTAAAAGGCACCTCTTGTTGTCCATGGAATACTGTGAGATTTTGCTGGGCGTCGAGCGATCTCTAGTCTCCTGACCCTATTGTAGGGTAGCTGTTTGGCTGATGTGTTACATTGTTGCAAAAATAATAAAATAAAATTGTACTGCTACTAAGTGTCTTTATCACTGTTTTTTATTTTGTGTAATTCTAGGGGGGTGAATGTAACCTGGTTGTTGTTATAATTACACAAAATGTCTTTTTCTATTGTTTTTCTGTTGGATATTTTCGTCAGGTATGTTGTATAAAAAAGGTTTATTTTATTTAATGTGAGACATGACCCCCGCGCCCTTTTGTCATGTTGTCCTGCGGGAGAGGACTTGGAGCGGGCAGCTTGTAACTATTGTTTTTCTGTTGGATATTTTCGTCAGAATAAATCTTTGAAAGCCAAACAGAGTCACGGCCTGACTAACATCTGATAACCAGCACAACGCAGAAGGGATCCGGTTACACATGCACCCATTCTTTCACCTGGTTACACACATTTCAGAAAGAATCCGATTTCTGAGATTTTCATTCTGATACCAAACTGCCACAGTTTCAACAAATATTTTTTATTAAAGCTGCAAACTTAAAAAAAAAACATTAAAAGGGGAATAAACATGTTCTGATGTCATCATGACAATCTGATCTCTGATTATTAGCCTCATGTGTGTGGCGGTGTTGCAGTTAAATATTCCCCTAGAAACGATGATTGAGTCGCTTCCTCATCTGTATCAGTGACTCCCAAACACCAAATATCCTCCTGTGTGTGTGTGTGTGTGTGTGTGTGTGTGTGTGTGTGTGTGTGTGTGTGTGTGTGTGTGTGTGTGTGTGTGCGTGTGTGTGTGTGTGTGTTATCAGTGTTAATGAGTAACAGCGTCGGCTGCTTATCTAAACAGGTAGCGGTTTCTGCTGCGGTCATTTTGACTGGAAACCAGTGGAACCACAGAACCCAGTGGTGTGTGGTTCACTGGGTTCCTGCTGAGACGGATCCACAGCTGGTGACTGAAAACCCAATCTGACCCGGCTCAGGTTTCCTCAGCACCTGCTGGTCCACATGCAGCCGGACCAGAAGCGGCATGTTTGGTTAGCAGCATGCTAGCAGCGCTAGTCCGTTAGCTAGCTATTTAAGCTAATACCAGTTTAGCTTCGGACGCTTTGATTCGGTTTCTGCATCTTTGCTTCCTGTTTTTTCCTTAATCAGTGTCAGGATTTTCAGAAGTTGGAAAAAAAATCTTCTGTCTGAAACCTTCAAACATTTATTTCTGTAAATGTTCCAAGATATTGCAAAAGGAAATAAAGGTTTATTTGGCTTTCAGGCTGGAATAATAAACTAAAGAGGAATAAATCCTTCATATCAGCCTGTTTAGAAAATTAAGAATAGTTTAAAATTGCTAGAATATAAATAGAACAGAGGAAATTAAGAATAAAATAAATAAATACAAAAAATTTAAAACAAATAAAATTCTCACAATGGCAATGCAAAAATATTAAAACAAATTCTTACTGTAAATCAAGAAAAAATTATAGAAAAAATAGGAAAAAAATCTTGTAAAAAAGAAAAAGGAATAAAATCCTAATAAAGAATGATAATGAAAAGCAAAATTCAGAATTCCTATAGAAATAAAGGAAAAAGAAAAACTTCCTATTAGAGAAAAGTAAATAAAAATAAAATTAATTTAGAAAATTCTTACTCTAAAAATCAAATAAATAAATTAAAAGAAATTATTTGGTTTTTCCAAAGAAAACAAAAAAGATGCATAAAAAATATTTCTAGGGATGAAAGAAAAAGTAAAATTATTTTTACAGAAAATAAAAATTAACAATAAGATACTTTATGTACAAATAAAATGAAATAAAAATATATATAAATTGACAGACAAAAAGACAAAATAAGAAAATTGTAAACATAAAATCTTAATGAAATGAAGAAAAAGATTCTATAAAAAATCAAGAGAAAAAGTGTTGCTATAAGAGAAATAATCTGCCAACAGAACTAGAACTTTTTATTCCAAATTAAGAGATTATTCACTTAAACCAGCTCCTGTTTCAGAAATGTTACTTTAAATTAGTTTTGTCTTATTTCAAGTGTTTATTACACTTGAAATAAGCCAAAGTGCAAAGTCTTACTGACTTTGCACTTTTTTTGCACAAAAAAAAATAGTTGGTTAGATTTCGTCGTTTTTGCAGTGTAAACAGAAGGTGAGTTTTCACAGAACGTTAAACTTGATGTGTCATTAAAACTAAAACTTTGAAAATGAACTGATTTTCTGCTCATTTCCAGTTTAGACCTCGTGGAGAAACTTCAATCATGAAGTTATTCTGTACTCTTAATTTGAAAAGTGAGCCAGGTGTTTGGGTCTTGGTAGTTTTGTTTTGGTCTTGGTGGTCTTGTTGGTCTCCTTCAGGTCTTGTTGGTCTTCTTCTGGTCTTGTTTGGGTATTGTCCGGTCATGTTTGGGTATTGTTGGTCTTGTTGGTCTTCTTCCGGTCTTGTTTGGGTCTTCTTCCGGTCTTGTTTGGGTCTTGGTGGTCTTCTTTGGGTCTTGTTGGTCTTGTTTTGTCTTGTTTGTGTCTTGTTGGTCTTCTTCTGGTCTTGTTTGGGTCTTGTTCTGGTCTTGTTTGGGTTTTGTTGGCCTTCATCTGGTCTTGTTTGGGTCTTGGTGGTCTTCTTCTGGTCTTGTTTGGGTTTTGTTGGTCTTCATCTGGTCTTGTTTGGGTTTTGTTGGTCTTCATCTGGTCTTGTTTGGGTTTTGTTGGCCTTCATCTGGTCTTGTTTGGGTCTTGGTGGTCTTCATCTGGTCTTGTTTGGGTCTTCTTCTGGTCTTGGTGGTCTTCTTCAGGTCTTGTTTCGGTCTTGTTGGTCTTCATCTGGTCTTGTTTGGGTCTTCTTCTGGTCTTGGTGGTCTTTTTTAGGTCTTGTTTCGGTCTTGTTGGTCTTCTTCTGGTCTTGTTTGGGTCTTCTCCGGTCTTGTTTGGGTCTTGTTGGTCTTGTTTCTGTCTTGGTGGTCTTGTTTTGGTCTTGGTGGTCTTCTTTGGGTCTTGTTGGTCTTGTTTAGGTCTTGGTGGTCTTGTTTGTGTCTTGTTGGTCTTGTTTGGGTCTTGTTGGTCTTGTTTGTGTCTTGTTCTGGTTTTGTTGGTCTTCTTCTGGTCTTGGTGGTCTTGTTTCGGTCTTGTTGGTCTTCTTCAGGTCATGTTGGTCTTGTTTGGTCTTGGTGGTCTTCTTTGGGTCTTGTTGGTCTTGTTTAGGTCTTGGTGGTCTTGTTTGTGTCTTGTTAGTCTTGTTTGGGTCTTGTTCTGGTTTTGTTGGTCTTCTTCTGGTCTTGGTGGTCTTGTTTCGGTCTTGTTGGTCTTCTTCTGGTCTTGGTGGTCTTGTTTGGGTTTTGTTGGTCTTCATCTGGTCTTGTTTGGGTCTTGTTCTGGTCTTGGTGGTCTTGTTTGGGTTTTGTTGGTCTTCATCTGGTCTTGTTTGGGTTTTGTTGGCCTTCATCTGGTCTTGTTTGGGTCTTGGTGGTCTTCTTCAGGTCTTGTTTCGGTCTTGTTGGTCTTCATCTGGTCTTGTTTGGGTCTTGTTCTGGTCTTGGTGGTCTTTTTCAGGTCTTGTTTCGGTCTTGTTGGTCTTCTTCTGGTCTTGTTTGGGTCTTCTCCGGTCTTGTTTGGGTATTGTTGGTCTTGTTTCGGTCTTGGTGGTCTTGTTTTGGTCTTGGTGGTCTTCTTTGGGTCTTGTTGGTCTTGTTTAGGTCTTGGTGGTCTTGTTTGTGTCTTGTTGGTCTTGTTTGTGTCTTGTTGGTCTTGTTTGGGTCTTGTTCTGGTTTTGTTGGTCTTGTTTCGGTCTTGTTGGTCTTCTTCAGGTCATGTTGGTCTTGTTTGGTCTTCTTCTGGTCTTGGTGGTCTTCTTCAGGTCTTGTTGGTCTTCTTCAGGTCTTGTTGGTCTTGTTAGGCCTTGTTTGGGTCTTGTTGGTCTGGTTCGGGCCGTCCGGGGTTTTTCCTCCAGGGAGACGGCGCCAGGTGCAGCTGAGAGAAGAAAAGAAACGTCAAACAATAAAACCAGCAATTACAGCTGCTGCAGAAGAGGAGCTCAGAGAACATTCACATTTCTCCCCCAGTGTTTTCCTGAAACATGGTGACCAGGCTTCGCGTGTCGGTGAGAGTTCTCAGAACCGAGCGGTCCGGGCTGCACGGGTCGGGTTGCAGAACCAGCCACTCAGCAGATTCCTCCAAGTTTGTCTGGCTGCTGTGTATTTTTCTTTTCTGAGTGTTTGAGAAGCAAGAGAGAAAGTGAGACAAGTGTGTGTGTGTGTATGTGCGTGTGTGTGTGTGTGTGTGTGCATGTGTGTGTGGGTGTTTGTGTGTGTGTGTTGCAGCCTCAGGCCCAGTGTAAACTGTCAGGTTGGAGGAACAAGCAGCAGTTGACCTGCTGACAGACTGGAAGTGAGAGGTCAGGGTTACAGCGTGTTGGAGTCGGCCTGAGGGTGGCGCTGCAGCTGGTTCTGGAGGCGAACCCGAACCGCTCGGTGAACGAAAACACGACAAACTGAAACCGCTGCAAGTTTCTCTTTAATTATGGGACGATTTAATAAACATTGGGATTACAGCCGGGTGGCTAAGTTGACAAATAATCAAATATTCTGATGATTAATCGGCGAACCGGACAAGAAAGTCTGGTACATTCTGCTAAACCACTTCAGCATTCTTTATGCAATATTAGAAACACATTCAAAATGTAAATAAACAAATAATTTAGTTGGAAAGTAAACATTTTATTGACTTAATTTCAATGACATGGCATTATTTTTGTGAACTTTGATGTTTTGTAGTAAAAGATGCATCTGCCGTTAAAAGTGTGAAAAACTCAAACTGATTAATAGTTGGATGGATTTTGAACTCTTTGCTCTTTCAGCTAGTCTGAGTCTGTTTACTTCAGTGAGCGATTAATTGATGACAAAGTCGGTTGACAATTATTTTAATAATCAATTAATCACGATTAATCGTTTCAGCCCTAAGCAAAGATCTCAACAGAAATTCAGAACCTTCTTCAAACAGTTTCAGATCACTTTAATAATGATTCTCTCTCTCACACACACACACACACACACACACACACACACCCCCCCACACACACACACACACACACCTTCAGCCTCCATCCCAGCTATGTCCCGCTGTTAGCTCCTCTCCATCAAAAGCATTCCTCGGCTCTCCCCTCGCGCTCCGTCTGGCCCTGCTGCCAACAGCAACACCGGGCCAGGCGGGCCGGGCCTCCAGAACCAGAATCAGAACCAGAACCAGCCGACTGAAGGAGTGGAGGAACGTTTGGATCTTTAAAAACCTTCAGGGTTTCTCTGTTCTCCCAAAATGAAAAAAATCATAAAATAACAAACGAGCTTTCAGCTTTAATCTAAAACCTCCAGTTTTCTGTTGGCTTATGACATCATACTTGGTATGACATCATAAACTCTAACAGAGCTCAAGGGGAAACTGGCCCAGAGCATGACAGATCCTCCACTATGCATGACGGTGGAGGATTGGATGAAAAGCAGATGAGCAGCTGCTTTTAGGACGAGGTTTGTTTTCCATGCAGAACCAGACAGAAGTTCTGTGATTGGTCAGAAATGGGGAAGTGGGCGTGGCTTATGCAAAAAGGAACGGCGCAGTGGGTCGGTTCGGACCAGTGGGTCGGTTCTGGCCTGCGCTGGGATTTGAACTGGGTATTTTGTTCCGTTGTTTTCAGGACGGTTTCCTCCCGGTGACCTCGGTATTGATCCCAGCTGAGCCGCTGTAACGGGTCAGGCTGCCCGGTCCGGCAGCTAGCGGACTGCCGGTTCTGTCTCGCCTCCCTCCGGTTTCCTCCCACCTTTCCTCTCCATCCGCCCGCTTTGTTTCTGCAGTCTCACCGTCCGGCTGCTGCTGCATTATGACCAAACCTTTTCTTTTCAAAAACAATCAATAACCTATTAAAGGAAAATCCTCCGTTTGCCAAAACACGTTTGAAAATGTAGTTTGTTTCTTTACTCTGACTGTAATGTTTGACAATAATTTAAGCTTTTTAGACTCATTTTAATAGTGACTTGAACTCGGGTGGCACAGAGACTGTTGGAAAGTTGTGGGTTTGATTCCTGCTGTCACATAATGATGAGCTCAAAGCAGAGGTGAGGCTGTGCGGCTCAGCCGTATTAATGGTTAGCGTTAGCTTCTGCAGATTTTAAAACGTGTTTAGCATTAGCTCCCACTAATTTTTTAGAGTTAGCTTCTGTTAATACTCTTACAAATTAAGGGGTTTTGAGTTAGCTTCCAGTAAATGTTGTGCGTGTTTACGGGTTCAGTTATCAGAGGTAATATTTTTTAGTGTTAGCTTCCGCTAATACTTTTTGTGTTGTTAGCATTACCTTGCTGTAATTCTTTTCGGTTTTATTTTTTGTTTGGTGGTTAGTAATTTTCGGGTTAGCAGTGCCCAATAACGACTGCTGATTATTTCAAACACATATTCGCTGTTACAACCATGGCGGCCATTTTGCAAAATGTCCACCAGGAAAAGAAAAAACAAAAATCACAAGATCAAAAAATATGATTTCTACAGTTCAAAATATGTAAGCTATGATTTGACACTAAACACATTTGTCTAACTGGTGATTTTAGAGCAAAGATTATTTTGCTACTATGACAACCATGGTGGCCATCTTGAAATATCCAAAAATAATATGTAAACATGATTTCTGCGGGTCCAGTTATGTATGAATTGACAGCAAATGTATTCCTCAGTGATAAATGTATTTTTAGAACCATTTAGAAAATTGGCGTCCATCTTGAATTTTCCTCAGCGGCTAAGGTGTTTTTGTTCTTCTTCTGCTGCAGGTCCTCCCAGGGTGGCGGGGAAGGTGGCCCATCGTCAGAGCGTCCGTCTGGGTCGCACGGCCAAGCTCCCGTGCCCCGTGGAGGGCGACCCGCCGCCGCTCATGATGTGGACCAAAGATGGCCGACACATCCACAGCGGCTGGACCCGGTTCCGCGTGCTGCAGCACGGCCTGCGCATCAAGGAAGTGGAGACGGAGGACGCCGGCACCTACGTCTGCAAGGCCACCAACGGCTTTGGCAGCGTCAACATCAACTACACGCTGATTGTCATCGGTGAGCGCAAAGCCAGTTATGATTTCAGATGAAACAGAGGAGCTGGTTTACGTTTTCATCAACAAATCGCTGAGATTGTTGAGACGTTTTAATCATTTCATTCTTTGAGGTTCTTGAGTAGTGGCAGCTCATCGTTTTGTTTTAACTTTTCTTTTAAATATATTTTTCTTGCCTCACATTTGCTGAGTCCTGCAGAATTTGGTCTGTTGTTTTCTGGGTGTGAGTTTGAGATCATTTCCATCATGTAGCTGCTGGTTTTCAGGGTTTTCTCCCATTTACACAACGCGTTAGCATCTGACTCACAGCATGATGCTGCCACCACCAAGCTGGACGCTGAGGTCTGAAAGCCTCACAGCGATATTAAAAATAAAACCTCAAGTCTTTTCATACCAGGTTTGATTTCTGATTTTAAGCTATTTTTTTCTTGCTTTCTTGTTTAAAAATTAAATTACAAATATTTTCCAAATAGAGGATTTTATTTCGATCATCCTGTCTTTGCGTTTCGTGATTAAATTGGAAAGACTGAGCTTGTTTTAATTGATCATAGTTAATTGATTATTAAAGCTGTAAAGAGTCTTAAAGACTCTAAGCTAACGCTGTAAAGAGGCTAAGCTAACACAGTTTGGGGGCTGTTGCATGTTTTGGCTAACAGCCTGGACCTGTCTCTGTAGTTCTGTAGAGTTCTGCTCCGGCCCGTTGCCGTGTCGACAGCTCCGGCACAGGTGTGTTTTCTTTTCTGTCGCTGCCTTAAATAGCCGCTACCCTGAACCCGCGTCCATGTAAACAAAATACCTGCAGAAGGACATTGTGTCAGTGGACCGCCGCAGTGTGTGGGCGTGTGTGTGTGTGTGTGTGTGTGTCGGGTTTCAGCCAGCAGAGAGATTAGAGCTGCGAAGCATCCCCCAGAATCAGAACGAAGCATCTCCGGCGGTGCTTCAAACGCAGCAGGAAAACGCTGCGGCAGGAAGACATTCGGCCGCCGTTCCTCTGTTCTCCAGGCTTTATTTGACCCGACGGCGGTGTGATGAACTTTGTATTTCAATGTGAGACAGAATGATTGAGGTGATGTACATGTAAACGTTTGGAGCAGAGAGCGGTGAGGTGGCGCGGCGCCAGCAGATGATCTGCTTTCATGCAGGGCAGTAATCAGAATCGGTATGTGATTCAAAGCTTCATCGGCGCTGAACTGAACTTCAAAGCCACGCTGCCACACAGACGGAGGGAACAGCTGCAGCTGAGGTCATCCAGGCAGCTGCCACCCCCCCACAGCCTCGTTCACTGTCCCTTTCATTCACACACACACACGCCTACACACACACACACACACACCCTGCTGGTGGCGGTGGGCGGAGCCTGAAACGAGCAGCAGGTTTTATTAAACGGAAATATTCGCAACAGAAACAAAAATCTATCACCTGTTGGACGCCAACAGCCGCAGAGATGAAGACGCGACCCGAGTTTTCATCGTCTGTCATTTTGACCAACATGGCCGAAAAAAATCCAAATTACTTTCATCCGCCAGTGTTTAAAGGGCCGGTACCTCATAAAAAAATCTGGTTATACATTTTTCCCTCATCAGAAACATACCTGCTTTGACTTTTACATGTTTTGAGAAATCCTTCAGTCTCCACGGCAACCATCCAGCTGCAAAACGCCTGGGTGGACCTAGCCCCACCTTCAGTCGCAGCTCCTCCCCCACCTTGCTCCTTCAGACTAGCCAGCAGCAATTAGCAAGCAGCTGCTGAGCTGCTGCTCAGAGCAACGCTGGTAAAAACGTTAGAGGGTTAATAAAGAAGCCATGTTGGGACGACTTCCTGGAGGCGGAGCTTCAGAAACAGCAGGAGGTTCTTAAAGAGAGAGGCCTAATTTGAAGGCTTTACGTCAGGAAGTTAAACTTCTTTTCAGTCATATAATATTCATATCATTTTTATAACTACTTTTATAACAGGATTGTGTTATAAAATGACTATATGCCTGGAAAACACAGAATCCTCCCCCTTTAAAATAACAATATAAACATTTTCAGTTTCGTCCGCAGTGATATGAACCACTTCCTGTGGCAACAGAAACAACAGCAACGGAGACATGAAACCTGAGAACTTCCTCCTGGTCGGACGGACCCGAATGATTCTCGCTCTGATGATCCACTGCAGTTAAAAACGCCTCTGCAGATAAAAGTTTTAGTCCAAATTATTGACTGTTGACGTTTGTCTGGTTCACTTCTGTTCCCAACCCTTAAGGAAGCAAGGTGCATTCTGGGAAAAAAAGACATGACAGTAGAGAGGAGGAAAGGCTGTTCATGAAGGAAGGATGGATAAATATTAAGATGGTGGTGACTTCCCTCCTCCTGCGGCCGCCTCCTGCCGTTGCTGCGCTGCGCTGCCCCCTGTTGGTCCTGACGTGTTTTGCTCTCACCTGAAACGTCAGGCTCTCCGGTCCCAACCCGACCCGACCGTATCCAGAACCGTCGTCCTCTTCCTCCTCGTTCTGTTTAATTTGCTTGAATATTTCCATAGTTTCCTGTTTTTCCCAGTCGTGTCGCCGTCCCTCTGATAGCTTCGTGTGATTCCAGGTTGGCTAAGCTATCGGACTCCTTCTGCTGTTTGTGAGGCAGCGGTGTTAGCATGTTTGTTAGCGTGTTTGTTAGCATGTTTGTGTTCATCTGAAACTCTGAGCGTTTTCACTGGACAAACTGAGCCAACAGCACAGGCAAGTTACTAAATCAGGTTTCCTCCTCCTGATATTATTGTATGTTGTCATGGTTACTGAACATCCAGACTCGTTGGAGCTGTTACCTGTAGGAAAGGAGTGTCTAAACTTTTTTTAAATATTACTTTTAAAATCTAAAATCACCAAGAATGTGATTATTTTTCAACCTTGTGAATAAACCAACTATGAACTGTTTTAACAAAATAATCAGATTTTTTTTAAAGGAACATCATCATAGATCCAAAACTTCAAACAGTTTTTGCTTCTTCAAAATAAAAATCCTTCAGTTTGCAAGGAAACCAGATCATCACTTTGTGTTGCATCTGACATTTTTATAAGTAGATTTTAGGGTTATTTTTGTCCTATGTATTCTTGAATTGTGGTTTGGAGACCGTGCAGAACCAGTCCGTGGGCCGTAAATGGCCCCCGAGCCTCACTTTGAACACCTTTATTCCAGAGTGAAGGTAATTTGCTGTAAACAGCTGATTGTAGGCCTAAAGATGCAGCTTTATGAGTGATTTCTCCCTGTAATGTGGAACATCCGGGTTGGAAAATTAAAAGGGAAACATGCTAGAGCCCCAGTTAGGATCCAATATGGCCGCCGTTCCAACATTAATCAGAATAACAGCTGTTGAAAATTAAAAATCTGCTTTTATTTGCTTTTATTGGTCATAGTGGTTAATCTGGTTATAAACCACAACAATCATCAAATCCCAGTTTTATGAAACTAAAATCTCAACACGGTTAAAACTCAGATCTGAAGTTTATGACTTTAAATGATCATTTACTTCTTTATGCGACGGATTCAAATTCACTAACTCTGTTTCAGTTAAGGTCCGCTCCAAAAGCAGGAAGTGGACTACACCGCAGGGCATTCTGGGTAAATTCAACAAAAACACTCACTAGCATTAGCAGAAGTAACTTGTGAATTTTTTTTTTTTTTTTGTCAAAGACTAAAGAGAAATCCTCCAACTCTAAAATCTGACGCCTCCATCTTGTTTCCATCTGGTGAAGAAGGAAGTTGCTCTCAGAGTCTTAAGAGGTTTTTGTGTCGTTTCCTTCAGTGGTTCTTGGTGCAGCGCCCCCACAGGCCAGGAGGGGAACAGGTTGGTTTGACTCAGAGAACCACAACAGCTGGAGAAGTTCTGGTTCCAGTAGAACCGGGTCTACAGGACCATCAGATGAAAAAACACTTTAAGTTTCTCACTCAATGAGAGCAAAACGATCTGATTCCGGGAACAAAACGAATTATTTGTTTTACAAAGTAGCACAGCTCAGGTTAGCATGCTGTTAGCATAACGTTCTGTGCTTGCTAAATAATTAGCTTAGCTTTTGTTTTAGAGCTGGTGGGAAGCAAACCATGCACCTCTTTATGCCAGGTTTCTTCTGCATGTGTGGAGCTGCAGCTGTTTTCCTGCCAGCAGCGCAGCGTCGGATCAGGTTGCAGCGCCGCCGCGCGTCGTCCCTGCGCTCCTCCCGGTTCCTCCGCCGCTCTGCAGGTTTTAATTGAGATGTCTACCGCCTCAACTGGGAGGATGTGGAGGTGGCCCAGGGTTTTAGCTCACACACACGCACGCACACACACATGCAGAGCATGAATCTCAAATAAGCCGCTGTCAGTCAGCCTGGCCGCCTGCTCAGGTTTCGCTCTGCAGCGTCTCGCTAATCGTAGAAAAATGCGTGCAGAGAACCTGGAGGTCAGAATCATTTTATAATTATTTACACATTATGAAAGTTTTATTCCAATGCAAATAAAGAAAGTTGCTCTTTAACCAAGTGTTGTGAGCATTAACATCATTTTAGGGCTATTTGTAATTTAGAAGCAGAATGAAAGAAAAACAGGTTCGAGTTGCTTTGGCAGAAACAAAAATTCTCTTAAATATAAAAATTATCCATCCATTTCTAGCTATTTTATTTACCTATTGTATTTAGTTTAATTGGATTAAATAAAAACCAAAGCTGCTGACGTGTGAGCAGAGCATCATAAGCACGCAAACATGAGCAAACAAAGAACAGTTCTCACTAACTGACTCGTTCAAAGGAATCAAATCTCTTGTAAACGACGATCCTGATGTTTTCTTTCCACCGATTCTTCAGTTGTTCCCGGTTTTAACTGATCCATTATTATTTTTAAACACAACAGTTTGATAAACTAATTAAACTCGTCAAACTTTTAGCTCACGTTTCGGTAAATTAGCGGTTTCTTACATGCAGTACCTTGTGGGCCAGTAGGGGGCGGTCTGCCCATTCTCCTCTTTATTGGGAAATTCCCCGGATCTGAACTTCAGTTCTCTTCCGATTCTGGGCCAAATTTATCACCTGTGGACGTTTTGCTCAAAGGTTGGAAAGGATTTTAGTGAAAAACATTTTGCTAATTTTATGACTTTATTCTTGTAATTAAGCCAAAATCCTCAGATCGGGTCGTACACTGCAAAATATTTCCTGTTTTCATTCAAATCGGATTTTATTTTTTAGCCGTCTCGTTCTTATTTTGGGGTATGAAGGTAAAGCAAGATGAGCACAAATCCAGGCCACACTTTTCAGATTTTTCTCGTCTTATAATAAATACTATAATAAATATTTAGAGCAGGTGTGAATATTTTAGCAGCTTTTGGCCGCTCTGCTTCATGTTGCCGCTGGATGTAAAAGTGTGTGTGTGTGTGTCTGTGTGTGTGTGTGTGTGTGTGTGTGTCTGTGTGTGTGTGTGTCTGTGTGTGTGTGTGTCTGTGTGTGTGTGTCTGTGTGTGTGTGTGTGTGTGTGTGTGTGTCTCTGTGTGTGTGTGTGTGTGTGTGTGTGTGTGTGTGTGTGTGTGTGTGTGTGTGTGTGTGTGTGTGTGTGTGTGTGTGTGTCTGTGTGTGTGTGTGTGATGATAGAGGTCCAGATGGGAGAGACAGAATCGGAGTCAAGTTTCCAGAGTTGTTTTCTGGCTGATAAACACACAGATGTGTATCTTTCTTTGCTTTTCATATCAACAAGAACGACAAGAAAATATTTGTCCTTTTGTTCACGCACACACACCACACACACACACACACACACTGCTGGGCCTCTGTCTGTCCCACATCCTCTGGTTCTGCCTGGTTTCACCTCCAGCAGGACGATAAACGATAAACGAAGGAGGATTTAGTTTTTTAGTTTTTCTCCCTGCAGTCGTCAGCAGATCCAGAATAAAACCGGCAGGTAGAAAGTTGCTGTTGCTGAACAAAGGAGCGATTCTTACCTGACACACAGGTGGTCTCTGGAAAGCCATCAGATTTTTTTCACATTTGTTGTTTTTTTTTTTCAGATTTCTTCATCTTTCATTTTGTTTTTTAGTTTTGTGTCTCATCATCTTTCAGCTCCTCATTTTTCCCTCCTTCATGCTTCACTGGCTGTGTGTGTGTTTTCTGTGTGTGTTTTCTGAATTGCGAGGCGAGTTGAGCTCTAGCAGACCCTAATGGCTCTTAAATACCCGCGGCTCGCTGGATGCCATCTGTCAGTCAGCAGGCCGTCCTCTGGAGGCACCGCCGCCGCGCGCCGCTGCACCACCGCGCGCCGCTGCACCACCAACTCACGCTCAACAGGAAGTTCAGCCCGAACAGACCTGAGGCGCCATTTCTATCGTCAGACAAACTTTCACCACTTTCCACCTTTATAGTCAAGATACAGCAACTTTAATGCAACATCATCCAGGCTTTAATTGAGCTTTTTCAAAATAAACGTCCTGAAAAGTGCGGCATGCTTTTTTATTAAAACCCCCTTGAGGTCAAGTTCAGTCATACTGGATCAGTTTTCAAGTTTTTCTTGGTCTGAACTTTGGCTAGACCGGAGCTCGTCAACCTTTAATAACAGTAGCTAGCTTTTATAGCGGCAGCTAATAGCAGCGGGAGCTAAACTACCACAGCGATCACTTATTAATAATCACAAAATAAAATTGGAGCCTGAAAACATAAAATTGAGACCGACTGAATGTTCTGCTCTTTGGGGGGGAAATGTTTGACTTCTTTTGGTGTTGAATCCTAGAGGAGGTGTCAGTCGGTTGCCATGACAACGAGTCTGCCTGTGGCGTAGCCTCACAGAAATTGAGGAAAAGGAGAATACAAGTGGTTTGGATTCGTTCTTTGATGTTTTTTCTGCGTTATTTTGGCCTTTACTGAGGCTCTGCACTGATTTCATGTCTACGTCTCCAGGTTTCATGTAGCTAACGGTTCCACCGCTACGGATGGACAGGAAAGCAGAGACTTTTCGTCTACACATCAGGAATCACAGGTTCAGGATGACGGGTTTTTTTCTCTTTTTTTAGCATTAGCTTCCTTTACTTCTCTTGTGTGTTAGCAGCTTAGCATTAGCTTAGGGTCATTTTTATGTGCTTAGCGGTTTGACGTTAGCTTCTGAAAATGTTTTCATGTGCTTAGCTGTTTTGAGTTAGCTTTCTCTAATTCTTTCAGGTTTTTAGCAATGTCAGAAATTACTTTGCAATGACGACCATGGCAGCCATTTTGAAAAATGAATCATTAGATATGATTTCCATCTGAGGAGAAGCAGAATGACGCTGAGCCTTTACCGGCTCGGCCCAGAAGAAAAGCTGCAGCGCCTCCTGCTGGCTGCTCCCTCTGGAGGCCATCAGGGTCGGCCGGGTTAGACCTGAGGAGGCAGCGGCCGACCGAGGAGTTTCTCATTTGGGTTGGGATTTGTCACTGGCCCCGCCGGCTCCATTGTCCCTTGGTAACGCCCTCCCCTCCCCCACCCGTTGCTGAATGGCGGAGGGCAGAACCGAGCCCAGCAATTAGTGAAGACATGTTTGAAGACAGCAGAAAGTTCTCTTTTGAAGTTTTAGAAACTTTTGTTTTGCTGCGGCTCCATCATCAAAGCTGACGGCCGGTCCTTTAGCACACAGCGCCCCTCCTCATCCTCCTCTTCCTCGCTCACCGTCCTGTCGTCTTTTCATGTCTCTTCCCATTCGCTGCTCTCCTCCACAACGAGGCAATCGAACGTGAAAAGCCCAGAATCTTCTGCAGATGCTTTGATGAGGAAACAGAAACACTGCAGGTTTTGATTTTCATAAAAACTTTATTTTTGTTTAAGGCACTGTTGTTGCTCCATATCTCAGCTGCGTTTTGATAAATGACTTTCTCACCTGAAACCATTTGCAGAAATGTTCACTTGTTTCAATCTTTTGTTTCACATTTTTCACAAAAACAAATTTAAATCTTATTATTAAAACTGGAAACAGAGGAAATAATTTAAAACATTTTCACTAAAAACAAATAAAAAGTGCAGCATTTATCTGTTAAAATGCTCTGAGTGAGAACTCATCTACATCTAACATCTACAGCTCACTCATCTGATAGCATCACTTTGCTGCAGGTTTCAGGTCTGAACTTTGACTAGGCCACTACAAACCATGAACCTGCTCTGTCTAAACATTTTGTCACATTTGCTAAAATAATTGAATCAAAATGACCTGAGAGACAAAAATGTCCTCAACCAATGAGTGCAACATTTTATTTCAACAAATAAAGTCAATTATTCTCGATCCAAAAGTTGAAGAAGATTCAACAAGTTCACTTTTTTAAAAGTCACTTTGCATTTTTTTAGTGGAAAAAAAGAATTAAATAATTTCTGATCAATAAGATTTTTTCCTTGATGTTTTCTGTATTTAGCCAAATTTATAAAATTAATTAAAAGCAGATTTGGGTCCAGAAAAATTTTATTTTGAAAGTTTCTGATTGAGAAAATAGAAACTCTGTTTACGTCAAACACCTGCGACGCATCAGAGCCATTATAGATGGAAAAAATTATATAAAAAATTTATTTCCACTTAACTCAGAAATTTGAGATTAATCTCAGAAATAAAATAAAAAAATGTGGAAATTTCCAATGCCAAAAAATTCTGTTTTTTGTTCTTCTGAGATTAATCTCAAAGTTTCTGAATTATTACTAGAAAATTTTCATTGTCTGAAACTTTCCACGTTTATTTTTCTGGAAAATTAGAAATTTTTCAAACTCAAAAATGTCCTTGTTTTTTCTAGAAAAGTTCAGAGATAAATCTTAAAGTTTTTCATTTTTTCAAGCAATTTTTTGACTTTTGGAGTTCAGACGAGTTTTTCTAGGTCATTTTTTAAATAGTTTGGCAGAAAATTATTCCAGTTTTTTTCTATCTGCAGTGACTCTAATATCAACACGGCAAAACTTGCATCACTCTTGAACCGAAGCAAAGGGCCGCACACATTCAGCGTAGGGGCCACTAATGGCCCTCAGACCACACTTTGGACCCCCCTGACCTAAACCATCCCATAATGTTCTCCACCAGTCTCTTCTGCAGCCTCCAGCAGGTTTTCCTCCTGCATATTCCCACAGCATGATGCTGCCACCACCATGCTCCAGCATCACAACAAGTAACAACAACACGTGTTGGTTTGTCTTATTTAAAACAAGAAATTGTTTTTAAAAGCATTTTATTGTGAAGCATCAGGTGTGTGTGTGTGTGTGTGTGTGTGTGTGTGTGTGTGTGTGTGTGTGTGTGTGTGTGTGTGTGTGGGTGTGTGTGTGTGTACTCACATGAAGAATGTTGCTGCATTCCTGCGCGTTATGTTTCACATAAGTGTATTCCCGGTATGTTTTGCTGTGTTTCAAGGTAAAGTGTGTGTGTGTGTGTGTGTGTGTGTGTGTGTGTGTGTGTGTGTGTGTGCGTGTGTGTGCGTGTGTGTGAGACAGTTTCTTGTGCAAACAGAACGATGGTTTTGCGGTGCCTCTGCTATCAGGCTGAAGTTTGATCAGAATGACAGCTCGCTGAAAACCAATATAGGTGCAGAAACCCCGCCACACACACACACACACACGCACACACACACACACACACACACACTGCTGTCTTATTTGTCTTTTTAATACTTTTCATTTCTCCATTTAGTCACTTTTTGTGCTTTAAGACGTAAACTCCTCTGTGGGTTTCGAACATGTGGGATCAGCTGATCGTCCTCACCGCTTTCCATCCGACAGAAAAGTTTCAGGTCGTTTCTCTGATGCAGAAACGACCGTTTGTTGGCTGGTAGCTGCTGAGGATACAGCAGCTGGCGCACAGTTTAGCAGACAGAACCTGAGCTCTGATTAGCCAATCAGAAAGAAGCTGAGCTCTGATTGGCCGATCAGAAAGAAGCTGAGCTCTGATTGGCCGAGCTCAGCTTGGATTGTTTCAGGAGGTTTGTATTTCACAAATCAGTAATGGAAAGTCTTTTTTGCATCACACCAGTCATGTGATCAACTACAGGAAGTTACTACTGGCGGAAACACTGAAACACATGACAGGAAGTGGTAGCATTATTATTCCCATGGAGGATTTTAATTGCGTTTCTTATTTAGTGTCAACACAAGTTGTTTTTGCCACATTAGTGAAATATTGACAACGTTTTGCTCATATTTGTAAAGGAAACAGATTCCAAAGGAAGTCATGGATAGAGAGATTTCAGCTTTTATTTTATATTAGTTTATTAGTTTTACAGCCTGGATACTCCAGTTAATGATTACTTGATTACTAAACTACCTGATGATTATTTTTGATTAATCACGATTAATCTGATTAATTGTTTCAGCCTAACTGTAAATAAAAAGCAGAAGTGAATTTGTTGCATGTTGCAAAGTGTAAACCTGCGCGGTAATGTTGCGCCCTGCGTGTGTGAGCTGCAGCCGCCATGTTTCTGAGGGAAAGATGGCGGCCGTTGGGTTGAAGCGGCGCAGCTGCGCGGTGTGATGAGCTGTTTTACTTTGCTGTAAATTGTCGTTCATCAAAGGGAGTCTGTCAGCGGCCACGCGGCGGCCAGGTGGCGCGGGGGCCAGGCGGCGCGGGGGCCAGGCGGCGCGGGGGCCAGGCGGCGCGGCTTTGAATCTCAGCAGACAAAGACAGACATGCAGCAAGTAAACATGAGGAGCTCACACCAACAGGTTGAAGAAACAACTTGGAGAGCAGAAAAACTTTATGAAAAAGTTTCTTCCTGTTGCAAAAAATGAATAAAACCTGTCAGATGGTAACGGGGTCATGTGGGGTCATGTGGGGTCAAACGGGGACTGAATCAGTAGACGTTTAACCGGAGGATACGCGGAGCCATGATGGAGAGTTGAAAGTGGGAGCCGAGGCCGGCGGTTTGTGTTTCAAAGGCGGCGCGTGGCGATGAATGTGAGAGATTTGTCAGTTCAGCGAAGTGAGTGGCGCCTTGATGTTGGCTAGAGTTACAGCAACGCCGCATGCACAGGTAGAAATGCTCTGAGACACACACACCTCAAGGCAGCTACAGGAAATTTAATGTTTCACATTCTGTCACATTCAGTCTAGGGAGACGACTTTAGCGCATTCATTTAGATTGACTAATGACGTGTTAATAATAATTGTTAAATAAATAAATATCAGGGTTGTTTTGTTTTTTAAATAAAACTGTTTGAAGTTGGTCAAATATCTCAGTCTGCATATGGAGAGCTCTGCATTACAAACCTCTGCAGTTTGAAATTAAGACTAATTTAGTACAAAGTCGACATTTTAAACCACTTTAGCTCCTTAAGTTAGCTGTTAGCACTGTTAGCGAAGCTGTCACAGTAATAAATCAGGAGTTTCTGTATTTCTAATATTCTGTTCCTTCCCCCTGAGGTGTTAAACAGAGAATTACTTCACCCTAAATGGAGCCAGAGCGAGTCACGCTGCTGCGTTCTCAGGTTGTCTGCAGCGGGTTAAAATGTAGCTTTGTTTTCCTCAACCCTCCTGTTAGCTGCTGTAAATCTCGCTCTCTCCGGCCCTGAATGAGCAACAGTCCAGCCGCTCATGCTAGCTGCAGCTTCTTGCGCCTCTCTGCTTCGTCTGACTTCATCTTAAACAGGAAGCAGCCGAATCTGAGCCGTCTTCAGTCAGCAGCAACTTCCACACCGATCCGTGTTATAAACCGATCCTGCTGAGTGTTTCGCTTTCACTGATTGGGAAAAGGTTGGATTCCTGAGTTCATGAGCTTCTATCGCCAATCGAGCTGAAAAACACCTGATTCTGGTTAACAAATGATTTCCTGGCGTTTCTCAGTTGAAAACAACCTCAGGATGAGTCAACAGTCTCTGAAACATGGCAGAAAACATCGAGTCGTGCTGTGAGATGTTTGCTGCGTGACAGGAAGTCTTTCTTTAGCAGCATGTGTGGAGCGTCTGTCTGCAGCGTTAGCCTCGCAGCGCTGCAGACAACCTGCGAACGCAGCAGCGTGACTCGCTCTGGCTCCATTTAGGGTGAAGTAATTTTCTGAATCATTTCTGACCTTGACTTGCCTCCTGATGGCCGTCGCCTGACCCATCCAGGATGGGAAACCGCCAGCGTAGTGCAGCTCCTGGCATTTATCTCTTTTATTCTCCCTCTATTCCCCAAAATATTCCTGTAGATTAATAATAATGAATAGAGAATAATAATAAAGCAAATTAGAATGATTTCTAGTGTTTCAAAGTGTTACTAGAGCGATTCCTGATTCCTGTACTTTGCATGACGTTATGAGAGGAAGAGGCTTTTTGAGCATGAAGTTTTCCCTCTGTCATCAGATTTGCATGGAAAGCAAATTAAAAGTTTTTAAAAATCTGGTTTGAACTTATCAGCGTGAACTCATCCTGCTTCACTCTCAGGTTTTCTTAAATGTCCTTATAAGGATTCCTGGCTGCGGCGAGACGAGCTTCATACCTGGTAAAAACCCGGATCTGAAGCCGGACGGATAGAAACTTCTCATCTTCCTCCTCAGTGTGACGCCGCATCATTCAGTTCCCGAAAGCGTGTGTAAAAGCATGTGTGTGTACGGAGTAAAAACAGCAGGTTGCTTTTGTTCATGACTGTACAGTCAGCCTCCGCCCTCATGCCTCACACACACACACGCACACACACACACGCACGCACGCACGCACACACACACACACACACACACAGGTGGCTGTAATTAGCGTATAAAGCCCATTCATGGCTGAGGATCAAACCTGCGTGCCGCTCAGCTTCAGGAAATACAAAGCTCTGTTCAAAGTTGGATTCACACACTCGGTCGCTCGCTTTCAGCTTCGCTCTTTATTTCTCTTTCTTTGTTTTGGTTGCGATGATTGCATGAAGAAAGGTTTCCCCGTAAACGGTTTTTTGTTTAGTCTGTGAGTGAAACGGGCCTCTGTTCTGCTGCCTGCAGGAACTAACCAAGTGCTCCATGTTTATTCCTGAGAGCGGAGAGAAAACACGGGATTATGGGTTAAAACCCTCAGCTTATCCAATCACACTGCTTGTATTTTTGCAGCCGTGTTGCAGATCTGTTTCTGTTGGAGACGCTGAGCTTTTCAGTGCAGCAGGTTACTGTACAAATCTGAGTTAATTTAATGTCAGAATGACAGATATTTTTTAACATGGCTGCCTTTTTTATCCGTTTAAACCAGTTATTGTCATAAAATGTTTTCATGACTTAGATAAAATAAATGTCACATCATATTTTTGACTTTGGAATAGTATTACTGAGGACTTTACTGGTCTCAGACCAGTAAAGTCAACTACAGTAGGTGGAGATGAGAGAGACAGTTGTGTTAATGGTTATTGTTAGCTTCTGCTAATTTGTCATGAGTTTAGTGATTTAGCTGTAGTTTCTTCTTAATTTTGTTTTAACGTTAGCTTCCAGTAATATTTTAGCTTCTGTTATTATTTTATATGTTTAACATTAGCATCTGCAAATTTGTTATGTGTTCAGTGGTTTAGTGTTAACTTACATTAATTTCCCATTTGTTTACTGTGTTAGCTTAGCTTCTCCTAATATTTTTATGTTTTTAGCATCAGCTTCCTGTCATTTTCTATGTGGTTAGCTTAGCATTAGCAGAACTAATATTCTTGTTTAGTGAAATAGTGGTTAGTAAACTTAACGTTTTGGTTAGCTGCTCCCACAACTGACAATAACTACAGCAACTGATTTGTGTGCAAACATATATTCCCCAGTACAACCATGGCGGCCATTTTGAAAAATGTCCACCGGAAACAGAAAAGAAGAAATTAAGAAAATGTATATGATTTCTATAGTTCAAAATATGTAGGATTTCAAACCAAACACATCCATCTAATTTAGCCAATTTTTTTATTCCACAACAGCCTTGGTGGCCATCTTGAATTTGTTGGTTGCTGCTGATCAGTGCTGGTCAGCTGGCTGAAAGAAGGCTCCTATATGTTTCCCAAACATTGAGCTGCTTGGAAGTGAGTCTGGTTTGGAGAAACGTGGAAATCACAGCAGCTGGCTCGATTCAGGGAAAACTTCCACATTTAGACGCTTTTCCACATCAAACATTTCACTTTTGAGGATTTCTTAAATCGGTGTGGGTAGAGCATGATTTAATTAAGCCAGTTAGTCATTCAGAAATCAAAGAGCTCCATTTTATTCAGCTGTTCTTGCTTCTAACCTTCACATTTCTAAATGTCAGTAGAAGGTTTTGTATTTGTTTTGTTTAAATATTGTTGCTTCTGTTTACAGAGACGTTTAAGAAAAATGTTCATAACCGGATTTATTTCTTAGAAAAATTAAGAACAAAATTATTTTTGCTTTTCAGAAGTTATAAGAGTTGAAACAATTATATTTGTTTCTTTATTCTTATGTTTGTTGAATTTTCTCAGTATTTGTTTAGTATTTATTCAAATAGACATTTGAATTTTTGGATTTTCAAAAGTTGGGAATGAATCATGTTTCTGTCTTTTTGGTGAAAACTTTCTGACATGAATAAAATAATGCCCATAAAACTTAGAATTTCTTGAGATTCATTAAGATAATTTGTAATTAAAGAACCAACATTGTGGTGCAGAGGTGAAGCACAACCCACACATGGAGGCCTCTGTCCCGTCGCAGGTTCGATTCCCGGCCTGGTGACGTCGTCCTCCTTCTCTCATTACCTGTTTTCCTGTCAGTCAAATAAAAGCCACTGAGCCAATAAAACGTCAAACAAAAAAACATTGTAAAGCTGTAAAAAAAAATTTATTTTTTAGAGTTGACTTTAACTTAGAAATAAAATATGCAGGTTTAATAAGCTTAATAATAATCAGTGCTGATTAATTCTTAGTTTTAAATATAAAATTTTAAATATATAATTGTTCAAGCCCATTCATTTCAATCAGTTAAAATGCATGGAATTATCCGATTTTTATTTTTGTAGCAGAAAATCATTTCAGTGGTTTAGCATTAGCATCTGCTAATGTTTTTGTACTTAGCATTAGCATCTGCTAATTTGTTATAAATGCAGTGGTTTATTGTTAGCTTCCACTCATTTTTTTGTGTTTGGTGGTTTGAATTAAGTTCTGGTATTTTATTTTATACGTTTAGCGTTAGCTTCTGCTATATTTTTCTATGTGTTTAGCATTAGCTTATTTTTGTATGTGTTTAGTGGTTTAGAGCTAAGATTATATCTTAGCAAATTGGTGTTTACTGAAAAATAACTTTTTCAGCTATTATAAAAATGCATGTTAAATAAGCTTAATAATATAAAGGCCTAATTAAATAAGTGGGGCAGCATGTAGTTTTAGTTTCTCAACTCATTTTTAGTTTAATATAGTTGCTAAAGACACTTAAGTCAACTATAATCTGATATAATCTGACAGTCATCAGATGTATTTTCCAGTGTAATTCTGGTTTTGGAGAATATTAGCGTTGGATCCTCTGACTGAAACGTGATGCATCGTCTTGTTTTCCCATCCCAGCTCACCTTGAAGCTCTCGCAGAGAGGAACTCTGGGTAATCAGTCGCATGTGATTCACTGTGTGTGTGTGCATGAGCGCGATTTGCTCATTCTGTCGGTTTTCTTGACCAAATAAGCCGGAAAGCTGGAAGCGGCCCCGGGGCCGAGCGTTGCCGTGTGTTGTTCATATTTCAGAGCCGGAGCCCAGAACGGCACGTCGTGTAATCACATTTGTAAATAGCATCGTAAAGTTCTCCTCGTAAATGCTTGTTGTTTTCCTGGCGCTCCTCGGGGCGGCGGGCGGGGCTACAGGTGTGTGTGTGTGTGTGTGTGTGTGTGTGTGTGTGTGTGTGTGTGTGTGTGTGTGTGTGTGTGTGTGTGTGTGTGTGTGTAAGACATGTTAATGAGCTCACATGTTCCACAAAGCAGGTTGAGCGTTTTTCACTCGGAAACTGTTTCTGTGTGACGGATTCATGTTTAAATGGAGCTGGAAGATGTCATCGCCCGACTCGCCTCTTTAACACGTCCACTCAGTAAATCCGCGGCGCTCGCCGCTCTGGGCGGCCACCAGTAATAAATCTCTGGCCCTGATCCAGTCCGCCGCCTCTTGACCTCTCTAAAAGGCCGTCACATCCAGACTTGTTCGCTCTTTCTCTCTGTCGCCGGCGCTTTCAGCATCTCTCCCTCACGCTGCTAATGGCGGCCTGTGCGGCGGCTGGCCGGTAATGGCTTCCATACGGCGGGGCGGGAGGGCTGGCCGGCCCGCGGGACCCGGGAGTCCAGATGTGGACCGCGCTCCAACACGCGTCCGGACAATCTGACGGCTTTAGGGAATGCAAACTTTTCCATGTGGAGCTCGTTTGGGAACAGATGGTGTTTACATTTTTATTGAGAAGGCTGTTTAGATGTTGTGTAATTGTTTACAGAAAGGAAATCTGTTGGATTGGAGATTAAGGGGGATTTATACCCCAGATTTCCTTCTAAAAATCCCAATACTTCCTCATAAAGTCACAATAATGTTCAGTTATCAAGTGGAAAGCCAGAAACATCTGATGTTGATGAAGGAGAATGTTTCACTTTGTTTTACTGCTGATGTAGGTAGAAAACAAAGGAGTAAATTTCCACCAAATAGTTGGAAAAGTCAAACATTTACTAGAAAAACTGAGAGACTGAGGTTAATCTCAGACATCTTACATAAACAGATGTGATTTTGAGTTTGGAAAGTCAAAACATTTCCTAGGGAAACAAACTCTGAAATTTTCTTTTTGCAAATTTCTGAGTTTGTAAAGTTGAAAATTAGCTGGAAAACTCACAATTTTGAGATCGATCACGGAAACTTTTGAGAAAAAAAGAACATTTATCAGATTACTCAAAATCTGAGTTTTTTGGGGTAAATTTACTCGTCTTTTTCTCATTTTTCCTAAAGTCGCTCTGATACTCCGTCATAGAAAACAACATATTTAAAGAAGTTTTACGGTAATTTCACTCTTTTGATTTTCTGACAATCTTTTAGTTTGGATGTAAAAGCATTAAATGAGATCAATTCAGTCCCAGTTTCTTTTAGCAAGTTCCAAGAAGAGGGCGTTCTCATAGATATAGAGAACATAGACATAACAAGAAAACAGCTGATTTATCTTCATATCTTTGCTTAGCAGTTTGGTGGAGCTACGGCTGGAAAATAAATCAATAATATACAGTATACTGCAATAATCACGTGATCAGTATCAATAGATCGTATGTCTCAGGATATTCAATATAGGGAATATTCAGTGAAGCCCGATCCAGAACCGCACAGCATTCTGGGAGATGTAGGCAGAGGAAAAACTATCAATGTGAGCTAAGCTAGCCGGTAGCATCAGCTGACTCACTAATGTTTCGGTTGCCTAGCAACAACCTGCTGAGTAGCTTGTGCAGCAGCAGTTTCAGGTTTTGGAAAAAAGCCTGATAACTTTTTTTAATTAAAAATAAAAAAACAAGAGCGTGAAGTGAAAGATATTAAAAAACCCTGAATCAATAATTATCAATATGTACTGATATGAAACGTGGCTGTAGTGATACGTTTTTCAGCCATATTGTCCAGCAGTAGCGGTTTATGACGGCCGCGCTGTGTGATGGTCCAAACCTTCCTGAACGGGAGGAAAGCAGGAAACGGCGCGTCGCCTTGCAGCCAGAAACATTCTGGATCGTTCCAGATCCCACAATAACAGAAACCACACAGAGCGGCTTTCATTGTTTCCACGCTGTAATTGGATGATGGAGTTATAATGACAGTGTGTGTTTTGGTAGGGGGTCGGTGCTCCGACAGGCCGAGCCGCTGCTGAAGGACAAATGGTGTTTACTCTGCCGGTCAGGCTGGAGGATGGATCCGCTGCAGGAGTTCAGCTTTTAACGCTTTATTCTCCCCAAACGTCAGCGGTTCGTCAGACCTGGACCAGTTCTTTACCCCAAAACAAAACCAGCAAGAGTCAAGTCTCTGTTGATGACAAAGAAACTTTTAAAGATGAATGAACAGGGAAGAAGCTGATTGGTGGTTGGGGTTGATCAAACGTCCAATCAGGTTCAGTTTTTATCATCTTTGTTAGAGTTTTCTTTAAAACTCCATTTAAGCCAGGCGCTAAATCTGCATGTAAACAATATTTTTCTGCCAGAACCTGGATGATAAAAGCCTCCAGGCTCCGTTTTGGTCTCAGCTGGAGACTTTTAATTTCTGAGACTTTATCATTCATTTCATTTGTTGTTTCGTTTTATTTTGAATATTTAAAATGTCTTCCACTTCCTGTGGCAAATGTTCGCTAGAATTTAAAGTTTATAGACATGTTGCATGGAAATTTCGCAGATGTGCACATGCGGCGACACAGACTCGTTCCCATAGCAACCGTCAACAACAATGGCACTATTTCAGGATTCATCAACAAAAAACATTCAGACATTTTCCACACAAAGAGCAGAACATTCAGTCCATTACAGTTTTATGTTTTCAGGCTGGATGTTTATTTTTTATGATTATTATTAAGTGATCACTGTGGTAGATTAGCTGCCAGTGCTATTAGCTACCAGTGCTATTAGCTACCAGTGCTAACACTGTGGCGGTCGATCAGCTCATTTAAACACCTGCTCCACTGATGATCCGTCAGAGTTGGTGTTTTTTCATTTTTTAGCTGAACTGAAACACATAAAATTTGACATCACATCTACATGTTAACTGTTGCCAAAGTCAAGCTAGCATACCTGAGCTACTTCCCTCACCCTCACTATTTTTTTAAGAGTTTTTCTTGACCTTGTTATCTAGTTGTCTTAGTGTTGTTAATTAGTAGCAAAGCACTGTGTCCCTTTTTCTTTTATATATCGCACGTGAATTTAAGATTTAGTAAGTTATGTTGACAAGTTGACAACACCAGTGCTAGTTATCATCAGTTAGCAGTTTCTTGCCCTCCAGCAAGAAGCTGAAGGCGTGGCGTCTCACTGCAGGGGCTCTATTGATCTTTGACAGTCTCACATTATTGTTACTTGAAAATAGCCCCAAAACAACAATATCACCGTTTATTGCTGTGACCTCTGGGATGATTTATCGTCCAGAAATATCCAGAACTAAGAAAGCTGGCTCTGTACTGGGACTAAGGCTGGAGTCCCTGGAAACTGTGGTGGAGAGGAGGACACTGAAGAAGGTTCTGTCTATTATGGACAATAAACAGCCCCCTCTCCACCACATAGTGGACAGACAGCGGAGCACCTTCTCACATAGGCTGCTCCAGCTCCGCTGTCGTAGGGACAGATACTGGAAATCCTTCCTGCCACATGCCATCTCACTGTACAATAAAAGATAAATCATTGTTCTGCACTAATCAGTCCGATTTTGCACAACTGCACTGTGGCACACTGCTGTACATATATTTACATATACATATCTGCATTTTTTGAATCTTTGCAAGGACTGCTCTAAGCTGCTTTTATATTGACAGCATGTTATATTTTATTTTATTTTGTCTACATTGCTACTCAGTGGTGGATGTTGTGTGTCTTGTCTCTATGCTGCTGTAACTGTGGAATAATTTCCCTGCTGGGATGAATAAAGTAATTCTATTCTATTCTATTCTATTCTATTCTATTCTATTCTATTCTATTCTATTCTATTCTATTCTATTCTATTCTATTCTATTCTATCCTAACTACACACAGATCTGGTTCTGATCCCGGTAAAGGCTTGTGCATCTTTTTCAGCTGCAGTCATGTATATCCAGAGCTAAATCCTGTGTGTCAGTGTTAAACTTTGGAGGAACCGGAGCCTCTTTGGATCCAAACGGACTCCTGTGAACGGGACAGCTGGGACTTGTATTTCTGGCTTCTCTCTGTAGACCTGAAAGCAAATATAAGGAGAGGTTACACAAACACGCTGCCTTCCACATGCGGCCGTGAATCTGTGAGACGCAGCATGGCGTAAAGCCGGGCAGGAGAGAGGAAGGTGAGGGACGCTGGAACGAGGCAGAAACCGAGCAGAAAGATGGAAAGCCCCAATAAAACGTTAAAATCTGGAGCTAAACGCCACAAACTGAACCTGGAGCCGGGCGAGCCGCGCTGCCAACACCAGGAAACGTCTCAACTTAGAGATTTCTGCAGTTTGTTCCGAGTTCTCACTGAAGCAAAACCAGCAACCATTTGTTATATTAATGAATGTGGATGCTATTACTGAGAGTTTATGAGAGGTTTATTAAAAACAGCTGAGAGGAGGAAGAAATCTCTGCTCTGTCTGAAGCTCAGCCTCAAACCCAACTGTCAGGTTTCATCCCAACCACCAAACGTTTGGGAAGAGTCAGCAGAGCTGGAAGACATGTTGAAGTCCGACCGTTCATCCAACCGTTCATCCAACCGTCCATCCATTAACATCTTATTATTAAACTTCTACATTGTCATCATTTCTGCTGCTTTCTCTGTAAACTGAGTTATTTTCTTTTCTGTGTGGAGGATCTCTGGCTGATCTGGTTTACAGTCGATCTGAGCGGGGAAGGGGTTCGCTAGCGGGGATTTCCTTTGACTTCCATTCATTTCTACAGCCTAAACCTGACTCTAATCCTAACCAGCCAAAACTCAATTCACACTTTAGTCCTAAATCTGACCCCTGACCCAAAAACAGCATTTCCCCTTGTGGGGCCCAGGCTTCGGTCCCACAAGGAGCAGTGGGTCCCCACAACGTAGTATGTGTCAGGAAAATGGTCCCCACAAGGTATTAGAAGCAAACGCACACACACACACACACACACACACAACGCGGGGCTTCAAACAGCGGCCCTCCTCAGAAGTCGCCGTTCGTGCGGCTGCACCGAGGGACCAAAGAGGTAGAGAGGAAGGCGGTTAGCCGGGAATGCTGGGAGCCGAGCGATGCAGGACACATGCAGCCCCTCATGCGACGCCGCGTCCTGCAGTAACTTATAGCGACCCCTCTGGCAGGACGGGAGCCACACGGGCCGCAGGATGCTATTGATATTGGTCCAACCAACAGAGCTCCTTCAATACGACAGATTAACTCACTTCATGTTTGTTTGGAGCTAAAATGGAGAAAATTTAGTGGAAAGAAAACCCAACGCTCCTGTGGCGAGTGAAGGGTTGGTGGTGACACTTTGCATTCATTTTAAAGCTTTCATCACAGAAACGCTGCAGGAGGTTTGAACTGGTCCAAAGATCAGAGGAGAAGTACCTGACCTCACCTGACCTCACCTGACCTCACCTGACCTCACCTGACCTTACCTGACCTCACCTGACCTCACCTGACCTCATCTGACCTTACCTGACCTTACCTGATCTGACCTGACCTCACCTGACCTTACCTGATCTCACCTGACCTCACCTGACCTTACCTGACCTCACCTGACCTTACCTGACCTTACCTGACCTCACCTGACCTTACCTGACCTCACCTGACCTCACCTGACCTTACCTGATCTCACCTGACCTCACCTGACCTTACCTGACCTTACCTGACCTCACCTGACCTCATCTGACCTTACCTGACCTTACCTGACATCAAATGACCTGATTTGATTCTTTTAAGCCAATAAAATTTTCCCATCAACATGACATCAGAAACTGAGACTTTGCTGTTAGCTGGTCTCACACCAGCTAATGGTTAGTGTTAGCATTGCTAATTTTTTATGCTTTTAGCAGTTTAGCCTTAGATTCTGCAGATTTTTTTATGTTTAGCGGATTAGCACAAACTTGTGTTAATTTTAAAATGTGTTTAGCGGTTTAATGTTAGCGTCTGCTAATGTTTTTAGGTGTTCAGTGGGTTAGCATTAGCTTCTGATAGTTTGTAATGTGTTTAGCATTAACTCCTCCTAATTTTTTTTATGTGTTTAGCAGTTAGCATCAACGTCCAGCATCTATTTATGTTTTAACAACCAAAGATCGCCACATAAATGGTTTTAAAATGATAAAGAAGCCTCCTTTTAGAAAGGACGACACATTAAAACTCTGTATTTCAGCATTTTAAATGTTTCTTGATTGTTTTTGGTTTGACATAAAGAAAAAATGAAAATAAAGTTCATTTTTTTGCATTTTGTTTAATTTTATGTGCAACAAGTGGATTTTACCATATGAAAGTTAAAAATCAGAGAATATTTAGTCGCTTCTGTCTTTCTGCCACCAGATGACTCCAGTTTGAGGAACAGAGAAGGCGAACCCGCCGGCGGCGCCATGCAGCCCCCAGACCTGGCTGGGAAACCAGGTAAAAGCTCATTAATTATTCACATTAATGTGGAAACATTGTAAAAACTCAGTCATTATTAATATTGACATAAAACCGAACAATGACAGGCAGTCAGGATTCTGAGTCTGAGGAAATGTTGAGTTTTGCACAAAAACACCAAAACTGATCAAAGTAATAAACTGGACTTTCTCTGCTGACTCAGCAGGTTCTAATAGTTTAGAGTTTTTAATTCTTATTTAGTTTTAATTTGTTGTGACTTTTGGTTAATTCAGTTTGTTTTAATTAGTTTTTAGAGTGCGTTTGCTAGTTTTTGTTTTTTAAATATTGTTTGGTGTTAAATAAAGACAATAACAAAATGACATTAGACCTACTTAATTAATTTGGAATCTTTTGACAAACTAAAATTTAGTTAACCAGAAAAAATCATGTTGAATTAAGAAGCTTGTCAGTTGATTTAAGGCAAATTTTAGCTGTTAAAGTAACAAAATTAGTTTATGTTGAGTAAAAAAAGCTAAATAAGTTCAGAGTTTGTCAGACTAACATGAACTAACTTTGCAATCTGGTTAATTTATTAATGTTATTTTAGATAAAAGTCTTAAATTCAGGTTAGTATTTCTTTTTTGCTTTCCATTAACAAAATAAAGTCATGTGGTAAGTTTTTGAGTGTAATTTCAGTTTAGTCTTTATGAGTTTGACTTTTTTCATAGTTTGGTTCATTTTAGATGCAGAATTGAAAAAGGTCAACGGATTGTGATCATGTTTAAACAGAAGATACTCATTTTGAAAAAATGTATTTAATATTTGTTGATCCACCAGCTGTTTCTGGTGTTTTATTCCGACTTTTACTGTTTTATCTTCAGCACATCAGTTCGAAAGGCTAATAAATAGATTCAGAAACGAAGGACGTCATCCATAAATTCAGTATGTTTGAGTTTCATAAACGTCCAGTTAGTTTGTTTCTTTCCTTCGGTTTAAACATTTTTCTCCGTTTGGTGAATTAGTTTTAGTTTGCTGTAACCTCTGGGCTCAGGTTGAGGCTTTGGAGCGTCATTCATCCTCCTGATGGATGATGCTGTAACTGAAGGTCCAACAGGAACAGAACCAGAGCCAACTTTCTCTCTGCAGCTACCCGGAGGAACCCAGGCTTACATAAGCTCTCAGCTCCTATTAACACAGCAATCACTACTAACAGGAGCACCGAGGTCCAGGTTCTGTTGGACTGGAGTCTGGATCTTTTCTGCTCTGCGCTCTTCCTGCAGCGCTGGGAATAACGTCACGGTTCCTTCCTGACTGAAACCCAAATCCTTTGCTTACTTCACATTACCTTTAAATGCTAAATGAGACGAGAAAATGTAAATCTGTGAAACGATTAATCGGATTAATAATGATTAATCAATTTTTAAAAAATATATTTAAAATATAGAAAAAATAGCTGCAGTAACAATCCAATTATTCATCAGTTAATCAACAAATGAATCCCCAAATCAGCCCAACACTGCATTCATGTAAAGTGCAGCAGCAGCATGTTATTATTTTTTAGCTGCAGATGCATTTTATGCTACAAACATTATGCATTCACTGAAGGAATCTCATTTTTTATTTAAAAAAATGAATGGAATAATTTATTTGCATCTTTTAATGTCTTTCTAACATTGTACAAAATAAGCTTAAGTTACATGAAAATCTGCAGAAAGTGGCATTTTATATTATCTATTCTTTTGACGATTAATCATCAGAATAATCGATTAATCGTCAGAATAATCGATTAATCGTCAGGAAAAATCAGCTGAATATTTGATTACTGATAAATTCTAACAGAAGCATCTCCACCAGCTCCTCTGTGATATCATTTAATTGCTTCATTCTGCAGAGTTTGAGGATTATTTGTGGGTTCTGCAGCAGAGATCGGACATCTTGCTGCGTCTCGGACCTCTTCTCCATCCCAGCATGTTCTCGTCCATCAGTGGGCGCTGCAGGCAGTAATGTGTTCCAGCCTGGCCTTTCCCCTGGAGACGCTCTGAATAGTTTCTGTCCTCCTGGGTTTTTTCCTCTGAACTTTGGTCCGTCTGAAATGAGCTCACATCCAGGAAACCCAGCAGTCTTTCTGCACCGACTTGCTTTATAGCTTCCTGCTTTTCTAAAACAGCTTCAGGTTTCGTTCCTCCATGTTTCGTGGCTGACAGCGGCTCTCTAAGGAACCGTCAAAACGTCCGCTGGGGCCGTTCGGACCGCGGTGCAGCCTGAGGTCATCCGCGTCCAGCAGGAAGACTCGGAGCGGCGTGGATGTTTCAACAAACCGAAAAATAAAATCGAGAGCCTCAAACAGTTCACTCTGGATAAAACTGAACCTTTGGCTGTTCCCAGTCTGGACTTTGACTAGACACACCTCCAACAGGTTTAGATTTTTCTTTGCACAACATTTCAGACTCAGGTTGGATAGAGAACATGTGAGATTCTCACCTGGACTTTGACTAGACCATGGGTCTTGAGGGTTATCAGTAGCAGGAGTTTGAAACAATCGTGCAAACAATTTTCATTCCAAAGACGGAGCTGCTCACGTCAACTCAAAGCTTTTTTCTCATTAAAACAACTTTTCTCTTCTACTTTTAGGATGTTATTTTGGTTAAAACGTGTCTTTATTCTGATCATTTTATGACTATTTTCTCAGAATTAAACAAGATTCTCGTAGCCTGACCGTGAAGGAGATCCTTCCTGAAATAAGACGTTTTGAAAATATTTAATTTACAATTTATTTAAGAAAAACAATCAATTATAATCAGAAATTGGATCTGGTATGAAAAAAATCTGAAATTTTGTTGTAAGCCAAATAGCCGAGCCGCTTTAACCCGACTCCAGTCCGCTTCAACCCGACTCCAGTCCCTTTAACCCGACTCCAGTCCGCTTCAACCCGACTCCAGTCCCTTTAACCCGACTCCAGTCCGCTTTAACCCGGCTCCAGTCCGCTTTAACCCGACTCCAGTCCGCTTTAACCCGACTCCAGTCCGCTTTAACCCGACTCCAGTCCGCTTTAACCCGACTCCAGTCCGCTTTAACCCGACTCCAGTCCGCTTTAGCCCGACTCCAGTCCGCTTTAGCCCGACTCCAGTCCGCTTTAACCCGACTCCAGTCCGCTTTAACCCGACTCCAGTCCGCTTTAACCCGACTCCAGTCCGTTTTAACCCGACTTCAATCTGTTTCAACCCGACTCCAGTCCGTTTTAACCCGACTCCAGTCCGTTTTAACCCGACTCCAGACCGCTTTAGCCCGACTCCAGTCCACTTCAACCCGACTCCAGTCCCTTTAACCCGACTCCAGTCCACTTCAACCCGACTCCAGTCCGCTTTAACCCAACTCCAGTCCGCTTTAACCCGACTCCAGTCCATTTTAACCCGACTTCAATCCGTTTCAACCCGACTCCAGTCCGTTTTAACCCGACTCCAGTCCGCTTTAACCCGACTCCAGTCCATTTTAACCCGACTCCAGACCGCTTTAGCCCGACTCCAGTCCGTTTTAACCCGACTTCAATCCGTTTCAACCCGACTCCAGTCCCTTTAACCCGACTCCAGTCCACTTCAACCCGACTCCAGTCCGCTTTAACCCAACTGCAGTCCGCTTTAACCCGACTCCAGTCCGTTTTAATCCGACTTCAATCCGTTTCAACCCGACTCCAGTCCGTTTTAACCCGACTCCAGACCGCTTTAGCCCGACTCCAGTCCGTTTTAACTAGGGTGACCATATTTTACTTTGGGAAAACCAGGACAACCTGCAGCGCGGGGGGGGGAGGGTGAGTTGTTGGGGAGTCTGTGAAAGCCATTTTTAACAACACAGACGTGCAGTCCATTAATCAGTAGCTTTCGAAAGCACGGGAATCTTTCCTTTAATTCCTCCGTAAACGTACACTTTTGTTTAGGCATTTTTGCCGTAGAATCGGCGGACACACATGTGCTATCGCCTGTCACACTTAAGGTTTAACTAGTCTAGCGGCCAGTGTACAAGTCAACTCAGCTATCTTTACTTTTCCCACATACACTCGCACACATAATGCAACGTGATTGGATTTGGGGAGAAAGGCGTGACTAATTTGCCATACAAAGAAACCTGGAATGGAGTAGTGGAACGGAGTGGCAATGTAATCACAATGCACTGTAAGCTATGTAATGTGTTTTGAGGCAGTTGACCAAAATCCCGGACGATTTTTAAATTCCCCCCGGACATCTTTTTAGGTCTGAAAAGTAGGACATGTCCGGGAAAAAGAGGACGTCTGGTCACCCTAGTTTTAACCCGACTCCAGTCCGTTTTAACCCGACTCCAGTCCGTTTTAACCCGACTCCAGTCCATTTCAACCCGACTCCAGTCCGTTTCAACCCAACTCCAGTCCATTTCAACCCGACTCCAGTCCGTTTTAACCCGACTCCAGTCCGCTTTAACCCGACTCCAGTCCGTTTTAACCCGACTCCAGTCCGTTTTAACCCGACTCCAGACCGCTTTAGCCCGACTCCAGTCCGCTTTAACCCGACTCCAGTCCGTTTTAACCCGACTCCAGTCCGTTTTAACCCGACTCCAGTCCATTTCAACCCGACTCCAGTCCGTTTCAACCCAACTCCAGTCCATTTCAACCCGACTCCAGTCCGTTTTAACCCGACTCCAGTCCGCTTTAACCCGACTCCAGTCCGTTTTAACCCGACTCCAGTCCGTTTTAACCCGACTCCAGACCGCTTTAGCCCGACTCCAGTCCGCTTTAGCCCGACTCCAGTCCGCTTTAACCCGACTCCAGTCCGTTTTAACCCGACTCCAGACCGCTTTAGCCCGACTCCAGTCCGTTTTAACCCGACTCCAGTCCGCTTTAACCCGACTCCAGTCCGTTTTAACCCGACTCCAGTCCGTTTTAACCCGACTCCAGACCGCTTTAGCCCGACTCCAGTCCGCTTTAACCCGACTCCAGTCCGTTTTAACCCGACTCCAGACCGCTTTAGCCCGACTCCAGTCCACTTCAACCCGACTCCAGTCCGCTTTAACCCGACTCCAGTCCATTTCAACCCGACTCCAGTCCGTTTTAACCCGACTCCAGTCCATTTCAACCCGACTCCAGTCCGCTTGCATAGAAAATCCGGTTCGTTTAGGAGTTGTGAATCCATAATCAAACCAAAGAACTGAACTCGGTTTGAATGCATATGTGAATGCTGGAGAACGCTCCAGGAAATGGACTACAGAGCAGGGCATTCTGGGTAAAAACAACCAAGACAAATACTCTAGCCTAGCCCTAGTGGGAGAAATGACTTGATTAATCAATAACTAAACTAGTTTTTGATTATTTTGATAATTGATTAATCATGATTAACCACAATTAACAACGATTAATCTGATTAATCGTTTCAGCTCTAAGATAAATATGTTGTACAATTGATTAATTTCTTTTCTAAATATATTTTTGTATCTTTTTTGAGTCAGGTTACTGCAGTTAACAATTAATTACTAAATAAGTTGACAATTACTTTAATAAGCGATTAATCTGATTAATCTTTCCAGCCCTAAAATGTGATTAATTGGTTTAAAATTTGTGTTGGTCGTGTTATTGTGTTGAGTGGAAGGTGAACTTCAGGAGTCTCTCTCTCTCTCTCTGTTTCTCTCTCTCTGTTTCTCTCTCTCTCTCTGTTTCTCTCTCTCTGTTTCTCTCTCTCTCTCTCCCCCCCCGGTCAGTAGGGGGCAGCAGTATTTTATCCTGTGAAGTGTGGCCCCTGACGTGGCCCCTGACGTGGCCCCAGAGACCCAGGACAAGCTGCCCTTTGGCTCGCTCTTCTTCTTACCTCCCTCTCTCTGCTTCGCCCAGATCCTCTGTTTCTCATCTCCTTCACATTTTAAATTTTTACTGTTTTGTTTCAGTTTTTCTCTTCTGTGTTGGATTTAATCGTGTTTTACCCTCAAAATGAACTTTATTCATGTTTTTCCTGAAGTAGTTTGTTTCCTTGGTTTATTATTTCTCCCTCTCTCTGCAGTAATTTCCAGTTTTCACCAGTTGGGAGTCTTGCATCTCTTCCTCCGGTTCTGCAGGATTTATTGACTCAGGCTGGTCACAGTTCAGTTCTGGTCCAGTAGCTTTTCCCAGACAAAGGCGAAACTTAAAAGTCCTCCCTGCATGTTTGCTTTGTCGTCCTGCCCGGCTCCGAGCCGCTCGTCGGAGGCCGAACTCCGCTGAGTAATCTCCGTCACATAACTCTTGTCCAGGTTTGTTTACCTAGCGCTGCAGCAACAGCGGCGTCTGCAGAAAGAGACGCAGCAGTTTGGGCTGATTTATTCTCCCGGCTGATGGCTATCTGCTGCGGCTGGGACGTGAGGGCCATAAAATCAAGCGCTCCTGTGAGTGATTTCCTCTCCTCTCGGCCTACTGGATCGTTTTCCCGCTTTGATCTGGTTTTACTGATGGCTTTTCACTGAGGACGGTTTGTGTTCAACAGATCCTGGGGTTCAGATACAACCAGGTCGCAGTTCAACCGTTTCACGTTTTTATTTATGTACATAACAAACTTTGCTTGTCATTCTGTGCTTTAAAGGCATGAATTCATGTTTACTTCAAGCTAAATGATGCAAATTACAGTCAGTTAGATAAAGTGAGAAATGATTCTGTGACTTTGAATTCAAGATTTTCTGACCCAGAAATGTTTTTTCAAACGTTGAACATTATTTTTGGCTCCTTTGAGGTTCCGTAGAGAACAACCAGCACCATGAACATTAACTCGGTTTGAAGTGAAAGTTGTTTCTGGAAACGCCTGAAGAGTCGCAGATTTATCCCACACTTTGTGTTTTTGTTTTGGAAAAGTTCTTCTCTCTGTTATGGACGACTTTATGTTTTGCAATGTGACAAAATGTGGGAAAGTTTAGAGTGTTACCATAAATATTCTTATTAATTCGCCCGACCGGCTGTGATCGACAGTGATCTCCTCTACTTTTGCTTTTTTATTTATTTCCTTTTTTGTCTTCACATTTTGTTGCTATTACTTTTATTTTTTCAAATAATGTCCTTTGTACTCCTTTTTTTGATGCTTTAATTTTCTTTTTAATCTCTTTTTTCTTTTATATTTTATTTTTTTCCACTTTTCTTCTAATTTCTTTTTTCGTTTTGCTTTGTTTTCTTCATTTCTATTTTATTTATTTAGTTTATTCCTTTACTTTCTTCATTAAATTATGTTTTTTTTATTATTTTTTCCCATTTTTTATTGAAATAAGAAAAATGTAATAAAAGAATACATTTCTTTTTAAATTTTACTTTTTATATTTATTTTTCTCCATTTTCCTTTTTATTTCTCTTTCAGGTTTTTTCCTTCTTTTTAAATCTTCCTTTTTCTTTATTTATTAATTTTTCTTTTTATTCCTCTTTCCATTTGTCATGTTTTTTATTATTTTATTCCTTTTCCTTCCTCTGTCTCTTCGTTCATATCGGTGGTGTGTTTGTCGTCGGTCCCTCGTCCTTCGCTGCATCATTTCCCTCCAACGTCTCGGCTGGTTTGACGCCGTCAGTAATTCATTCGTCATGTTGTCATATTTTCGTGGAGTCACGTGTCAGGATGATGCAACCGAACCCTTTTTGACTCCAGCGATGTCTGCTGATGTTTTTGGACTCGGATCAAAATTAACTTCAAACCAGCGGATTTCACGCCGCACAAAGACGAGCTCACGAAAACAGCAGCGACTCTTCCAGAGCGGAAAATGAGTTTCTGATCGCAGCTGCTGCAGAAACAAAAGCTCCAAAGAAAACAAGATGACGATTCACGAAGCAGAAAATCTGACTGACGGACGTTTTTCCTCCCAGTTGCAGCAGCTTCTGCAGCTGGAAACAAACCAGTAGCTTCTTCCATGTCTCTGTTTGCTGACAGAGTTATTAGTTTGATGAAATCTGCAATGTAGTCACGTTCCACCGACTTCCTTTCCGATCCAATACGGAGTAAAATTCAAACGATATCGATCCGATGTTTTGTACAAAAATACCAAATGTGCTTTTAAAATAGTGAAAAAATATTGTAATTCAAAATATGGCTTCATAAAGAACAGATCACTCTATTGTTTTCATTTTACTACTGCCAGGGTAGTAAAAAAACGCAGCAGCAACATGAGCGCCATTACTCACTTTACCAGGCGGAAGAGAAAGTAGTTCCCTTCAGCCTGTCTTGTTTTGGAAAAATCTCAATAATTTGACATTGTTTTGCTTAGATACATCATCTCAAATGGCTGAAGTGTTGAAAGTATTGATATTGATTTGTGAATTGATTTTAAGCGTATCAGAGGTATTGATTAAGCCGCTCTTCCCTGCCGTGAAGTTAAAATTTGTCCTCTTGTTCCGTTGTGTCTGCAGTTCGTCCTCGTTTCACCGAGCCGGCGAAGATGAGGCGGCGCGTCATCGAGCGGCCGGTGGGCAGCTCGGTGCGGCTGAAGTGCACGGCGAGCGGGAACCCGCACCCGGACATCGTGTGGCTGAAGGACAGCAAGCCGCTGGCGGAGGAGGACGGCAGCGCCGGCGGAGAGAAGAAGAAGAAGAGATGGACACTGAGCCTGAAGAACCTGGCGCCGGAGCACAGCGGGAAGTACACCTGCCACGTCTCCAACCACGCCGGACAGATCAACGCCACCTACAAGGTGGAGGTCATACGTAAGTCCGGACGCTCACAGTTAAAGGGGCGGGCCAGAGTCATTAAAGGTCATGCTAACGCTAACATTTGTCATTTTAACGGGGTTTGCGTCTCATTGCAACGTTTTCATGTTTTAAAAAGAAACTTTCTTGCTCTAAGGAGACATAAAACTAGTCTCATTATAAGGAGAAAAGTTTTGCATCATAATGAGATCCTGAATTTGTTTCCATCACTGACAGTTAAACGTCATTTGACTAAATTAGTCCTGCTGCAATAAGCAATAAATCAATTAATGATGAATTAAAACCAGCCCAATAATTTATATTTGCATGATTTATTGTTTTTCTCTTTCTTCTACAAACTGGATGATAAAAATTCTCAGTCTGGTGTTTTGGTCTCAACTAAACATTTTTTAAAGGATAATTTTGTTTACAGAAATTTCATAATTCATTTTATTTGTTGTTTCAGTTATTTTGTTTATTTATTTTGGGTATTTAAAAGGTCTTCTAGTTCCAGTTTTAAATATTCATTAGAATTTAAAGTTTATTGATCTTCTTGCATTATTATGCCATTTCCATTATGTCACTGCAAAATGGTCTCAAAACAACAATATCATCATTTATCGGAATAACATCTGGGACAATTAATTGTCCAGAAACATCTTTTACCCTGACAGGTCCGGTCATGTTTCCTTCAGTTGTTGCTTTTTATATCAATATGACTTGAATCCACCTTTAAATTGGGCCTCTGTCTCTTTAAAAACTCCTGCTCTCCCTTTATTCTCCTGAAAAATCTAAAAATTGTAGCTTGTTGTCAATATTCCATCATACAGCTGACCTGAGTTCAAAGTCCAAATAGTAGTTACATAAAGTTTAATGGGTTTTTAAGTCAGAAAAGATCAACAGGTGTGCATACTTTCCCATGATACTGAATATTTCTGAGCCGTTTTTCTTAAATGGAAATCTAACAAATGGTTTTTGTTAAGCAGAGGATAGAAGGTTTTAAATGTGTTTTTCTTCCAGTGTTGGTAGGAATGCTCTGCGGCGTTTCTCCAGCCAGAGGTTTTGTCTAAAGAAGGTTGTGTTGTAATGTTCTCAGTGAAGGCGAAGAGTCGAGCTCGTTGATGCATTAGCTTTTGTTGGACGGCTGCAGGAGCCGCCGATGATTTACCGTCGCTCAGTTCGCTCAACGTGTGTCTGTGTCAAACCAGAGGTTACAGCTCTGTTGAGGCTTTCGCTTCACTTCGAGCATCTGCTCTGCATTACACCACAGCTGTAGGCTTCCTCACACACACACACCCCACACACACACACACACAGATTAGAGAGGACATAAATCAATCGGCTGCTTGCTGATGTCAGATGAGACATTTCGTCCTTCAGACGGCCGTAAGTCATGAACCAGCGCTTCCAACCGATCGAGAAAAAGAAAGAAGAGAAACTTTCTGCAAGTGGAGTCATTTTAACCCGACTCCAGTCCGCTTTAACCCGACTCCAGTCCGCTTTAACCCGACTCCAGTCCGCTTTAACCCGACTCCAGTCCGCTTTAACCCGACTCCAGTCCGCTTTAACCCGACTCCAGTCCGCTTTAACCCGACTCCAGTCCGCTTTAACCCGACTCCAGTCCGCTTTAACCCGACTCCAGTCCGCTTTAACCCGACTCCAGTCCGCTTTAACCCGACTCCAGTCCGCTTTAACCCAACTCCAGTCCGCTTTAACCCGACTCCAGTCCACTTTAGCCCGACTCCAGTCCGCTTTAACCCGACTCCAGTCCGCTTTAGCCCGACTCCAGTCCACTTTAACCCGACTCCAGTCCGCATTAGCCCGACTCCAGTCCACTTTAACCCGACTCCAGTCCGCATTAGCCCGACTCCAGTCCACTTTAACCCGACTCCAGTCCACTTTAACCCGACTCCAGTCCGCATTAGCCCGACTCCAGTCCGCTTTAACCCGACTCCAGTCCACTTTAACCCGACTCCAGTCCGCTTTAGCCCGACTCCAGTCCGCTTTAGCCCGACTCCAGTCCACTTTAACCCGACTCCAGTCCACTTTAGCCCGACTCCACTCCACTTTAACCCGACTCCACTCCACTTTAACCCGACTCCACTCCACTTTAACCCGACTCCAGTCCACTTTAACCCGACTCCAGTCCACTTTAACCCGACTCCAGTCCACTTTAGCCCGACTCCACTCCACTTTAACCCGACTCCACTCCACTTTAACCCGACTCCACTCCACTTTAACCCGACTCCAGTCCACTTTAACCCGACTCCAGTCCACTTTAGCCCGACTCCAGTCCACTTTAACCCGACTCCACTCCACTTTAGCCCGACTCCAGTCCACTTTAACCCGACTCCAGTCCGCTTTAGCCCGACTCCAGTCCACTTTAGCCCGACTCCAGTCCGCTTTAACCCGACTCCAGTCCGCTTTAGCCCGACTCCAGTCCACTTTAGCCCGACTCCACTCCGCTTTAGCCCGACTCCAGTCCGCTTTAACCCGACTCCACTCCACTTTAACCCGACTCCAGTCCACTTTAACCCGACTCCAGTCCACTTTAGCCCGACTCCAGTCCACTTTAGCCCGACTCCAGTCCACTTTAGCCCGACTCCACTCCACTTTAACCCGACTCCAGTCCACTTTAGCCCGACTCCAGTCCACTTTAACCCGACTCCAGGCCACTTTAACCCGACTCCAGTCCGCTTTAGCCCGACTCCAGTCCACTTTAACCCGACTCCAGTCCACTTTAACCCGACTCCACTCCACTTTAGCCTGACTCCACTCCACTTTAGCCCGACTCCAGTCCGCTTTAGCCCGACTCCAGTCCGCTTTAGCCCGACTCCAGTCCGCTTTAGCCCGACTCCAGTCCGCTTTAACCCAACTCCAGTCCACTTTAACCCGACTCCAGTCCACTTTAACCCGTCAATGTGAGCTAAGCTAGCTGCTAGCATCAACTAACTCACAGATTCTATGGTTGCCTAGCAACAACCTGCTGGGTAACAGGCAGTTTCGGCCCCCCACCCTCTCTTTGGTTACCTAACAACAGCCTGTTGAGTAACTTGGGCAGCAGCAGTTTCAAGTTTCCAAAATTAAAACTGATTAAAAATAAAAAAGGTGTAAAGGTTTTCTACCAAAAACTGATGTTTTGGTCTCAACTAAACGTTTTGATGAAAGAGACTAAATAATTCATTTTATTGGTTGTTTCTGTTTTTTTGTTTATTTATTTTAGATATTTAAAATGTCTTCCAGTTCCAGTGTTAAATATTTATTAGAATTTAAAGTTTATTGAGAATATATTCTTACATTATGTCACAACTATTATATTACTGGAAAATAGTGGCAAAATATCAATATTATCATAATAATTAACAATAATTAATGACAATAATGGATTTTAGTTATAGTGTACTTTATATATCTCGATCTCCAATGGAAAAACCAAAACAAAAGAACATGTTTATCTGAGAGCATGGCCTAGTCAAAGCCCGGTGGTGTTGCTGACGGTCTCGGTGTGTCTCCAGAGCGGACCATCTCCAAGCCGGTTCTGACCGGAACCCACCCGGTCAACACCACCGTGGATTACGGCGGAACCACGTCCTTCCAGTGTAAGGTCCGCAGCGACGTGAAGCCGGTCATCCAGTGGCTGAAACGGGTCGAACCCGGAGACGAGGGCCGCTTCAACTCCACCATAGAGGTCAGAGGTCACGCCGCGCACACACAGGGCTCCGGTTCTGGATCTGACCCCTCCTCCCCGCCTCCTGCAGGCCGGAGACCAGCGCTTCGTGGTCCTGCCCACTGGGGAGGTCTGGTCCCGACCCGACGGGTCGTACCTGAACAAGCTGCTGATCAGCCGGGCCCAGCAGGACGACGCCGGCATGTACATCTGCCTGGGAGCCAACAGCAAGGGCTACAGCTTCAGGAGCGCCTACCTCACCGTGCTGCCAGGTCAGAGGTCAGGGGTCAGAGAGGCGGGATGGACCAACTGTTAGCCCATCCATCCACTCATCCATCCCGCTGACCTCTGACCTCTGTAGGAATATTTTCATAGTTTCATACATTAGTGGTTTCTTAGTTTTAAAGGGATTTTAATCTCTTTTTTCATCTGAATCATTTAAATCTGAATCATTTAAAGGAAAACCTGGAATTTTCTTAGTTTAAAACTTTTGGACAACCAATTTTCCGTTTACTAAAATTAATTTCCGTGTTTCTGTCCTGCAGACAGGAAGTCCCAGCCCAGCTCCGTTCCCATGGTAACGCCCCCCGGCCTGCCCTGGCCCGTCATCATCGGCATCCCGGCGGGCGTGGCCTTCATCCTGGGCACCGCCCTCCTCTGGTTCTACCAATCGAAACGCAGCTGCAGCGGCTCCGCCTCCTCCGCGCTGCCCGCCGCGCCGCGCCGGGAACGGGCCGGCCCGCCGCCGCCGCCCCCCGCGGCGCCGCCCACGGGCTCGGACAAAGACTCGCTGACATACGAGGAATACGCAGCGGCGCATCAGCAGCTGCTGCTGGCGCCGAAGCTCTACCCCAAGGTCTACACGGATATACACACACACACACACTCACACGTCAACGGCAAGGTGCACCAGCACATTCACTACCAGTGTTAGCAGACGCAGCTAACAGCACGCCACGAACTGCAGCAGGTAGAGACAGGAAGTCCTTCGCTTCAACCAAAGTCTGACCCGGTTCATACGAGCTTCCAGAACCGGGTCGCAGTGACTGCAGCAGCTGCAGCAGCAGTGTTGGCGCTGCTTCGTCCTTCACCAACATCAACCGACTGCAGCGACTCTGGAGCATCAAACTCTAAAAGTGTTTTCAGTTCATAAACTTTAAAAACACAGATAAAAAATGTTTCACTTCTTTTGGACTTATTCTTTGTGAATCGTAAACATAGACATGCCACACTTTTCAGATTTTTAAACTGTAAAACTGCTGAAATAATTTTATTCCCACTTTCTGTTGATTTTTCTCATAAAATCTTAATAAAAAGAGTTTTTAACATTGCAAAGTGAAGGTTAAGTCCAAAAGGTGTGAAACGTTTGACCAGATTGTTTATCTGATGAGTTTAAAGTTAACTTTAACTCCTTTAAAGGTTAAAGTTAACTGTAACCTTTATAGTAGTTGACTTTTACAACACAGATAAAAAAATCCTTCAAGTTTTCACACGTTTGGATTTTTTCTGCATTTTTCAAAGTTACATATTTCTTATTAAGATTTGATGAGAGAATCAACATAAAATGGAAATAAATTGATATAAATTGAAGATTTCATCTTTTCACTTTTCAGATCCTGATGTGTGAAAAATGTTTCCTGGTTATTTTCCACTTCCTGTGGCTCTGGAGACGATTGGAGGAAAACTGTTTTTGTGATCATAATGGATTCATTTCTCAGGCGAAACGTAGCTGAGCCAAAACAAACCGATGAGTGATGTCACTTCCTGCTCCCGTTGAGCTGAGGTGATGATGTCATCAGTTACATTTAAACAGGGAAACATTTTAGCATCGCTAGCTAACTTTGTTTAAAGTGAAATTAAATCTTGAAGTTCTGCTTCAGTGAAAACGAATAATTTAGATTATATTAAAAATAAAACAGTTTTAAACGTTTTGTTTAGGCGCCCATCTCACTTGGTGCCAAAATAATCATAATCCAGTAAATAAACATTTGTTACATGGAAACATGCAATAGATTAAATTTTAAAAACAAATAAAAATATATGAACAAAAGATGTTACAATTTGTCAAAATATTCCTGTTGTGCAAAACATCATGTAATAAGTTAAAGGTCCCATAGTTCGTTAAAAATATATAAATAATTTTTCAAATAATATTTATTTCATGTTTAATATTATTGTTTTAAACAAAATTCAAATAAATGCATAAAAAACTAATTTTATGATTCAATATTTTCCAGAATAATTAAAATGTATTAACTGAAATCATCAGTATTGTAAATTAATCTCAACAGTAAATGTTGCTCATATAATAAACCCTAAAGTTTGATTGGTTACCGCAGACAACGGCTGAACTGGCGACCAATCAGCTTCTCTATCGCAGCATTAGCCCCGCCCACTGAAACAAAATGCTGAGAACCTGAAACAATTCAATATTTTTAAAGTATATTTCAGTCACATATGTTTTTATTAAACCACTTAAATAAACATGTATTTATGTACAATATTTTGGTGTTTTTGGCTCTTAATAATAATAATAATAACGTTACATTTTAAACGATGCGACCGGCTTTGAGTCGGGGGAAATTTCTCCAGAAAAATCTGAAAAATGTTTCGCTGTGAACCTCAGAGGAAATCGTTCGGTACCTTCAGGTTTTTGCACAAATCTTCACAATAAAGAAGGATAATGTAAAAATATATATATTTTTATAAATAATGCATATAGTACTGTTTGTTATCTCTAATATGTTATCAGCATCTCTACAGTCGCTGTGAATTAATTTATCCGTCTCTGCTGCCATTTCAACCCATTTAGTGAATAATAATAAACGCTTTGACTGCATCTAAACGTTACATTTCTTCTCCTGTGGGACGTTTCTGTTTTTATTTAAAGTAAAATAGATTATCAGGATCGTTTTCATTGAAAATATTTTTATTTTCTTTTAATGAATAGTTGTCCAAAAACAATAATTAGTTTTTCCATCATGTTGCAAACTGTGTTTATGTGAACCGACCACTAATGTACATGAAATATCATTAATATTATACATCTACTTTATATTTCTTTAAACAGTTCAGAAGTTATAGCATCGGGATAAAAAATACTGAAAAAAGGAAAGTGTGTTTTTAATTTATTTCTTGTTATTTTCCATATAACTGGGCATTATTACTGCATGAATGGATTTCTGTTAGTCATAATGGAAGCTATGTAGCAAAAGCTACAATCATGATATTGTAAGATAATGTATATGTGCGGAGAAAATATACAAGTTTTATTGATTATCTTCATAATGACAATCCTGTACAGATGTTGGTAGTTTAGATTGAAAACTGTTTCCTGTATCGTTATAATCATGTTGTTGGTGCCATTAAAACATGAAATCATGTTCCACTTCTTTATTCAGATGATTTTTTAAAACTGCATGAATTACTTTTAGGATGTTTTTGTCTCAAATCTGATCAAACAAATACAGCTAAAAAACTCCGAATATTCTAGTTTTATTTAAAATGTTCAACAAAATGAGCGACAGGCTGGAAAAACGGACCGGAAGGAAAAAAGACTTTCTCCAGATGTGAAACGTGGAATCGACACGGAGCGAGTTGATCTGGAAACACGGCAGGAAGGAGAGAAAAACTGGGATGAAGGGTTAGGGTTAGGGTAATCCTAACCCTAACCCTGAGGAAAAATGGAAAAAAGAGAAAGAAAACAGGTTGGGAAAGAGCAAGAGGAAAAAGAGAAACGATTTCAAAAAAGTGGATCAAGAGAGCAAAGGAAAAAATAGAGAGGGGAAAAACTAAGAGAAAAGAAAAAGGAAAAAATTGGAAGAAAAAAGAGAGAAAATGAAAAGATAAATTCGTCTGTTTTCAGTCTGGTTGGTTTTTTGTTTCTTGATTCTCAGTGTCTGACTGAGGATGATGAGGAAAACCAGGAGGAAGAGGCGAGGCGCTGAAAGATGTGATGAGTTCACAGAACATGGGCAGAGGTCAGAGGTCAACAGGGTGAACAAGTCAGAGACAAACGGAGAGCAGACCTCTCCTGTTCTGTCATGACCTTCAGTTCCTAAAGTTTTCAGGGAAAAAATCAAATATTCTGATTTCTGGCCCGGGACTCAGCGATACCGGTCCAAAACCTGATGACAGTTAAATCTAAAAAACAGCATTTTAATCCATAAAGAATATGAATTTTTCTATAGCCAGGCTGTTTTAGCAGACAATCGTATGAAATGACAAAATGGTGTTGCAAACTAAAATAATACTAATAATAGTAATTACTGAAATTGTTTAATTAAAAACTAGTTTTTCAGGCGTGCCGTGGTGGTGTAGCGGTTAGCGCGACCCGTATTTGGAGGCCTTCAGTCCTCGACGCGGCCGTCACTGGTTCGACTCCCGGACCCGACGACATTTGCCGCATGTCTTCCCCGTTTCCTGTCAGCCTGCTGTCATATAAGGGGCACTAGAGCCACAAAATACCCCCTGGAGGGGTAAAAAAACCAACTAGTTTTTAAAAAAAATCTGCATTTCCTTTACAAATGTGCGTAAAACTTTGATATTCCACACAAAAATTGCTTTGTCTCCATTAAATAAGAAATGTAATTAAAATCACACGTGAATAAGTTTGTTCACGCGATAAGTCATTAAAATCCATTAACAGACTACTTCCTTTCGTCGTCATCGTCATTTCCGCCAGCAGTAACATCCTGTGTTTGATCACATGACTCCTATGAATTTATATACAGCCGAAGGAAACGCATCATCTGCACAAAACATGAGTTTTTTAATTGGCGTGTTTTTATAAATTTATTTTTGTAACTCCAATCTGCGGCATACTCACATAACCAGGCGGAAGAAAAAGTAGTTCCCACCAAACCGTCTCTTTTAGGAAATATCTTAATAATTTAACGTACTCTTGGTAAGATACATTGTCAAATGACTTAAGTATTGAAAGTATTGATCCCTGTATTTGAGAATCAATTTCAGAGCATAAATCGATATTTACGTGTCTGGATGAAGATTCCAGATTCCTGCGCGCCTGAGTCAACAGCAGCTGCGACGAAGGGAAGAAAGAGCCTTTTAACTTCAACGAAAAGGAGCGCCCAGGTGAAAGGAGTCAATGACCATGAAACACACACACACACACACACACACACACACACACACACACACACACACACACACACACACACACACCCCTCTGCTCAGGGAGACGCCGACGCACGCTCACCTGCAGCACACATGCAGATGAGAACAAGCGGACACCTGGCTGCTGTGTTTGCATTCCTCTCCCTCTAATCATCCTCCACTCCGCTGCCACAAAACCTCCATTAAAACCTGCAAAACAAAAACACAAAGCGAGGCAGCGGGCGGCTTCCACCGGGAGAAACAAAGAGACGCGGCTGAGAGGAAGGAAGCCCCGGCCTTTAAAGCCCGTACCGCCCGCAGCAGAACCGCGACAGGAGCCTCCTAATCTGCGGTTGTCTTCTCCCGCCACGTCCTGCCAGGTTTGGGCCTGGCTGAGAGGAAGTAGCGGCTATGCTAGCTCAGCCACGGAGTCCAAACTTTCTGCCACATTTTCTGCCAAAATTATAGCTCTAAAAATGTTTTGTTTGGTCTGTTCGTTTTAGATATTTGAGCACATTTTAATTTATTAGCTAGGTTTATCATACTGAGTGGATAAAGTCAATAGAAGTAAGCATGCTGGTGATTCCATACATAAATAGCTAATGTTAGCATTTTGGCTAATCTTAGTTTATACATCTTTTGTCTACTGAATGGATTAAGTAAATAAATATGCTAATAAAAACCCACATCTTATTGGCAGCGTCACCATGCTAGTCGCTCTTGCATGCTAAGGATAGCCCCCATGCTAACGTTAACCCAACACTTGTAGTTAGCATTTAAGCTAACTTTTGATATATTAGCCAAATTTTGCACAATGAATGGATTAGGCCAATGTAAGTGAACATGCTTGTGATACTGCACATGCTGCTAACTACATTGTAGCTAACCGTAGCATTGATGCTAATTTTCAGTATCATAACACTGAATTCCAACTGACATGCACACTTTGGCAGGTGGTTTAAAGTCTTTAACCTCCTGAGACCCTGCATCCTCATATGAGGACATTACATTTTTGTAAACACAGATGTAAATAATAACATTGATTGAATGGTCTTATCGTCACACAGATAGACCCAATGTCCTCGTCTGAGGACATTGGGTTTTGAGATAACCACTTATTGTAGAAAGCTGAAATTTCATTTTTAGGCCAATTGGGTCCTTATGATCCCAAATGACAAGGAGAAATGTATATGCAAAAACAGACCCATTGTCCTCATATGAGGGCATTGGTTTTGACATAGTTCAAGAGCACATAGAAAGCTAAAATTTAATTTCAACTAAAATTAGGTCATACTAATCCCAAATAGTAAGGAGACATAAAAAATGCACATCAAATAAAAGCCCGGGTCTCAGGAGGTTAAGAAATGTTCTAGTTTTGTATTAAAAATGTCATCCAGTGTTAAATGTTAATTAGAATTTAAAGTTTGGTCTCAAAACAACAATATTATCGTTTAGCACAGGGGTGTCCAAACTTTTTGCCGCATTGGCCAAAACTGAAGTCTCAACAGTCTGTTGTGTCATCTAATAAATAATTTAGATTTAGTAGCTATGTTTAAACTGCTCAATGAATTAAGTCAATATAAATAAACATGCTGGTTATTCCACACGTTTAATCTAACTTTAGCATTTTGGCTAATTTTAGTTTATACAGTAATGTTTCATCCTGAGTGGAGTAAGCCTGTTGGCTCCGGCGGTGGCAACATGCCGGTAATAGTCCCTAAAAGCTGCAGTGTTTTATAATGAAATCTTTTTTTACTCATTTGTTAAAATTATTGTTGTGCCACTTTGAACACTCGTCATCCTCCTCCACCACAGCATGATGCTGCCACCATCACGTTTTATAAAGTTGTTTGTTCTCCGAGCCTTCACAGAAGCGCTGCAGTTAAAGTCAAATTAAACTGCAGCTGCATCCTCTTTTTGTAGTCAATAGTTTTATTACTTTGACTTGGACTTGTTAAGTGTGAACACAAAGTGTTTCTGCTAGAGCTAATTAACTTTATTTGCTCTTTTCACATAGAAGTCATTCTGCCAGTGGATAAATAGGAACACAGAGTTCCAGTTTGAAATGACTGGAAAGAAAAAGAAAAGCTCAGGTTGAAGCTCTGTTATCTTTAAATATATTGAACAAAATAATCTGTTTGTTCTGTTAACAATAAGAAGCAAACAAACGTTTTGTGGGGCTACGGCCACCCAGCCAAACTGCAGGGTTGTTTTTGATCAGGAAGAAACTTCAGAACATGATGGAAGGCTAAGAACGGTTAATTTTACACGATACCGGCCCTTTAAGAAGACTAGAGCAGATCAGGAGGATCCTTCGCTCACCGATAGATTGAAACTGAAATCACTTTGGATTGTTGAGAGATGTTAAAGAACTGACATTATTTCAATGGTTTGTTTTAAACTAACATTATGAAGTAAATCTGACCTTCATTGGCTGCAGTTTAAACATCATCATCACTTTGAGTGTTAGACTTCATACGTGATGAAGATCCCAGATGACGCCGTCGGCTCAGGCTGCAGCCGCTAACAGACAAATAGCTCCAGTGTGAAATCATTTAGTTCGTGTCATGTCCTGCCTGAAGGGATTACACCTCCAAAGGTACGAGGCTGAAACGCAGAGCGACAAAATGTGAAGTCTGGATCAGATTAAGAGGGAGGCTTCTTTCTCCCCTCACACACACACACACACACCCACACACACACACACACACACACACACACAGAGGCGAACAGCAGAGGACAGTCTGTGGGAACACGCTGCCGAATAATTACGGCTGACATCAGAACAGTTTGCTTTAGCTCTCTGAAGTAGCAGAGCTCATTTGTACGGCCTGCAGCGACGCATGTGAGGCTGCAGGAGAGAAAGTTTAAAAACCCGTTATTCCTTATTACCAACATGAGGAAAAGATTATGCTGATTTAAACGTCTCCACTCGGTGTGACACATTAGCAGTGGGTTTTTATTTTTTACAAATGTGAGCAAAACTTTGACAATATTCAGCTAATGTTGAAAAAACACAATTTCACAATTGCAGTGTTTCCATTAAATAAGAAATGCAATTAAAATCATGTTTGTTCACACAGTAAATCATTAAAAACACGCTGCGCCACCTTCCTCTAACCACTTCCTGCCGTCTCCTCTTCGTGGTTTCTGCCAGTAGTTACTTCCTGTAATTGGTCACATAATTTTGCAAAATAAGCCAGAACGTGTTGTGTCCATTAAGTGACTTTATTGTTGTAATTTATTTTGTTTTTCTGTCCTACGGTCAGTGGAAACGCAGATCTGACAACTCAGCCGCCTTTTTTTTTTAAAAACAGGAAACGGCTTCAGATCTCACTGGAGCGTTGAAGAGGATCAGCTCCAGAGAGGATCAGCTCCAGAGACTCGGCACAAAAACCTCCCAAACTGAGTGCAGTAAAAGGCTGAGAGTTGCGTGCGCCGGTCCAGAACACACACACAGCCACACCTGAGCTGCCTTCAATAGGCGTTATTCAGCAGCCTGACAGCCGGGACAATGGCGCCGACCGCGGCGGTCCGCTGAGGAGGAACCGACCTGCCTGAACACATCGGGCCGCCGAGGCTTTCCGTGCCGCCGTGACTTCAGGTGATATCCGGTTTCTGAGTGGATACACTCCCTTTGTCTTCACTTGCAGCTGTTTTGTAACAGGTTTGAGGTGAAATAACAAGTTGGCGAAACGCATCCGGCAGGCCTGGACTCCGGCTGACGGCGCTCAGACGGATTCCTTCAGACAGGATGAGGGAATGTTATTGCAGCATCTTTCAGCCAAACGTTTACATGTCATCGTCTTTTGTGCGCCAACTAATTCCAGCTCAGCTTTGCAGATGAAACGGTTCCGACTGCAGTGCAGGAAGCGCCACGTATCTAAACCCCAACATCCCATAAACATGAAGCAAAAACTGTTTTTCAGTAAGCCATTTAAAAAGTTTTCAGAAATAAAAAGCTCTTAGGGCCACAAATCCAGTTTACAAGTCACTCAACAATTCAACAATTCAAACAATTAAATTTACCAATATTTATCATCGATTAATACTTCTGGTGTCAAATTGGTCATAATTGGTCTCACAGAAATCATATTTACTGATTATTTTTAAATTTTTCATGATGGCCACCATGTGGTTGTTGTGAATTTGTCTGATGTTACTTCATACCCTGCAAACTTTGAACCATAGAAATCACATGTTCCCTTTTCCTGGTGCACATTTTTAGAAATGGCTGCTTTGGTTATAATAGAGATTAAATGTTTGCACTAAGATCAACATTAGTTATTGCCAGCGGTGGGCACAGCTAACTAAAAAATTTGCTTCACTAACTCTAGTTTGCTAAACAAGAATATTAGCTCCACAAATGCTAAATCTCTGAAAATAAAATGCTAGTGGAAACAAATGCTAAACTGCTAAACACCTAAAAAAAAAAGTTAGCAGAAGCTAATGCTAAACTACTCGACATAAAAATATTCAGCTAACAATAAGCACATACAAAAAAATTAGCTGAAGCTAACACTAAGCCGCTAAACAAACAAAAAATATCAGAATCTAAGCACATTACAAATTAGCAGAAGCTAACACTACACCACTATTTTATTAGTGGCTAACGCTAAACATAAAAACATATTTTGAAAATGCTAATGCTAGACTGATCCGCACATAAAATAATCAGCAGAAGCTAATGCTAACCAGCTCAGTCTGCGTTCATCTTCATTTCCTGATGGATGAGTCTGTTTAGTTTGCAGAATATTTAAAGTGGCCATATTTAGCCATTTCACTCAGAGACGCTGAACTCGTTTACCAATTTATTTCATTTACAGTTTGACAGTAAAGAGCCGTTTGTCTCTCGTTGCATGCTGGGTTTAAGCTGCATCACCAGTCGTATCCAACCAGAAGCCTTAAGGAGGAGGGAACCCCAGGAAGGACGCAGAGTGGCTGAAGGAGGACGAAGCTTTGAACTGAGGCGACTTCCAGGCTGAACTCTGACCGTACGACTCCGGAGTGGAGGGAGAAAAACGGCTGGAAAACAACAGAAATGATCCTGTTACTCTGAATTTACAACAAAGTCCTCATTTTTCAGAAGCACAAAGAATTAATACCAGATGCAAGATGTAACATCCTTCAGAAAAATATCAGTTGATCTGCTAAAATGTCTTATAAAGCTCAACAAGCAGTTTTAAATAAACATAAGGATAGATTTTGTATCCATCTGAAGTGATAATTGTGGAGATGAGAGTGAAGCGTTTCACCTGACGGTGGCTGAGTGTGCAGAGTGGGAGGTCAGTGGGTTCTGGCTGTAGGACCAGTGGGTGGCGGGTCCTGAACAAAACCAGACAAATCCACAGTTCATGAATAAAAAACAACAGATGAAGGTTCTTCAGTCCACTGAAACATCGACCCCATGAAGGAGCAGATGGTGTTAATTTACTGATTTATAGTTAGAAATTAATATTAATGTTTTTAGGAAGAGAACCTAAAAATCCCTCCACTAATTTTGGAGAAGTGCTAACTCAGCAGTGTTCTGTGGTTGTGTTGGATTTGACCCAGAACATGTTGAGCTGTTTGGGTCTGAAACCGACTCACCTGGTCGTCCCTCTGGCAGCGCCTTCATCACCGACAGTCTGGGCGCAGAAACGGGCTGAAGCAGAGTCACAGAATCGTTACCTCAGCCTCACTTCCTGCTTCCTTCATGTAAACTTCAGGGCAAGATTCACCCTAAGGCAGGGCTGTCCAAACAGCGGCCCGGGGCCATTTGTGGACCTCGGACTGATCCTGTGCGGCCCCCAACCGCAATTCAAAACTGGTGCAAATTTGGCCCCAGCTGCAGATTTGTGATCAGGGTAAAAAATGTTTTACATTTTTTAATGCAGGAAAATGTAAAGTACAATAGAAATTATTCATGGTTTTATAACCAAATTTGAACAAAACTTAAAACTAAAGTTTATCCAGAGACTTTTACTGAAAATCCAACTTTGCTGCAACAAAATCAACTTTTATTGTCTCTGAAACTCTGATAAATAGCAAATGTTTGGAAACAAAGTGACACAAATCCTGTTTTTATCGCTGAAAATAAATGTATTCAGTGAAGCCCAGAAGAAACTGAAAACCAGATGTTTTTCTTTTAATGTTTTCAGAAAACATGAAAAATCTGCTGCAGCATCTCCTGGCCAAAAGTAGTAAATTTAGAAATTTTGAGCTTTTTCTCATAAACTTTCCAGGGAAAATAAGGAAATATGCTGAAAAAATTTTTTTAAATTAATATCAGATATTTTCGAGAAAAAACATTGAAATGCCAGAGTTTTCAAATGTTGAAGATTTTCTTTTGAAAATGTAAAAGTTTTCTATAAAATTTCTGAGATGAATCATTTTTTGATGGAAATCTGCTCCTTGTCTTCTATGACGGTCCTGATCCGCTGTCATAAAAATCCCTTTTAAGTTTTGGATCTACAGAAAATATCAGGATAATTTATTTGCTCTATTCTAGGTGTTTTTTTCTGGCCTGCTATTGGTTTTGAGTTTACAATTTTTCCCCACATGCCATAAAGTTTGGACACCCCGCCCTCAGAGATGGGCTTTAACAGTGAATTAAAGTAAAGACACCCACTTTCCTGAACAGACTCCTTTCTTCCAGCTCCAGGCTTTGGCTGCTGCCACACAGGAAGGCACACTTCATTAGTTCAGCTGCTGAACGCCGCGCCGCTGTCATCACCGCTTCCTTTAACCACAAGCTTTCAGCAAAAGCAACATTTATTCTGCCCAAAGTGAGAAACCCTGAAACTCAAAGCTGGATCAGTGGAGCGAAGCAGAACGCTGTTCACGCTGAAAGCTGCAGCCTTTTGTTTCACATGTGTAGAAATTATTCTTATTCTACTGACACTAATTAAACACCAGTTATAATTTATCAGACATGAAACATGAGGTTTTATATCAAACATGGAGACAAAAACACTCACATGTTGGTGGCTGAAGCGTGACGCGGGAGGAACACGGGAGACTCGTATGGAATCTGAAGCACTAAATACAAACAGAAAATAACAATAAGACAGAAAATAGAAAACTTCTGAGGAAGATTAAAATCAGAGGTTTTGAGAAGTAAAGCGTAAATAATTCAAACTAAAGATTTAAAGTTTACGTCTGTCATGTCATGGTTCCCAAAAGTGTTTCCTATTTAGAAAAATGCTAAAGTTAAGATGCTAATGTTAGCTTAATATATGAGCTAGCAATAGCATGTTGCTTAACACTGACCTTATCAATTCAGTTTAAGTTTAGCTTACACATCAAATTTGGATAAAATGCTAAGTTTAGCTATAAAGCTAACATTAGCAATGAGGGCTATCACTAGCATGTTGACCCAAAGTCTGTTGTATGGAAATAATAATAATGTAAAACCTAAAATGCTAATCTTAGCCCATATGCTAACAGTAGCATCATTATGCTGGTGCATGCTAACATTGAGCCGCGTTAAGAGAGTCGGATTAATAAATAATGAAGAGGTGGAGAATAACAACTATGTTTGGGTTTTCTTCATCAGCTCCTCATTTATATCCGTTTATGTCTTGCCATATTTTGTTCAGTATTTATTGTTTCTTTCTGCATTTGGCTCGTTTTCAAACCCCAACAGGCCAATTAAAGTGCAAAACTATTCACACACCTTAAACTTCAGTGAATATTATTTTATTTTGGTTATTTTGATCATTTTCAGGTGAAAATAAATTTGGTTTCTCTTACAAAGTGTTGAAAAGACGTGAGTTGAGTTTTCCTCCTCTGAGCAGTTCTGCCCGGTTGGTAATGGATAAAATGATTAAAACTATTTATGCTGTTTTATTTTATTTTGTTCAAACTGGCTGCACATTCACTCATCTTTAAATGACCAAATGACATCAGAATCTGATGATAACTTTATGCAGAACATCTTAATCCTGGTACATTTATAGTCTCATAACTGACAGTAAATAACATGGAATATCTTCTGTTTTTCTTTTACGACGTTGAGTCATTAAACATTTTAATGTATTTTAGTGTTTGGGTGTAGCAAAGTTCACCTGATTTGTTTCCATGCGGGGTGTGAGGACTGCTGCCGATTTGAGACGGAGCTTTTAAACTGCAGAAAAAAGAAAATATTCATTTATTAAACCGCAAAATTATTGATTTGAATCCAACAATAAAAGGCAGTTTAGATTGAAACTTTCCACTGCAAAATGTAGTTTATATTTTAAAAACCGTCTAAAACTTTAAAACTATAATTATATTTTTCTTTTATTTGCAGCTTAAAGTATTTCTGTATAATTAAGTTTTGGTTGTTGCCTGTTGACTGAAACAGTTCAGGCATTAGTGAGTCAGGAGCGCCACCTAGTGGAGAGTGAAGCGTATTTCACTGCATTTATGTTTATTTATCTGCTCCACAAGTTTTCATTAAAATACATAGCAAATATAACAGAAATAATAAAAACATCTTGGGAATATTCAGGTGTAAAAGTAGAAAAATAACAGATGAAAGAAGGAGGATTAATAAAAATAAGAAAACTGAACATTAAGAAGAAATTTCCAGTATACAGAAAATAAAATAAATACTGCAGTTATTAAAAACAAACCCAGCTTCACAGAAATGTCTAACTAAGTTGGATAGTTTTCTAGATTCTTATTGTAGGAGACGAGTTTAAAAAATGAAACAGTATGTCTGAATATCTGCATAAAAACTGTTTTTAACATGAGTGTGTAAATGTTTAGCAGGATTTGTGGCTCCAGCAGATCAGGAGAATTTTCACTTTCAATCAAGACAAAAATCTTCTTACAGTAAATATGATCAGAATAAAAGACAAAGTAATTATCTTTTTAAATTCTGAAAATCAGGAATCCTGCACCTAATCTGATTTTCATTCATTTATGAAACTTTGCTTATTTTTTGTTGCTGAGAATATAATCTTTTTTTAATGAGGCAAACCTACCAAATTCTTTTCAAGTTTCACATCTGCAATGATTTACACACTTCTTTCTTACTTTCAACAAACCTATTTGTTGCTGAAAACATAAATAAAGTAAAGTATAATTTTGGGCCATTTTAACTTTAAAATTGACGGTAATGTTGATAATCTGAGTAATAACTCTGGATTAAACGAGCCGGCTGACCTGTGGTGCTGGAGAGACTTTTCCAGCTTAGCAATGTAAGCCCTCTGATCATTCAGCTTCCTTTAAAAACAAAACAGGAAATTAAACATCTGAAAACTGCAATGTGGTGCATGAAGCTGCAGTTTTTACTCACTTCCCCATCTGCTGCATTTCTTGCTTTATAGTGACCAACATGTCTTCTAGTTTATGGTTCTGTAAACGCAGCAAAACGGCAGAATTATCGGTTTTTGATCATCACAAGAAAAAATAAAGTCTGTAAATGTTTAAAGCTGGTGGGAAGAGCCTAAAAACAAATGCACACCACACTTTTCAGAAATTAAACAGTGGGTTATTTACAACTATCTGTTGGCTGTAAAGTGACAAAATCTCTCACCTTTTGCTTGTAGTAATTGAGCAACCTCTTCTGATGTCGGGCCTGAAACGCCACAACCTGGAAGGAAACAACGTGAAATCTGCAAGAATAACCTAAAATAATTTCATTAAACACATCTGGGGACAGTTATCACAGGATAGTTTGTAATAAATGTGGAACTGTGCAAACTTTGCTGATCTCTGTCAGATGTCTGGTTGCCACAACGCCGATGTCAGAAAACAAAGCCTTCACGTCTGAGCTGCTCTGAAAACATGAACACATGAAACCTGAAGGTGAAAACAGCAGAAACCCGAATCCATGTGGGAATAAAATGTTCTTACTTTGTCAGAAAGAGGAGAAACCTGGCACTGGCTGCTGCATATCAAACACCGGCCATGGCTGCCTGAAAGAGAGCCGCCGAACATTTCTGACAACGTTTTCATTCTGCGCCATCAGGAAAAAACCCAACCTAACATGCAGAGTCCTGATATTTACTGTACATCCAACACTGGAAGGAGTTTTATCAGGGCCTTTGTAGACAGAAAAAGGAGTAAATTTCCACCAAAAAGTTCTTGAAAAAATTTCTAAAAGTTTTCAACATTTCTGAAATTCAGAAATGTCCAAGTTTTTTTTTTTTATATAGAAAATGTCTGATTGATATCAGTCTAAAAAAATTATTTTTTTTCCTAGAAAATTTCCAGTTTTTTAAAATTCTTCTAAAACATTCAGGGGTTTTTTGGCAGAAATGTCCTACTTTTCTTACAATGGCTTTAATACGCCGCAGAAGATTCTAGTCTTCAGTGTCTTTTGGGTTTGATTGTGTAAATTTATTTTCAGAAATAATTGGTGTCACTTTGTTTCCACATGTTTGCTATATTTAGCCAAGTTTCAGAGACAATAACAGCTGATTTTGTTGCAGCAAAGTTGGTTTTTCAGTAAAAGTCTGTGGATAAACTTGGTTTTATCTTTTGTTAAAACTTTGTTATAAAACCATGAATACTTTCCGCTGTACTTTACTTTCTCCTGTGTAGGAAAATTGTGTTGATAACAGTTTTTACCCTGACTACAAATTAAAAGTCTCCATCTGCATCTACAGGCCAAATTTGTATCAGTTTGATTTGTAGTTGGGGGCCGCACAGAATCAGTCCAACGGCCACAAATGGCCCCTGAGCCGCACTTTGGACACCCCTGCGTTAAGATAAAGTGATGCTGAGAAAGACACCCAGAGAACCAAAATGAATAGTTTGGGTTTATCAGAGTGAATAAAGCAGAAGCTCCATCAGTGATTCCTGTTTTTAGATGTTTCATGAAAAAAGCTGAAATATTTCTTCTCCTAAATAAATAAATGCTGTTCGATAAGATTTGTTTAGTAAGGAAAAGACAAAAACAAAGAACAGATCTCAATAGAAAATGTGTTTCTGCAGTTCCGCTGTGTGACCAGCAGATGTTGCTGTCCGCTCAGACTTTACTGAATCATTTAGGCTTCTTAGTAAAAGTTTAGGGACAAAATAATACCATAAAAACCCAAACTTTGATTTGCTGTGGATTTTCTCCAGTGTATAAAGATAAAATGATGCATATATATTTAAGATCTTTGGTAGAGAGAACTACGCTGTCTGTAGAAAAACCAAGCCTCATTCAGGATTTCTCAAACTGTGGTTCGCGGACCACTGGTGGTCCGCATGGAAACGACTGTTTATTTGCTACAGTTAGCTTACCAAAGGATTGCATTTAAAAACAATAATGAATAAGAGGTTGAAGACCAGCTAACTCACAAGAAAAGCTGAAGTTACGGTGGAAAGAAAACAGCCAGGATTACTGATGATCGGAGGAATTCATGTCTGCAGGAATATGTTTCAGTTTCAGGGGAAACACTGAAATCTGATTAGTTTACAACGCTATTGTGATACACAGCATTTTAAAAAACTGGATGATAAAGTCTTCAGTCTGGTGCTTTGGTCTCTACTAAACCTTTTTTGAAAAATAATCTTGTTTATAGACACTAAAAAATTCATTATATTTGTTGTTTTGTTTATTTATTTTGAATATTTAAAATGTCTCCCAGCTACAGTGTTAAATGATAACATTTAAAGTTTATTGTTCTTTGAGAATGTGTTTTTGCATTATTATGGAATTACTATTGTAAAACTTAAACATGGTCTAAAAGCAACAATATTATTGTTTATAAATTGTTTATCGTCCAACCTGTTATTATGACAGCCATTTTCATTAGGATAAACAAAGAAGACAACAATAATAAGTGTGTTAAGAGACGAATATTTTTATTTAAAGTTGTATATATTAAGATGTTGTGTTATTGTGGAGGTCTGTGTGTCTTTGTTAAATGGCTGGAAAAGTTTGAAAACACTGTTAAAGATGGATATGTGAACCATTTTAACTGATTCCCCCTAAAATAGTCTGGAAAAGTGTTTTAAGATTCATTGATCTGCTTCACCATGATGCATCCACCACCATGTTTCACACTAGGTAACTGTTCTGAGGTCCGAAAACTTCAATTTAACTCATCTAAACTTGTGATTTGACTCTGTGACCAAACTGCCTAATTGTCTTCATCTTAATCCAGCCAGAATTACAGTATGTACATCAACTGCTGACATCAATCATTAAAAGCCTGAAAGGGGATGCAAACTTTTGACCAGACTGGCAGGGTCATGAAAAGCAAAGTGTAAGTACTGGAGGTGTTTTCTACCTTTCTGATAGCAGACACTGCAGATGACATGGCCGCAGGACGTCACTGCCAGTTTGCGCTCAGGACTTGGGCAAAGAAAGCAGGAATTGCAGCAGACCCAGTAGGACATTTGAAGACCTGATATTGAATAAAATTAATGAAAAATCATTTTAGTTGTTATTGCTTTTATTTGTTGTCGCACTTATTGTTTCAGGCTACGTTAATGAGAGCGGAACATTTAAAAATAATCAGCTAATGTTCAGATTGTTTCTAGGTGAAGCTAAATGCTAAGTTAGCATAACGCTGGCTAACATAACAACATAATACAACAAAAATAGTTATCAGTAAATATATTTAAGACTAGTTACCAGCCAGATGTTTATCAGTTTGTGAAATAAAAACCCTACTGGATCCTTCAGTTTAACTGTTCCATCCTTCCTGTTTTAACTTTCATTCAACAGGAAGTTCCTCGTCGTCTTCTTCTTCTTCTTCTGCTGCAGTGAAGCTAATTAGCATCGTTAGCATAATTAGGAAGTCCGTTAGTAGCTAGCTCATTAAAACTGTTACCATTCTTATCGGAAAACGCTTTTATCCCCACCTTTGGGTGAGTAGCTAAGTAATATTAGATAAAATGTGTTCAATTAGCGTGTATTTTATATTTATCAGGTATTTCGCTGTTAAATGTTTTAAATTTGGTCTCGGTGTAAATTAGATGCATTAGCTCACCGTTAGCCGCAGCAGCGTGGATTCAACTAGAAGGCTATGTGGCTATTTAAAGGACTAATGCAGTTCTGTTCAGACGTTTGCATGCAACCAACACGAATCGAATGTGTATCGTTTATTTTTTACCATATTATTAGAAATTCTGGGCTTATAAGTTCTAATTATTTGTTTTTGAACAGTTCTTTTTCATAACGGTCTGATCTGGTGATACACTGCAAGGCATTTGCAGAACGAGTTTGAATTACTACTGGCATTTCACTTCATCAGCGATTCCTGGTGAGGTAAGCAAACCTCGCTGGCAAGCATGGTAGTGGCTGCATTATGCTGTGTGTTTCTTTTCCTACAAGTGATCCTGGTGCTTTGGACAAAGTGTGTTTAATACTAAAGTCGGAGGACAACTTCTTAATTCACTAACCTTTACTCATATCAAGTATGAGATGGTGAAATTAAGAAAGGAACCTTTTTTAATCGCAGCAACGCTAAACTAGGGGTGTCCAAAGTGCGGCCCAGGGGCCATTTGTGGCACCCAACTTCAGTTAGAAATGATTCAAATTTGGCCTGTAGATGCAGACGAAGACTTTTAATTTGTAATGAAGGTAAAAATTGTTACCAACATAACTTTCTTACACAGAAGAATTCTGTTTAACAGAAAGTATTCATGTTTTTACAACCAAGTTTATCCAGAGACTTTTAGTGAAAAACCAATGTTGCTGCAGCAAAATCAGCTTTTATCCTTTCTGAAACTTGGCTAAATATAACAAATGCTTGGAAACAAAGTGACACAAATCCTGTTTTTATCACTGAAAATGAATTTATTTAGTTGAGCCCAAAAGAAACTGAAAACTAGATGGTTTTCTTCTAATACAGCAAACATGCAGAATCTGCTACAGTATTAGGGCCAGTGGAGAAAAAAAAGTAGTAAACTTCTGCCTAAAAATCTCAGAAACTTTGCAGAAAAAAATAAAAATTTTAGATCAATAGCAGAAATCTGTTTACTATTCTTTTTGGTAATTTCTGAATTTCAAATGTCCAGATATTTCTTTTGAAAATGTCAAAGTTTTCTGGAAAATTTCTGAGATTAATCACAAAATTTCAGAGTTTTTATCAGAAATTTACTCTTTTTTTCTATCTGCAAAGGCCCTAATAAACTGTTGTAAAACTCCCTTTAATTTTGGGATCTGTGATAAACATCAGGATACTTCATTTACTCAATTGTCTGTTGATTTTTTATCCTGCGGTTACTTTTGAGTTTACAGTTTTGGCCCAAATGGCAAAAAGTTTATACACCTGTGTATTTTATATTCAAAAGTCCTGTGAAATGAAGCATTTTAAAAAAAAGAGAGAAACATTTAATTTGTTAAACCTTCCTTTATTTTTCAGGCTTTCTTTTATTATCCGTGCAGAGTTGTGAATCAGGTCAGATATCATGTTTAATTATTGTTTCCCAGTCCTGACACGATGTTTGTGGCGTACAGATCGGGGAGACGGCGACATCAGACCAGTTTCTTGGCGATGAAAAAGTCTTGGAGTCGTTTGATCTGCCAGAAACCAACAGAGAGCAGGATGCCGGTTTGGATCACCGCCCACCACAACACCTTGCTGTTGGTTTCCTCACTGATCTGACGGAAAATCTCCTCTTTTTCCTGAATCAAGACAAAGACCCAGACATCCAGATCAGTTTAGGTGTTTCCTTGTCATTCCTGGTGAATGTGAGGTAGATGTACCCGGTTGTACTCCTGCTGCCTGGTGATGTACGTCATCTGGCTGGTCAGGTGTTGCAGATTGCTCTCCAGAATCTGCAGGTTGTCTTTGGTCCGGTCCATGTTGGGATCTACCCAGTGCTCTCCCATCTGAACGTCTAAATGCAGCTTCTGTGGAACAAAGTGGTGAAAACCCCCAGAGTGCATTGCTCTTCTGTTCGGTTTGTGATTATTGTCTGTGTTTCTCCGCAGGTCTCACCAGCCTTTCTCCAGCGAACACAGAGAACCTGGTGGAGTTGGTTTGGAAGCACAGGTGGTGCTGGCCGGAGGCGTGAGCTGTGAAGGTGAATTTACCAAATACTCCGTAGCGTTTGGACAACTGAACCTGAAGGGGGAAGAAAATAAACGTAAATCAGGGGTGTCCAAACTTTTTGCCATGTGGGCCAAAATTGTAGATTCAAAAGTAATCACAGTCCAAAACACCCAGCCTGAAATCAAGCAAATAAGGAGTAATAATAATAATGAGATTAACTAAATTTAAACCAAAAACTCTGACATTTTGTGATTCATCTCATAAATTTTGTAAAAAGATTTTCAACATTTCAAATTTAAAAATTTTGAAGGTTTTTTGTAGGATATTTCTGAGATCATTTTAAAAATGTCTGATTTTTTTTGCCAGAAATTTACTAAGTTTTTTTCTCCACTGGTCCTAATACGCTGTAGCAGATCCTGCATGTTTGCTGTATTAGTAGAAAAACATCTGGTTTTCAGTTTCTATTGGGCTCAACTGACTACATTTATGTTCAGTGATAAAAACAGGATTTGTGTCACTTTGTTTCCAAACGTTTACTATATTTATCAAAGTTTCAGGAAGGATAAAAGCTGATTTTGTTGCAGCAACGTTGGTTTCTCAGTAAAAGTCTCTGAATTAACGTGGTTAAAACTTTGCTATAAAACCATGAATACTTTCTGCTGTTCTTTACATTTTCCTGTGCAAATAAATATGTTGGTAACAATTTTTGCCCTGATTATAAATTAAACGCTTCCATCTGCGTCTACGGGCCAAATTTGTAACATTTTTGATTTATAATTGGGGGGCCGCACAGAATCAGTCCAAGGGCCACAAATGGCCCCCGAGCCACACTTTGTACATCTGACTTAAATTACTTATTTATGCGTAGCTTTTCTTTGAAACACCTTGTGACTGGAACGTTTTCCCTGAAAATGTTCTCTGGTTGCTCAGAATCAGATCTAGCAGCTGTTATTTGTGTTTCAACACCAGTGAGGATTTCCTGCGTACTTCCTGGTTTGGGTCTCTGACGGTAACCGTGACGCCAAGGTGAGGCGAGTGGCTGAACGACGTGACGTCCCACGGCTCCAGGAAGAAGTTTCCTGCAGGTGGGAGACACACAGCAGCTCAGCTTCATCCGGTCGGAAACCCCAATAAAAACCTGCCTGGGTTTTAGATATTTAAATTCACTGCTTAGACTTTAAATACTGTATGTCTGGATAGAAGGATACATTTGTGCTGCAGATGTGAAAAAACAGAAATAAAACCAAAATGTATATTTTTATTTACAGAATTTAGAGAAATTGGATTTATTTGATTAATTTTACTGTTTTAAGGGTGTTGAAAGTGGGGGCCGGGGCCATTCGCGCCCCCTGGACTGATTTTTTGGGGGGGACCAGAAATGCCATATTAAACACAAAGTGATCATGTGGTTTCTTCCTGTCGTCATGGTAACTGGATCACTGACTTGTACTCTAAAGAACAACTTGGTGAACAAAACCTGCTTTTAATCGCTGTTTTAAAACTAATTTCCAACGTAAACGGACCTGGACTCTGTTTGTAATCCTGAGAAAACAATAAACAAAATGGATGCCTTACTTTTAACAAGGAAAACACACAAAACCATTTAAGGTAAAATCCTGTTCCTACAGAAAATCTGATGACTTTTATTTGATTAATTAAATCTGTTTGTTGTTGAGAAGAGAGAAAAAAATCACATTCTTGATCATTTTAGTTTCTAAAAGTATTTTTGTGGCCCAGACTTTGTTGTAAATTATATTAATTCTTCAGAATTATTGTAGATGATGATGGTTGTTGGCAGTAAAGATCTGCTGTAGCAGTCTGTATTGCAGTGAATTTGAAGAAGCCTCTGACTGAAGATGCTTTGTTTTTCTAAAACGTTCAGGGTGGTTTTCTTGACTTTATGTAAAACATAAATCCTTATTTAGTTCCTCTCCTCTGATTTATGATTTCATTAAAAGCGAGTGATTTCACTCTGAATAACTAAATATTGTTTCTCTATAGATGTCAGTGTGGGAAATGATTGTTAGGCTCATTTTTGGAGCAGAAACAGCTGAAAATCTTTTTTTAATCTCAGATTAAAGCGGTTTGGAGGATTTGGTGTGCGTGCCTCACCTGTCACCAAGGTGTCCTCAGGAATCTCCTCTATGATGCATTTTTGCTCCTTCTCTCCCAGAACGAAGTACATGGCAGTGGCCGGCGGCAGGCAGCCCAGGAGCAGGAGAATGACCCGATGGAAATCCATCCTGAATTCTGCAGAGTTTCACCGTTCAGACTGAGGAACGTCGTCAGTGTGGTGAGTTTACAGCCCAGAGGCGGTTTGAGCCTGAGAAACCTGCAGCTGCTGCGCACTGTGACCAGTCTTTATCGCTGCCTGTGATTGGTTGATCTGAGAGCCAATAGAAAAGCTGCAGCACACATTCAAATGTCTGAAGCTCATCATGGATCCTGGGGCTAAAACAAATTATTTAGCAGCACATACATTTTATGATGCACCACTCTGAGACTTCAATCTAGTTTTTCTCTGGACTCATTTATAGATTTATTTATAGATGAACATGTTTCCATGTACACACTTCTTATTTTATTTATTCAGCCATTTATTTACATTTAATCATATTTAAATTATATTTAATTGCATATTAATTAGTAGTTTTCTCTTAGGGATCAATATTCTATTTTCTATTCAGACTGCAGAGTCAGAAATAATAACTGAGGTCATTTTACTGAATTTGACTCTAATTACATGAACTTTTCTGTTTCATGTCATCTTTATATCCATTTGATTATTTACTTGTATTTTTTCCAAACGGAAGCAGTTAGCTTATAGTTCAGCAACAAATCAATCACAGTCAGAATGAATAACAATAAAAACTCATTTCATTTTTTACTTTCCCACTTTATTAACTTTAGTAGCTGCATCTGTTACAATTTTTTACTGTGTCATATAAAACTGTTTTAGATTTGTCTCAGTAACGTAGAGGAATACAGTTTCTAACGTTCAGATTCGTTATGCTGTACAGAACAGGTTAAAATCCTGTCAATAAATATAAACAACAGAAACACAGAATGTCTGTAAAACATGGCAGCTCTGTCTGGGTTCATTTTGGGTCAAATCTTATTTAACAGGGTTTAAATTTTTGTCTTCCTGTCGGCCGGTTTGATCATGAAAACTGAAGCGGTGTCTACTGGCTTGTTTGCCAGAACTACACCCGTTTGGAGCTGAAACCGATCTTTAACCTGACACGGATCCGACCCGGTTGATCCACGAACAGACTGGGATTAAACCGCGGACCGTTTGTGGTTCTTGGAGCGTCTGCGCCCGGTCCTTCCTTTCCTGGTTTTCTTCTCCTTCCTCCTCCTCCTCTCCTTCCTCTCCCTCCTGTCCTTGCCTAGTCATAAGCAGTTGTCCGGGAAGCACTTCCTCTCCTCGTCCAGCAGGGGGCAGGCCGCTCCGTTGTTGGCCGGGTGCATGATGACGTAGCGGGTGCGGTGCTGCACACCTGAGTCGCCACACTTCCCTTTGCACAAACCCCAGGGCGACCAGGGGGACACTTCGCAGTCCAGAGGGGTATCTGCAGAGGCAGAGGGGCAATAAACACATGAAACACCCCAAACATCGTCCCCACAACGCGTTCACTCAAAGAAAAGAACAATGTCTGAGAAAACATCAACCTTACAGCTGATATTGGAGTGAGAAAAAGCAAATGGAGCAACAAAATGTAGTTGCAGAATCAAACTGCCGGATGATAAACGATAATATTGTTGTTTTAACACAATTTTGAAGTAACGGCATAATAATTTAAGAACACATTCAGAAAAATGAATAAACTTTAACTTAAAGTAGAAGAATAATATCAGCCTTCATTGTCCTGCAAAGTGGAAACTCAGACGTTACAGATATATATGATAACAAATGTTACTGGACGATAAATTGGGCCAGAAATTATTACGATAAACGATAATATTGTTACTTTCAGACAATTTTCAAATAAAAGTAAGAACACATCAGAGATCAATAAATGTAAATTATAATGAACATTTAACGCTAGACCTGGAAGATTTTAAATATACAAAATAAACAAAACAACAATAACAAATAAAATAAATTACGAATCTCTGTAAACAAAATGATTCCTCAAAAATAATTTAGTTGTGACCAAAACACCAGACTGAAACTTTATCATTCAGTTTTTGGTTGATAGAAAAAAACGCTAAATTACGTAAATTATTGAGTTTGTTTTAATTGATCGTGTGATTAATTGATTTATTGCTTGTTGCGACAGGCCAATGCACCGATTGCAGTTTTCTGGCTGATTACCAATCTTTAAAAAGCCTGACCGTCTCCGATTTTGGATGATAACTGATTTCTTTATCTGAAATGTTTCTAATTTTGGCTGGAAAGTTGCTGAGTTGGCAGCAGTGGGGTGAATGTCGTTAACTACAACCAGTAAAATGAATCATAAACTAAATCATCCTTCAAAACAAGGTTTGGTTGAGACCAAAGCACCAGACTGAAAACTTTGATCATCCCGTTTTTGGTAGGAAGAGAGAAACGATAAATGGAAATAATCCGTTTTAATTTATGGTGCGTTGAAATGATATTACTGCGATAATCCCCGGCCTCTTATGACTGGCAGTGATCGAGCTGCTTGATTTCACCTTCATTCGTTGATGAAAGTGATGGAAAAACGTCTGTTTTCGTCATTTCTTCTGCCTGTAAACTGGAGGAAAGGCCTCACATAGAGCCTGCTTTTGGTTTTGTGCTCCGCTCTGCTGCCTGATGCGACCAGGTTTCCCGCTGATTCATATCGCAGTCGTGGGTTAGAGTGGAAAAGCAGAAGGCCTGGAGGCGGGCGGAAGCTGCTGAGTTTAACATTTCCTTCATGCAAAGCAGCAGGATGAGCTGATAAAATACTGCAGAGATGCAAACCGACGGGCTTTATGTCTCTGATAAAGCCGGTGCAGGTCAAAGGTCATGTTTTAGGAATGACGTTAGCAGAGATGCTACGGACGAGTGGCAGTGAAGGATAAACAGACGGATGGAGCCCTGGGAATCGGGGCAGGAAACCCCAACGACTTCTTGGACGCTGTGTTGTTTGTTGTTGTGTTGTCATGGGAACCGGCTTGTATTTAGTGATGCTGACTCAAACCTTCTGTGTCACAGTGAACTATAAAACCGGTTCAGGTCCATTTGGAGGTTCTGAGTTTGGTTTCAGATGTTTTTACTCTTTTTACCAACTTGTTCCTCTATAATTGACTCTTAATGGCCGCCATGTGTCAGCAGAGCAGATGGCGACTGGTCCGGTTCAACCTGTGCACCGTCATCTCTGCTGTAAATAATTAGTCCAGCCGTCGTTTTTATCCACCGGAGAGCAGATGTGGCCGCAATGCCCCCCTCTCTGCTGGATTCTCAGGTTTCTGCTGGCATGTGATTGGGTTTCAGAGCCTGAAATGTTTTCCAAATGCTTGCATGAGTCAGAACGGCCAGGAGCCGAGGCTGGGTTTGGGTTTTTACATTTTTGTTTATTTGGGTTTAAAATATTTCTATACTAATCCCTCAGGTTGCATGTTTTTCATATTTGGCACTTGAAATTTAGGATGACGGACATTTGTCAAGATGGCCGCCCTTTAAAGCCTTTTTAAACCAATTATTTCCATAAAATGTTACAAATTTTCATGACTTTGATTAACTTTTGGTCACATCACCTTCTTTTAACTTTGGTTATCCCATTTCTGCAACTTTACAGTAATAATATGTAGCAAAATCTTTGCAAGTCTCAGACCAGTCAGAGATAAGAGATAAAACCAGAGACAATTAGCATTAATGGCTACCATTAATGTTAGCATTAATGGTTAGCGTTAAGGTTAGCATTAATGGTTAGCATTAATGGTTAGAGTTAATGGTTAATGTTAATGTTAGCATTAATGGTTAGAGTTAATGTTAGCGTTAGCTTATGCTTTTTTATGTGTTTAGTGGTTTAGCTTTAGCTTTTGGTCATTTTTGATGTACTATGTTGTTTAGCATTAGCTTCCCCTATTTCTTTCATATTTAGCAGTTTAGTTTTAGCATCTGCTAATTTTTGAATTTAGTGGTTTAGCATTAGCTAAGATTCTTGTTTAGCAACATAGTGGATATATAAATAATATATTTATAATATAAATAATTGGTTTATATTTTTACCATATGCAGAAATGGCTTCCACTACATTTTACCTAATAAATCTCCATAAATGTGTTTAAAGCATCAGAGGAATATTCGGTCTTACTGATCAGCTTGTCTTCGATCTCGTTCCCCGTTGGCAGCAGGTTGGACTGCGTGGGCTCCAGCGGCAGGCTGATGATTTGATTCGTTTTCTTGATTTTTGTCAGCGTGACCTTGGCGATCGGCGGTAAATGCTTCAGGCGGGGATAGAAGAAGGAGTTGGCCGGGTGGCTCGGGAAGGACGAGGTGATCTGGGCAAAATGACACAGGATGAATCCCAGAGGTGTTTTCGTCAGTTGGGCCAAAAATGTAAACTCAAAAGTAATCACAGGCCAAAACGACCAACTTAAAATCAAGCAAATAAATTATCCAGATATTTAGAGTAGAACCAAAACTTGAAAGAGATTCTTTCAAGAAGAAAAGGAGTAAATTTCCACCGAAAACTCAGAAATTTCGTGATTAATCTCAGAAATGTTATAGAAAACTTTTCAAAATAAAATTTTCAGCATTGACATTTTTCAGAATTTTCCAAATTATTCAGAATAATTCAGAAATTGTTCTGAATTCAAAACTTCAGAATAATAGAAATTTTGTAGAAAAATTTCTATTATTAATTTAAAGTGTGTATTTTTTTTAGAAACTTTCTGAGTTTTTTGGCAGAAGTTTACTCCTTTTCCTTCCCTCCATTGGCCCTGAGATGCTGCAGCAGATTTTTCATGTTTGCTGTAAAGCATCTAGTTTTCAGTTTCTTTTGGGCTTGATTGAATAAATTTGTTTTCAGTAATAAAAACAGGGTTTGGGTCTCTTTGTTTCAATATTTATTTAAGTTTAAGAAAGAATAAAAGCTGATTTTGTTGCAGCAAAGTTGGCTTTTCAGTAAAAGACTCTGATTAAACTTGGTTTTAGTTTTTCTTAAAACTTGGTTATAAAAACACAAATACTTTGTGTTGTACTTTATGTTTTCCTGTGTCAAGAAATTATGTGGTAACTATTTTTACCTTCATTACAAATTAAAAGTCTCCAAATTTGTATCAGTTTTGAATTGCAGTTGGGGACCGCACAAAGTCAGTTCAAGGGCCACAAATGGCCCTGGGCCGCTCTTTGGACACCCCTGCCCTGTCCTGATATTTTAGTCTGTAGTTTTCACCAAAGCAGAATAAGAAGCCGCAGAAGTTAAGTGAGACGGCGTCTGATGGATGCGCCGCTGCTCTCGGCTCACCTGCGTGATTCTGTCCTGCGGGATCGTCTCAAAGTTTGGGGAGGAGAAGGTGAATCCGCTGTCCGTTCCCGCGTCGTACGGAAACAGCTCCAGCGTCACTTTGTCCTTCCAGCGGTCGCCGTCACACAGATCCACGCCGTCCACGCCCACGAACCAGTCCGGGCTCGGAACCAGCCGCACCATGAACGACAGCTGCCACAGAAAGAGGTGAGGGCGCAAAGTGGAGCAACAAAACAACGACCGACATCACAGCTGGGCTCAGCTCTGGTTTCAACCGTTTCAGTTTGGATTTTCTGAGAAAGGAGCCACAGAATGGAACCGGTGGTCCAGTAACCTCCAGTTTTGGATCCGGCCGCATGTTAAAGTCTCATTCTGCAGCGGCAGCGGCGTGCAAACAGCTGGACAAGAACGGCGCTGGGAAGACATTTATAACCGGAAGACTCCAGTCTGCAGTTCTTTAGAGGGATCCCAGTCCTCCCAGTTCGAATCGATTCAAAATGATCCAAAATCTAATTTAACCTGCTTAACTATTTAAAATTGTATTTTGAATTATTCTTATAATTCAAATCTAGGCAGCTGGACTAGTCTGGACTTTGACTAGGCCATTCTGACCCATCCCATAGCATCTCTGCCTGGTTGTCCAGAACCAGAACAGCTGCAGATGAAGGCCCCGTTTCAAGGCCCTGTGAAACTTTCATTTTCACTAGAAATGGTTGTGGTGTAAACGGCCTAAATGACACTCAACTGGACTTTGGTTCTGAATTAGGAGACTGCTCTAGATTTCATTTAGGTTTATTGGAATAAAGAAGACTAAACATAAGTATAAACCACTTTTTAGTATAACGTAATGCAGATTAATTGATGGTGTGCTCAGTGGCAGCCATGTTGCCTTGCAGGAAATTGATAATTGATGATGCAGACTGGGAGTGTCAAACTCCACACCTGGAGGGACGCTGCCCTGCAGCTTTTAGATGAGCCTCTGCGGCAGCACCTGAACAGAATAATTAGGTCATTAAGGCTCTGAGACCTGAGCTACACAAGGAGGAGGTGATGAAGTCGTTTCTTTCCAGTGTTTTGTACCTGTGGCACAAATAAAACCTGCAGGACAGCGGCTGGAGGCCTGGAGTTTGACTCCCCTGCTTTATGCTTAGCGCTAGCTTACGCAATGTTGTTTATGTTCTGCGGTTTAGCTTTAGCTTGTGGTAATTTGTGTTTCTAGTGGTTTAGCATTAGCTTCTGCTAATTCTTTTCTATTCAGGGTTTTAACCCTCCTGTTATGTTCCGGGTCAAATTGACCCGTTTTAAAATTTACAAATAAAAAAAAAAAAATAGAAGCATTTTTTTTTTTGCATGAAACGTTTTCTATTTGTCTTAATAGGTGCACTCTAGACATAAGTTGAAAATTTATTCATTTTACACATTTGTACCAAACCCTAGGTCTACTTTTTACATCGATACTGTTCGGGTCAATTTGACCCGGCAGTCAGGTTAAAGTGCAAAAAAAGATTTTAAAATGTCCAATTCTATATGTTTCCTTGCAGTTATGAACCATATTTCACCACACACACACTCACACACAAACACACGCAACCACACACACACAAGCCCACTTTCTCACTACTCTCTTTACTTCACTAGGAAACTGCGAGAAAGCAGGTGTTCACACAACTTTTGACGGGAATCTTTTCTGTTCCTGTGGACAAACTCCACCCACTCTGAGTGACACTCAGCAGAAGTGGAGGAAAACATAAAAACTCTCTGCATCACTCATTTATCTTGATTTTAATCAGCGGGTCAATTTGACCCAGAACAGTATGTGTGTCTCAAGTTCAATTATAAAGATCACCCTTTGGTAAAAAAAAAAAAAGTATAATATAAAATAATTTACCAAAGGTCAACTTCAAGGAAATTATTGTTTTTTTGTGTCTAGGTTTTTTTTCAGTGGACATTAAAAATCTAAATTCCATTTTTTATGTCCAAATGAGTAAATGAGCAGGTTGTCGTCATTGATCCTTAATTTCTGAGAAATAATAAAACATCATTGCACAAATATTGATTGAAATGGTTAGTATTGGAGTTAATAATCAGATACAAAAATGTTTTGGAGGAATTTTTTGGTTTCTGACACTATTGCATGATTAAACACTCCCTGGGTCAAATTGACCCACGAACATTTTTGCTGTACCCTAGAAACGAACATAACAGGAGGGTTAATAAAGTCCCACCATTAGTCTATAATTATGTTCATTTTTAAAATTAGGAAGAAATATGCAAAAAAGATTTTTTTTGTTTCTGTTGAACAAAGCAGAAATCAGGATGTTACATTGAGTATTTCCTCGGTAAATGTTTGCTGTGAAATTCTTGGGCACTGCTAAAGTCATCCTGACACCAGCTTGCTGTGTTTGCTGACCCGTCGGGTGAAGGGTTCTCACGCACTCGGTGACCAGCCTGAAAGCCGACGGTTGTGGGGAGACTTACATAGGAGTGCCTGGCAAACACCTCAAACTCGGCGTCCATCTGGCCCGAGCCTCCCACGACAGCAGGAGCGGAGAGGATCCCATAAACGCTCTGGATCCGCTCGCCGGCCGTCTCCACTTCCTTCATGATCGTCCAGGCCTCGCCTTTTTCTGCAAACTCCCTCACTCCGTTGCTGGCAAACTCATTACTTTGCCACATGTGGTAGTCGGAGCTGTGGGTCACCCCTGGAGCGCAGAGAGGAGGAAACTGAGGATTTGTATAATTGGTGCAACAAGTTTAGACTTTATGTACATCCATAAAGGTCAATGAATAAACTGTTTCTGCTGTTTTAATAATAAATTAATGCCTAAAAATCAATAAAATTTTATTTGTATAGCACATTTCAAAGTGCTTTACATCATAAACACAAAGTCATGCAACATAGAATCAACAATCAAAACATTACATTAAGTCGTAAAATTTGTAATTGATCATGTTTCAGATGCGACTCTAAACAAGTAGGTGTTTAATCGAGATTTAAAGGAAGTCAGTGTTTCAGCTGTTTTACAGTTTTTTGAAAGTTTGTTCCAGATTTGTGGTGCATAGAAGCTGAATGCTGCTTCAGGCCTTAAAATGTCTTTCATTAGTTTTAAAAAATGTAATTTGGCCTTAAATACGTTAATCACGGGACTTTTGTTTGGCTAAGGCTAACGTGTGAGTAGCAATAAGCTACCACTAACTAGCTGCTAATTTACCTTTGCTAGTTAATTAGCTTTTCTTCAAATTTCTTGACAGCTGGCTGGATGACGGTTGTCTTTGCGACTGTCTCACTTCTGTTGCCAAACCATATGAGGCTAGATGATTTCTGTGACAATAAAGCGTCTTAAATTTGATTTCCTGAGACCTGCAGATACCTGAACTCAAATTATTTTCTTCTGGACTTTTCAGTTTTCATATTTGATGCCAGTAATCATCAGAGTGTGGAGTATGTTTTTACCGATCAGGTTGGACCACTGTGCAGGCGGGCGGTAGACAGGATACTGCTTAGGAAAAGCTGCCTGGGTCCATTTCCCTGTGAAGGTGAGGCTGTAGTGGGCTGTTTCTGACGCCGTGCACATGGGGACGTCCGTTGGGACCGGCATCGACCCAACGGCGGGGAGGAGAGCTAGCATCAGGACAAGCAGGTGACGTAGAGCGTCAGAGAAGGAGGGAGTCTTCCTGCTGGCTTCCATGATGGGTTCGGGTTGGAGATGGAGTGATGGTCTGAAAAATACAAAACACTTAGTGGAGAAAACGCCTTTCACTCTAACTCAGACGCATTGGCTCTTATTGCTGCTGTTTCACAAATTCAGTGGCACCTAAAGAGAAGGGATTTTGTTTTTGATGTTGAGTTTGTGTTTTTATGCGTTCTGTGAAGTGAAATAGACCAGTGCCTTTCAGTTCTTACTAAACCAATCAAAGCTTTCCTACTCAACATAGACAGGTGAAGATCTGTACACACACCTCTACATTTCTACCTTTTACTGCTTTATTTTACTCAAACTGTCACATCAGCTTGTTGTTCTTTCTATAGTTAAGTATTCCATGAATTATGACAGCAAATAATCATACAAACATTCAGATTTCGTGTTTAATTTAATCCTGTATACACTATCTTGTTTTTGTTCCAATTCTGACTCTTAAACCTGAATAACTCAGAGACCGCCTGCTGGTGGATATTCTTCACTGGAGTCACATAAATCTCTTTCCTTACAGTAGACTGAATAGTTTCTAGAAAGTGACTGTAAATAACCGTCAAAGTGGGAACGAAATGTTTCCAGTAAGTGATGTAAGTACCAAACATCACGAACAAAGAATAATCCATTTTGTACACGTACTCGCCTGTTTCACGTCAGTCTGAACGATCCAATTCCGATTTTTCACCAAAACCAATCCAATCGTATCTGATAGTTGTCAAAGTGTCTGCAGTCAAAACTCGTTGCTGTTAGCTGGGATTTATCAGCTTCCTTCGTCTGCTGACCATCCAGTGACCGCGGCGGCAGCCATCTTTACTGCTGTGGGTGGCGTCTACGTTCTTCGTGTTGGGGTCGTAAACCGTTCACACAGAAGTCTGTTTGCAGTTGCTTTTAATTAGTAGCATGAGCAATCACGCAAAAAATAGGATTTCAGCAAGGAATCGTGACCTGCTGAGTGAACGTAGCTCATGTTAAACACAAAACACCGAGAAGCCTCTGGTTTCATCTTTCTAACACCTACTCTGCATTTCTGACTCCTTTCTCCTGCTTGTTTTACAACACTTAGCAACTTGGAACATGATCAAAGCAACTTGCCTGACATCGCTGGGGACCCGAACGTGGACATGAACAGATTTACTCACATGTCCCAACTGCCCCATTAGCGACTTTAACTTTTTACTGCCGTGGCTTCTCACGGGTAGGCGATAGCTACCGTGATAGACAACGGGTAGGCGACAGCTACTGTGATAGACAACGGGTAGGCGATAGCTACCGTGATAGACAACGGGTAGGCGACAGCTACTGTGATAGACGACGGGTAGGCAGTAGCTACCGTGATAGACGACAGGTAGGCAGTAGCTACCGTGAAAGACGACAGGTAGGCAGTAGCTACCGTGATAGACGACGGGTAGGCGACAGCTACCGTGATAGACGACGTGTAGGCAGTAGCTACCGTGATAGACGACGGGTAGGCGACAGCTACCGTGATAGACAACAGGTAGGCAGTAGCTACCGTGATAGACGACAGGTAGGCAGTAGCTACCGTGATAGACGACGGGTAGGCAGTAGCTACCGTGATAGACGACGGGTAGGCAGTAGCTACCGTGATAGACGACAGGTAGGCAGTAGCTACCATGATAGACGACAGGTAGGCGACAGCTACCGTGATAGATGACAGGTAGGCAGTAGCTACCGTGATAGACGACGGGTAGGCAGTAGCTACCGTGATAGACGACGGGTAGGCGACAGCTACCGTGATAGACGACGGGTAGGCGACAGCTACCGTGATAGACGACGGGTAGGCAGTAGCTACCGTGATAGACGACGGGTAGGCAGTAGCTACCGTGATAGACGACGGGTAGGCAGTAGCTACCGTGATAGACGACAGGTAGGCAGTAGCTACCGTGATAGACGACGGGTAGGCAGTAGCTACCGTGATAGACGACGGGTAGGCAGTAGCTACCGTGATAGACGACGGGTAGGCAGTAGCTACCGTGATAGACGACGGGTAGGCAGTAGCTACCGTGATAGACGACGGGTAGGCGATAGCTAGAGCTACGGTTCCTGTTCCCTGCTATGGGACTTTACGGTGGTTTGAAGAGAAATTTGAGTCTTCCTCCTGAACCGTGAAGGCAGTGGAGAACTTTTCAGAAAGTAGTCCTCAGCTATAATCACCTGTCAGTTTGAGAGTTCATGCGTTCAGCTAGACACAGATACATAATTACACCTTGATTCATAAAACTGCAAAGACTTTTCATCCAACAAGCAGTTTAATCTGCAACATCCATGATTTTCCTCTGATTATCTGGTTGCTTTCTGTCTCTTCTCTTACTTGGTCACCACAGAGAATCATCCATCTCCGTTTCCTTTCTGTCTCGCTCTGTTCACCTTAAGCATGCCGGTATGTTTGCATGCAGGTCTAACAGCCTCCCATCGGTAACAGACCCAGTCTTTAGTTTGATTAGGCCGTGTTAGCACCAGGTGAAGGTGAGGAGATACTCACTGGTTCCAGCAGCGGATGATTGGAGAGGAGAGCTGGAGGAGGGGCGGGGAGCAGCGGTCCTGGCTGTCGGGATGAGTGACTGCAAGGATCCAAACTCCTTTCTTGCCTATTTATGTCTTCCAGGAGGTTCGCCTCCTCCTGCTCCCTCCCTCCTCTACCCTGTGTTCCTCAGTGACGTCCCTGCCCCCTTCATGCTCCCTGACTTTGGCTCTGTCTCTTGCTCTCTGCTGCTCCGTATAATTGGACATTTTAATGGATAATGTTCCCAGCAGATTGGGGAATTTAAGCCAGTTTGCTTTGAGGCTTTTTGAGTCATTTCACAGTTTGACTTTGTCGATCTCTGAACCACAAGATAAGATCGATGAGGCTGAAAGTCTCTCATGGTCAGCTTTAGATGGGACTTCAGCAGAGGCTTTTTGGTGTTTTCTGTTCTGGAGATATTTGAACATAAAGTCTTTTAAGGTTTCTGTTGGTACCTGATTGCCAATGTCAGAAACCTTCCTCAGAACAAATGACCCATAAAGTAACTATTTCTGAAGGCCTTTGAACAGCCTCTTTGATTGTCGCCTTGTGGTGGTTTTGGAGACTCGTTGACCTGTAGATGCAACTCTTTGCTGCCATTCTCCAGCAGTGAGCTTTGGAGATGTTTCTGTTTCTATTACCATTATCCTTACTGTCAATGGTGACAAACTGGTGGCCGTCCAGTTGCCAGTGCACGCCGTATTTACACCCAGTTAAATGGGATGTCATAGGCTGCTCCAGCTCCGCTGTGGTAGGGACAGATACAGGAAATCCTTCCTGCCACATGCCATCTCACTGTACAATAAAAGATAAATCATTGTTCTGCACTAATCAGTCCGATTTTGCACAACTGCACTGTGGCACACTGCTGTACATATATTTACATATACATATCTGCATTTTTTTAATCTTGCAAGGACTGCTCTTAAGTTGCTTTTTATATTAACAGCATTTTATATTTTTACAATTTATAGCATTTTATATTTTATTTTTTATTTTATCTACAACTACTACTCAGTGGTAGTTGTTATTGTGTCTTGTCTCTATGCTGTAACTGCGAAGTAATTTCCCTGCTGGGATGAATAAAGTACTTCTTTCTATTCACATTCCTAGAAACTCTTGTTCACCTAAAAAAGCAAAGAAAAAATGTAAAAATGTTTTAGACCATGGAGGTACCAACAATTACACTGATTTCAAATGATGTCATTGTTGCCTGGATGTTCAGACAAAAAAAGCACAAACACCTGAAGGGCGTGTAACGTCCCATTCATTTCAATATTCTGCGCTCACTGTGGAGCAACTTGAACGATGGCTGAGCGGCAGCCTTGGTTGAAGGTTGTTTTTTTTTTTTACTGATGATGTGGTAGCTAGCCTTTGCTAGCACTAAGTTATCTGGGCCTACGTAGCCAAATTCCTGTAAAAATATTGATTCATCAATGCTTTGCAGATAATTTTTCAAGTTAAATATCAATTTGTAAAAGCCAGTAAATTGATTAGCTCTCCTGTCATGCCAAGGTGATAAACATTGTCACTATACCAGCTGGGTGTCATAAAACACTTCTTCATCTGGAGTGTATTTGTGGTTGGCAATCAACTGTTGGTGGTCATTCAATGGTACATATCAATAATCTAAACCAGCTGTTCAGATGTACAGATGTTTCCCCAACACAAGCTTACTGCTCCTGTTCGTCCACAACTAAAATGGCCGCAGTGCGCTGCTCTAAATTTTGTAGTTTGATGTGATTTGCGATCAGTGAAATTGAGCTATTGGTAGTTTGTTCTTAGAGTGAAGGATGCTTTAGCTGTAGTTTGTTCATATAATCTGGGTCTGGTGTCCAGTCACTCGTTTTGAGCACAGAGGAAGGAAGTATGTTTCGTTTCTCATCAGTTTTGTTGATCCTACTGTTTACTACAAGGTTAGGGAATACGACCAGTTTTGGATAACTTCACTGCCCACTTTATACGCTCTAATTCGTGTCAGAAAAACAAACTTAGCCGCATAGCATCATATGAAGAACATTTCAGCAGTTTCCTTCAAATCTGCTTCACAACTGGATTGAATTAAGTGACTCTAAGCGATTTTAGAACGTTGCGGTGTCCTTCTGTTGTCAGACATTACAAGGCAGCCGAGGGGAATGGAAAATACCAAAGTCTCTGGCTGTGCCATACGCTTTGGGCTAACGTGGCTTTTCTCCTGAAACTTGATCAGGATTGTTTCAGACAATATAGAAGAAGTTTACAGTTGGTGAAGCAGAGCTAGGAGCTTCTCCTCAACACACAGCTGTTACCAACAGTCAGGGTTTCCTTTGACTAGGCCACACAAACCAGTCACACAATGAGAGATAATAACTGCCAAATGTACAGATTTTACCTTAAAGTCTGGAAATACGTTGATACATAAAATATGTATTGTCCCTCAATAAGAATCTGTAGTTTGGTTTCTGTTGGTTCTGTCGAGATGCAAGGGAGGACTAAGCAAATTTCTCCTTATATTACAGTGGCTGCATTACACCACAGCAAAGGGAAAATAATGCCAATAAATCAATATCATGATAGACATGTGATCAATATCAATAGATAATACATCTGATTGAATATTCAATATGTATAATACTCACTGAAAGCAAAGAGTTTAGCTGCTCTGTCTGTCATGGCTAGCTAGGCAAGGTTGGAAGCATCGACTCATCACTCATTCTGTGGTTACCTAGCAACTCACTCATTCTATAGTTACCTAGCAACAACCTGTTGAGTAAATTGCGCAGCAGCGGTTTAAGGTTTCTCGTTGAATGAAAGCTGCGGATAAAACAGAAAAGGATCTGGCCTCCAGTTTGCTGGATTTCAAATATTTAAAACAAAACTAATCAATAATTATAGATATTGATTGATAGGAAACGCTTATATTGTGGTAAGTTTTTCCAATCCTGTAAAATATCAATCAGCCAAGTTTATTTATGTAGCACATTTCAGGAACACAGTTCAAAGTGCTTTACGTCATAAAAGATATCAACTCAGAAAACCAGCAAACATTACATTTTGTCATCGTTACACATCAAATATGTCGTTAAATGTTTCATTCATCATGATTCAAATCAACACTCAGCAGGTGAGTTTTTAGTCTAGCTTTAAATAAATATTGATAGTTGTACATTAACTTATTATGGCATCATCATCTGGAATTTCCCAAATTGATTAAAGATGCACAGTCATCTTGGTGTATGAAAACTTCTGACATTTGGCAACATGAAATAATTTAGTTCATCCTAACTTAGCTACAAGTTTATCCTGAGTTAGCATCAGCCTGGAGCCGACATGTTTCTGTAAATGTCTGTTTCTGTTTGGGCTGCTGGAGGTGACGAGCCGCCCTCCCCTCATGTAAACACCAATATGTCATCAGGCTGAATCAGCTAATGGCCGCCACATGGCCACGCTCCCCACACAAACAAACCCAAACGCCTCCAGTCAGCCTGTCTTCACTCGGCTGCCCTTCGTTCCCAACATTAATTGCTTCGCTCTGCGTATTCCAGCCAGAAGGAGGGAAATTAACTCATCACCGCCGCCTTTGCAGAACAGAGGTGCACTGTGTTCAGTTTTATCGAGGGGAATAAATCTGTGTTCCTGAACACCTGGTTTACTTGCTCACTTCAGACTTATCCTGCAACCGTCACTCTTTTACTGTCGCGACCTTTTAATTCATTCTTCAGGAAACAGATGAAATCCAGTTTTTATTCCGTACTGGAAAAAATAAGACCCTATTAATTATGACTAGGAGTAACTTTGCTTAGATAAGAGTCATTTCCTGCATTTTAGATCAGATTTATGATGAATCTAAATCTTCCATCTGACAGTTTCTCACCTTTGAAACAACCACAGCTGGACAGAGAACCCAGAAATTATACTTAAACTAAGAGTAGCAGTACTACGACATATTTTTATTAAAGTCTACTCAAGTACTAACTGATCAAATTATCAATCATTAAATTTTAAATAATTACATAATCAGGCGGACCAAAATATTAAGTTAAGTGGAAAAGTTGGTATTTTAATGACAATAATTCATATAAGCAACAAAAATAAGAAAATCAGGCAAAAGAAACTTTTTCCAAATCAGTTTCTTTAAATAAAAAACTTATGAAACTTTAACAGGTGTGTGTCTGTGTCTGGTGAAATTTTACTCAAGTAAGAGAAGAAATACTTCAAAATAAAATCACTCCAGTGAAAGTAAAAAGTACAGCTTAATAAAAATACATTTTTTCAAAAACGTCACTGAAGTCGATGTAATTGAATAAATGTAAGTAGTTAATACCCCAAACACATCACTCAGTGTTCAGTTTGCTGTGCTGTTCTGTTATAACTTACATGAAATTTACTTTTTCGCTGCTCCTTACAAGTGAACATTTCCATCCTCCAGTAACTTTTGGTTAAATCTGTTCTTTAATCAGCCTCTTCCTTCATTAGAGTATATTTTTATTTCTAAAGACACAGCAGCATCTGTGCCATATGTGAGAAACCCACTTAGAGTAATAAGAACCCAAATCAAGTTTTTTTTTGCAGATAAACTATATACATGAGTTTTAAAAGTGCCATTTTCTCTGCAAAGTGTGACTTTTTCACTTAAAATTGTTCTGCAAAATTTGGCCTACAACTGTCTCCGTGCTGCCCAGAATTATTCACACTTGTGGAAAATTTGGGTTTAATTGCACCAACATGTGATATTAATTTATTACAGCTCAGTGCTAAAGATTAGGGTGATGGCAGAGAGGCCTTCCAACCTGAAAGACTCAGAAGATAAGTTGTCAAAATGTCAGTGCAAACAATGTAAAACCATGGTCTTTGTGTTAGAATGTCCTAGTCAAAGTTGAGGCCTAAATCCAACTCAGAGTGTGATGCAGGAGCTGAACATTAGTGTCCAATCTGACTGAGCTGGAGCTAATCTGCAAGGAAGAAAGGACAACACAGGTAGAGATAGGTTGCATGTTGTTTACATCTGGGAATTTCACGCCAGAACAAAATGTTTGGAGGCAAAAAGACAATTATTTTACTTCCAGTACATAGCCGGGCTTCTGCAGTGGGACCGCTAACAAAACGAGACCTGGAGATGCAGAAATCCTTAATTCAGTGCAGCAAAGGCAAAGAAAACGTAGAAAAATCACTGAAGAATGACTCAAAACCACTCATGAGTTTCTCTTGGTGTCCGCTACGCTACATACAGGCCCCGTTACCATAGTGACTGACTGACAACAACCCCACTAGTGTGTCTGGATTCAACACCAAAAAGCATACAAACGTTTCCCACACAGAGCAGAACACCCAGTCCGTTCCAGTTCCGTGTTTTCAGGCTTGATGTTGATTTTGGGATTACCAATAAGTGATCGCTGTGATAGATTAGCTACCCCTGCTATTAGCTAACCGGGGTTTGGGTCGCCTTTTTGTTTTTATTTTAACTGTCTGAACCAAAACACACCAAATTCCTCATCACATCTATATGTTAAGGTTCTCAGAGTCAAGCTAGCATAGCTGAGTTACTTTCCTCTCTGTCATTATTTTTTTAAGTGAAAACTTTTTCATGACCTTGTTATCTAGTTGTCATAGTGCTCTGCATCCCTTTATCTTTTAAATACATTTCAGATTTATATTGACAACTTAGCAGCTAAAACCAAAGCTAGTCATCGTCGGCTGGCAACTTTTTGCGTGTTTTTTGCTTTGTGTTGGTTTGTCACCAAAAAATCCCATAAGATGCACTGAAGCTGGTGGTCGGACACATAAAGGAGCAAAACTCAAGTGTAATGTGGAAAAACCCCAGATTTAATTTGTGGTTGTTTTCATCTTTAATGTGTTGTATTCAGTTTTATTAGTAAAATGTACGTTTTGGTCCTATTTAAAGCGATTTAAATACCTGAGGAATGTGAAGTTAAAGATAAACTGCAGAGTGTGTCATGCGTCTGCCGTGGCGCTGGGGGAGTGGAGGATGTGGCAACGCGCTGCGGTTCGGAGGTTTGAGGTCCGTTTGCCTTTAATATGCCTCAGACTTAATGTAGAGCTCATGCATCTCTGCAAACGGTTGTCAAGGTTGTTTAGAGAAGACTTAAAACAAAAGTAGGAGTTTGAGACAGAGAACACTGCCCTCCTGTCCCAGAAGTACATTTTTGACAATATTATTCTTTTTTCATCATTAGGCAAGGCTGATTTATCTTTATAGCATAATAAAGTCATTTAAAGTGCTTTTAAAGAAGATAAAAGAGCAGAGAAAGACATTAAAAACACAAATACATTAAAACAATACTTCAGCATCACAACAAACCAGAAATAATCTAATTTAAAAAGAATAAATAGACAGTAATGTGTTCGGTCCTGATTTAAGCCAGCTGTTTCTGCTCATCTCGGGTTTCCAGGGAGTTGCTTTAAAAGTTAAAGAGCCTAGAAACTAGAAATCTGTTTCCATTACAGATAGAAGTAATGTCGATAAAACGTATTTTACTATTTCCTTTTCCATTACATAAGAAATGCAGTTAAAGTCACACATGAATACGCTTGTTCACGCTAAAAGTCACTAAAATTTATAGCAGCAACTTTTAAATGAGAATAATTCAGCCAGTCAAAGGAGACGTCTGTGTCTTATTCATCGCCTACTTGGGAGCGGTTACCTGCATTGGGGAAACAGTAGTTGGTTGGTTTGTAGTTGGTTTCCGAATGACAGCTTAACTTTGTGCTGGGAGACCCCTGGTGGAGGCAGCCGGTACTGCCAAGCTGCTGGGTACGAGCTAGCATGATGGGAAAAGAGTGTTTCCACTGCAGTTTGTGAAAAGTATCAATTTCGATACGGCTAGCACAAAAATGTATCAAAAAACATGATTTTTTTCAAAATTGGTGTGTTTCTATTTAGCGGTATTATTTTTGTTATTCCAGTTTTATGGTCAGTGTTTCCTCCGGTTTGGTTCTGGTTCGAGGAACACTGAGGGATCCACATGGTTCCTACCTGTAACTTTCACCCCAACAGCATCCCGTTCTTCACAGCGGACTGGTTTGATCTGCTCTGTTTTCCTGGTGTAAGTCAGGACTGCAGCAGCAGCATCTCCAATGAGTTGATGTTTCAAAAACACCAGTCAAAGTTCAAGCCTCCAGTTTGTCTTTAATATTTTATTTGGAAGGTTTCAAACTGGTCATCTGTGCAGCAGCTTTTCTGTCTTTCTGTCTGTTTAGCAGCTGGATGGTATAAAACATGATCAGAGCAGCAAGTTCTGCAGAACAATCACTCAGTGTGTGTTTAATAACCCTGATGTCGATCAGTCAGATTTAACCTATCAGGCTGCTACATATGCCAAACATATCTGTTTGTACGGTTGTCCAGGCCTGTATTGTCCATTTTACACGTGATTTTTCTCATTCAGAGGAAGAGTTGAAGTTTATATTTAGGTGATTAAAAGTCTCAGTATTAACTCTGGCCTGCAGTTTAGCCCAACTTGCTGTTTTCAACTCATCGTCTACAGAGGAAATAGTTTTTATTGCTGCATCTAAACAATATCTAGAGGTCATTTAGAGTCACTTTGATTTGATCAGAGGTTCTGATTTCTATTATTTTATAGGAGCTGTGTGGCCCAAACAGAACAAAAGGAATAAAAATCTAATTCCTCATGAGATTTGAACCATTTTGACCACATATCTCCTTAAAGCTGCAGTATGTAACTTTTACAAATATGTTTTTTCCATATTCACTAAAACTGTCGCTATGCTGTGACAGTTTGATACGAGACAGGTAATGTCAGTGTCAGGAGACTGATGTTTGTCCACATTATCTTTCTTACTCTGTCACAACACATGCTGCAACTTTAAACCTTTAAAATACAAAGAAAAAGTAACTGATAAGCTGAGGTTTGGATACAGACGTAGAGATGGAGTTTGTAAACAGATGGAGTCAGGCAGCTAGAGGTCAGAGGTCGATCTGCCTCACACTGGAAGGACATCAGGGCAGGTCTGAGTCCTTCAGTGATGATTCAGAGACTTAATGTAACTTAGAATACATTTCTCATAAATTTGTTTGGTGGCTAACCCGGCTGGGCCCGGTTGGTTTTTGCTGATCCTTGAAAATGAGTTAAGTCCTTTAATGAGGAACAGTGTGTCATTTCCAGGCGATATTATCCGAAGCAGATTTACAGCTTGGAGTCTTCATTGTTATCCTGCTGCAAGGCTTTAAAAGAGAAGTGACGAACACGGCTGAACCCGGTGCTTTCTGCTGCCGCGCCTTCTGGGCCACTCAGGACCTTCCTTCTCGTTTAATAAACATGTCTGCTGCTGTCACAGATATGAATTCATGGACAGAAGGGGTCTTTGATAAACACTGGCCGGTCTTCCTGCCTGCCCACCATCAGGAGCTCCCCAAGGACAACTTACAATCATTTCCCCCGATTTCCGGACTGATTCCCTGCGCTGTGTGGGAGCGCTCCGGGAGCTCGTGCCTCATTTGCGCATTTCTGTGTGTTGGTGTTGAAACAGTAGTCCAGCCACTGGTTTGGCTCAAGCTCTGCTCGGGGTAATAATGGGCCAGTCCAGAGACTGAAACGTTAGACTGCAATTCTAACGTCTATATATCTTAGGTCTGTCAGCTTTAACGCACGCGATTAATCTGAAATGAAAAAGTCTAAAACAAAATGGCTTCCTTTAAACCTTCCTGAAAGTAAAAACCTGGAAAACTGAGAATCTTTATGTTTGAGACAATTAAACCGTTTTTAAAGATTTTTTGAAAACGTGAATGCAGTGGCGGTTTTTGATATGGGCAGTCACCCAGGGCGGCATCAGGAGGGGCGGGGCGCACTCAAAAACTAGAAAATCAAATTTATCCGTCAGCTGCCCCAAAACAAGTTTGCTTCTACGTATGAAAGAACCTCGACTGTGTGCAAATTTATATTTCAAGTTTATTTGTTAAAAACGGTTTTAAAAAATTTATTAGCTTTTTTTATTTTGCAATTTCATAAAACTTCATGCAACAATTGGATGGCAGCATAAATTGAGGATAAGAGTGGCTAAACTCCAAATCAGATTGTTTTCCATATAAACTGTTCAGGTTCGACTTTACCTTTTGTTCCTGTGCATTTTGTAACATTTCTGTGTAAACTTGTTTAAATCTACAGTAGTTAGCCTAAAACCATCTCAGTGCTGCTCTCTGTGGGTTGAACGGTGGAACTGCAGGTGAATTTTCCTATTGGTTCCAGCAACGTGGTTTATATAAAAGCTCCTCCCTCTGTGTTTCCAGGCTCCGCCCACTGTGGTCTAATTTATAAACCAAGTCTGTGGGCGGGGCTTTACGTTCACATCGGGTTTATTTCCACTTCAATCATATCCGTCAACATGGACTCGGTTTACTTTCGGTTTTAAAGACGCGCTAACTGGACAGGAAAATGCAGAAGAATTGAGTCTTAACGTGTCTGAGCTTCCTGACAGAGTCGTTATTTCAGGCCTCCTGTTTGACCTCCAGAAAACAGAAAACTGCTGGATCTGCCGGAGTTGGATGAGTGAGCCATCGATCATCTAAACCCACCACAGTCAGACCAGCGAATATGAGACGTCACGGCCGAAGCGGTTAATCTGAGATTCATGGATCCGCCGCCGAGTCGGCTGTACTGCCTCCGACCCGGTTCCCCAAACCCGGTTCAGTTCAGACCTCAGAGTTTCAGCTCAGCCTGGCTGTGTGGGCGGAGAGGCGGTCTGTGCAGATCCATTCAGTTTCTTCATGCTGACATCAGCAGAATAAAGTGTCAACAATGTCAGGCTGCTGTAAACTTTCAGTTTTCTGGAACTGGAGGAAAGTCGAGCAGCTTTGTCTCGTTTCTGTTCAGTCAAAATGGAAATAAAATGTTACAAAAACTAAAATCAAAATAAAGTTACAACAGTAAAACCAACTGATATTAAGAGAAATATTTAATCTTTTCAGTGAATTTAAGTTTAAAATGTTTAGTTTTTAAATCTAATTAGTAAAGTTATGGTCACATTTAAAGGAAGCACTAGACTTATTAAAGGAAAATATATTCCGGCTCTGCTAGTGTAGCATAATGCTATGAAGATATTTAAAGTGTTTGTTAAAGCATAAATATTTGTATTTTCATTTGAGAATGGCGGCTATTTTTCAAGATGGCCGTTGTTTATGTCTCTTGTGGTAATGTGAGCTTCTGCAAATTTTTTATGTCTCGTAGTTTAGCATTAGCTTCCATATTGTTTTTGTCTTGCAGTTTAGCATTAGCTTCCATATTGTTTTTGTCTTGCAGTTTAGCATTAGCTTCCATATTGTTTTTGTCTAGCAGTTTAGCATTAGCTTCCATATTGTTTTAGTCTAGCAGTTTAGCATTAGCTTCCATATTGTTTTAGTCTAGCAGTTTAGCATTAGCTTCCATATTGTTTTTGTCTAGCAGTTTAGCATTAGCTTCCATATTGTTTTTGTCTAGCAGTTTAGCATTAGCTTCCATATTGTTTTTGCCTAGCAGTTTAGCATTAGCATAGCTCAGATTTCTTTGAGTGAATTTGTGGTTTGAGAAGCTAATTCTTTGGGCATCTGTGCCCACCTCTGGTCACAACATTTTGGAAAATGTCCACCAGAAAAAGGAGACATGAGATGTAGAAAATATTTATGGTTCCTATGTTTCAATATATGTAGACTATATTTGACAGCAAACACATTCATCAAATTGAATTTTTCTGCACCAAATTCTTGACTATCTCTAAATATTTAACTATTTTGACTGTTTTTGTCAGATCAACTCCAGTGTCACCTCCGATGCACCCAGTCATTTTGTTTTTGTCTTTTTCTTTAAAGTCTCGGACCCAGTGCAGCGAGCTCCCCTCCTGTTTTTCCCATCATGCTCTCCTCCCACCCTGTGGTAAGGCGGTGAACCCCCGGCCGGAGGAATAAAGGACATGATTTACAAGGCTTCTTCGTAAAAAGAAAGAACTTTTCCAGCAAAGTGGTCCTTCTCTACAGCATAGCTTCAACTCTTTACATTCTGTCTAGAAATATAGAGGTCACAGAACGCTGCGGTCCAATTTTGTCAAGTTGCAAAAGTGCCAAAATTTATTTGAGCTGGAGAGGAAGGCGGTGATAAAGCTGGTTCTGGTTTCCTCCACATGTGTTCGGCTGAGGCGTCTGGACCAAGTCTGACGGATCAGAACCAGGGAGGAAGTGGGAGCAACTATTCAGCATTAAAGCTCAAGGCTGACACATTGTAACGCTGCTTTAAGAGAAACTATGGGATGCCGAGCTGTAATGAAACGAAGGCTGAGTTTCTGTTAGTCACGACTTCAGCAGAACTTCACTTTTTTATTGTCTGTCATTTTGACTGACAATTTTTTAAAAATCCATCGTCATTTTATAGAAATGTTTTTCACTTTGACTTTAAACTTTTGAATATTTTTTTTACTTGTGTCTCCATAAATTATGAAAATTATAACAAAAAGAAGATATACAGTATAAGGTTCATGTAAACATTTCAGCACATGGGTATGGATCTGGCCAACAGTCCTTTTGACCTGCGGTTATTTGGTTCTGTTTGTATGGTGTGATATTAGTGCCAATATTAAGATTATTGTGCTACTTCCTGTATGTAGAGGCTATATCTGTTCTGACGCTACTGATCACATTAATGATATACCAACAACTGAGCGGCCGGTGCTGGAAAATGGAGGAGTGTACTAGCTAACATTAGCATTGGAGAGGCTGGTGATTAGCATGTCTATGCTAGTCATCCATGGGATTGTCTACTTCCTCTGCTGTCCATTAGCACAAATAGGCTAGTGTTAACCTTGGATAAGCTAACTGTCAGCATGCATGCATAGGCTAACTGCTAGCAGGCTAGTCACCCACTGGATTGCCTACCTTGTTGTCCATTAGCATAGACTAGGGTTAGCCTTTAATAAGCTAACTGCTAGCATGCCTTGGTTAGTCGCCCACTGGATTTTCTACTTTCTCTGTTGTCCATTAGCTTAGCTAGGCTCGTTACTAGCGTGCCTGGGCTGGTCACCCAGGACATAGAGGTTTTCTGTTTTTGTTTTATTTTAGTCATATTTAAATATTTCAGACAGTATTGTTAATATTAGACAAAGATGACCTGAATAAAAGTAAAAGTCACTTTTCAAGTCATTAATTAATTTATCAAAGGAAATAATCTGTTCAACTCCATCTGGTCCCTGTGCAAAACTAATCAGACCTACATCTACCTAATTGATGAGCTCCTAAAGATGTATTGGGTTATGGAGTATTTATTGGTGAATCAAGCAGTCCAACGGTCAAAGAATGTATGTAGGAGTCGCCTTTCTAGTGTTACTTTGCTGCGTTGTGAGAAATGCAGACTCTGCTACTGAGTCAAAATGAACCGAGCCGGGCTCATAAAGCTCGCTGCTGGAATCACGAGGCTTTATCTGCGCCTGGTGTCAAAACAAACCCCAAACAGCCGTAAACTTTATTCCACTCGCCTCTCCACAACAGAGTGGAGCTATAGGTTGAAAACAGGATTCAAAGCACATCTGACTGAATATTCAGATCCATTATTTTCATTCACGGTCTGCTGACAGTGGAAATTTAACCATGGCAAAAACCCACTAGGTTCATTAAACTGGTTCAAGCTCGGTTACCACTGGAGCACGCATACCAGTCCAGGACACATCCTGACGATGCTAGGCTTCACTTAGCAACGCCTGGTGAAATACAACAGCTTGTTAGAGTTTAGCACCTGTCTGGTATTAGAATTGCCTTTAATTGGCATTTTACTGCAGAACTGCAGCTTATGTCATAGTGATGTCATAGTTTTCCCATCTTTCACAAAACACATTGGATTGTTTAGGTTACTGGTGGGTTACTTATTCAAATCAATTCAGTTTATTTATCTAGTAGTGGTGCGACTCAACTTAAAGTTTTAGTCAAATTAAGTGCAGGATCTCTGATGAATCAAAACTATATATCAAAAATTATCATTTGATGATGCTGAATTATTGAATAAATGGACATTAGGATACAGTTTGTAAACTAAAAGCAAGGTAAGAAAATCCAGTTCCTGGTGTTTATTCCAAGTTGGTAGAAAAACAGTGACTGTGTTTCCATTACAAATGTGCTCAAATCGTTGTCTATATTCCACTAAGGTAAAAAAAAAGAAAGCACAATATTGCAGTTGCTGTGTTTCCATTCAATAAAACGTTAAATTAGAGTCACATGAGGGCGTGCCGTGGTGGCGTAGCGGTTAGCGCGACCCGTATTTGGAGGCCTTCAGTCCTCGACGCGGCCGTCGCGGGTTCGACTCCCGGACCCGACGACATTTGCCGCATGTCTTTCCCCCTCTCCTTCCCCGTTTCCTGTCAGCCTGCTGTCATGTAAGGGACACTAGAGCCACAAAAGACCCCCTGGAGGGGTAAAATAAAAATAAAAATTAGAGTCACATGTAAATAAGATTCTTCAGACAGTAAGTCATTAAAATCACGGCGTCGGATGGAAACAGCTGCACCAGTCAGGCGTTGATGGCTGCGTGCGCGGCGTTTTGTGGAAATTGTAGTTGGTGATTTTCCAGAGGAGATTTGAATTCAACACTTTGGATGAACTGTGATGAAAGCTTTGGTTGCAGCTGCACATCGTCCAAACAACAAACAGTTGTCTTTTCCATCAGATTGGACGCAGAAATTAACCTCCAGTGGACCGAGAGATGTTGTGTCATCATCCACCACTGTTGTTGGCGGATGTTGCCTGATTTACGGGTGTACCAGAAACACACAAATACAAAGGTTCCTACGCTGTACTTTTGGTAAAAGGAAAAAAACTGATTAATTGCATTAAAATCTATGTAATTAATCCAAATCAAATGATTAAAAGACATAAAAATATCCTTTTTAATTAACACCAGAAAGTGAGAAAAATCTCATTTTAAATTCTAATCTGTTCCAACGTGTTGAGTGGTGGGACACTGGAGAGCAGTAGGAGAACGTAGCAGAGCCTAAATCAGAATAACTATGTTTTACTCATTAAATAACTTACATGTATTAATTTTACTTACATTTATTCATTATCTGGTCATTTAGTACATTTACTTGTGTTTTGGATTACTAGAAAATTATCAGAGTTGTAAAAATTGATAAAATATTGGAAGTAAAATATGTTGAAAAACACAACAGAATAAGAGGTCAGTTCTCTGTTTGCTGCTCCCCAAGCTGAATTTCTCTTCTGACTCGTCAAATTAGGATTTTTAATTTCAACAGAAGAGTGAAAGTAGGTTAATCTTATCATTTTCCTTTCTGGTAAAAGTCCTTACAGTCGGCTAAGCACAGAGACGCCGAGGGTAATGAGAACAAGGATTTTATCCGACCTGCTGCTTTAGTGGTTTTACTACGTCTTCCTGGAAAGGTTCGCCTTGGCTTTTAACAGATTCAGAGGATTCCAGCAAACCGTCAGTTATTTAACAGAATGTGGTAAAATAATCAGTCCTGCACACAGAGTGGCTTCGTCTGGCTCCACGCCCAGCTGGTGTCAGGAGTCAAGATGATGATTATTACCAGGATCGCAGCAAAAACGCAAAATACAGAGATACTTATGACTACATGAAAACTGATCGACTAAATGCTAACATGTTTCAACTTTAAACTTTCAGTTCTTACATCCTGTAATCTGAATTTACTGATAGCTCAGTAGACCCGGTTCTACTGGAACCAGAACTCCATCATCTGCTCCACCTCCAGCTGCTGTGGTTCTGAGTCAAACCAACCTGTTCCCCTCCTGGCCTGTGGGGGTGCTGCACCAAGAACCACTGCAGGAAACAACACAAAAACCTTTGAAGACTCTGAGAGCAACTTCCTTCTTCACCAGATGGAAACAAGATGGAGGCGTCAGATTTTAGCAGCTGGAGGATTTCTCTTTAGTCTTTGGCTAAAGACCAGGAGCCATTTCTGCTGCTAGCGCTAGGCTAGCACGTTAGCTTTGGCTGTATTTACCCAGAATGCCCTGTGCTGTAGTCCACTTCCTGCTTTTGGTCTCCGGTCCGCTTGGCATTCACATTCAAACTGAACCAGAGTTCACCAACCAAACCAGACAGAGGTTTGGTTTTTATGTATTCACACGATTCACTTTGGGTTTTTATGTAAACACTTTTAATTGCCTTGATGCTGAAAATGTGCTTAATAAATAAAACTGCATTATTTTTACCGTATTCTCTGAGCCAAAATCATCGTTAGCAGACATAAAGGCTTGGAGGATCTCACTCTGTGAGATGGATCTTTGTGATCCTTATTAAATAACTACCCAAGTCATTTTTTGCCGACAGCAAAAAAAAATCCCCACCTCTTTCTTTCCAAAAGATATTTTGTGCAAAAATCATTTAGCAAAAAATGATTTATTTTTGGCCAAAAAAATAAGTCATTATTATAGGCCAGTTTAGGAAGGTGATGATGGGAGTTTCTGAATGAGGGACAGAAAATGTTGAATTTTAGATGTGCGTGTGTCAGGAAGACCTCTATATATTATAGAAGTGCTTCATGTTTGGCAGCGTTTTGATTCTGTTTCGCTGCTTAGTGGGGAACATTCAGTTTTTCCATCTTTTTAAATGTGCCTGTTGCAATGCTGTCATGTTCTGATGTGAAACCATCAATGAAAGCTTTAGCAGGTCTTTCCTCACCTTCTCCTTTAGGACACTTACGTAACAACGCAGATTTATTATCACCGTCGATAATTATGACTCTGCCTTCCACAACAGGGATTCAGTCTCAATACATATGTGATCACAAACATATTTATTTCATGTTTTCAAGGTGCGACAGTTTCTAAAAATCACATAATTGAGCGGCTAACCAAGAACTGATAACTGTTCTTTGAAAACTGACATAAAATTGTGTTTCTGTTACAAATCTGCAGAAAACTTTATCAATATTTGCTAATGTCGCAAAATCAACTTTTCATAATTACAGTGTTTCCATTAAATAAGAAACGTCATTAATGTAATCTGTGAATATGTTTGTTCACGCGATAAGTCATTAAAAAACATTACCCTTCAACCACTTCCTGTTGTTGTCGTCTTCGGTGTTTCCGTCAGTAGTAACTTCCTGTAGTTGATCACATGACTCATGATGCGAGAAAAATGTTTCTACTGATAATTTTGATACAGCAATTTTATGGTCAGTGGAAACGCAGCTGATGCCGACAGTCGCTGCGTCTTCATTACAAATGAATTTTGGCGATTCTCCGCTAACGTCGAAAAAACACAATTTTACAACTGCAGTGTTTGTATTAAATAAGAAACAAAATTAAAATCACGTGAATATGTTTGTTAAAAAAACATGCCGCTCCATCATCCACCAACTACTTCCTGTTGTCGTTTTCTTCTGCATTTCCGTCAGAAGTAATCATCCTGTTGTTGATCACATGACTTGTGTAATGCGAAGAAAAAGGTTTCCACTTTATCAGCTAAATACACAAATTTAATTTCAGTCAGAAACAAAAAATGTGAGTTTTTCGAAATTGGTTTGTTTCCGTTGGGCAAATTTATTTTCATGATTTTCATTTTATGTTCAATGGAGACGCAGCAGGATTCCCGTCAGAGCGGATCTTTGCTCATTTGAACTTTTCTTGTTTTAACAAATGAACGGATTGAATCGAAGGGAGAATATTCTGTGGAAAAGCTTCAAACTGAAGCGATGTCCTGTGTCTGTCCTGCTCTGTGATTGTTGGAGCGTCCCTGATTCTGGAAGAGAAATCTGCTGCTTTTAAATCCATCCAGTTGTCTGGCTTTGATTCACATGAGTTACAGGACATGAAGTGACGGCGGAGGATGTGAGATTGCCATGAAAACCTTAAATCCTGAACCTCAGAGGGAGAAAATGACACGTTATATCACAGGTCACAGAGGGAAAAACAGTAAAAAAAACTACATGAGACTGTCGCATAGCAGCAGTCACATAGCAACAGTCTTCAGTCAGAGTCTTCTTCAGATCTGTTGCAAGACTGACTGCTGCTGGAGCTGCCATCCACAATAACTCTTTAAAGGTAAATCAGCCTGGTTCCCGTCTGTCATGTTGTCGATTTTCTTCCTTTACGCTTTGCACATATTCCTCAGTTTGGGAAATGAAAGTCTGTATGACTGCAGTCAGCAAGTAGTTTGAACATGTCTGAAAAGAAAAGGTTGAAAATTGCAAAGTTTTTCCTTTATTTTTAATTTTGAACCCACACAAACCTTTGAAAGCAGGGCTGATCTGTCTTTTTTACAGGATTTAAAGTATTTCTACAAAAGATTTCTAATTTTTTGTTTACCCCTCCAGGGGTCTTTTGTGGGCTCTAGTGTCCCTTTTTACGAAAGTAGGCTGACAGGAATGGGGGGAAGACATGCGGCAAATGTCGCCGGGTCCGGGAGTCGAACCCGTGACGGCTGCGTCGAGGACTCAAGGCCTTCAAATACGGGTCACGCTAACCGCTACGCCACCACGGCACGCCCAAGATTTCTAATTTTAAATGCTAAGTATATTCCAATATCCTGTCAAATATAATATCAGATATTTTTTTCTACAAATTGTTTTTCTACAAACCGTGCTCTCTTGAAAATAAATGAGCAGTTGAAAAGATTATTTTTGGGGTGCAAATGACCCTAAACCTTTGACAGATTGTGATTTTTCTGAATGAAAATATGAGGCTCAACGCTGCAGATTGTCAAAGCAGACATATCTTATAATACAGCAGAAAGAGAAAGCCAGATATTTCCAAGAACGGACAGCTGTTTTGTTATTTTTCATGCTGCAGCGGGCTTTGACTGGTCCCTGCAGACCTAAACGTCATATTAATTTGCTTGCAGGTTCAGGATGATGTCAGAATTAAAATGTGATGAAAAGTTGAAAAACAGGCAAAGCTGCAGCGGATTTCCTCACAGCGTAAATGTTGCATAACAACACATACAGAGGAATAACCTAAATCCCCGGGAGGATTTAGGTAAACGATGCTTTAATTCTTATAACGAAGCGTCGGTCACAGAAACAATCAAAAGCAGTGAAAACACAAAACATGTTGCAGTGATTCAATACAATAATGACACATTACTGTTATTTAAAACTCTGATTAAAAGAAATGTCCAACTGAGTACCGTGATTTAAAACATGTACTTGATGTTCATGGATAAACTATTTATTATATGTCTTTTATTCATGCTTGGATGATGAACAAGCCTCCGGTCACTAGGTGGCAGCAGTGCTCAAACTATTTAACATCAGAAGAAGTCGCCTCGCCAGCTGATGGAGGAGAGATGGAGATGTTTGTGATGGAGAAAGAAAAATAGCGGCAGAAAAAGATCAGGAAATAAAACAAAACCTAAATAATCCTTCGGTTTGCTGTGAACGCAGAACATTTAGCTTGTTTCGCCTCTTCTATTAAGCCAACACAAAAAATTACAAAGTTATTTACTGTTTTCAGAAGGAATAAGCACGTAAACAATGCTTACAATTTAAAGAAGTTTTACATCCTATGTTCACTTTTTATTTTGAGCAGAATGATTTTTGCAGGTGGATGGCAGAACATGGTTGTGAGATCAGGTGCAGATTTGTTTTCATTGGTTTTAGCATTTATAACATAATGACTAGAAAAAGCTCTATTTCTTTGATTATATGAACATGTTTAGAAAAAATATCTTTAAAACATTAAATTGTTTTAATTTGATACATATATGATGCATTATTTAATAGAAAAACAAATAAATCTAGATGGACAAATGTAAAAATAAATGTCTGCAGTAACGTGATTGTAAATTTTTACACTTTAATCCAACTTCAGTCCATTTGCTAGAAAGTCTGGTTCGTTTGGGGAGATATGAATGCTAATCGAACTCTGATGCTAACCAAAAAGCAAACTCTGGCCCACCAAGCCTCTGTCTGGGTTCGGTTGAAGTGAACTCTGGTTCCATTCTATGCATAGGGCATGGCATTCTGGGTAAATTCAACCAAAACAAACACAAGCTTTAGCCTAGCGCTAGCAGCAGAAATGGCTCCTGGTCTTCAGCCAAAGACTAAAGAGAAATCCTCCAACCGCTAAAATCTGACGCCTCCATTTAGTTTCCATTTGGTGAAACAGGATGTTGCTCTCAGTGTCATCAGAGGTTTTTGTGTGGTTTCCTTCAGTGGTTCTTGGTGCAGCGCCCCCACAGGCCAGGAGGGGAACAGGTTGCTCAGAGGGTTCGGTTGGTTTGGCTGAAAATAGGACAAATGTCGTGGTTTTGTTCCCAATTGAACCGTATCTACTGGACTATCAGATGAGAAAACACCAAAGTGTTTGTCTTTGTTGATTAAATTGAATCTAGTGATCCTGAAATTAATTCAACAAAACAGGGAAGTTCTGGTCATTCCGGTACCATCTTTGGGATTTCATTAAATGGACTTTAAACCAAAGGAGCGATATGACAGAAACTGTGACTGGATTAAAATCTGGTATACTTTGATTTAGGCAGCTGGTTGCGCCTGGTGAAGGTATCAGTTCATCACAGTAAGAAAATACATTCCTGCCTGATGTGACACAACTGAGGGTAATTATTGTGCACATATTTGATATTAAATAAGTTTTGCGTTGATGGTTTTGGTTTGAAACAATTAGTGAAGTTGATTCAAAATGCCACATCATTTCACTGTTGAAGCTGATTTAACCCAGAGGTCAACGCTTCATGAAACTGGATTTAAATGAATCTAACCAACACAGCAGAGAAAACACCAAAGTAGAAGCTAGCAGCTCCAAGTAGCTTTCATTAAAGTCATCCAAATAAATAGCTATTTTACGTTTTAAGGCTACGAACTTGAGATTTATTATTTAAATTCAGATTGATGGACATCCAGAGGCTCTGACCCTTACATCACGGAGCGGAGGACACGGCGTACCGACTCTGAACCGGAGAGAAACAGACAGAAAATAGATGGATAAATGAAGCAACTTCCTGATTCAGCAACTGGAAAAAAGGGCTGATGTTAATCTATGATGAAATTAAGCACTGCAACATGGTCTGGATTTCCTCTCAAGGTATTCCTAGAAAAGGTCCGGGGGAACTCTGGATTTTTTCAGCGCGACGCTGGACACATTAGCAGATGGGGAAATGTTTCGTGGAAATGAGCTCCATGTCTAATGTGGCTTTTCTTTGGCAAGACTGCAACCTGTCTGTCAAACAGGAATCAATTACTTGAAAGTAGGCAAGGCTGTTTCTATAACAACTGAATTAACCGAGTAGAAACCTGCCTTCCTGGACGGAGGCAGTGGTGTTATTTCGATCCTCAGACAAACCCGGAGTGATCGCATCAGTTTAAAAAACCCACGTTTTTAGCAGAAACGCTTGTCCTTGCTGTTCTTCCATGACCGTCGTCTGTGTCTCCTCAGGTCGGACTCGCGGCAGTGGCAGCTGTAGCTAAGTGCACATTTCAAACCAAATGAAACCAGCTGAAGTGTGAAACCTCTGGTTCTTCCCAGCTGAGTCGGGGCGACAGGTGGCGTCACCCGGACAGCTCTGGCTGAAACCTGCAGCCGTGGAGAAGAATCGAAGAATAACTCAAAACCTCTCGTGTTCTGCCCTTTTCTCGCTCTCTGTGTCGGCTACGCTACACACAGACCCGTTGCCGTAGCAACCGACTGACAGCAGCCCCAATAATATGTCTGGATTGAACACCAAAATTACGCAAACATTTCCCACACAAAGAACAGAACATTCAGTTCGTTACAGTTTTATGTTTTCAGGCTTGACGTTTATTTTACGATTATTAATAAGTGATCACTGTGGTAGATTAGCTACCATTGCTATTAGCTAGTGCTGCTATTAGCTACTGCCGCTATTAGCTAGTGTTGCTATTAGCTACCATTGCTATATAACGTGTGATATACCATAAATTAACGTATATCAGATGTTCATTTATGGTTTACTGGGTTATACTGACATCTTGGCTACTGCTGCTATTGCTGCTGATGATCTGTCAGGGTTGGTGTGTACGTCGCCATTTTGTTGTTTTTAGTTGAAAACTGAAAGAGCGAATTCTGCAGCACACCTACATGTTAAGGTTGTCAAAGTCAAGCTAGCATAACTGACCTATTTTCCCTCTCTATTTTTAATTAAAACATTTTCCTGACCTTGTTATCTAGTTGTCTTAGTGTTGATAATTAGTAGCAAAGCACTGAGTTCCTTTTTATTTTATATATCAGACGTTCATTTATGGTTTACTGGGTTATACTGACATCTTGTCAGCTAAAACCAATGCTGGTCGTTGTCGACTAGCAGTATTTTTTGCACTTGTGATGTTGCAACGTGTCTGCTGCAGGTTTGGTTGTGCATTGTGTGGCATTGAGCCGCAGTTGAACAGATTTCACTGACCCACATTCAGGTGGCTTCGGTCACAGTCCGACTCAGACAGGAAACACAAGAAACATCGAAACCTGGCGGGAGAAACTGGGTCATGGCTCTGTCAGGGATTCTGGGAGAACAAGTAAATACCGCTGATTGTGGGAAAATAAACAGACTTTATGGTGAAACTGGGTGGAATATTTGGAAAAAGAGGATTTTTAAATGTTTTATATTTATTTTATTCTGTTCTCCAGCAGTGGAGCCGTTGCATGGGTCTAAGAAAACCCACTGAGCCAAAGATAACATTTTGTTCTTTAACAGACCCTGCAGCTGAATCACAGCCAGGACTTTTGACTTGTTAAACCTGCGTGGATTTAAGAGGAAATCTCCAACACCTGCATATCAACAAAACCCTTACTTCTGCAAAAATTAAAATGAGACTAACAGTTTGAACTAATCAGGAGTCACCTGCAGAAGCTGCACGTTTCAGGCAGCAGCCAGCCTCCTGCAGCACGTGTCTGCTGTTTACCAAGCTCCAGACGTTTTTCTTGGCAGGCCGGAGCCGCCTGTTAAACCAGACACGGAGCCGCTGCAGTCAAGCTCTCCATAGAAACCACCGGACACGTGGAGTCAGGGGCGATGTGAGCTCCTAATCCCAGCTTGTCGGGGTGAGGGCAGCCACCGTGTTCCCCGCCTGGTTTTGGACAGTAACTCCCTGTCGGTGTCGGTCTGCATGACGCTCCGTCAGCTGGAGAACAGCAGCGAGTCGACGTCTGCAGGAGAAACCGCAGGGAAGTGAGAGGGTTTGTGAAAAGAGCTGAGAGGGTGAAACAGGAGAACGTGTGAAAAGTCACCTCTTTTATTTTGTTAATGTGTAAAAACCACGACTATCACACAAAAAGACACAATTATTTGATGTTTTCTGCATCTGGCTGGTAAAATATGACTCAGTAAATCTTGTGAACTCTGCCTTTCATCAGATGGAGGTGGAAATCACAGCTGCCTTTTCAGTTAATCACTAAGTGGAGGAGTGGCAGGTGCAAACTGTTTTCTTCTGCTCTTTAAAGTTTCTGAAACATGTTAAGATCATAATACATTTCATACAGAAATGTGAAAAAGTTATAACCTGAAACTGTGCATGAGTTACATTTCTCAAAAAACAGACTCATTGTAACGTTTAAGTAAAATCAGCCAGAACCCAAAACGCAGCCAAGACAAGTGATACTACGACACGTTTTATTAGAAGTAGTGAGATGGTGTGGAAGGGGATCCACAGGGTTCGGTCACAAACACGGAGGAGAGAGTCGTGACTGGATGAAAACCAGGGAAAACACAAAGAGATTTACCAAGAACCGGGATCCACAACGGCCGAGAATCCAGCCTGGGTTTGGAGGGTTTGGAGTCTCAGAATATCCACCAGCCAGAGAGGCAAAACGGTCCAGGGTCGGGCACAGGAGAGTCCCAGGCAAGGAAAATCCAACATCCAGTAGACAGGAGGCAGGCAGGGTTCAGCAACAGGAGGTCAGAAACTCCTCTGATGGCAGCAGGGACTAGACAAAAGCAGTGGTCAAACACAGGCAGGATCAGAAAACCAGAAACTCCTTGGACATGAATCGGGGCTTGAAGGCTGTGACAGGAGCACCAGACGATTTGTCACTGAGCTGGTGACGATCAGCTGTTTAAATGGGGAGCCGCACAGAGCAGGTGAGGATGAAGAGCAGCTCTGTGAAGGTGGAGCTGAAATCATGGCATTCAGGAGACAATATGGCGCCGTACCCGTTCTGCTGCCCGGCGGTGGACCAAAACGTCTGCTCCTGTTCTGACCAGCATTCTCACGCTGATGCAGCTCTGCCAGGTCTCACTTTTCTACACATAATATGGTTGCATGTGACTGAATCCTGCAGAATAATGTAACCTAAAGCTGGTCAAAGTCGGCTGATTGAAGGTGAAAACATGAACAGATTTAAAGTCTGTTTCAGCTGCCACCTTTTTGTTTTATGAAAGTTATTCATAGATAAGGGCAGTTAGTTTCAAATGAAGCCTCATGATTGGTCAAACTGAACGTGTTCAAAATGAAATGGTGCAACATGCAGCTCTGAAGAACAAATGATCAGGAACAGCTGCAGTTACCTACAGAAACTTTTATAAAAACTTTTATATTCTAGACAAAGTGAAACAGGTTGGACTGTTTAACTCAAAGACTTTCAATAAAATACATAAAAAGTTCTAGGTATAAAAAATACATTTTAATCTTTTGCTGACAACATGAATAGAGATTTTACAAAGTACTGATACGTTTCCAGTTTTTATTCTCACCAACTCTCATTTAGCCATATGTGAAAATGTAATTAGTAAAAATACAGATTTATCTTAAAAGTAGGAAGTAAAAGTAGAAAGTCCTCAGAAAGATAAATATTTAACTAAAATCTAACGTAGTACTTTTATCTTTTACTTTACGGCTCTGCCCAAATCCAACTGTTTTCCTACTTTCCATCTTTTCTCCCTGCAAAAATATCTGATTTATTTTTGTGGAAATGAACCAGATTCAGATCCGATGTTCCCGACTGTCGCATGTTTACAGGAAGTTTTTGCAAAATAAACTGGAAATCTGGATATAAATTCACCATCCAGTCTGATTAATAAATGTCTTTTTCTGTCCGATGGTCATTTTTTCATTTATTGTTCTCGGTATGAAACTATAAGAACCAATAAAACACTTTCTGACTTCTTCATAGTTTGATTTTTGGTTGTGATTTGAAAAGGAAAGTTGGATTGCAGACCTCTAATGCTGGGTTGGAGTTTCAAAGTGACTTCCAGGAAATTTGCTGCTTTTTAAACCATCAAAACAAAAAATATTAACTTTTAAATGAGTAGAAGGTCAAATCATCTGTTGGTTTGTTACATTTATTATGCTGTTAATCAGGACATACAGTCTGATCACTTATTAATATGTTTTAAATTATTTTGTGTTTATAGGATCAATAATCAGAATTTCACAAGTTTTATCTGCAGTTCTGCTGCATAGGAACGGCGCCCCCTGGTGGAGACACAGAACTAATGAGGGGAAACTGGACACGGGTTAGGGTTAGGGTTAGGGTTAGGGTAAGGTTTGGTTATTTAATGAGGATTTATTACGATTTAAAACGTTATTGGATCAATTATTCCTCAAATGATTCAACTCAAACTCGGTTCTGCTATGCACAACAAATTAAAATATTATCTAAAGAAATTAATGTTTTCACTAAATTAATTAAAAAATGCAAGTTCTGAAATTATTTATCCAGATCCAACCGTTTTCTCCATTTGGACAGAAATCTGTTTGTATGTAAATTATTGGCTCTAATTTAGCAACAGAATAAGAAAACAAAGATTCAAATTTGTTTTGATCCAAACAGCATCATCTCTAGAGCTTCACAAATGTTCTGTTCTGCTTTTAACAGCAGAGAAATGAAAATCCTTCACAGTGGAGATGCATTTTAATAAAGTTTTTCTGATGATCTAAACTAAATGATGCTAACAGCTAAACGCAGCGCAGAAACAGAAACCCAGCCGTCACCTTTCCACAGTTTATTTCCTTTTAAAATAATTCATACAAATGCATACAGTCACAAACATCTTTTTCAGTTGTCATCGTTTGACCAAAAATAATGATATTTACTGTAGAATATAGATTAATGTGTGTACTGAATATTGCTACGCCTACTACGTCACCATGAAGGGCGGCAGCAGGGGGCGCTCCCGCCAGGGATGGCATTTCAGGGGAACCGCCGGATCCGTCAGTTTGGACCAGGAATGTTTGCAGTTTGGGTTGGAAGAACCAGAACCGAGTCAGAATATCAGCCCAGAACCTTCGGTCTGCGGCGGCGCGTTGCTACAGCCAGACGACCAGATTTGATCATTTTATTCAGAATTATGAGGATAAAGTCAGAATTTTATGAGAACAAAGACACAAAAATACCAGAAGAAAGATGGAAAGTTTTTAGGCAAAACTTTGATAGTTATTAAAATCTTCTGTCTTCGAAACTCAGTCCAGCCACTGATAATAATTTCATGCTGATGTGTTAAAAATGAAGTTTTTCCTTATTCCTTATTATAATAAAGTATAAGATTCTCAGGTTTCCTCTTGTTTTTAATCCTTTTTGAGGTAAAATAGCTTCTTTATTCTGTTTATATTATAACTTTGTTTAATGACTTTAGTCTCCTAATTTTATTGGTTTTATTCTATTATGACTGACATGCAGTTTTATTCTCATATTATTTCTACTTTCTGTTTTATTCTTACATTATTTTGACTTTATTCTCGTAATCAAACATTTTTGCCTGAAACGCCCTGCGGTGGGAATGTCCATCCCTGATCGCTGCCTCACCATGAAGAAGACCAGGTAGGCAACAGGAAACGGCTTTTACTACTCAGCTGCAGGTAGGGGGAGCAGAAAGGACTTCTGGGTAATTTACTGCTCCACCTACTGGCGCTGCTTTTAGACACAGAAACAATCAAGTCACATTGACACAGGCAAGCAGAACACTGTATGTACACATGAAGAGAGCAGGTGGTTAAATGGTAGCAACGGGAAGGGCCCGGCTTGATGTTAAAGGGACTCCAGGAAATCTCAGGCCGCTCGGGGGAAACGCCGCCGCTTCTCTGTGCTCATGTCTGTTTGTGGAAAGCGGGAGGCGTTTCTTCTCGAGACGTTAAAACAATCTTCAGAGATCATCTGAGTCTCATCTTTACCCAAGTTTAACCGTTTTTACTGTCGTAACCGTCCCAGGACCCGAAGGTGGAGGAATCAACTTAAAGTGCATAACAGAGTAAAGGTTTAGAGCCAGGAAACCCGAAAATACAAAATAAAAGACGTGAAATAAATCACAACTGGCCTTTTCTGTTCATAAAAAGTATAAAAGTAATTTAAAAAACAACACCTACCCCTTTGTGTAAAACAGGAAGCACTTCCATATATGGATGATGTTGTTTCCTGTTGTAACAGAAAACCAAACGATTTAAGGCGAATATGCTAAGCTAGGTGTGGGGTGAAGATGTAAACGAGCCAAGAAGGCAGATTTTATTCCTCAGAAAAAGTTTCATTGTTTGTAACATTTTCTGCTTCCGAATTCAAGAGAAAAACCAACTGAAAGCTAAAGAGAGAAAACGAAATGCTGTTCATGACGCAGCTAGGACAGAAAGCTGGAGAAGGAGTTGTTTGTGAGCATAAAGTCAATCAAATAGCAAAAAGCTTTCTTTTATAGCACGTTTCACATCTACTAAAGTTAAGAGTATCGGCTCTCTTCAAGCTGCAGCTTTGGCTCTGTGTTTTTCTCTTTGTGTCTGAGCCAAATGAAGAACGTTCGCCTTCATCTGAGTGTTCTACCTTTATCTTTATTAGCTTGTAGTGAAAGTTAAAGCTAAGCTAAGTGTTGTTGTGTGGAAACTGATTCAGAGTTTGATTTGTGATGGAGTTAAACCCTCAGGGGTAAAACATGGATCCATTATGTGGGAAAAAATGAGACCTGCACAGATCGCCACGGCTACGTTTTCTCAGCAGGTCTCAATGCTCAAATCTGACGTTTTTTTGCATGATTATTCATTCTACTAATTAAAAGTGACCAAAGTCAGACTCTTTTTGTGCATGATAATCCAAATGCGCAGAAGAAGACAGATGTCGCCCAGCATCGCTCTGCTTATGGCAGTAAAGATGGCCGCCGCGGAGCTCTGTTTACGGCAGTAAAGATGGCCGCCGCGGAGCTCTGTTTACGGCAGTAAAGATGGCCGCCGCGGAGCTCTGTTTACGGCAGTAAAGATGGCCGCCGCGGAGCTCTGTTTACGGCAGTAAAGATGGCCGCCGCGGAGCTCTGTTTACGGCAGTAAAGATTTATCCACATGTGTAAGTGGAACAAATTGTATTTTGGGGGTGGAAGGATCTGAGTTGGGTCACATCTGCCTGCTGTGTGAACGTAGCCTAGCATAGTGTTGGTCATTCTGGTCGACACAAATGTCATTCCTTTATCAAAGTTACAATGCTGGTCAGAACAGGAGCAGAAATTGCAGCCAGAATAGGTGAATTATTAAAAATAAACCATGTTTTTAATGTGTCTCAGTCTGTCGCCTCGTCAGCTCATGAATGAAAACGTCAGAATCAGCAGGTCCCAGCATGTTTACCATTTCACCACCTCTCCTAAACGTTCCTCCCATTACGCCTTCGGTTCGAACATTTACACAATCCCAGAGCAAAGTGACATGCTCCTTAAACAAAACCAACAGAAACAAGCATTAGATCAACTTTATATCTCACTAAAGTTGTTCTTTTCTAACGCAACGGGACACGGAAAGGCAAGCAGGTAGAAAAACAAAAGCACTGAGTGGCATAAAAACTATTTAGAAAAGAAAAATGCTAGAAAAAACTAGATTACCACCTGCGGAAACGTAGGTTCCTGAGATGGTGTGCAAAATGCTGCCTCTTTTTTGGGGCCTTGCTAATTTAGGGACAAATAAAAGGAAACGAGATATTGTATCTTTAAACCAGTTTTTGTTAAGACTGGAATACGAATATCATCATGTTCTAAAATCTGTTCACAGGCAGGTTACATTCATTTCTAACCCAATAACTTCGATGTCACATCAAACTAAGGAAAAGACACAGAACACATGAAAACCTCTAACTTTGGACATCAACAGCCTAAAAATTTTCTTAATTCTTTTTTCCCCAAATCAATTTAAACTTGTTTTGATTTTTTTCTGTTGAGGCACCAACGATCAGATGTTGGTTTAGAGGAACTTTCTGGGTTGTTGAGTAAAGCGTCAGTCCTGCTCCGGCTGGGAGTGAGACCTGTCTGTTGGGAAGCAGGTGGAACCTGAACGGTGGTCGGCATGCAGAAGGGCTACAGCTGGTCGCTGGGGTGCTGCTCTCTGTCGCCCTCTGGTGGCTTCACCGTGTTCTGTCCGGGAGACGGCGCGTGGGGCGGGTGTGCGGCAGCGGGCGGGAGGGTGTGCGTGATGGGCACGGCGCTCGGGACGATGCCTTCGACGGGCGGAGGGAGGCCACCGGCCGGCAAGCTCACCACCCCGGGGGGGTACCTGAGGGGCAGGAGGGGCAAAACTGTTCACACAGCTCAGTGGATTTTACAGAGAGCTGACAGACCAGCACAGAGCAGTGAAGGAAGTAACTAAACTAACTCAGCTAACGGCAGCTGTTCTGGTTGGAGAACTTTAGATTGAGAAGAATCAGAAAACCTGAGACTGGAGGTTCACCTTCCAGCAGGACAGCCACCTTAAACATGCAGCCAGAGATATTATGGGATGGATCCCAAAGGACAAAAGTCCAACATGTGGGTCTCTACTGCCTGTGAAGTATCAAGTCAAGGTTTTAGTAACTCGTGCCACATTTTCTGCATTTTATCTATAAAAACTGTAAAACCATGTAACTGTTTCCTTCCACTTCACATATATGTACTAAGAGTGGATTCACACCATTCCTCTTCAGTCCGCTTTAATCCAACTCTGGTCCGGTTGCCTGGAAACTCTGGTCCGGTTGGTGAGGTGTGAATTCTAATTGACCTCTGACCTCTGGTCCTCCAAACCTCGGTCTGGGTTCAGTTGAAATGAACTCTGGTTCTTTTCAAATGCATATGTGAACCTCATGCAGACCAGAGACCACTCGAAAAGCAGGAAGTGGACTACAGCGCAAGGCATTCTGGGTAAATACATCCAAAGCTAACGTGCTAGCCTAGCGATAGCATCAGAAATGGCTCCTGGTCTTCAGCCAAAGACTAAAGAGAAATCCTCCAACACTAAAATCTGACGCCTCCATCTTGTTTCCATCTGGTGAAGAAGGAAGTTGATCTCAGCGTCTTCAGAGGTTTTTGTGTCGTTTCCTTCAGTGGTTCTTGGTGCAGCGCCCCCACAGGCCAGGAGGGGAACAGGTTTCCCAATTAGTTTGGATCATTTGACTGCAGTGAGAAAGAGAACTGCAGCAGACGGAGGTGGAACAAATGTTGCGAATTTGGTCCCTAATCGAGCCAAGTCTACTGGACTATCAGGTGTAAAAACACTTTCGGTTTTGTTGATCTGTCACATAAAATCCAGTAAAATACAGTAAAGTGTATAAATACATTAACAAAGCACGCAACCTGGCAGCTATAGGTGTTGATAAGCTGGATGTTGGCTCATCTCTAATTCTTGCTGATAACTCGGCGCCGGCCAGTACCTGTAGGCGCCGTTGAGCTCAGGGTGGACCGCAGCCGGGTCGACGGCCCAGTGGTTGTTGGGTGAGAGAAACTCTTTATTCACACAATTCTTCAGACTGTCTGGGATCCGACCTGAAAATGAACAAATAAGGATCAACAAAACAAATCTGTTTCTCTGTCCTAAAGTGTCTCCTTTGGTCACTGACTCTGTCCACCAACCTGTCACTGCCCTCCGGATTTCCCGCGCCGCCTCTTCTCTCATCTCCAGTGATGCCTGTTCGCTGTACCAGGCGGCGTGCGGCGTGCAGATCAGGTTGGGAGCATCCTTCAGTGGACCCTGACTGAAGCTGCCACAGCAACAAACGGTACGTTCAGCTCAGCTGGAGGAAATTACTCTGTCCAATTTATCATTTAACTCAAACTTAGAAGACGAACTGGGATTCGCACAGAAAGAAAACCGTCATCAGCAAAAGGTGTGATACTGATCTGGGACTTTTGATGATAATACTTTTAAAGCAACAATTTGTTGTGGGTTTTCTCTAATCCACACAGGGTCAAAACTTTACATACATTCAGTCCTACTAACATTTGTATAAATGTCCCTAAAGTTTCAGAGAAACCAACAAGCTTCCGCCATCTTTCTGGACAGAAACGTTTCAGTTTACTTAAATCAGATGGTTTCTTGGTGCTGGCCCGGTGGCTCAATGTTGACCTTGGTTATCCAGGTCAGATGTTTGTTTCGGATCACGGTTCTGTTCGAACCCCCAAACCTCTGACCCAAACCGTCACCCTCAGATTGTTTAGGAAGTTCAAGAACAACCAAAGGATCAAGTTAATCAGAAGCTGGAACAGCGGCACTTCAACCCACCATGAAGAAAACACTTTAGCATGGACTGAGAGGATATGAACAGAAGAAGCTGGACTGTAGTTTGCTGTTGGATAGATGGAAAACCCAAACGTCTTCTGGAGAATGGTTTGGCTGTCAACGAAGCCAGTTCTCTTACAACTTGATGAAGCATTTGCTCAGTAATACCTGAAAGGTTCTGTCTCATGGACGTCCAGAGCCGCCCCGCGTATCCTGCCCTCCTTCAGAGCCTGAGCCAGAGCCTTTTCATCCACCAGGCCCCCCCTGGCTGTGTTCACCAGGAACGCCCCCTGCCTCATCTTTAACACGCAGTCACACACACACACACACACACACACACACACACACACACCGTTCAGCTGAGGCTTGATATGACTTTACAAGCTTCCTTGGTGGCTTTGCCAGCCTCTGGTCTCAGCATACCTGTTTGATGGTGAAGTCGTTGATCAGGTGGTGGTTGTGCTCGTTGAGGCTGCAGTGCAGAGAGACACAGTCAGAGTGGAAGAGAAGGTCCTGAGGAGGAAGATGATAAATCCCCGTCAGAATGTCGTCTAGTTCTGCTTTCATCACTCAATAATAGATGGAAACGTTTCCGCTGCAGGACCTGCTGCCTGCAGGCCTTTCAGATGTTTCTAAAGCTTTCTGACCAGAAGTGTAAATGAGGTTTCATTTCTGTTTTCAGAGTGAAATCCTCCATTTGATTGATCTGAAGGCACTGAAATGTAGACATGAAGGCCAGCTGGGTTTACCTGTAGGGTGGTGACCCGTTGGAGCCCCAGGGACCTTTCTACGCCGTCGGCCAAATACGGGTCGTAGAAAATCACGTTGAAGCCGAAGACCTTGGCTCGCAGGGCGACGGCCTGGCCGACCCGGCCTACAAACACATCGAGTTTGTTACGTCTAGATTGTATGTAGTCTTATGCAGGATTGTCTTGCTGAGCAACAAGCTTTTTAGCATGGAGGTAAAAAGTTTGATTTCGCTCTCTGACGAATCTTATACTAATCTGACTTCTCATGACTTTCCTTCAGTGATGCCTTTCTGCTCGGTTAGACTAGTTGTCCTGTATGAAATGAAAGGACCTGGACCAATGTGGACCAGTTTGACACCAGTTTGGATTCTCACCGAGCCCAATGAGTCCCAGCGTCTCTCCTCTGATCCTGGCCGCGCCTGACGCCACCTCTCGGATCTGCTCCACGCTCTGAACACGCGTCCCTTCCCGGAGAGCCTGGCGGGAGTGAAGACGCATCGTCACTTCAGACGGAGCGGACAGCGCAGACGCACGGTGATCCAGCTGTAATTCACTCTGCACCACAAGCTAATCCTGTCAGACTACAACACATGAGTCTAAGCAATGATTTGAGGAACAAATCATTTTACTGTACCTTCTACACTTTACATCAACGTCTTTCAAATACAGCCACATTCTAAAGAAAATGAAATGTTTCAATTTTGCTTATATGTCAGTTGGCAGAGATTATTTGTTACAGTGTAAATAATGATGGTGGTGAGCGGACGCACACCTCCAACAAACCCAGTGACTGTTGGTTCCCTGCCTGCTGTCTGGGCTGCAGAGCTACAAACCTGGTGCAGCCAGGTGGTGCGTCGGTACAGGGTGAGGATGTGGCACAGCGTGGAGTCTGCCGTCTCCTCCACCGATGCTGCCGGCATGTTGCACACAGCTATACCTGTCGGAGCAGGAAGCAGGGTGAGGTCTGAGGGAGATCCAACTGACAGAGTTTACCGCTGCTGGGAGCAAGACGAGCTTCAACCAGACTTCTCTGGTAAGTCCTCACTTGTTTGGAGGTTTGTTTGTTGTTCTGTTTTCCTGTTTCTGTTTATTTTACTTCAGGCCTTCTTAGTGATTCTAGTTTACTTCTAGCTGCTCTATGTTGTTAGGTCAAGTTGTTTCCTGCCCCCTGTGTATTCTCCCTCACACGTCATCACATTCTTATCACGCTGGGACAGATTACACTTTGACATTTATTAAAAATTATATTTTTGTGCATTTTAATCAATTAATTTGGATTAGTCACAGATGCAGTTTTTTTTTTACACAAAAGTCCCAAGTTGGAACCATTTGTATTTGTGTGTTTCTGTTCCACCCATAAACCTGACGCACCAGCTGCCGTTAGCTGACACCACTGACGGCAGCGGCGGAGGACGAAGCCGCTTCTCTCGGCTTCCTGGGTTTTAATTTCTGCTTTTATACAATCTGATCGAGCGCTGGAAAAACTGTTGTTGTGTTCAAGTTGTGCTAAAAGGAGTTAGCCTATCAGCGAAGCTAATCTAGCCTAAAATAGCATCTCAGTGCTAACATGTAGCAGCTAATGCTAATGTCATTTCTAAAGAAGCTCCTGACTTTGGAAAGCTGAACTTTGCTCCAATATGAAGAACAGATTAAAAGCTATAAATATCTTTGTTGTTGAGCTCATTTTGTTTATTTATTCAGTAATTTAGCAACAAAAAGGTTTTTGAATTGAACGTGTTGCTTATTTTGGTGATTAAAATGTGATTAGACTCAGCAATTAACTTGATCAGGATTTTTGGATGTTTGATGTCCTTCTCTGTGGTGGAACAGATAAAAATAGATTCTTGGAGAAACTTTGATCGAGTTAAAAATTAAGCATAACTAAACAAATCCTTCAGTTTCATAGATTTTAAACCAGGGGGGCCCAAAGTGGGTCCCTGAGGCCCGGCATCCTGCATGTTTTAGTCTCTCCCTGGTTTAACACACCTGGATCAAATGATGGCTCGTTAGAGGCCTAAGAAAAACATTTACCTGCTTGGTACCAACAACCTGCTGAAAAGGTTGTTGGTACCAGGGAGGGAACTAAAACGTGCAGGATGCCGGGCCTCCAGGACCCACTTTGGGCCCCCCTGGTTTAAAGGCATCATTAGGGTTACCAATAATTATGCCAGGGATTATTTATTTTAAAACATTTTTTTATTAGTTGCAACTTTTAAGTGTTGCATATTCTTTGTCTCTACAACATGAGTCCCTCTAGACTAGCAGTTCAGCAGTTGCTGATGTATTTGTGCGCCTAGTTCAGCGTGTTTGTGGTTAGTTCAGGGTGTTTGTGGTTAGTTCAGGGTGTTTGTGGTTAGTTCAGGGTGTTTGTGGTTAGTTCAGGGTGTTTGTGGTTAGTTCAGGGTGTTTGTGGTTAGTTCAGCGTGTTTGTGGTTAGTTCAGGGTGTTTGTGGTTTGTACCAAGCTCCCCGGCGGATTTGATGTCTATGTTGTCGTAGCCGCTGCCGATGCGAACGATGATGCGCAACGCCTTGAACTTCTCCAGGTCTTCCCTCATCAGGGTGATGGTGTGGTACATCAACGCCCCCACAGCTTCGTTTAGCACCTGCACACAGAACGAACATCCGTCCTGAAAATACAACCTCAGTCAGAGAAAACAGCAGCAGGTGCAGCAAAATCAAGACATTATTTGCTGCATTCAAAGCAGAATTATTCTTCTAATGCTGACCCCGTTGCTAGACGTGTTTGACCCCGTTGCTAGACGTGTTTGACCCCGTTGCTAGGCTTGTTTGACCCCGTTGCTAGACGTGTTTGACCCCGTTGCTAGGCTTGTTTGACCCCGTTGCTAGACGTGTTTGACCCCGTTGCTAGGCGTGTTTGACCCCGTTGCTAGGCGTGTTTGACCCCGTTGCTAGACGTGTTTGACCCCGTTGCTAGGCGTGTTTGAGCCCGTTGTTAGGGAGACGGTGTCACACTGGTTTCTCTTTGTCTTTTGTTTAATGGAGATTGTCAAACAGCTAGATGGAGCATTATCGCCACCAACTGGTAAGGAGTGAGGATCAAATTTTGCCCAGAAACCAAAATATCCTGATAACTTATCGTCTGTGTTAAAAGTAACAAAGTCCTAGTAGCTTTTACGTCTTGAGTCTTTAAATACAGTTGGCTTTCCACAGGACTCTGTTTGACTAACATTGCAGAAGTAACTTAAGAACAGCGGTTAAAAAGAAAAGCTGGATACAAGTGGGAACAATCCCAGGATTTCTTGATCAGAAGAATTTGTGTCTGCAGGAACATTTTTCAGTTTTTCAGGGTGAGTTGCAGAATTTTTGTTTTTAGATATGTAACGCCCCGCGTTGACTAACTGCATCTTTACGTCTCGCTTTCTTCAAGTTGTGAGAAAATTTTTGTTCCCTTTATTACGCTTCTGAATTATCAGTAGCACTAAGATGTTATTAATGGACACAACACTCATAGTAAAGAACAACTCACTTTTGATTTCCATTGGAAATCCCGTAAATAACTCAAAGTAAACGTACAACATTTTCTCATAAGAACGAACAAAAAAGACAACAATAAGTGAGTTAAGACATTAATATTTTCTCTTCAGGTTGTACATATTAAGAGGTTGAGTTGGTTAGATGGTCTGTGAGTGCGACGTGTTCCTCAGCCTGAAACCGTTTGACCCTGATGTGGAGGAATGGATCTGGACCGACTGAAGACTCCATGGAGGCTTTTCCAGCAGGAAGAAGCTCTCTACAGTTGCATCGTCAGCGTGCGGACGTTACCTTCTCGTGGATCTCCTGTGTGGACTGAGCGTCGCAGAACGCCACGGTTGCGACGTCCTTCAGGATGGGCATCTCCACGGTGCAGTCTCTGCCGTCCAGCAGCGCCACCAGGGGGCGCGGGTGCATCGGCCCGTTCATGATGGGAGGTCTGATGCCTAAAAACAGAAGGAAAGAAGAAGTCGGATCACTCAGGAGTGTTTAACTGCAATCACTCAAACATTTCTGCATCCTGGGCGCACAAAGGAGTGTAACCACAGATCCTTCCTCCCAGCAGCTGGTCGACTCTACAACCTTCACTGCTCCAACAAACTCCACGTTACACTGCAAAAACACAAAACCTTACCACGGATTTCAGTCTGTAGTTTGTACTGCAAATATCCCAGCAGACTTGAAATAAAATAAAACTAACTTACAACAAAGCCTGATGATGATGAGGAAGAGGAGGAGGAGCTCTGAATGCACGAAACGCACCTTTCACCTGGCTAACAATAAGGGAGAAATCTGGACTTTTTCACTCATAACTGGAACCTTTTCATCAAGTTTGATGAATTATTGACTGAAATCTCTTATTCCTCGAAGAAAAGTTACTTGTTAGTTTTGTCTTATTTCAAGTGGAATAAAATATTTGTGCCAGAAACGAGTTTAGAAAAAGTTTCCGTCGCTCACAGTCGTATTAGGGACATTGAAGACAAAAGTAATTAAATTTCCACCAAAACAACGTCGAAATTTTTAGATTAATCTCTTCTCTTTTTTTTAAATCTTGGAAATTTCAGATTTTGAAAGTCAATATTTTTCAACTTTTGAAACTTCTACGGAAAATTTCTGAAACTAATCTAAAAATTTTCTTGTTTTTTCTGGCAAATTTCTGAGTTTTTTGTAGTAAAATTTAGACTTTTCAAAATGAATCATCCCAAACAACAGGAAGCTTTTCTGATGCTTTTATGAGACTTAATTCCTTCAAAAGCAAATCCATTCAGTAGCTTTGAAATCCACACAACTAATCATTTCACAATGTTTCCATTAATGTCTTACTGTACGTCTATGCCACATAAACATAATAGTAGATAAAATACGCATTAAAAGTAAATACTTTTTACAGTGAACACCTTTTGTCTCTGGAGAGGCTGCCAGTGTGACGCGATGTTTCAACATGATGTTTACTCTTCTGTCGCAGCATCACAGAAACCTTTCAATAATAAGGTTAATTCCTTAATAATTCCTTAATACTGGGTTTAAAAAAGTACAGATTATTTCACTCATAATCTCAAACCATAAAATGTCACAAGGGAAATAATCTGGAACTGGTGCTTTTTAAAATACATTTTAGGGAATTATTTATTTAAAACAAGTTTCTGAAAAGTTATTTGCAAGTCCGTTTTGTCTTAATTCAAGTGTAATAAAATATTTGCATTAAAACTAAACAGAAATACTTTTTGTGTTTTTTGTGTTTGAACCATGAACCAAAAGCAGAAAGTTGAAAGTGCTTAGGGGAAATAATATTCATAAAAAGTTATTTTTCCTGCTCAGCAATAAATTAAAGAGGATTTTTTAAAGCAATAGAGCAGAACAACCAGGAAGTGGTATCTCAGTCAGATATTTTCTGAAGTATTGATCTCTAGCTGATCAGAAATCAGAACGTATTGGGTCAGCAATCAGGTAGGAGTGAGACCTCCTGTCACTTTTACATCTGAGGTTTCATTAAATCTAGAGGAGTTTCTCCAGGAACATTTCCTGGTTTCCCTCCAGATAGAACTGTTTCTGCTGAGTCAGCAGGAAATCTGCTGACTCATCTCCTCTCTGACATGCAGCCTGACATAAGCGACTCTTTCTGTCACTTTGCTCTGAGTTTCTGCCTGGAGGCTCCAGAGAATCCAGACGGACGCATCCAGAGCCGCTTGGTGTCAGAATGCATCATGGGATTCGGACGTCGCATAGAGATGCAGCGACAGTAAGACTGCCTTGCAGAAGGCTCTAATAACTAAGAGTACATTTTCACCAAAAAACAAAGAATTTTTGAGAATTTGCTAGAAAAACAGAAGAAATTTCAGAGTTTCAAATGTCGAACAATTTGTTCAAAAATCTATAGAATTTTGATATCGGAAATTTTCTGGAAAGAAATTTGGACATTTCTCAGTTTAAAATGTTGAAAATTTGCTAAAAATAATTTTCTGAAATTTTTCCATAAAAAATATTAAAATTTCTGACTTTTCCATGTTTGTTTCTAGAAAATTTTATTTACTGTTCCTTTTTTAAAATATCTACAATGACCCAAATACGCCATCGTACGACTGAGAGCAACGGAAAGTATTTTTTGCCCAGTTCCTGTTGCAAATATCTCAGTAGACTTGAGATAAGAGGAAACTAACTTACCAGCAACGTTTCAGCCAGTTTTGGGTTTCAGTCAATAATTCCTTCATTTAAATAAAAGTTGCTCAAAGTGAAATCACATTTGTTCATGTTTTCAAGTCGTTCTCTCATCTTCAGTTAGGAGTTATTTTTAACGCCGCCGGCCGGACTTCCTTCTGCATTTCTCGGCTCCGTTTGCAGCAGAACCGGACTTTAATCACAGAACCGGGTTTTGGTCCGGTTCTGTTGGCAAATGCATTTTCTTTTTCCAACGTGGATCAAGCTCAGCTCCCTGCTCTGTGTTGCAGAACTGAGTCTGGTTTAAGCTGCAGATTTCTGCAGAACCAGAACCAGGCTGGGAGCGACCGGAACCAGCAGGAGGCCCAGTTTGAGCTCTGCGGTTTGCTGGAAACTCTGGATCTGGATTCCAGGCATTTCTGAGGGAGGAAATAACTGTCATTCCAGCGCCTGGTGATGACCTTGGAGGACCGGCTCCACTTCACACACCTCCACTTCTAGAACCATGTGTCAAACTCGAGGTCCGGGGGCCAAACCCGGTCCGCCTTAAGTTCTTATGTGGCCCTCAGAGAAATCAAACTGGACGCTGGATAAATTTTAGACATGCTCACAATGCTGGAGCGGAAGAAGACGATTCTTTTACTTGTCATCTGGAGCGGCGCTGCTGCAACCATTAATTAAATGAAACTTGGAGATGAAGGTGTTATTAATTTAATAGCTGCGTCTTTAGTAGGGAAAATAAAACCAGAGAAACCACCAAAGAATAACTGAAAACTACTCGTATTATCCTTTTTTCTCACTCTTCTTTGGCTGTGCTACACACAGACCCGTTGCCATAGCAACTGACTGACAACAGCTCCCCTAACACATCAGGATTCAACAACACACACACACACACACACACACATTTCCCACACAAAGAACAGAAGCTCAGTCCGCAACAGTGTTATGTTTTCAGGCTTGATTTTTATTTTGCGTTTATTAATAAGTGATTGCTGTTGTGGATTAGCTCCTGCTGCTCTTAGCTAAGCTAACACAGTGTGTTAGCTTAGCTCATTTGAAAACCCACTCTACTGATGATCTGTCAGAGTTGGCGTGAGGGTTGCTGTTTTTTTTTTACTAAATCGAAACACCAAATCCTGCAGCACATCTACATGTTAAGATTGTAATAGTCAAGCTAGCATAGCTGACATAGTGCCTTCGCCTTCAACATTTTACATTAAAACTTTTTCCTGACCTGGTTATCTAGTTGATGTAGTGTTGATAATTTGTAACAAAGCACTGCATCCATTTTTATTTTATTTATATCGTTTAAGATCGAATGCGTTATATTGACAACTTAATAGCTAAAACCAATGCTAGTTATCGTCAGCTAGCAGTTTTGCTCTCCAGCAGGAAGCCGGGGGTGTGATGTCACGCTGCAACATGTCTATAAAAATCAGAGAAGCTTTTTTTACCCCAAACAGAAATCCTGTGAAGGTGAAGCAGCTCAGTGAGTCTGTAGCTTCATGAATCAATGAAACCACGCGGTCAAAACGGCTGATCTTTACTTCCTACTGTCCAGTCACAACCCGTACGCACCAATACGTATCAATACGCACCAATACGTATCAATACGCACCAATACGTATCAATACGCACCAATACGTATCAATACGTACCAATACGCACCAATACGTACCAGTACATATCAATATGTATCAATACGCACCAATACGCACCAATACCTACCAATACGCACCAATACGTATCAATACGTACCAATACGTATCAATACGCACCAATACGTACCAATACGTATCAATACGCATCAATACGTATCAATACGCACCAATACGTACCAATACGTATCAATACGCATCAATACGCACCAATACGTACCAATACGTATCAATACGCATCAATACGTATCAATACGCACCAATACGTACCAATACGCACCAATACGTATCAATACGCACCAATACGTATCAATACGCACCAATACGTACCGATACGTATCAATACGCACCAATAAGTACCAATACGTACCAATACGCACCAATACGTATCAATACGCACCAATACGTATCAATACGTACCAATACGCACCAATACGTATCAATACGTACCAATATGTATCAATACGTATCAATACGCACCAATACGCACCAATACGTACCAATACGCACCAATACGTATCAATACGTACCAATACGTATCAACACGTATCAATACGCACCAATACTTACCAATACGTACCAATACGTACCAATAAGCATCAATACGTATCAATACGTACCAATACGCATCAATACGCACCAATACGTACCAATACGCATCAATACGTACCAATACGTACCAATACGCACCAATACGTATCAATACGTACCAATACGCATCAATACGCACCAATACTTACCAATACGTACCAATACGTACCAATACGCATCAATACGTACCAATACGTATCAATACGTATCAATACGTACCAATACGCATCAATACGCACCAATACTTACCAATACGTACCAATACGTACCAATACGCATCAATACGTATCAATACGTACCAATACGTATCAATACGTATCAATACGCACCAATACGTACAATACGTACCAATACGCATCAATACGTACCAATACGCATCAATACATACCAATACGTATCAATACGCATCAATACGCATCAATACGTACCAATACGCATCAATACATACCAATACGCACCAATACGTATCAATACGTGCCAATACGCATCAATACGCACCAATGCGTACCAATACGCACCAATTCGTATCAATACGTACCAATACGCACCAATACTTACCAATACGTACCAATACGCATCAATACGTACCAATACGCATCAATACGCACCAATACTTACCAATACTTACCAATACGTACCAATACGCACCAATACGCATCAATACGTATCAATATGTACCAATACGCATCAATACGTACCAATACGCATCAATACGTACCAATACGTATCAATACGCATCAATACACACCAATACGTACCGATACACATCAATACTTACCAATACGTACCAATACGCACCAATACGCACCAATACCTACCAATACGCACCAATACGTATCAATACGTACCAATACGTATCAATACGCACCAATACGCACCAATACCTACCAATACGCACCAATACGTATCAATACGCACCAATACGCACCAATACCTACCAATACGTACCGATACACATCAATACTTACCAATACGTACCAATACGCACCAATACGCACCAATACCTACCAATACGCACCAATACGTATCAATACGTACCAATACGTACCGATACACATCAATACTTACCAATACGTACCAATACGCACCAATACGCACCAATACGTATCAATACGCACCAATACTTACCAATACGTACCAATACGCATCAATACGTACCAATACGTATCAATACGCACCAATACGTACCAATACGCATCAATACGTATCAATACGTACCAATACGCATCAATACGTACCAATACGCATCAATACGTACCAATACGCACCAATACGCATCAATACGTACCAATACGCATCAATACGTACCAATACTTACCAATACGCATCAATACGTACCAATACGCATCAATACGTACCAATACTTACCAATACGTACCAATACTTACCAATACGCACCAATACGTATCAATACGTGCCAATACGCATCAATACGCACCAATGCGTACCAATACGCACCAATTCGTATCAATACGTACCAATACGCACCAATACTTACCAATACGTACCAATACGCATCAATACGTACCAATACGCATCAATACGCACCAATACTTACCAATACTTACCAATACGTACCAATACGTACCAATACGCATCAATACGCATCAATACGTATCAATATGTACCAATACGCATCAATACGTACCAATACGCATCAATACGTACCAATACGTATCAATACGCATCAATACACACCAATACGTACCAATACGTACCAATACGCACCAATACGTACCAATACGCACCAATACGCACCAATACCTACCAATACGCACCAATACGTATCAATACGTACCAATACGTATCAATACGCATCAATACGTATCAATACGCACCAATACGTACCAATACGTATCAATACGCATCAATACGCACCAATACGTACCAATACGTATCAATACGCACCAATACGTTTCAATACGCACCAATACGCATCAATACGTACCAATACGTATCAATACGTACCAATACGCATCAATACGTACCAATACGTACCAATACGCATCAATACGTACCAATACTTACCAATACGCATCAATACGTACCAATACGCATCAATACGTACCAATACGCATCAATACGTACCAATACGCATCAATACGTACCAATACTTACCAATACGTACCAATACTTACCAATACGTACCAATATGCATCAATACGTACCAATACGCATCAATACGTACCAATACGCATCAATACGTACCAATACGCACCAATACGCATCAATACATACCAATACGCATCAATACGTACCAATACGCATCAATATGTACCAATACGCACCAATACGCATCAATACGTACCAATACGCATCAGTACGTACCAATACGCATCAATACGTACCAATACGCATCAATACGTACCAATACGCATCAGTACGTACCAATACTTACCAATACGTACCAATACGCATCAATACGTACCAATACGCATCAGTACGTACCAATACGCATCAATACCTATCAATACGCATCAATACGTACCAATACGCACCAATACGCATCAATACGTACCAATACGTATCAATACGTACCAATACTTATCAATACGTACCAATACTTACCAATACCTACCAATACGCATCAATATGTACCAATACGCATCAGTACGTACCAATATGTACCAATACGCATCAGTACGTACCAATACGCATCAGTACGTACCAATACGCATCAATACTTACCAATACGCATCAATACGTACCAATACTTACCAATACGTACCAATACGTACTGTCTACTACACATACTCACTTCTACATACAAAGTTTTTAATTTATTAACCACAACTACAGATTCAGATTGAGATAAAAAACAAATACATGTAACTGAAATTAAAATTCACTAATGTATTTTATGTAACCATATAAATATATGAATAGGTTAATAGTTTAATTTATTAAACAGTTTTAAAAATTTAATTAAACTTTTAAAATAGTTTAAAACAGCACTATTACAACTATTAAGCAATTAAAATAGTTTTAACAGTTTAATTAAACTATTAAAATAGTTCATTGATTTTAAAAGAATTAAGCTATTTTAATGATTTTATTTATTTTTTTACAATATAAAATATATATTTATATATAATGGTTAAAAAATCTGTGGCCCACTATTGTCTGGAAAAATTAAAGCTGAAAATGTAAATATTTAGTATTTTATTGAAACAAAGTTTTTCTTATCTAAAATTCTTGTTGCTTCATTAAAACTATTTTTACATGGACACAGTTTTAAAGAATGTAGAAGAAAAAAGTCCAAGAAATAACTCAAGCAAAACTCTATTTTGTAACTAAACATATTAATTTAATAATTTAAAAAGATATCATCAGACTAAATATAAAGTTTTGACAAATTCTGGTATTTTAAAAACAAAAATTACAAATAAATATCATATTTACAAAATAAAACATTTGGCCAGAAGATCATCCAGCAGTTCATATATATATGTATATATATATATCAGTATAAAGTACTTCCAGTGTTTAAATTACTGGCAGAGCACAGCTGGTGTAGAAACAGGAGGTCTCACTTCAACATAAATTGCAGATAATCTCACATAATTTTGATTAAAACTTGTTTATTCTTCATCCAGGATCCAGAAATGTTACTTTTCAGTAAATGTAGTGACACTTTCTGATAATATTACCGTAGTAAAAGTAAAAAGTTCTGCGTAGTAACAAGACTGTGATTACCAGTGTGTTTCTGTCATTTAAATGAAGGTTTATATTACTATCATCCACGGAAATAATCCGTTTTAAAACAGTGGTTATGTTATAAATGAAGGTTTTCCTGCTAACTGATTATTTACCTTCTGACTCTGACTCACCTGGAGTAAATCAGCAGCAGCTCAGACTCAGGTAATCTGCCTGCAGAGGGAATGAGAAATGTTTCTGTCTCAACAGACGGTGATATTCCTGTTCCCGTTTCAGGAAACCATTTCTGACTAAACAGATCATCCAACAGGCCAGCATCGCTCTACGGTTACCACGGTTACCACGGTTCCTGGGTTTCTAAGGTTAGCATGCAGACAATCTATGGAAAAGCCTGGAAAACTCTGGAATTTGATGAAAGTTTTTGAATTAGGAAAAACTAAACAAGATTATGGAAAATATAACTTTACAGATTTGATCTAATTAACCATCCAACCAATCATCCAATCGATCAACCAACCATCCAACCAATCATCCAATCGATCAACCAACCATCCAACCAACCATCCAATCGATCAACCATCCATCCAACCAACCAGCCAATCGATCAACCAACCATCCAACCAATCATCCAATCGATCAACCAACCATCCAACCAACCATCCAATCGATCAACCATCCATCCAACCAACCAGCCAATCGATCAACCAACCAACCATCCAACCAACCATCCAATCGATCAACCATCCATCCAACCAACCAGCCAATCGATCAACCAACCAACCATCCAACCAACCATCCAATCGATCAACCATCCATCCAACCAATCATCCAATCGATCAACCAACCATCCAACCAACCATCCAATCGATCAACCATCCATCCAACCAACCAGCCAATCGATCAACCAACCAACCATCCAACCAATCATCCAATTGATCAACCAACCATCCAACCAACCAACCATCCAATCGATCAACCAACAAACCATCCAACCATCCAACCAACCAACCAACTATCCATCCACCCATTACGGCGTCTGTCTGTCCATCCATAACTCCCATTAGAACCAGATCAGATCTTCTCCAGTGAGAAGATGTGACTCTGATCTCTGATAAAAGCTCTTCTCATTCTTTTCAAACTAAAAGCCTTCTTCATCTTCCTCCTCCTCCTCCCCAGCAGCTCTACCTTGATCCAAGGATTTCTAGAATCGTCTTTTCCAGCCACCATCACAAGGTGCGTCCATCACTCGTGTGTAAACACGTCCGCACACCAGCGCCGCTCACGTGCACACACTTGTGCACCTGTGTGTGTTTGTGTGTGTGAATGTGTGTGAGTACACTTCATGAAAGACGCACAACAAGCGAGAAATATGTGTCATGTCCTTGCTCGCCCTCGAAGAAGAGAGAGAGATCTATTTCTGTCGAGGTGTTCGAGCCGAGATTTTCCCCCAACACACACAAGCGCACACACACACACACACACACACGCTGCTTCAGAGAAAAGGCCAACGGTTCCCCTTCTGAGCAATAAAATAGATAATAGTGTGAGGAAGACTTGTGAGGAGGAGGAGACAGAAGAAGAGAGGAAGAGAGTGAAGGGGGAGGGGAGCCTGAAGGTAGAATAATGTTCACACACACACACACACACAGAGAGAGCCGGATAAAAGCAGGGTGTTTACCTAGAGGCATGCCTTTGTTGAGGAGATGTGAGCTTCCCATGGCGTGTTCCCGGCTGGCCAGCGCTCTGCACACAGGAACAGGAATCCAGTCAGCATATGGCGGCCTCCCTCCGTCCTCCCAGACCCTCAGTGACAAGCATACACATGTGCTCCCCCCTTTTCTCTCCTGTCCCCTCCCTTCGCCGCCGCTCTCTCACCCCTCCCTCCTTACCTCCCGCCCCTTCCTTCCTCCCTTCCTTCCTGCTACAGAGAATCGTCCTCCGTCTCACATGCAGAAGAAGAAGAGGAGAAACGTGAAGAGTTTAGGAAGTGCTGCATTCATGGGAACGGGAAGGCGGGAGAGTGAAGGAGACGGTGGGGGAAGTCACAGAGTGTGTGTGGGTGTGTGTGTATGGGTGTGTGTATGTGTGTGTGTGTGTGTGGGTGGGTGCGTGTGTGTGTGTGTACGGAGGGGAGGAGCCGACGTTGGCCAAAATTCATCTTTTGTTTCCTGAAAACCGACGAGGGAAAAAAAAGTCACGTTATGCAAGAAGAAGGCGACGGAGAGGAAAAAACTGGTTCCACTGATATTAGCTGTTAAAAAAACAACCGTAACTGTCAGAAAGTAATATTTAATACAGAATATTCACTGCACTGCAAAAACACCAAATCATAACCAAATGTTTTAGCCTCAAACAGTTTAGTTTTCTCAATTTTTCTGGTGTGCTAACTTACAAGAAACTTAACAGGAAGATGAAGACACTTGTTTTTAGTAAATAATTCTTGTGATTGATTTTAAAAACTAGTTCCACTGCCAGATTATTTTACTCATAACATTGGAAAAACAAGTGAAAAAATCAGCCAGTGTATAGCTTTTTATCGTATGTCTTAGTAAAAGTGAGGTGGGCACAGCTAACCAAAACTTTAGATTCACTAATCACTAATTTGCTCAACAAGATGCTAAACACATAAAAATTTAGCAGAAGCTAACATTAAACCACTAGACACATAAAGTAATTAGCATGAGCTAATGTATTAGTATAAAATAATTAACACATAATAAACTGTTTAGGGTTATTTGTTAATTAGCGGCAGCTGACAATAAACACAAAGATATCAGCGGAAACTCATTTCAAACTGCTAAGCATTAAAAACTACCAGATGGTAACAAAATAATTAGCAGAAGCTAACTCTAAACTGCCAAACACATGAAAATAGAAGAAGCTAAAGCTGAACACATAAAATGATCAGAAGTTCACACTAAACCGATCAATATAAAAAACTGGCAGAAGCTAATGCTAAACTGCTAAACACATAAAAATAGAAGAAGCTAAAGCTGAACACATAAAATGATCAGAAGTTCACGCTAAACCGATCAACATAAAAAACTGGCAGAAGCTAATGCTAAACTGCTAAACACATAAATAACGGAAGTTAACGCTAAACACACAAAAATAAAAGTGGAAGCTCACTCTAAATCCCTAACTTAAAAAAACTAGCAGAAGCTAATGCTAATATGCTAAACACGTATATGGCATGTACTAGCATATTGAATTTTGAGCACAGTTACTAAAATCAGGGAGTTAATGATGCCATGCAGCTCGTTAAGTTGCTGTTGCTTGAAGGAAAACTCAACATGCTACTGGTGGAAAAGTTCACATCTCCAACATGCTGCTTAGTTCTACCTGTTTTTAGCAAAGCTGAATAAAGTTTAGCTGCAACTGGTTCCTTCCCTGTAGCTAAAACAATAACACACACACACACACACACTCTGACACAGAGCGGTAGAGATGGGCTCCTTTGCCTACAAGACAGAATCTGTCAGCATCTCTTACATCATGACTCTGACCCGCAGCCAGAGTTTCTTCACACAGCTAGCTCAAAAACAACAACTTATCATCTGTGATAAATATATACTGCAGGAAATCTGTTGTAATTTTGACAAGAAGCTATTTTATTTCTATTTTTAGGTTTTAAAGCTGCAGTATCTAACTCTGCCTTCTCCCAGTGCTATCTAGAAACAGCCAATCAGAGCCAGGAGGCGGGTCTTAGCGCTGTCAATCACAGCCTCTTGTGACTGCAGCTAGCATAACATGTTGTGAATGCTAAGGCTAGTTAGCATAGCCAATGATGATAAACAGTTTTTCTGTAACTGTAAGTCATTTATTCACCATTAGCACATTTAGCAGCATGTACATTAAGTTGATTGACAGCGCTAAGCCCCTCCTCCTCCTGGCTCTGATTGGTTGTTTTTGGTCGGGCATTTCTTCAGACACCAATAGCAGCTCTGGGAACAGGTGGAGGAGATCAATATGTTTAACAGATTGTCTGTTAACATAAACCATAACAACCGTTTTAACAAATTTATAAAGAATATTCCTTACATCAGTTACAGACTGCAGCCTCAAAATTAGACAATAGCAACTTTTTCATACAGGGGATGTTGATATTTCCACATAATTTCCATCCTAATAAGAAATATACATGTAAAAGCTGAAAAAATAGTTAAAACCTGCATTTATTTCTGTATTTATTACTAAATCTTCATCAGTTTCTTTATAATTTTTTAGGTTTTTAAGAGCCAGTTGAAGTTCCCCTCCCTCCCAGTCTTGATTCTCTCTCCTCCTCTTCCTCCATCTCCACTGCAGCATGTCTAATGGTTCTGCTGCAGATCCTATCAGCGCCGGCTGTAGCAGAACCGACAACCAGCCAAACCCAGAGCTATCACACAGCCAGGCCGTTGAAACCGTCCACACAACCTGCAGCTGCTGCACAAGAAGCATGCAGGAGAGGCCTGAACGTCGGAGACAAACAGGAATCCATGAGCTGCAGAGCAGAGAGGACGCCTCAGACGCTGCAGCGCCGTCCATCGCCGCGCTGCAGGCGCAGGCGGATCCTCCGGATGGAGCCGTTTGGAGATGAAGATGAAGAGCGGAGCAGGATTTATGTCCGCTGTCAGAGGATTTCACTCTGGAACGTTTTGTCCCTTTTCTTCCATTTTCTTGTTCATGCAGTGAGGAGAAAGTGTAAAAATGTGACAAATATTCAATATATATACATTTAAATTAGAGTAAACATTGCTGATTAATATGTTTCGATCAGCAGAAACAAAAAGAAAAATATAATTTCTTTATTTTAATTCAAATTCCAACTAATGATTATTTTATTAATAGATTGTTTAATTGATTAGTTGGATTTTTAAAATGGCACAGTCTGGATATTTTCCATGTAACCTTTTTCGATTAATATTAGAAATACATTAAAAGATGCAAATAAACAATTCGATCCTTTTATAAATAAGAAAATATTCCCATTTCAGGTCTTATCACGTTTTGCCAAGTTATTGCATTTTATTGCCTAAAATTCTTGTAACTGATGAGTTAATTGTGTTTATTTTAACTTATTTGTTTTGGCGCTCCATAGAAGAGATGTGATGAACAGAAACATGACTGGGTTGGAATATTTCTGCTTTTATGGCTGCTGGTCCACAAACTAAACCAAAAACCAAATCAAAGTACGACTTAGAGATTAAATGAGAGTCTACAGAAAAAGGATTTTTACTTTCCTTTGCTGCCAAAATTGCTTTTATCTTTCAGAAAATATAATACATAAAAATATTTAAAACATGTTCCTACCATTCGAGTGATAATTAATTATTAATAAATGCCATAAATTCTGCAACTATTTCAAAAGAAAGACTAATTTATGGCCATTTTAACTCAGGTTTTGTGTCTATTAACATTCAAGGCTCAACTTGAAAGAAAAAACGGAAAATTTCAAAGCGATAAAACTTAACTCTAAAACATTCAGCCTTCCTGTTAGTTGCTAAAAATCTTCTTCTCTCCCTCAACCTGAGTGAAATGTTCAAACAATTTGGAATTGTAACAGGTACATCTCCAAGCCTCCCTGAAATTTCTTTCAATCACCAGAAACGGCTTTCACACCGAAGAGTGTTGCTACCACAAACAGGAAAGTGATGAAATTGTCTGAAACGATGCAGTAAAGGCTGATTGTTACAAGAAACCTTTTCTAATCGTAAAGTCAGAATTCTGATCTAATCTCGATTTTTTCCACTTCATAAAAGTCAGAAACTTAAAGCCTTAAAGAACCTTCAGGTCAGAATTGCTTTTCTCCGTGGCCCTAATCCTCTTCCGTAGTTAGCAGTCAAGAAAAAGGGGAAGAAGAGTTGTGGTGCGTTCAGGTTATTTCAGAAGTAACCAAGAACGCACCAACCAAGAACGAAAGTCGGAGGTTCGAAGACGATCAGATTCCGTCGTAGTTCCGACCATAAACCGACTAGCGTTATTCCCATGACCCGCCGGGCAGCGTCCGGGAAACCGAAGTCTTACTTCAGAAGTAACAGTGTTCAAATTGAGTTCGGATTTCAACATGGCGACGCTCATCGACATTGTTTGCAGCATCTCTGACAAACATATTTTTAAGCTGTACTTTCCAAAGTAAAACATTTTTTTTTGTTTAAGTTTGAGGCGTTATAAATGACATTGATTTTAGACACTCTTACATGTTTGTCTTGTAAAATAATGCGGGAAGACGCCATAATGAAACGCGTCGGCCTGACAAGTTCTAACTAGGGGAAATCGGAGCTGCTCCCGCTTTCCCAGTGGAAAATCCAACATCCGTTCGCCTTTCAATTGATTTTCCCAGTTTCGATTACAACTGGAACGCAACATCAGAATCTGCGTCAGTATCGGCACCGTGTCGATAGGTGGCGGTAGTGAACACAGGCGATTCTGAGCTGTAGGGGAAAAAAACAACAAAAACAGCCAGCAGAAAAGCACAGAACCAAGATGGCGGTGCAGGAGACAGCAGCCCAGCTGTCCATGGCTCTGAAGGTCCAGGAATATCCCACCCTGAAGGTAAACACGGCACACACCGGTACACGTCCCTGGTTCGGGGTGCTCCAGGTTCCCGGGGGGTTCGGTTCTGTTTTAAAGAGGTTGGTTGGTGGTTAATTTGAGAGTGGCTAAGGTTAGCTAAGCTAGCATGGCCAGAACATCAGCCTGATGGGTTTAAAGGCAAGAATCAGAACCGTTTACACTTAACGGGTTCGGTGCTGATCTGCTTTGCTCGCGGTTCGGATTGTTGGGACTGAATCCCTCCAAATGTCAAATTCTGGCTCAGTTTTAGGCAAACTGAACCCGCTCCGGGTTAGTTCGGTCCCGGTACCCCCAAAATCTGAGTTCTTTGGTAAAAGGTGAAAAGTTCTGACTGGTGCCCGACCCGGTTCGGGTTAAACGGACGAGTTCGGATCACCAATAGAGGCTGAAACAATATGGTTGCGCTTCCTTTCTGGAGCAGACGTGATTCGCCTGCTAAGGGTGAAAACCAGGCGAACCTAAACCCAGCAGCCGACCCGGTCCGTGGAGCTGGTTCGGGGTGGTTCTGGGCGGTTGGAGGTTTGGGGAAGCGGTTCGGCGTGTTAGCGCAGTGTCATCAGATTCCTGCCGCCTCTGTGCGCTTCAAAATGGCCAGGAGGAGAAACCGCCGCCGGCTGCCGCACACCAGCACCGCTCCTCCATCCCACCGAGCGGGACTGCGACACCGGCGGACCCGGTCCAATGACAGCGCCTCCACACCCAGACCCGCGGTGAGTACCGGCTCAGAGAAACCGAGCTGGAATGGACCGCTGTGGTTCCGCTGCAGGGAGACGATGGGCTCCATTTTGGGTCCAGGCTGATGCTCTAATTGGCATCAGAAGAGGCTTTTTGTGCAGCGCAGCAGTGATGCTGCTGCTGCAGGAAACCCAGATGTCTCCATAATAACCTCCATCAGCAGCTAAACGCGTCAAACTGGATCTTATCTCCCTGCTCTAGGTGTGGCAGCAGCGATCTTCCCATGAAGGAGCATTAAGAGACGATTCTAGTGACACTGAGCTCTTATCTTTACGTTTCTATCCAAAAATCACAAAGAAAATTCAAACATTTCTCCATGTTTAGCTTTTATTAGAACCAGAATAAATATCTGTTAATTCGTCCCAAAGGTTATGCTTGTTACAGTGTAATAGAGCGATTATTTTACTTATTCAGACGACTAATCCAGTAATCTGATCAAAATTACTGCATGTTTTTCATTAAACCACTTAAGCTTATTTTTGTACACTATAAAAATGCATAATTCAATTCCTTTTTATTTCCTAAAATGCAATAGCAGCATTGTTTGAGTGAACTGCTTGATCATTTGTAGCAAAAAATGTATCTGCAGCTAAAAGCATGTGAGGGTTGATCCAGTGTTTAATTTTTGGATCAATTATTTGATGCCAAAGGAGTTAGGAGGTTTTTTACGCAGAATTTGAATTGGGTGAAACTAAAAGTGCCACTTGAGGTTTTCTGCGTTTGATGTACAGAGACAATTTTAAAAAATCATTTATTGTAAAATGTTGGTTTAATTTTGGCTCCAACTGTGTTGTTCCTTCAGATAATGTTTTATTTTGACTCTATAAACTCCAGGTAGTGATTAATCGATTACTATATTAGTTGATGATTATTTAGATTAATAATAATCAGATCAATAATCAGATTAATCGTTTCCGCCTGACAGCAGAATAAGATTCTCTCCTAGTTAAAAACTGTAACAGAATATTCTGCCTCGAAACTGAGATTTTATTTTAAATAAAATGTTTTTGTTTAATTCCCATTTTTCATCACTTTATAACCTTACAAAACCATCTTTCATCTTTTGTTTAAATTTGTGGATTAAAGGAATAATAATAATTAAATTCTGTGTATAACATTCTTATGACTTATTAGTACTTATTATTTTTCCAGCAGCAATTGAATTAATATTTTTCTGTGTTTACTTAAAGTAATTAGATCAGGTTTTGCATCATTTACATCTTTTGTGCAGAAACAAGGAGACTGTTGTATTTTTTCTGAAGGGTTAATAAACGATTAGACTCTCATAGCAGCTCATTCTGTATCCCAGTTTTCTATTTGACCAGATGGATGATGGAGGAAAAATAGATTTTTCTGACATCTTGCAGTCCAGTTATCCAGAGCTCATCCTGATAACTCTCATTAAAACAACTTTTTTCCTTATAATTTTAAGATGTTTTTCTGGTAAAAGTGCATCTTTCTTCTGCTAATATTATGACTATATTTAAATAATAATAAATTATCGTAGTTTACATATTTTTTGCCTCATCCTATTTACCTTTTTACAGAAGCAGCATCATCTAAAATCAAGTTTTTTTATCTGCCCATCATGTTAGTTATTCTCATCAAAAACAAAAAAGAACTGTCATCTTAATTCTTCCTTACATGTTCGAGAAGTTATTTAATCTTCATGGCAACCATTTAGTTGTGGACAGCTCCGCCTTTGAGGCGCAGCTCCTCCCCACTCAGCTCCTCTAGACTAGCCAGCAGCAAATAGCAAACACCTGCTGAGCTCATTGTAGGAGCTGCTGCTTGGTGAAAACGTTAAAGGGTTAACAGAGGAGCCATGTTGGACGACTTCCTTCAGACAGAGCAGAAGTTTTTAAAGAGACAGAGGCCCAATTTCTAGATGTTAAGTTACGAAGCCATATTCCTTTAATTCATATTTGATATTTGTTGCATTGTTATAATAACTGATGGTAAGACAGTTGATTGTGCTGTAAATGGCACTTTGTGGAAACTTTCTGGGTCTAAATGAAGCAATAAGCAGATGGACATGAAGCTGGATGACTGTTACAGAACCAACTCGTCTCAGCAGACGTCTCTGAGTCTGTGAGGACAAACAAACGCTTCATGGCTGAAGCATACGCTCCCTCTCTGCTGGCGGACTTCAACAGATTTCTGAATGAGATCCATTAGTTCCTGCTGGAGCGTTGGCACAGTTTCCCTGTGAAATTAACTGAAGAGGAGGGATTCATTCATTCAGTGGATCAGCGCCGTCCTCTGCATGCATTTATGGACAAATCTGTCTTCCACTCTTAAAATGTTCTTAAAATTATTTCAACATAATATTTTCTCTTGTATTGAATGTTAACAGAAGGAGCAGTAACATCTGGTGACATTTACTCAGTGACGTGCGGTCAGGGGAGGCAGGTGAGGCAGTGCCTCACCAGCCATCATGGAAAGAAAGAAAATATATAATCATAAAGTAATTTAAATTGTTATATTCATCCGGTGGTTTGTACTAAAAAATATTTATTTTTCATGTAGCTTCACCAATTTCGATTTTTATTTGTTCAAAATCGCTGAATTTTCTTATTTTCCCATTCAAATGCTTGGAAGCGATGCCGGTGAGGCAGCAGCGAGCTCTGCCTCACCTTGGATTGCGCAACCCCTGGCTCTGCGCTGGCTGCTAAGCGGAGAGAGCATGTTGCTGTACGGCGTCAATAAAATGGTTTAAACAAATTTAATATGTGAACTTATTTCCAATAATTTAGCTTATGTATATAATGTACAGTGCTTTTTGTCACCATCTGTGTTTGTGTAACGTGTTTCGTGTAATGAGCGATTATAAACGGCAGAGAACAGCTTCGAGGTGAGGCAGGCAGTTCTCTTGCCTCATGGCAGGGGGCGCTCAAGATCCCAGACGTTCGTCTTGTTCACTCCTCAACTGCCGAGTAAGTGACAGCGAGCTAGGCTAAACGATTCGGGAAGCAAGTCAAGTGCAGCGATAGATTTTGTGAGCTACAGTTTGTATGTGTAAGGATGCAGAAGTGAAACATAACCTGTAAACTGCTGTCAATCTATGCATCTATTTGCAAATCTGATTCTGATGACGTCAGTGCCTCACCAGCTATGAACCTCACCGCACGTCACTGCATTTACTAGAATTACAGCTGCAGTTTGTAACTTTTATAATAACAATGTTTTTTACTTTAGAATTATCATTTGGTTGACAAATAATCTGTGGAAGAGAATCGAGCTCCTTTTAATTTAATTTCCTGCAGACAATTTTTAAAATGTATCGTCAATGTATCGGTAAATGTTCTGATCGACCTGTTTATGCGCGTTGGTCATTCATGCTTGTTTTTAAATGAACGATCTGAACCGGTTCTTTGACCTTTTAGCCGTGACGTAAGGCTGCTGCGTTTCCAGGTTCCGTATGAGACCCTGAACAAGCGGTTCCGAGCGGCCCAGAAGAACATCGACCGGGAGACGAGTCACGTGACCATGGTGGTGGCGGAGCTGGAGAAGACGCTCAGCAGCTTCCCGGTGGTTGACTCCGTGGTGTCGCTGCTGGACGGAGTGGTGGAGAAACTCAGCGCCCTGAAGAGGAAGGTGAGGGATCCGGTCGGGTTGAAACGACCGAACCGAACCGGATCTATGGAGGGTTAATGTTATGAGACTGTAAAAAAAAGTCGCTCTATTCCTTCTAACTAAATGTGGTTTCTAGATTCAGCATCAAAATCATTTTTAAAAGGCATATCGCCAATTAGAGGTGGTTGTTGTCATGGCAACCAACCGCTTTGTTCGAACTCCAGTTGTTTTTCCCAGTAGGTTCGGTTCGTTTAGTTAGGTTTGAATCGAAACTTTTGTCCGCCTACAAACCTCGGTGTCGGTTCGGTTGAAGTCGACTCTAGCGCGGTACAAAAGCCGGAGACCACTCCGAAAGCAGGAAGCGGACTACAGCGCAGGGCATTCTGGGTAAATACAGCCAAAACAAACTTGAAAGCCCAGCGCTAGCGGGAGAAATGGCTCGAGATTTTTAGTCCAAGACAAACGAGGAATCCTACCGCCACTCTTTAGTTTTGATTTTGTGCGCTCGGTGTCTCCGGAACCTTTTGTATCGTTTCCGTCAGTGGTTCATGGTTGCAGCGCCCCCACATGTGAGGAGGGAAACGGGCTGCGTTTGACGCAGTGCAGTGTGAAAATCTAACCAAATGTTGTAGTTTTGCTCCCAATCGAACCGAGTCTACAGGAATATCAGGTATGAAAACACGCTTAGCATTTTTGACGTCATTTGTGTCCAGTGTGAGTTTTTACTGCCGTGAGATTTTGTCCTACTGGCCAAATTCAGCATTAGTTTGACAAATAACTTCAACAACTTCAGACCCCTGAACGCGGTTAAGCTCATGTTTAGCCGCTGTGTTTCCGGGAGTTTATAGAAACCAAAATTAGTCCATATGTTTTCCTTATAAATGAAGACCGGGTGGGTTGAATTTCTCTTTTTTATTTGTGTAGTTTTTTCCTCTTTATTGTAGTGCTTCCTGCGCATGCGTACGTTCCATTACCGTCTCCATGGCGACGTCAGCACGTCCTGCGCTGACAGACGGCGGTTTTGTTCGTTCATTCCAAGTAAATATTCTTGTTTTTGTTTGCTACTAATTAGAAATCAAGCTCATTATGCAGAATAAATGTCAAACAGGGAGATATTAAAATGACTCTCCATGTTTTCTGTACTGCTTTGATTTAGCCAAGTAAAATCAGGTCTTTCTCAATGTTTTTTCTGTTTCTATTTATGTTTAGCTTTTCATAAACTTTTACTATTCTTGAGTAGGAGAAACATTTAAGAATTCTGATGTGGTTTTACTATAAACCATCTGAACAAATCCTAACAAATTCTATTCTGATTAGCTTCCAAAAAGACCAGAAAGCAATTTTTTCATCCTTATTTTCCCTCTTTTCTCCCTCCTCTTGTGAAATATTGTTAGAATCTTTCTTATGATGTCATGATTATGTTTAATAATCTGGTTATTAGTAGATTATTAGTAGTATTAGAACGCTGGTTCTGCTCCCGCTGTCGGTAGTAATATTTCACAGACGGAGCCGCTCAACCTCCACCAGACAGTGAACTCTCACACCGAACTGCTGCTTAAAGCTGCAGCATGTAGCTTAAAGATAGATTTTAGATATGTACTAAAATATGTCTAAAGTAGATAAAGTTATTGCCAGATTTTTTTTTCCATTTTGCCAGATAACATGGTATCATTTATACCTAAAGCGAAAAACTAACAGCCTTTCCAGGCGATCGGCAGTGATCAGTGATCGATTATCAGAGATCGGCCTCATGGATGATCGGTATCGGAATCGGCAGCAACAAAACCTGATGGGAGCGTCCCTTGTTATTAGGAAGCCTGACGTTGTGAAGGAAAAGAATCTTAAAGTTTAAACCCAGTAAACTGCATTAGACAAGTTGAGTGCATTAATTCACACTTTCAGACCTAACATGGATGTTCTGTTTAACGTATCAGATAATAGGAAGCCATTTTTCAGCTCAGAAAACCGGCTGCATTTTGTTGTAATTCACCTTTAGCTTCCGGTCTGCTTTCTGAAGGCTGCTGAGTCGATTCAAGCGGAGGATGAGAGCGCCAAGCTGTGTAAGCGGCGCATCGAGCACCTGAAGGAGCACAGCAGCGACCAGCCGGGTTCGGTCAACCTGTGGAAGAAGAAACGCATGGACCGCATGATGGTGGAGCATCTGCTGCGCTGCGGCTACTACAACACCGCCGTCAAGCTGGCCAGGCAGAGCGGCATAGAGGTTCTGTATTTGCTCATGAAACAAACTTCATTTTTCTCATCCTGACTTTAATCTGAAAGAACCAACTCTGCCACCTTAACAGGATCTGGTGAACATCGAGATGTTCCTCACAGCAAAGGAGGTGGAGGAGTCTTTGGAGAGGCAGGAAACGGCCACCTGCCTCGCCTGGTGCCATGACAACAAGTCCCGTCTCCGCAAGATGAAGGTACCTAGCATGCAGCATTTAACAGCAATACTCAGAAACCTTGATGTTCAGATCTGCTGCAGGGTGGGAGTGAGGATGCTTTAGTTTTCTCTGAATATCGAATCAAAACATCAAAATAAAGTTTCTCCTCATTTAGATGCTGTCAAAAAAATTAAATAGTAATTATGTTTTTAAACATGGAAATGGACACAAAGTGTAGCTTTGAAGGGACCTGAGGTCTATGGAGTCTCATTAGAGACGAAACTGTTACAGTAAGGTTGGGATTTTAATGATTTATTCAGGATCTACTGATGGAAATGTTAAAATTTAGCAAGAACTGGGTTTGAATTTATGTTTGAGAGTTCTCAAATCCTCACAGGGTCAAATATTTACATACACACAGATGATCTGTAGCCATCAGCAAACTTCTGGCTTCTATCAGGGTTGAAGGTCTGGACCGGTCCAAAAGAAAGATGCTTTTTACTCTGTAGAACCTGGTACCACAGCAGCAGTGGGCTGAGTGACCCAGTTGTCTAAAATAATCTGTTCCTCATGTTTATTTAATGATTTTTGAAGCTTGGGGAACTTTTTAAAACTGTTTTATGTTTCTAATGATAATAATAGTTTTTTTTTTGCAGAGCTGTCTGGAGTTTAGTCTGAGAATTCAGGAGTTTATTGAGCTCATCAGACAGAACAAGCGCATGGATGCAGTGCGGTAACTCCCACACTTTATCACAACAACCATGATTGATGGGCTGTTTTCCTGTTTTTCAAACTGTCTCCCTTATGTTTACTCTCTGTGTGTTTATATCAGACATGCAAGGAAGCATTTCAGTCAGGCAGAAGGAGGGCAGCTGGATGAGGTCCGGCAGGTGATGGGCATGCTGGCCTTCCCATCAGATACACACATCTCCCCCTACAAGGTAGCAGTCCTGCTTCATCACAGCATTACCAGCTGATAAACACTCTGCAGCTTCAACAGAGGTGCAAAAATGTAAAGCAAATTACTGTAATACCAGTTTCCTGCCACCAGTGGGCGCCTGTTATCTTTTAATAAGATTAAAATGCATTTAAGGACTACAGATTAACTTTGATTGGCGCTGGTTTTAAGTCAAATGAGCTTTTTATTATTTTATAATCATGACAGAATCAATTAGGTGCACTTTGTCAAACTTTTTAAATTAAATTAGTGAAAATAGTAAACAGTTGTCACAGCTTCCTTCAATGACCTGATATGAGTCCAGTTTTATTCTACAGTAAATGACAGATTAGTGTAAACACAGTTTATAATTTAAGAAATCGGTTTGTCAAAATTTGCAATTTAAAAACAGGATTAACATTTTAATGATCTGTTTTTATGGAGGAACAAAAGGGCCAAATTAGATGAATACATAGTTAAATCATCTTCAATTCAAGCTTTTATTAAAGACACAATGTCCTGGTCCACAGCAGGAATGAAAAAAAAATACAATAAATAGAAAAAGGGAAAAATAATAAATGTTCAAATAAATAATTTTAGTAGAAAATTACTTTATTAAATATCACTAAAATGCAAATGTATAATGGACGATGCCGATAATTTATGTATGTATGCATGAAAGCCGAGGGGCTAAAACTGAACTCCAGTAGTTTAGCCTGATTCTTTTTTTTTTTTTACACAGCTTTATCTATTATGATTTACATTTTAATGATTTTCTGACATATTTAAGACACAAGAAATTAATTTTCTATTAACTTTATTTAATTTTGTCTCTTTTGGCCCTCCATAGTTGCTAGTGTTGAAACATTTTATCAGGTTTGTCCTGTTTTCAGGTCAGACATCATAAAGTTGTTAAAAATCTACTTTCATCTTGACCCACATCCAGTTTAGATAAACAGTAGAAAAAAAATCACATAATTTTAAAATATTTTATTATCTGAACTCTTTTTGTTTCACCTTGTTTCCGTTTATCCTGGTTCTGATCCGTGATCGATGAGGATGAAGTAGAACCTCGTCTCCTTGCAGCAGCCTGAGCTCATCTCACTGAGAGCACGTCTGATTTTTGGTAACTTCAGGGGAAACTTTGTCTTGTTTCTGCTCCCACCAGGATCTTCTGGACCCGGCTCGCTGGAAGATGCTGATCCAGCAGTTCAGATACGACAACTACAGACTCCACCAGCTGGGAAACAACTCTGTGTTCACCATCACCCTGCAGGCCGGGCTGTCCGCCATCAAGACTCCGTATCCTTCACTCCCACTGGCTTCCTGCAAACTTCCACTCTGATTATCAGTTCACTCGACTGGTAACGGCTCGTTTCTCAGTGATCAAAATAATACTTACTAAGACATTCCAACATGAAAAACAGATTCTTTAAAGTGCAGTTTGTGGTGTTTATTTAGTAAATGCTTTGTTATCTAAACCAGAACCAGTTTAATCCTCTTCACACCACGATGATCCTTAACTCGTCGTTTCAGTCAGTGCTACAAGGAGGACGGCTCCTCTAAAAACCCAGACTGCCCCGTTTGCAGCAAGTCTCTGAACAAGTTGGCGCAGCCGCTGCCGATGGCTCACTGCGCCAACTCCAGGCTGGTGTGTAAGATCTCTGGGGAGGTGATGAACGAGAACAACCCGCCCATGATGCTGCCCAACGGATACGTCTACGGCTACAACGTGAGTCCAGTCACAGCTGACAGACCTGGAATCAAACGTTTGGGCAGCAAAAACCTGGTTTGAGCCGCTAGAGTTTAAAGATATTAATAAAAAAAAGTTTCCAGAAGTCATCAGCAATATTTTCAAAGCAAAAGCAGCACAAACAAAAATGTTTTGCTGCACAAACATGACCTCTGATGACCTTTGGAAATGTTTTTTTTTTAAAGTGATATCAGCACAAACCGGCCAGTCACAATAAATCATGATAAATTAAAATGAGTTCCATTTGCATCATCGTTCTCTTTCTACCAAAGACTGGATGATAAAATATTCAGTCTGCTGTTTTGGTCTCGACTACATCCTTTTTTTGGAGAACCTTTATTTTAACAGAGACTAAATAAGTCGTTTTATTTGTTGTTTTTGTTGCCTTGTGTATTTTTGTGATATTTAAAATGTCTTCCAGTTCCAGTGTTAAATGCTAATCAGAAGCAAAAGTTTATTGATCTTTAAGAATGTTCTCCTGCTGCTGTCCTCCAGTCCCTGCTGTCCATCCGCCAGGACGACAAAGTGGTCTGTCCCAGAACCAAAGAGGTGTTCAGCTTCTCTCAGGCAGAGAAGGTCTACATCATGTGATCACGTCCTCCACCATGACGACTCAGTGGAGCTGTGACCTTTCACCCCAGTAGATGACTTCCTCTTCCTCACACACAGCTGGGCTCTTCTTCTTCTTTCAGACTGTTTAGATGTGACTAGGAGTTGTTTGACCTGATCCATTCAAGCACACAGACTATCGACATTTTCATTATCTTAAAGGCCTTTACTCTGAATATTAGAGCCTAGAGGAAAAAGGACTGAGTGAAACTGTTAGTTAGATGTTTGATTTTACTACAACAAATAAAAAAAGAACTTGTAAAGGATCGCTCTGAGTTTTTCCTTTTTACTAACTTTTTTTTTTATAAATGTGATTGGCTGCATCGCTGGTCTCCAGCCGTTCTTCCTTTTTTTATGATGGCTGAGGAACTCGTTTTGACTGAAACCTTCTGGTTGCCCAGCAGCACATCCCATAATATATCATCATTACCTTGCAATAACTCCTCAGTTCACAGGAGGCGCTGTTTCAGGTGGTCCTGCTAAATTCTGGGTCATCTGTTTTTGTTTTTTCTGATTAAATAAACTTTTTATTTGACTAATTTTCATTTTGTTCCACCTTTCTGGATTCATTAGATTTAAATATCTGATGATGCATTTATAGGTTAAATTTTAGATAAAGTCCTTTACCTTCTGTTGGCACCAACAGCAGGCCTCTAATTCTTCACCATGTTTTAATATTGTTCACATGTAAACTAACTCAGTAGGAGCTGATTTAATGCAGGTTTTATTCTCCCATCTGTTGATCGGCCCACGTGAAATCATCCCATTTGTGTCTGTCTGTGATCTGGAAGTGTATTTGTGACGATGCCTCTGTTCTGTGTGTTTGTGTTGGTAGTATTAGAAATGGGGAGTGTTTCATGAGCTGTGTGCCTCATAAAGATCTCAATGAAACTTTGATTTCACTCTTTATTTAAAGCGTCTCGTTTTGTCGCTGCGGTTCTGTTGACATGAAAATCCACCAAAGTGCTCCGTCGTTTCCCATGAAACTCAATTACCATTGACTATCGTCTGGTAGTTTTGGGCCAGACGATGAGAAACTGGAGGCAGATTTAAATTAATTCAAGGGTCAACATGATTGTCCATATGCATCATTTACATTTTATCAGCAGATTTCATGTGATAGACCAACAGAGGATATCTTAGCAATGAGAAATATAACAAAAATAGATGGTTTCATTAGTTTTTACATCAAATTATGAAAATTGTGGTGGTTATATACATTCAGCTGCTTTTTACTCATACGTCTGTTTTATTGACCTTACAGAAAACTGTTAAGATCTATTTAAAAAAATTAGGATATATTACCAATCTGATAATTATTATGGCCAGATTTTATATACAGAAGTGTAAATATGGAGTTACTAAACCATGCATTACTGCATTAAAAACATTCAAGCAGTGAATTAAATCTGTTCAAACTTTCAGAAAACCCAAAAGCGCCAGGTCTAATTTCTTTATGTAGTCTGTTAAATAAATTAAACAATCTTGTTCTGAATGGTTCTTGCTTTGCCCAGATTTAACGAAGATGCTTGTTTTTGAGGAGAGTTGGGTCCTTCACTGTTTGTGGAAGTCGGTTGTTGAGAATGTAATCGCTTCTGCCTTCATCTGTTGAGGTGGCAGCATCAGAACTGAGGATTCAAAAAGGCTCAAGCTGACAAAGAAGGCTGGTTCTGGTTCTGTTCTGGGACCTGTGGAGATGAAAGGAGGATTACAAACAGCTCTGAGATTCCTCTTCACAAGATTTTCCTCACGAATGTCTTAAGTCAGAGGACTCTTCAGATTTGCTGTAATACAGACTGCTACAGGAGATCGTTCTTGCCATTAGCATCAACAACTCTGAAGGAACTTGGGTGACGAGTTGCAACATTTAATTTTTCTTTGGGATCAATAAGTCACTTTTGAATTGAATTTATATTGAATAACTACATTGCTTGACCCCTGAGTAGCACCAAAAATGGCATTTTTTGTTAAGTATTTTGTTATATACATTTAGTCCTCTGACATTCATTTTCTGTAATGTTCTGTGTTCGAAATAAAGCAAATATTTGCGTTCCGTCGTTGTGTTGGGAAAAAATGATGTAGGATTATTTTCCTGATAAGTTCTTATTTTTTTAAAGATCAGAATTAGAGCTGCTTTATTCTTTACATTAAAAGGTCTCGTTGAAGAACGACATTAAAGATTGTGATAATTCTATGCGACTCAAGGTTAAAACGAAGCAAATAATTTTTAATACGTTGTCAACATTGTACGTCTTTTCAAGATGTCCGTTGTCCCGCAAAGAAACCGGAAAAGGCGTTATAAATGTGACGTCACTGCTATTCGTTTATAAAAAGGTCCACTCTTCCTCCTCCGCCATCTTGAGATCAACGCGTCGTTGAATTCAAGCAGCTCCTGCTCGCCATTTTTACTCCCTTTTTGAAAATGAGTGACCAGCTCTGTAAGCTCTTCGTCGGCGGACTGAACGTGGACACCGACGACGATGGCCTCCGCAAGCACTTCGAGCAGTACGGGGCCCTGACCGACTGCGTGGTCGTCGTGAACAAGCAGCTGCAGCGCTCCCGCTGCTTCGGCTTTGTTACCTACTCCACACCGGAGGAGGCCGACGCCGCCATGGCTGCTAGGCCGCACACCGTCGACGGCAACTCGGTGGAGGTAAAGCGAGCAGTGGCCAGAGAAGACGCAAACAAGCCCGAAGCTTTGGCTAAAGTGAAGAAAATCTTCATCGGTGGGCTGAAAGACGACATTGAAGAGCAGCATTTGACCGACTACTTCTCGCAGTACGGCCTGGTGGAGAAGTCTGAAGTCATCTCCGAGAAGGAGACGGGGAAGAAGAGGGGCTTCGGATTCGTGTACTTCACCGACCATGACTCTGCAGATAAGGCCGTGGTGGTGAAGTTTCACACCGTTAATGGACACAAAGTGGAGGTGAAGAAAGCCCTGACTAAACAAGAAATGCAGGCTGCGAGCAGGAACACAATGGCGCCGAGAGGCAGACCGGGCCGCGGCATGAGAGGAAATCAAAATGGCTACGGAGGCAGGGAATATGGCGGAAGCTACAACTACGGAAATGGCGGCGGTGGCGGCTACAACTGTGGCGGCTACGGAGGGTACGGTGGACCGTACGGAGGCGGCTATGGCGACCAGGGAAGCGGCTACGGTGGCGGCAACGGCTACAACGACTTTGGCAGCGGCTACGGCCAGCAGTCCTCTGGCTACGGTCCCATGAAGGGGCCGCCTTTCGGGGGCCAGCGGAGCGCGGCTCCCTACGCCAGAGGCGGCGGTGGTGGCGGATACCCCAGGGGGGGCTACGGCGGCGGCGGCTACTGAAAGGCGACACCCTAAAACAAGAACCCCCCCCACTCCCCGCTACTCGTTACTCCCAGGCATTTGGACGCAAAACTCAGTCACTAATGGGGCGTCTGCCGTGAATCCCATCCATGGCAGAGCCGCAGAGACACCCCTCCCCCACCTGAACCCCCCAAACAGGTAGGAAGGTCACTTCCCTGAACACCTGCTTAACCCGAACAGCACTTCTTGCTGTTCACCTAGGACACACAATTGAAGAATTACACGTTCAGTGATCCCTTTTTTAATGTACCCACGCCACCAGTGTGAGGTTGTCTTTAGAGTTGGATTATTTTTTTTTTATATTTGCGTTCCGTCGTTGTGTTTGGAAAAAAATGATGTAGGATTATTTTCCTGATAAGTTCTTATTTTTTTAATATTTGCATTTTAAGCAGTTGAATTCGATTTTGTTAAATTTAGAGAAAAATTTAGTGTATTTTCTTTTCAATGTGAGGATGAGAATGTTTTTCTGGTTCATAGATGTCATTCTTACTATAAATTTTTGTATAATTTTCCGGGTCATCCAAGGAAATTCACTACTGCAGGACTCTAGTTTCCCTCCCCATATTGTACTTTAAATTCCTCTGAGCATATTGCTAGATTCAGTCTAAATACTGTTTATTTTTTCCTGTAGCAATATCTATTGTATATTGTGTACTTTCATGTGTTGAGAACAAAAACTTATTGTTGAAACATTTTGGTATGCTCATGTATGTTCATTTTAAATAAAACGTTATACCACTTAGCTTAGTTATCTTACTTATTTAACCAGGCTTCCAGTTTATCCACAGGTTTATGAGATCATCTTAGTTGCATCTTTTACTCAGGTGGGTGAAATGGATGCAGTCTACCCACAGCCAAAGCATGTAGGCTTTGTAGGGTGAGACCTTGTCTTAACTGTGGTTTTAAGATTTGACTTATTTACTTTCATATTTACTACATGTGGACCTGAGGGCTCTGATAATTATCTTTGATTATTCCTACATTTAGGTGTTCTTACTCGTATTCCTGTAGGCTATCCCAGCCAAAATAGCCGTAGCAGTTTGTTTGTAGGCTACGTCAGGACCCTGTTGATTACCTGGGGTCGGTTGTGATAGGAGTCTGAAATATCTCTTTAGGATATCCACATCCAGCCAACTAGGTATGTAAATCAACCTGTCTTCACTCTGTGTTGGTCAAAAATGTATGGAATATATTTACGATGGTGCACAAGTGTACCACTGTTTAATCTTACCAGATTACTGCGTCTTTTTATGTAGCTAAACATAAGTAAAACTGGGGAGTTTTGTTGCTTAATTTTGGTTTTTGTGGGTGAAAGGAGACACGGGTTTGTTCCACTGAACGGTGGAACCTCTAACTGGTGTCTCCTGGAATAATCCTGCGTTGCTCTGTTTCTCATTGCTGTGTTTTCCTCCGTCTCCAGGTTGCCTCTGTAACCTGGCCTGTAGGGCTTCACCTGGAAGCTGACAGGGAACCGAGGAGGGCTGAACCTTCTTCCCCTTCAGGTGACATTACTGCAGAAAAATATTGACCACTTATGTTGGCTGCTTTTAGGCTGAATATTAAAATATTCATTATTACAAAGAGACTTAATGGATGAAAAATGAATCTATTAAGCAGGGTTTTGACTTAAATGGGTGAGTTATTAAATAATTGTTAGCTTGAAATCTTAAAGAATTGTATGAGAGTGTTCTTGAGAAACCTTTAGTTTTAAATCTGAATACATAATTTAACCTAAAACTGTTCCTACAGTGGATCCAGTAGGATGTCTGGATTTAGAAACTAAACTGTTTTACCGACTTATATTCTCTTACTTGTAGGTTATTTTTCATGCTTGCCGGTTTCAGATCATCTGAGGATGAGGAGCTTCTGTACTGATGGCTGTATATATTTTTATGAATGCACAATAAATACTTATTTTGATATACCACAAGACTTGTTACTTTTCTATATTTTCTGGAGGTAAAGTGTCAGTTTTTAATGTGGGGTTCAGATGAATGTCATAGAATCCACAGCTGGTGAAAACTTCTGCACTGCATAAAATTTCTCTAAATACATAAAATGTTACCTGACTGACGGCAGATGTTTACTTTCAATATCAATAGTGAAGGAAAATTCAAAATGTAAATAAAATTCTGGGCAATTTATCAAATGTTTCACTTTGGTTAAGCAGTTGGGATATAACTGCAGGTCATGTTTAAAAATGTTCATAAATGGAGGGCTGTGTTTACTTAACCTTTGCAGGTCATTAAGTCTGCTAAAAATAACCTACTGGCTAAATGTTTCACATTTTCCTGATTAAATCATTTCAAAATGCAAAGTTTTAACTTTGATGGGATTATTAGTTGCTGATGGACTCGGAGAAAATGACTAGATTAAGAACTTCACCTTTAAAAACTTGAGTGATTACCATTGGTTTAGTGACTGGGGCAAAATGACTAGAGCTAATATTTAAACATAAGTAAAATGCAACTAAAATTTTATACCAAACTTTAATGAATATGCTTCTAATATTAGCACACTTATATTATTTGAGAACATCGATTAAGAGTTGGTCTAAAACTCGTGTTAAATTTGAAATGTATTTGGTTAATTTAGCAGTTATGTGAAATGAAGATCACAATAACAATCAGGCATAATACTGGTTGTTAAAGCTAACAGCTAGCAACATTTCTGTAAAATCAGTCATTTTACAGAAATGCAACTGATTTCTGCAGTGTTTAGATAGTTTGCTGTATGTGAAGATAAATCTACAAAAACAAGCTTACACAGGTGACGTCAGATAAGGCAGATTTTAACGATCCATCTTCAAAACATCGGAGCCTCATGCAGCTTTGCAGGAAACCTGAGCAACAAAACGAGCAAACTGTTAGAAAAACCAGAACGGAACAGATCAAATCAATCTAATTGACAGGGATTATGATTAAAAACATGTTTTGGTCATCTGTAGCACATAAGAAAAACAAAACTTTTGGAATGTTAGTACCATGTTTTTTTATTGCATAAAAAAAGAAGCTGTTTTTAAAAATTGTGCCAAAAGAAATGTACAAAATCTACAGGACATTCAGAGGAAAAGAAAAAAGCAACATAAATAAGTTAATGTTAACCGAAGCGGACGATGGAAGAGTACAAAAGGGCAATTTAAACATTTCCAGACTGATAGAGGTCAGTGAGTCACTATCTAATGTTCTCAGGTTTTACAGTGCTGCATTTTCACACCTTTTAGCCTACTTCATGTTGTCAGACAGGTTCTGTTTGAGTGATTAAAATCATAAATTTAAAGCATGAAATCAAATTCAATAATCTCATTCTTGAATAATCAAATTCAACATCTATGGTCTGTTAAAATTCAATCATAATAGTTGCTTAGTTTGCTAATGCATTGGGCCGTCTCTGGCGACTCCTCCACTGTATAAAAATGTGAATTTTTATAGTTAATTTGTGATTTAAGGGCCAGGATTAAATGAGGTCAAAAATTGTAGAAATTATCTGAACTGTAAACATTCACCTAAAATACACAATAAGCTAAATTAGTCGTGTTTATCTTATGGGGATTTGATGAAATCCTGCGGTGAAGCTGGATTTTTATTGTTACATTTGTCTTTGCAAGTAACTGATTCCTCACGTCAAGGTCAGGGAAGAAATTGGGCTAATGGCGTGTAGTTTTTAAATAGTTTAAATCTGTTTTATTATGGCGTTAGAAAGGGGGATAAAACTACAAACGGCAACAAAGGTGAAGAATTTTGGCTTAAATCTCAACAGAACGGAAGATTTTCAAAGCCGTGTGGGTGGTGATTCTTTTTTTTAAACTGAAGATGGCCCAATCAGAGTGCGCTACGTCACACGCCCCGCCCAGACCTTGTTCATTGAAGAAGGACAGGGAAAGTCTCCATTTCCCATCCTCCAGACGAAACCCAACATGACGGACAAATTGTGCAAGCTTTTTGTTGGAGGGCTGAACGTGGAGACCACCAGCGATGGCCTCCGTGCGTATTTCGAGCAGTACGGCTCTCTGACGGACTGTGTCGTGGTTATGAACCAGCAGCTCGGAAGGTCCCGCTGCTTCGGTTTCATCACCTACTCTGAGCCCGGGGAGGCCGACGCTGCAATGGCGGCTAAGCCACATGTCGTCGAAGGCAACAACGTGGAGCTGAAGAGGGCCATAGCCCGAGAGGACGCCAACAACCCGGACATCCTCGCCAACGTCAAGAAAATCTTCGTCGGCGGAGTGAAGGACCACATCGAGGCGGAGAACCTGACCGAGTACTTCTCGCAGTTTGGCGCAGTGGAGAAGTCTGAGATCATCTCCGACAAGCAGACCGGCAGGAAGAGAGGCTTCGGCTTCGTCTACTTCACGGACACCGACTCGGCCACCAAAGCGGCGCTGACCAAATACCACACCATCAACGGGAACAAGGTGGAGGTGAAGAAAGCCCTCAGCAAGCAGGAGATCACCACCGGCGGCCGCGGAGGAAGAGGCCGGGGGAGAGGAATGCAGAACTTCGGCGGCGGGAGAGGAGGAGGATATGGAGGCGGTTATGGCGGCGGCTACGGCGGGGGTTACGGCGGGAATTACGGAAGTGGCTACGGCTATGGCGGCGGCTACAACAACGATAGCGGCGGCGGCTACGGAGGCTATGGCGGCTACAACGAGTACGACAGCCAGATGGGGGGAGGCTACAGCAACGGGGACTTCGGGGAGGGCTACGGACAGCAGCAGTCGAGCTACGGCGCGATGAAGGGGGGCAGCTACTCCTACCGGAGCGGGGCTCCGTACCGGGGCGGTGGGGGAGGCGGCGCCGGCAGAGGCGGCGGCTTCGGAGGAGGTTATTAGGCCATTGGAAAGCCGAGATGTTCATGGGGACATTAGAAACGAACTTTACATTTACAGCACCGTCACAGGTGGGGGGCTGCGCGCTCTTTGTCCGGTTAAAGCGAGCCCATCACCCACTCTGAATGAATGAAACCCGCCTCCTCCACTCGGATCCCATCTGTCCTTTTTGTTCCACTCATTCTGGACTCTAAACATACCGATTGTGAATATATTTTGTTGTCGTGTATTGAACCATTTGTTAAAAAAAAGTGAGATATGTGTAATTTTGCTTCTCAAGTCAAAAAATCGAGTTTGTCTTGCAAAACCAGTCGGATGTAACTCCTTTCTTTTGCATCATAAACTCAGGGTTTTATGGAGCTGGTGTTGGCAGCGTGGGGCTCCATTCGAGCCTCCTGGATCTTAAAATGTGTTCCTATTGAACGTGTCACGGACTATTTTCACCTAAAATTACATCTTTTGCCGTCCGTTTCAGGCTTTTTTTTCTTTTCTTTTTTTTTAAGAATAAATACTGTTGAGTGTATGTGTTCATTTCATCCCTATGTTGTATTCTGCTTTTATTATTAAAAGTTTTTAATGACTTGAATCCATTTATGCTTTTCGTCTTTTTTTCTTTCATTAACTTGTATTCCTAAAACTTCCACTAGGGGGCAATATCTACAGGTAGAAAATGGTCATTTTTAAATTTCTCCAGCCCATTTAAACTATAGAACATTTATTACTGAGATTTTTATTTTTTAAGCTTTAGCCGTTTTGAAATGACTGCTAAGAAACTAAACATGGAGAATGTTTAACGGTCAGGACTTCAACTTTCATTAATTTAAAAGCAGTAGCTGAGGTTACAGTTAAATGTGGTCTCCTGTTTCTATAATAAATTTGGACACATTTACTTCAAAATATTCAGCAAACCAGAGAGCTTTAAAAAAAACGGATGGAGAAACTCCTAATTCCTGGTTTAGTCCCACTAAAATGTTGAACTGATTCTAGTTAAAGAAATTAAATTTCCTGGTAAAACTGGTCAGCAGGCTTTTCCTGACGGTCAGGCTACAACAGTTTTCTTTAGACTGAGCTGTTTATTTTGGAACAAGATATGCAATATTATTCATGCTTTCCAGATACAGTAAAGAGTATTAATTTAAAAATGGTTTAATTCAAATTTTAAATTGAAATGTCTAAAACCCCAAAAGATTTGATAATCTGATAGCCAGATGTTTCTTTATGAACTGACTTTAGGACATGTCATGCTCAGATTTTCTGCTTGCTTTGTGGTAAAATGTTAATTATTTAAGATCAAATCTAACTTCCTAAAAACACACCCTGTGACATCACAAAGCCATTTAATTCTCCTCTTATAACTTTGTCTTAAATTATTCATTTTTGGCTTATTTAAGGTCCATTTCTGTTAAATCCAAACAGTTTTTCTTTCTATCGAAGAGTGGACGAAAATACCTGAAAACAGGTGAGATTAAAACTGATTAACGTGCGGCTGTGAATATATCTGATTCTATCTTAAGTTTGGCAAAATTCCAAAAAGAACATTTTTAACTAAATCATTATATGGTATAGTAATTGTGTAATTTAAAGAAAAACATGGATGTAGTGGCTACTTGTTCTTTTCTATAAAGCCACTATATTGATAAATTAGCTTCAGTTTTCTTTGTTAGTATCGGTTAGCTTATCTCTTCTTAGTTGACGCGTTTCTGTTCATTGATATGTCTTGTGCATTAAATAATAAACAATACTTACGGTTCCACACAAAGTATGAACTTTACTTTCTTTGGCATAACATGAAAATTATTTTGTCTTGCACAGCATCCTTAAAATTAACGGTCAAAAACTGTGTAGAGGTTAAGCGACCACACTTCATCCAACATTCTTTTCTTTTTTACTCTTAAGTGACACCGCCCTTTTTATATATACAATTGTGTCCTTTAGGTGGCGCTGTTTTATAAAAAACATAGTAAAATAAAACCTTACTGTAAAGACAATATCTAAATATGCAAAAAGCATACAAAAAAGAAACAATGTTAAAACTAACATTTTTGGCTCTTACATTTCCGGCCCCATAATTGCACATGGAGAAAACATGTCAATTATATAACATAACTTTAGCAAGAGCAAAAACATAGAATATATTCAAAAAAAAGAAGTGATGTAACTGTCTCTATACAATGTCCTTCTTATGAATCAAGCATAACTTGTCAATGGGTCTTTCCAAAGTGTTGGTCATTGTTTTCACCAGAACCCTGCGAACTAGACCCTTCTTATCTGGCAAAGTTTTTAGGACTCTTCCCATGACCCATGCATTCCTGGGAGCAGTTTGATCCATGATTAGGACAACATCATCAGTGGCGAGGTTTTCTTTAATTTGAAACCACTTCTGACGTTCTTGAAGAATGGGAAGATACTCTTTTGTCCACCGTTTCCAAAATAGGTCAGCAATATACTGAGACTGCCTCCATCTTCTGCGAGCATAAAGATCTGCCTGTTGAAACAGTCCAGATGGTAACAGAGGTTGCTTTTTCAGTAACAGCAAATGGTTTGGAGTCAACGGTTCAATGTCATTAGGATCATCCGAAACACTTGTTATAGGTCTTGCATTAATGATGGCTTCGACCTCACAGAACACCGTTTGGAGACCTTCATCATCAAGCATCTGCTGTTTCAGCACAGAGCTTAGCACTCTTTTCACAGTTCGAACCTGCCTCTCCCAAACTCCACCATGATGAGAGCCGCCTGGTGGATTAAATATCCACTGAATTCCATTTTGTCTCAGTGTATCTTCAATTTTTGATTGGTTCCACTGCTCAATAGACTCGCACAACTGTCTTTCAGCACCAACAAAGTTAGTGCCATTGTCTGAGCGAAGCACCATAACTTGTCCTCTTCGACACATAAATCTCCGTATTGCATTTATACAAGAGTCTGTGTCCAGTGAATGAGCCACTTCTATATGCACGGCTCTGATTGCAAGGCATGTAAATAGGACACCATATCTTTTAACATTACTCCGTCCTCTCTTTATTTCGATTGGTCCAAAGAAGTCGACACCTGTATTAGTGAAGGGTGGTGAATCAGGCAAAACCCGATCTTGTGGTAAGTCAGACATTTTTTGTTCTCCTGGTTTTCCATGAAGCTTTCGACAAACAGCACAGTTTGAAAGCAACTTCCTTACTGCTGAATGTGCCTTAGGAATCCAATATTTCTGTCGTAGTTGAGAAAGCACATAGTTTCTTCCACTGTGTCCTGATTGCTCATGAATATTCCTGAGAATGAGTCTTGATATGTGCATGTCTTTTGAGAGAATAGCAGGATGTACAGCCTCTTCAGACATGGCTGAATTACAAAGTCTGCCACCAACTCTCAGCATGTTATCAATAAGGAGAGGATCTAATTTATAGATCTCACTGTTTCTTTTCACGCAAACGCCTTTTTGCAAAGATGAGATTTCTTCTGGAAACCGTTGGCATTGACTATACTGAACAACTGCCCTTTCTGCATCTTGTAGATTTTGTACTGATAGTGGATTCATTTTCATTTTAGTCTTGTACTCATTCATCCTCTTGACCATATCTGCGTTACTGGTTGTCTTTTGGATGAGTTGTCTTTGCTGGCTAAGTTGTAATAAGATTTCTTTGAGCCTTAGCATCCATGCTATAGCCTTTTTTAACTTGTACCAGCTGGAATAGTACTCAATCAGTTGGTTAATAGGGCATGGAGCACTTGTTGTCAATGTTAAGTTTACTTTTAGTTTCTTCTTCAACTCAACATCATCTTGGTCCACAAGTTTACTTTCATGACCTTCTGGCCATGACTCTTCCAGACTTTGAAGAAATGTTGGGCCGTTTATCCATTTCTCATTTTTCATAAAGTCTTCTGCTGTCAACCCACGTGATGCACAGTCTGCTGGATTGAGGGAAGTATTAACATATCTCCACTGAGATGGTTTTGTGTTTTCCCTTATAATTGCAACTCTATTTGCAACAAAAGTTTTGAATCTGTGTGTTTCAGATGAGATGTAAGATAACACTGTAGTGCTGTCAGTCCAAAACTGGGAGTCTTGTAAGTCGAGTTGCATTTCTTTCCTCAACATTTTGTCCATTTTTACAGCAACGACAGCAGCTGCAAGTTCCATTCTTGGTATTGTAGTCTGCTTTATCGGTGCAACACGGGCCTTTCCTATGATGAAAGCAGAATGGAATTTTCCTTCTTCATTCTTTAAGCTGAGATATGTGACAGTTCCGTATCCCAACTCACTTGCATCAGAGAAATGATGCAGTTTAGCTGTAATGGCAGACTTGAACTCAGGTGGTTTTATGCATCTGTTAATGTTGAAGCTTGAAAGCAAGTCAAGCTCATCTAGCCACTTTTTCCATTTTCTTGCAAATTCTTCAGGTATTTCTTCATCCCATCCAAGTTTGTTCTTGCACATCTGTTGGAGAAGAGTTTTTGGGAGAAGGGTGACGGGTGCTAGAAAACCCAGTGGATCATAAATAGAACTCACCACCGAGAGAAGTCCTCTTCTTGTCATCGGTCTGGTTTTCACATTGATAGTAAATGTGAAAGCATCACTTTCAGTGCACCATTGAACTCCTAGCGTTCTTTCCTTAGGTAATGTGTCATTACTTAGGTCCAGATCTTTGAACTCCTTTGCTCTCTCTTCTTCGGGGATGGTAGCCAACAGTTCACGGCTGTTGCTTGCCCATTTAGTTAGATGAAACCCTCCTGTGGCACACAATGCAGTTAATTCTTCAACCATAACAATGGCTTTAGCAGTGGTATCCACAGCCTTAAGGCAGTCATCAACATAAAAGTTATTTAGTACAGTTTCCACTGTTTCTGATGATGATTTGCTTTGATTATCCTCAGCTGTTCTCCTTAGTGCAAACATAGCACAACTAGGTGAAGATGTGGCACCAAATGGATGGACAATCATCTTAAACTCTTCTAGAGTTCTTGTGAAGTCACCTTCAGGCCACCACAAGAACCTCAAAAGGTCTGTGTCTTCATTTGCAACCTTTACTTGATGATACATTGCTTGAATGTCTGCTGTCATTGCAATAGGACCCTGCCTGAACCGGGTGAGGACTCCAATGAGGGAGTTAGCAAGGTCAGGTCCCTGTAGCAGTATGTCATTTAGGGATGTTCCTTGAAATGAAGCAGCACAATCAAAAACCACACGCAGCTTCTTTTTACGAGGATGGTACACACCATGATGTGGTATGTACCAAATCCTTCCATCTGGTCTGTTGAGTTGTTGATCCGGTACTTGTACTGCGTAGCCCATCTCCAACATGTTTGAAATAAATGTTTTGTATTCATCATGGAACAATGGGTTTCTTTGAAATTTCCTTTTCAGATTAACTGCACGTTGTTCAGCCAATTTTTTGTTGCATGGCATTGTGACAGACTCATGTTTGACAGGAAGCTTCATACTGTAATGACCATTGATAGAACTCAGTGAGCTAGTTACTTTTTCCATGAAAAGGTTGTCTTCATGAGACATCTCCAACTTGTCATCACAGTTTCTCTCAGGGAAGTCATGGTTGTATTGTTGCCTTGTGAGTTCTTCTATTGTTTCCAAACTAACTCTGTTAACAGTAACCTGTTGTTGCTTTTCCATTTCTGAACAGGCTCCATTGGGTTCTCTGAGGGGTCCATTTATTATCCAACCGAGTGGTGTTCTCACTGCATATGGTCCACTGTCCTGGCTGTTTATCACTTTCCAGGGTTCCATGGCCTTGTATGCATTGTTTCCAATCAAAAGACTCACATCAGCATCTATGCATGGCAATTTGACATCCTTCAGATATGGCCACTGATCCAGTTCTCCCTGCAGAGGGATGTTTGCTTTGCTCACTGGTATCTCCTTTTGTGTGAATACTTTTGGCAGGTCAATAAACATACATCCTTCCATACCACTCACTTCCAGGTCAGTCAACATGTAGCTATCAGTGCTGGACTGTTTATTCATAGTAGTAAGAAAAATCTTTGTTTTTCTGCCTGTGAGATTGAGCTGTCTTGCTAAATCTTCAGTACAAAAAGTACCAGAACTTCCTGGGTCAATAAAGGCATAAGTTTCAACCATTTTTGGACTTTTCTTTGATTTGATTCTTACAGGCACTATTGCAAGAATACTATCTTTATCCCCAGTCAAATCATTTTCCTTAAGCACTGATGCAAGTGCACTTGATGAGACCTGTGGTTCATTTTTATCACTGGTTGATTCAAGTTTATTTTCTTCAAGTCTTAAAACATGAAGCAGACTTGGATGTTTTTTAGCACAAAACTGACATGACATCTTTTGTTTGCAATCTTTGCTAAGATGTCCTCTGACCAAACAGCTGAAACAAAGTCCTGATTTCTTCAAAAATTCAACCTTATCATTATGAGGTTTATCTCTGAAAGTGTCACACATTTCAAATGTGTGATTCATTTTGCAAAATAGACATGGCGTTGAAAAAGCAGTACTGTTTGTAGCTCTTTCTGATTGAGTTTTAGTAGCTTTAATTGTGGTTTCTTCTTTACAGGTAATGTCTGTTGCAAAGCTACTTTTCTTGAAGCCATCTCCTTTTACACTTTTGATCTGTGTCTTTCTTTTTTCTCCCTTTTCTGCTGGTTGAGAGGGGTTTATATTTCCAAACAATGGATCTGTCATCAGCCGAGCTTGTTTGTCAATAAAACTCACCAAGTCTGTGAATTTGGCTCTAGTTTTGGATTTTTCTTGTAGTTCAAATGCATGTGCTCTCCATTTTTCTCTCATCTTATATGGTAGTTTGGATGTCAAAATCCTTATGTTGACAGGATTGTCCATCTCATCCAAGTAGTCAATGTCGTCCATTGCATTACAACAACTTGTAAGGAAAAGAGAAAAAGAACTCAATGACTTTCCATCTTCAGGCTTAATTTGAGGCCACTGTAATGCCTTGTCCATATAAGCGGAAGCAATCTGAATCTCATTTCCATATTGGATTTGTAACAGTTTCATTGCTTCCTGAAAACCTCTGTGTGGTTGCATGTGTTGACAGCTCCTAACAAGATCTCTGACTTCACCTCTTGTATACTGTTCTAAATAGTACAGTTTATCAGCAGGGTTCTCAGTCTTTGTTTCAATAGTGTGATTGAAGGCTCTCATGAAGGAACGGAAATGCAATGGATCACCGTAAAAAATAGGAACATCAACTGGTGGCATTTTAGAAAGTTGTTGTTGTTTAACAAGAAGTTCTGTGATGTCATTCTGTTTTTGCATTACTTTGCAAAGTTCCTCCATATTATTACTCTGCTGTGTGTTTCCATGTAACAATTCAGATGAGTGAACATCAGTGACGTGTTGAGTGGACTGAACAACAGCATCATTAAAAGTTGGTTGTTGCTGCAAATCTCTTGGCATGAGGGGATGATGCACATTTTCACTTTCCTCTTTTTGTGTAAAGGTTTTGCTTTCAAACGTTCCATCTCTGATAACTGGAGCTTCATAGTCTTCATAAACCTTTATCTTGGCAGTTGCTTCTGCTATAGCAGTTTCAACATCCAACTGTTCTTTCTTAGCTTTTAGTTGAGCTTCTTCTAATTCCAACAACTGCTTCTTTTTAAGAGTAGCAGCCTTTGCAAGAAGTGCAGCTCTTTTCGCTTCCTCCTTCAAGCGAGCTGAGGATGCAGATGATGTGGATGAAGAAGCACATGAACTGCTACTAACTGACTTTGCTTTAGATCCAGTCCCTTTTGATCTTTTCTTTGACACAGAAGCAATGGATACACTATCCATAGGACTCACTTCTACATCTAACTGATGGTCATCTATGGTTTTCCTTTTTTGTTCTTTAATCCATGTTTCTGTTTTTTCCAAAATAGACTTGAAAAAATCATATTTTGGCTGAAACCAATATTCTTGGTCAACATGTTGTTCATCTTCATGAAGAATTTCCAAAACTGCTTCATTGGATTTACTAAACTCTTCAAGAAGTGTCTGAAATAATGGTAAATGCTCTTCTTCAATCTGGATCAAACTTCCATTATTTTGCATTAAGCTATCAATCTCCTTAGATTTAGCTGTCAACTGTCCAAGTTTGTACCTTCTTACATTGATCAGTTTATGGAGTTTAGAATCCAGAGCCTTTTCTGTGAGCTTTGGCGCCCTCTTTTGGTCATCTTCGTTTACTACAGCGTTTGAGTCTGAGTTGTCCGCCATTATGACCTTCTTATGCTTTAAAAATCGTTATTACGTTGTCCTTCGTCTTCAATAGACACACGAAGTCATCCTTCTTTTCAAACGATGTAAACAGTTTTTGACTTATGTAGTGGCTACTTGTTCTTTTCTATAAAGCCACTATATTGATAAATTAGCTTCAGTTTTCTTTGTTAGTATCGGTTAGCTTATCTCTTCTTAGTTGACGCGTTTCTGTTCATTGATATGTCTTGTGCATTAAATAATAAACAATACTTACGGTTCCACACAAAGTATGAACTTTACTTTCTTTGGCATAACATGAAAATTATTTTGTCTTGCACAGCATCCTTAAAATTAACGGTCAAAAACTGTGTAGAGGTTAAGCGACCACACTTCATCCAACATTCTTTTCTTTTTTACTCTTAAGTGACACCGCCCTTTTTATATATACAATTGTGTCCTTTAGGTGGCGCTGTTTTATAAAAAACATAGTAAAATAAAACCTTACTGTAAAGACAATATCTAAATATGCAAAAAGCATACAAAAAAGAAACAATGTTAAAACTAACATTTTTGGCTCTTACAATGGATGTAAACATTTTAAGTTACATCTTTAGAATAAAATGTGGAAAGTCTTTCCAGTTGCTCTGTACAGTTTACACTGTAAATATTTACACCTGCATGGCTACGGTTGTCATTTCTGCCAACAATTTAGTTCATTTTGTTGAACAAACATGCATTTTGTTCATTAAGGAGGGAATATTTAAACTATATACAAGGTTTTTGTTAAAAGTTCCCATTATGTGACTGACAATAAAAAGAGAAGATAGATGAAAAATATTTACAGTGCACCGTAGGAAAATCAGAATGATTAAATCAAGCTAAGTTTAACAGCATAGCACACTTCAACAGTTCAAAATACTTTACATGATGAAAATATGAAACATCAGACAAACAAGAAACATTATGTTACAGTGGCATAATTAAGAAAGATAATTCAAATTTGGAAATCAGATGGAAATTAATTAAATTCCAGTTAATTACCAGAGGAATAGAAACCCTGGAAAAAAGGGAATTCTGACATTTAATCCCAGAATTCTGATTATAATCCCAGAATTTTGACTTAAATCCAAATGGACATCTGGGAGCAACCAGCTTGAGTGACAGGAATGTGAGTTGTGCCAGAGAAGAACTTATTTTCCAGAGAAACATGTCAAGTTTATTGATATTTTATGTGGCAGATTAAAGTCGGAATTCTGAAAATAATAATCCAAATTCTAAGAAATAAGTAAAAATGATTTTTTTCAGTGTCCCTAATCTTCTTTCGTAGTTAACCAAGGGCGACTCTAAACAAATAGTTTCCAGTCTCGATGTAAAGATTCCCAGTGTTTCATAATTTTTGCAGTTTTGTGGAAGAAACTTCCAGAATGCTGCTTCTTCCTGTTTGGGTCTGATTCCGATCAGTAGTTTCTAGCTGTAATAGCCGGAGCTCTGTGCCGCTGAGGGTTTCAAATTATTTTCCGTGAAAAAACTGGAACCTTTACTACCAAACGATGCGGCCTGATCACAAAGACTCTCGTTGTTTAGCTTTTTTGGTAGATTGAGTGACCCATCTCGCAAATATACGAGCTTTGAGTGAAAAGCTGCAGCGGTGTTGTCGGAGTGGCTCCTCGCGCCTGTAGACGATCTGCGCTGGATGCTCTCATGCCTGCTGTGCTGTCTGACTCCGGGAGGATGGACGGTGTGTCGTTGGGGTGAGTTGGCTCATTGCTGGGGGATTATTTAGCAAAGCTGTGTTTCACGCTGCTTCTACATCTGCTGGAGAACATTTTAGTCCACATGACCCACAAATCCACCGCAGCCGGGCCCCACGGCTCGTCTTCAGGAAGGGAACTACAGGCTAGCCGTAGCTAGCCTCGGTTAGTTTGTTAGCATCGCTGACAGTTTGCAGTTACATTTCAACCAAAGTAACCTCACTGATATCCGGAAAATTTGTCATTTCGACTGCAAACAAACATTAAACAAAGCTGTCTGAATCATATAACCAGTTAAAATGAAGGTTTATGGTGATTAATAGCTGGTAAAAGCCCCCGTTATGTTGAAATGATAAGCGATGCTAGGCGCTAGCCAGCCTGTTACACACTGGACACATTTTATTTCAACATTCTTTCTGTTTTTTATTAAGAACTTACATTTGCTGACCTGCTTCAGGTCAACTGAACTTTTTAATCCCAAACTATAGTTAGTTGTTTGTAAAAACAAGCATTAGAGCTGTAAAATGTCAGAAAAATACAGTATTCACATCCCAGTGTTTAATATTATTATTGCAGTGAACTATCTGTGATGCAACAAATGTTTGCTATTATGTTTCAGGTGTTAAAATGCTCGGCATACTCACGATAGATTTAGTCTGTTGGACTGAGTTCAACCACACTAGATGCATACATTACATACTTTTTGGATTAATTAAATTTCATTTTAAAGTAATTGTAGGCATCTAATTTCCCCCTAATGTCTGCATTTATCTCTAGTTGTATAAAAATTATTATTACAGGTGTTTGTTTTTCTTTCAATCAGATGTTAACTTAATAAGATTATAAATCCAAACATTTCACCTACCGTTACTGTAAATTTAGCTATGATGCTAATGAGGAATGTAATGTTGCTTTTTCATAATTACAATGTTTTAAATACATGAATAGTGAAAGATCCTTTTACTGTTCTGTCCTACAAGATTTTACCCTATTTCATCATAAAAATTATTGCTTTAGGGTAAGTCCTTATTAATGATCTATATATCATGATTAAATGTCATTCTGTAATCAACAGTGTTCTACTGAGCTCCGTGGGTCGGACTAGAACATCTGGAGAACCAGATATACAAGATCAGCTGGGAAATAAAGGAAATGTAATAAAAATAGTTTTCAATAATTGGGATGCAAAGAAAATGAATAAACAATTCAGCTCTGAACTGACAAAATGTGAAAATCTCTTCTTAATGTAGATTAAAATGTGACTTTTTGTTGCTTCACACATTTAATCAGTGTGCCATTAATTTCAGAAGACGATAAATATGACTTAACATGTCAGGATTAGCCACAGTTTCATCTGTACAAACAACATAAATACAATAAATTAGTGCAATGCAGACAGAAAAAAACCTTTTTAAAAAAGGGAATAATAGTAATAATGTTAAATAAGAAGTTGATTTGAAGGATAACGAGCCGTTTGTCTGGCCTGTGTGTCTCCGCTGATCCAGACACTGCCTCTCATGTCTCACCAGTCTGGTGGCGGCGCCGGCCTCGCCGCGTCCCAACTGCGCCGCGGATTCAGAGGAGGACGCGGCGAACGGAGGGATTCACACCTTCAACCAGACGCACATGAGGAAGGCCTTCCAGCTCATGAACGACCTGCGCAGGTGCCTGTCTGCTGCTACACACTAAAACCTTTTAAACTCTTCAGCTTCCTCACATCATTGTCCTTCAAAAGGTTTATAGTTTTTAAACATTTTTTGAAAAATTTGCAACAATATTGCTTGCTTTCCAACTTGTCAGAAGAAATGAAAAGTGAATAACATTTTTCATTAACAGTTCCGTCTTTTTCTCAAGCAAAGTTGTTGTTTTTTTTACTTCTTTGTTTTAAATGAGAGTAAAGTTGTGATTTTATGAGAACTCAAAACCACACTGAGGAAATGAGGAATTCTGAGCATCTCTGCCCCGCTAACTCTGCTATGCTAACAATGCTACACTAACTCTGCCACACTAATTATGCTAAGCTAACGATGCCACGGTGACGATGCTATGCTAACGATGCTGCATTAACTTTGCCACGCTAATTATGCTAAGCTAACGATGCCACAGTGACAATGCTGCACTAACTCTGCCACGCTAATGATGCTACGCTAACTCTGCCACGCTAACGATGCTACACTAACTCTGCCACGCTAACGATGCCACGTTAACGATGCTACGCTAACTCTGCCACGTTAACGATGCTACGCTAACTCTGCCACGTTTACGATGCCACGCTAACTCTGCCACACTAACGATGCTAAGCTAACGATGCCACGCTAACGATGCTACGCTAACTCTACCACGCTAACGATGCTACACTAACTCTGCCACGCTAACGATGCTACACTAACTCTGCCACGCTAACGATGCCACGTTAACGATGCTACGTTAACGATGCCAAGCTAACAATGCCACGTTAACGATGCTACGCTAACATCGGCCTCTCTGTCAGTAAGCAGATGCTGTGTGACGTCCAGCTGGTGGCGGGCAGCGTGGAGGTGCCGGCTCACCGGGTGGTCCTGGCAGCCTGCAGCCCGTACTTCTGTGCCATGTTCACAGGTACTGGTTCTGACCCGTTTGGGCCTGAGTGAGGCTGCTTCCAGGTGGTAAACTGTGTCTGTGTGCAGGAGATATGAGTGAGAGCAAAGCGCAGCAGGTGGAGATCAGAGAGGTTGACGGTCAGACGCTGAGGAAGCTTGTGGATTACATTTACACCGCAGAGATAGAGGTGACAGAGGACAACGTCCAGGTGAGTGGGAATAATCCAGATTACCACCAGCTGCTTGGGGTTTCAGCTCTGGTTTTATTGAACTATTATAAAAATGTATAGTTTTGCTCATTAAGTATGTATGAGACAGAAAACCATCTCTGCCTTCTCCCAGAGCGAACTAGAAACAACCAATCACAGATTGAATCCATTTTTAAATAAATGGAAACAGAACCGCTAATAAACTCTTTAAAATCCGAAAGAAAAACAAATAAAATTCATTTCTAATGAGACATAAACTTCAGTCATATTCATCAACTGTTTGTATTTATTTAGTATGAAATAAATGTTACTGAGACATTAACACATTTAATGTGTTAAACTTTTTTTTTATATGTTCCGGCTGAAACCGTTTCCGGTACAACCGTAAATCTGACGCACAAGCTACAGTAGATGACAAAGTCGCTTCTCTCTGGTAAATTTCTGCTTCTAAATTGATCTGATTGGATGCTGGAAAAACTAATGTTGTGTTCAAGTTGTGCTAAGAGGAGTTAGCCTATCAGAAGCTATGCTAGCCTAAGTAGCATCTCATTGCTAATCATGTAGCAGCTGATGCTAATGTCAGCCTCCACATTTCCAAAGAAGAATCTGATTTTTGAAGAACCTGAATAAAGATTAAAAACAACAGTGTTGTTGAGCTCACATGTCTGTTTATTCAGCAATTTAGCAGTAAAAATGTTTTGAACTGAAAATGTTGCTTATTTTCTCCATTAAAACGTAATTAACTACAAATCCTGCAATTCACTTAAAAATGTTAATCAAGTCTCACCATTAATAATAATTTAATCTGAATTTCTGCTTTTAGTTGAGTAAATCCTCCAGTCAGTAATATTTGGCAGGAAGGATTTCCTGTATCTGTCATAGGGACAGATACAGGAAATCCTTCCTGCCAAATATTACTGACATCTCACTGTACAATAAAAGCTAAATCATTGTTCTGCACTAATCAGTCCAATTTCGCACAACTGCACTGAGGCACACTGCTGTACATATATTTACATATACATTCTGTATCTGCATTTTTTTAATCCTTGCAAGGACTGCTCTAAGCTGCTTTTATATTGACAGCATGTCATATTTTATTTTATTTTATTTTGTCTACATTGCTACTCAGTGGTGGATGTTGTGTGTCTTGTCTCTATGCTGCTGTAACTGCGAAATAATTTCCCTGCTGGGATGAATAAAGTACTTCTATTCTATTCTATTCTATTCTATTCTATTCTATTCTATTCTATTCTATTCTATTCTATTCTATTCTATTCTATTCTATTCTATTCTATTCTATTCTATTCTATTCTATATATTTCATTTGTTATGTTCTGGTTTTCAGAGCAGAGCCTCTCCTTCCAGGAGTTCTGGACTCTTGTGTTTCTCTGTTTTCTTTGTTTTTTCCTTATTTACGGTGTGATGCGGTCAGGAATGCCTCTGGGTCAGTCAGAACAGGAAGCCAGAACCGCTGCCCGGACCTTTCCTTTTGTCTGCCTCTTTGTTTTGTTCAGCACTGTCGGTCCGGTCAGAGCGACCAGCTGGTGTTAACGACTCCAACCACTTTTCTAAACTGTTAATCGATTTCAGACACATGATTATTGATTCTTTTTATGCTCATTACTTTTAAATAACATAAAATTAGCAGCTTTTTGGCAAATTTTCAATCCGTTTTATCTGCTGGTTTTAACGTTTGTTGTTTTAAGTTTGTCTTTAAAAACTGAAATGACGAGTGGGGCGTGCCGTGGTGGCGTAGCGGTTAGCGCGACCCGTATTTTGAGGCCTTGAGTCCTCGACGCGGCCGTCGCGGGTTCGATTCCCGGACCCGACGACATTTGCTGCATGTCTTCCCCCCTCTCCTTCCCCCTTTCCTGTCAGTCTACTGTCACATAAGGGACACTAGAGCCACAAAAGACCCCTGGAGGGGTAAAAAACCCCAACTGAAATTAAGATAAGATGTATTTTTGTAAGACAGGTGACGTCACACTGTGTGAGAGAGCAGTGGCTGTTTCTACTTTAAGATGAAAACATTCTGATTCTGTTTGAAACTGCATTTAGTAGAACTAGGAATCTTTTACTATTTTTCAATTAGATTCAAAACTGATTTTCATTTTCCGTTTTTATTGTGGTGACTTTAGCGCAGTACATTGTAGCACCGTTTCCATGGCGACATCAGTTACAAAACGGATCCCGACAGACAGCAGATTTGTTTTATTTTTACATTTCATAGAATTGATTTTAAATTGATTCTGGATCTCAGTAAATGAGTGTAGTGATTCTTATGCCAATGAATATTTTGGCACATGTAATGTTAGCATATTTACATTAGCTGTTAGCATGGCTAGCTGTTTCTGTACAACTTCAGATGATTCTTTACCCTGAAGTTTTTAAAATACTGAGTTTTCCAAATGGAAAGTTCAAAATGACAGTAAATCAAACAGATTAATGTCGCTGTAAGTTAGCCTTCCTGTTATCTGCTGAAAGTCTCGCTCACTTTCTTGCTGCCTGAAAGAAGTTCAGAAGTTTTATTTTTTTTCTCTGACTTTTCTTGTGATTGTAGGTTAAAACCTTATTTTGACCACAGAACGGATTTAGTGATCCGTTTTATTGTTTTCGTCAGAAATGACTGGATGTGATTCAGGATTTAAGGAAAGTTGCTCCTGGACAGATCTGTGAGTTGAGAAGCAGAGACTGGCTGGTTTTAACTCTGTTTTTTAAACTCTGGTTTTAACTCCAGAGCTGCGCGGTTCTGCTCAAAGCCTGGTTTCCTCTTATTCTGAGCGCAGGAAGCGCAGAGAGAGGAAATCCTCCCGCTGTCAGCAGGGAGCTGCTCTCTGTTTTCCTCTCCTTCATGTTTCTGTGCGATCATCCAGTCGCTGCTACAGTCTGAAAATATAAATATTTAGAATTTTAATCTAGGATTCTTTGCCTTTTAGTTCCCACATTCAGCTGGTAAAGAGATTAAAATTGGGATTTTTTTTTCAGGATTAGATCCTGTCCATCTTTCCTTCTTTGTTTTCGTCTTTCCGTGTTTCTTTGTTTTTTTCTTCTTTCCTTCAGCAACTTGAACGGCGAAACTGACTTTGGAAAAAGAAGCTGCTCACAGTGCTGCAGCGTTTTGTTCATCATCATTTTGTCTCATCCTTTAATGAGATCAAACTAACAACAGAACCTGTTTAGATGAAAACATTTTTCTATTTTACGTGAAGATAGCATCTGGATAGTCTGTAGGGATTTTTACAGATCTTGAGCTTCATTTAATGGTTTTCTGGATCGTTTGGAAAAGTGTCAGAGAATGAAATGAGTTTGATTTCTCGTCTCGCTGTCTGAGAGACTCATCTGTCTGGAAAGTTTAATTTTCCAGTATTTCATTCTGACTTTAATAATGTGATGACCATGTTATGCCTTTAGGTTCTGTCTGGGCTGCAAACCCAAGGTTAGATGTTGTTTACTGCAGCTGCTCCAGAGTCACACAGTCTCTCCAGTGTTTCCTTATCTTTGGTGTAAACCTGTGATGTTGTCTGCCTACCGATCATTAGGTTTTGATCATATCATCACATGGTGTTAAACTAACCTGACTGAGTCATTTTTATTTAACAATACTGAGCAAATGAATGTTTTTCTTCCATCTTTTCATCATTTTATTTCTTCTTCTCTCCCTGCTGCTGCTGCCTCCATCAGATCTTTTCTCTAAATTCACCTTGGATGTTTAAGACTTTAAAAATGTCTAAAACAATTAAGAAAGTTTGGAAATTTTAACCCAGAAAAATAAACACAAAAAAATAACAGAAGCTAATGCTAAACTGCTAAATGCATGAAAGAATTAGCAGAAGCTAATGCTAAATTCATAAAAAAAATTAATGTAAGCTAAGCCATTAAACATGTTAAAGAAACAGCAGAAGTTGACGCTAAACCACTAAATGCATGAAAAAATTTAGTGGAAGCCAACAGTAAGTTTTGAAATGCATAATACAATTAGCTAAAGCTGAATACATAAAAATATTATTCAAAGCTAATGCTAAACTGGTGAACCGGATTTACCTGCAGCTAGTAGGGAAATATGTGAAAATTAGACAGCCTCTGCTTCGTCCCAGTCAAACCAGTCTGTGGTTCCCTGGTTCCAGGTTCTCCTGCCAGCAGCCAGCCTCCTGCAGCTGATGGATGTTCGTCAGGTCTGTTGCGACTTCCTGCAGTCTCAGCTTCATCCCACCAACTGCCTGGGCATCAGAGCCTTCGCTGACCTGCACACCTGCACGCAGCTCCTCAGTCAGGCCCACGCATACGCCGGTAAGCCTCTCACTCGGTCACCAGCTACCAGGTCAGACCCGTGGTACTGAGGAGCTAACGGCTAGTGTGCTAGGTAGCCGTCTGTAACCTGGTTGGTCTCTGTGTCTCAGAGCAGCATTTCTCCGAGGTGGTGCAGAGTGAGGAGTTCCTGGGTCTGTCTCTGCAGCAGGTGTCCAGCCTGATATCCAGTGACCAGCTCACCGTCTCCACTGAGGAAAAGGTTTTCTTACCGGCTCGTTTCTGGTCCAAATGTTCTGCCAAGATGTTGAAGAACCAACAAGATGGCCGTTGTGGGCGTCAAAGAATTTACCCTAAATTTGCCAAAATTTATTCAAGACTCGTATTTTTGTCAAATTATACATAATTAAATCCATAAAAATCATATTTACTGATATTATTTTATTTTTCAAAATGGCTGCCATAGTTATCACAGAAAATAAATTTTTACTCTAAAATCTCCAATTAGATGAATGTGAATTAGAATGAATGGCTGCTGTGATTGTAATGGAGAATATATGTAAGCTAATGCTAAACCGGTAATCACAAAACATTAGCAGTTGCTAGTGCTAAACATAAACAATTAGCAACATTAAATGCATGAAAACATTAGCAGAAGCTAATGCTAAGCCGCTCCCTCTGCTCTGCTCAGGTGTTTGAAGCGATGATATCTTGGATCAAATACGACAAACCGACTCGTCTGGAGTTCATGCCCAAACTGATGGAGCACGTCAGGCTGCCGCTGCTGTCCAGGGATTACCTGGTCAAGGTGCGGCCGCATCCCGCCACCCTGAACATGAACTCAACCAATAAACCTGCAAGATTAATATCCACTTCATCCGCTCTGAATAAGAAGTTCTTACTTTTTCTACAAACTGTTGGTGATAATGGGTTATAATGTTCATAATAATAACATAAAGCATCAGTTTTCATTCCTCAGCACATTTATACATGACTTTATCTGGGTTTATTTCATAAAACAATACAGTTGGTGGTTCAATTGGAAGTTCAAAGACTTCATGAGATTCATTTATTTTAGTTCTGCATGACTTTGTTTTGGGTTTTTTCATTTTTATATATTGAAGTTTTAATAGAAAAAACTTTTATTGTCCAACAACGAGAAAATTCACAGGTAACACCAGCAGCAGGTAGAAAAAAAAAAAGTTTTAAAGTGTTAAAAACAAAATGGCTGCTGGTTTACGGTGACCTCGTCTCAAACAAAATGGCTGCTGGTTTACGGTGACCTCGTCTCAAACAAAATGGCTGCTGGTTTTCAGATCGTTGAGGAAGAACCTCTGATAAAGAACAACAACACCTGTAAGGACTTCCTGATTGAAGCCATGAAGTACCACCTGCTGCCGGCGGACCAGCGCCACCTCATCAAGACGGACCGGACCCGACCCCGGACCCCCGTCAGCATCCCCAAGGTGCAGAGCCGGGCCGGGCCGGGCCGGGCGCAGAGCCGCGGGTTCTGCCGGTTCTGAGTGTCGCTCTGTGCAGGTGATGATCGTGGTGGGGGGGCAGGCCCCCAAGGCCATCCGGAGCGTGGAGTGCTACGACTTCCAGGAGGACCGGTGGTACCAGGTGGCGGACCTCCCCTCCAGACGCTGCCGGGCCGGTCAGTGTCCGGACCAGAACCCGGGACGCTAAGCTAGCATGAGTCCGGTTCTGGTCCGTTTACATGAAAGATGAATTATTGTTCTGATGGGTCCAAATGGGCCAAAGATTCAATCATCCTTCACTCTTCCAGTACGACTGGCAGCTAATTATCCCCCAGCATAATGCTGCCACCACCATGCTTGGCACAGAGGTCGTTTTATTTCATATTTTTTCTGTTTTTATTGATTTCTGTCTGATTTTCTGTCTTTCATTTTTTACTTGGTTCTGTTTTCCATTCTTTCTTTTCATTTCAGCAAAACAATTAGTGGAAGAAAAAGTAAAATTTCCAACAAAATATTTTGTAAAACTAAAGTTGTTTGAAAAGTGAGCAGGAAGAAGCAGAGACGGGTCCAGTTCTGTCCTACAGACCACCAACTAAAATACTGATTTTAGCTTAAATTCATCTCAGTGACCCGGGATAATGATACGATACGACGCCCGATATTATGCTCACGATACGTTTTATATCGACAAACGGCACGATTTGATACGTTTGTAAGATTTTCAGAAAGATTTCAGTGATTTTGACGTTTTGAGACGTTTCCACAGACTTAGATTAAATTAATGGAACTGATGGTGTAAAACTGTAATAAATGTTTCTGTTATACATTTGATTTGTTTAAATGTTAATTATGTGGCTTTGTATATTTGGTTAGGCAGAAATCAAACCTTTTTTGTCTTATTGACTTATAAGACCAACATTTTGGCTGATTTTATATAATCTAAAATGACATATTAGAGGATGTGATGCATTTCATTATTTAAATTTTAGCTGGTTGTTTCTTTACATGTCAGTTTTAGTGTGCAACTTGGAACACGAGGGATTTGAGTAGATTTAAAATCGATACTTTGAGGAAGAAATATATCAATAAATATCGCAGTATCGATAAAATCACTCAACAGGAAGTCAGCAAATTCTGTCTCCGTCCTCAGCCTGTGTCTCAGCCTGTGTCTCCGTCCTCAGCCTGTGTCTCCGTCCTCAGCTTGTGTCTCCGTCTTCAGCCTGTGTCTCTGTCCTCAGCCTGTCTCCGTCCTCAGCCTGTGTCTCTGTCCTCAGCCTGTGTCTCAGCCTGTGTCTCTGTCCTCAGCTTGTGTCTCAGCCTGTGTCTCCGTCCTCAGCCTGTGTCTCCGTCCTCAGCTTGTGTCTCAGCTTGTGTCTCAGCCTGTGTCTCCGTCCTCAGCCTGTGTCTCTGTCCTCAGCCTGTCTCCGTCCTCAGCCTGTGTCTCCGTCCTCAGCTTGTGTCTCAGCTTGTGTCTCGTCCTCAGCTTGTGTCTCCGTCCTCAGCTTGCGTCTCAGCCTGTGTCTCCGTCCTCAGCCTGTGTCTCAGCTTGCGTCTCAGCCTGTGTCTCCGTCCTCAGCCTGTGTTTCTGTCTCCTCCAGGCGTCGTCTCCATGGCGGGCCGGGTCTACGCCGTCGGCGGCTTCAACAGCTCGCTGCGGGAGCGGACCGTGGACGTTTACGATGGCGCCAGGGACCAGTGGAGCGCGGCGGCGAGCATGCAGGAGAGGCGCAGCACGCTGGGGGCGGCGGTGCTGGGCGAGCTGCTCTACGCCGTCGGAGGCTTCAACGGGAGCATCGGTACGCCGGACGGATCGTCTGGAACGTGACGATGTCTGAAATGCCGCCACACTGAGGCGACGTTCCAGAGGCTTTTCAGCTGTTTTTTATTTTGAAGCTGTTTAACAAACGGAGGGAAACTTGAAACTGCTGCTGCTTGTTACCCAGCAGGCTGTTGCTAGGCAACCATAGAATTAGTGAGTTGGTTGATGCTACCAGCTAGCTTAGCTCACATTGACAGGCTGAGCGTCTGCCTGTTTCCCAGAATGCTGTGCGGTTGAGTGAATATTTCATCAGATGTATTATCTGTTGATATTGATCATGTGTCCATAGTGATAGAAATTGTTCTTGATTTATTGTCTTTCTATCTAAACCGAGGATCAACTCCCAATTTAAACCACAGAAAGTCAAACATGAACCTCAGTTTATAGTTTAAAGTGTTAATTTAGCAAACATGACGTGAAGAACAACAGGAATCGTTTCTCCTCTGACCGGCTGCGTGTTTCCGCTGCAGGTCTGTCCACCGTGGAGGTCTACAGCCCCAAGACCAACGAGTGGAGCGTCGTGGCGTCCATGAACACCCGGCGCAGCAGCGTGGGCGTGGGCGTGGTCGACGGTAAGACCGCGAGGATTTAGACCAAAAGATCGCAGCTAAACACGCCTTATTGGACCCAGTGTGTGTGTGTGTGTGTGTGTGTGTGTGTATGTGTGTGTGTGTGTGTGCGTGTGTGTGTATGTGTGTGTAGGGAAGCTGTACGCTGTGGGAGGTTATGATGGAGCGTCTCGTCAGTGCCTCAGCACGGTGGAAGAATACGACCCGGTCTCTGATCAGTGGTGCTACGTGGCCGACATGAGCACACGGAGAAGTGGAGCAGGTACATACACACACACACACACACACACACACGCAGACACACACACACACACGCAGACACACACACACACACACACACACACACACACACACACTGGGAGCAGCTTTTACATGAAGAGTAACTGAAGCTGTAATACTACAAGAATAAAGTCTTAATAATATGAGAGTTTAATATACATAAATTTTGACAAAGTTGTAATAACATGAGAAAAAAAGCCGTAATATACGAATAAAATTATTGGTATTTTACAAGAAAGTTTGAAACACAAGAAAAAAATCACAATAATTTGAGAAAAATATGAGAAGTCATAATAATACAAGAAAATCATAATGTGAGAAAAGTCATATTATTATGAGAAAAAAGCCTTAATATTAAGAAGAGGAAGTAATAATACCAGAATAAAGTTGTACAACAAATAAGTTGAAGAATAAAGATGTAACAATGCAACAATAAAGTCTAAATAATGTCAGAATAATTTTACTAAAGGAAAGTTGTAATATTAGGAGAATAAAGTAGCAATTTTATAAAAATATAATAAGGAAAGTTGAACACCTTGAGAAGTAAAATAAGTAAATATTTCATCTTTTAATCTGAATGACTTCATCCAGGCTTTACTCTCATTAAATTACATTTATTGTAATTTTACATCTTTCTCCTGTAATATTGCATCTATATTCTACCAACATTCTGACTTTACTGTCATCATTTAAAAACATCAACATCTCTGTGATGTTGTGATAAAAATCATCTTCTTCTCATGCAGACCATTAAACTTTATTTCATGTTGAGCAACAGCTCCCCCTGATGGACACCGAATGAAACTGCAACACAGACGTTTTTGTCAACCATTCAATACTGTTAAATACTGATAACTAAAGTGAATGGCTTAATGGAGCCTGTGATGAACACATGATGTTTCCCTGCAGGAGTCGGGGTTCTGGGCGGCCTGCTGTACGCAGCGGGCGGCCATGACGGTCCTCTGGTGAGGAAGAGCGTTGAGGTGTTCGAGCCTCAGAGCAACACGTGGCGTCTGGTCAGCGACATGAACATGTGTCGCAGGAACGCAGGTCGGCACGTCACAGATAAAATGCATTAAATACGCCTCACTTCCTGGTTCCAAGCTGGAAAATGTGGATTTTAAAATCACACATTTAAATGTTTGTTTACAGATTGACATGAAAACATCTCTGATGTAATAAGGTTGTTTTTTGCTTCCTGCAGGTGTTTGTGCCATAAACGGGCTGCTGTACGTGATCGGCGGTGACGACGGGTCCTGCAACCTGTCGTCTGTGGAGTTTTACAACCCGATGACGGACAAGTGGAGCCTGATTCCCACCAACATGAGCAACGGCCGCAGCTACGCCGGTACGACCAGCAGAGCCTGGAGACGTTGACTCCAGTTTTAGTTCAAACCGTTTTCTACCCAAACGGACCAGAGATTCTGTTTAAATGATGTGACTGATGACAGGGAAACAGTGTAAACAAACAGAACATTTAAACCTACAAGGTTCCAAGTTGCACCACACACAGACTCGTTGCCATAGCAACTGACTGATAACAATGCCACTATATGTTTCAGGATTCAACAGCCAAAACCTCGCAAACATTTCACATTCAAAGAGCAGAACATTCAGTGGGCTACAGTTTATGTTTTTAAGCTGCATGTTTATTTTGCGATTATTAAGTGAGTGGTTTGGTAGATTAGCTTCCGCTGCTATTAGCTAAGCTAGCACTGCGGTGGTTGATTAGCTAAATTGGACACCTGCTCTACTGATGATCTGTCAGAGTTGATGTGTGGGTCGACTTTTTAGTTTTATTTTGTTTTTTTACTGAAACAAAACACACAGAATTCTGCAGCACATCTACATGTTAAGGTTGTCATAGTCAAGCTAGCATATCTGGCCCACTTCCCTACTTTCTCCCGCCCTACTTTTTAATGAAAACTTTTTTTGGTACTTCTTATCTAATTGTCGTATTGTTGGCAATTACTAGGAAAGCACTGCATCTAATCTCTAATCTCTTTTATAGATTCTAGATTTAGTTCGTTATGTTGACAACCTAAGAGCTAAAACCAATGCTAGTTGTTGTCGGCTAGCAGGTTTTTTGCGTCACACTGCAACGTGTCTTTTGTAAACCAAAATTAGTTTGTACATAAAATTCAGTAACCCAAATTAAATATTAAAAATTATGTTCTTTTAGCTCAGGGTGTCCAAACGTTTTGCCAAAATCAACAGGTAAAAAATACTTGTGGTGGCGCAGCGGGTTAGCACGCCCCACGTTTGGAGGCCTTAGTCCTCGACGCGGACGTCGCGGGTTCGACTCCCGGTCCCGACGACCTTTACCGCATGTCCTCCTCCCTCTCCTCGCCCTCCTTCCTGTCTGCCTACTGTAGAAAAATACGAGCCGCTAGCGCCGCAAAAACTCTTTGGAGAAAAAAATGGGGGAAAAAAAAAAAATACTTGAGGACTAAAAAATGTTATATTTTATTTTTAAATAATTATAATAGAAAAATAAAATCAGTTAAAGTTGTCTGATTTTGTTGTTTTTTGTGGAAAAAGGATGTTATTCATTATAGATTCAAAACTTTAAAGTGACAGAAATTGTAAATAGTTTTCAAATTCTTTTGGGCTTGATGGAACAAATTTAAGAAAAAAATTTAGTCACTTTCTTTGAAAATGTTTGCAATATTTAGCCAAGTCTAGCAAATTCAGTAAAATCTTGGTTATAAAAAGACAAATAATTTGTGTCAGAGATTTTTTTTACTCTGATTAAAAATAAAAAGTTCTGTAATTGCATTCGGAGGCCACACAAAGTCACTCCAAGGGCTACAAATGGCCCCCGTGCCTCACTTTGGACACCCTGACTTTTTCTTAGATAAAAAACAGAAGTAATTATTCAAAAAATAATTTCTGAGCATTTTGAATCAATTTTAGATTTCCCAGTAACAGGAACTGCTGAACTAATCAGACCTGTTCTTTTCAGGAGTGGCAGTGATCGACAAGCCGCTATGACCCAGGCAGAAACCCAGAACCAGAACTTTATGGGCCACCGAGAGCCTCCATGTTTGGTTCTGATCCGCTTCCTTTGGGGTTCCAGGATAAACGGATGTAAATCCACCAAACCGAGCCGCCGCCGGTTCTGTTGGCTTGATGGTTGGACTCCAAGGAGCCGGTTGCAATAATTGGAGTGGTGACACCTGGTGGTGACCAGCAGTATTCCTCATCGACCCAAACGCCCAAAACCAGAGCGCCGCAACATGAAGAATGTTAAAATTATATGCAACTAAAACAGCAGATTTAGTATTTTTGAGAGTTGATTCTTAAAGTTTGGGATCAGTTTTGGTGTTTCGGTTCTGGGACTAAACACTACTGATGTTCTGCACTGAACGCTGCTGCTCATTCTGAAGCTGCCAGCCGCACACATCAGATCAGAGACACTGGAGCTGAAAATGATGCACTGTAAAAAATGAGCTGGAAAGACATCAGGACCTTATTTATTGACTCGTTTGCCACTGCGTTCAGGAACAGGATCCTGAAACAGAACCATGTTTACCGGACTGGATCTTAGTTTATTCTATAAAAGCACATAAAGTTTAAATATAACCTTCCTGTTTTATAAGTCACTTGATTTTCATTTCATCTGGTTGGATTTAATGTTCTGTTATGTTACAGAAAACTGGGAGCGGTCTTCTTCAGGTGGAAACACCTGCAAGTAGGTAAGACTCTCCAGCACCACCTGTGGTGGGAAACAGGAACTGCCTGAAAATAAGAGGAATAATCATTAAGATAAAATAACTCTAATATTCAGGCACATACAGTTTCATGTTTATTATTATAGAACTTGTGAAGATGTTTAAAATGAATCTGTGCTGAAACACTAAATGGACTTTGAAGTATATCATGTGATTGTTTAAAGTGACCAGATGGACATTTTTCTCACTGCAGTTGCTATATTTTTTATATAAATGATGAACATTGTGAACAAAATGTTGGATTTGGTTCGTTTTTCACAGCAAAAATGTAGAGAAAGATTAACAAAACTTCCTCCTGTCAGCTTTTATTTCCATTTCTCCAAAGGAAAATATATATTTACTGACATCTACTTGAAAATGTCTCCAAACGTTTGGTTCTGTACGTTCATCAATTTAAAGAAACAACACAAGTTTCTAAAATTAGAAAACAGTCTTCTTTTTTAAATCAAAAACATTTTTAGTTTGTTTTAGAAAAATAAAGAGCAGTACGTCAGCTGGTGGGCGTGGCTTTCATCAGGCGTAATTAGCCTAATTAGCAGCTGCTGCTAAAACCTTCAACCATTACAAACAACTCCAGGTGAGTTTCGTCCTGTTTATTTTCTTATAAATCTTATGTAAGTTATCAAAGTGCTAAATTAGCAGCAACACATAGGATTGCTTCCTGATTAATATTAACATTCTCATTTTGCTCATGTTTTAATCTTTTGGGGAAAAACAGTTTTCTGCTTTTCCAATGATCCGTTCAAATGTTGGCGGAAGAATCGGAACTTAAAGTTCAGCAGAAATGAAAAGATAAAAGGATTGTTGTTTTTTTTTAGAAACATTTCCACAGTCGATTCAAACGAGTTGCCAGATTAATGAAGCAGCGGTTTATTTTGTTATCCTGTTTTAAAAATCCACTTCCGTTAGAAAAATAACTGCGGACTTCATTGAAACAATGAAGTTAAATGAAAAATGTTCACTGTGTTTATTTGTCAGTGAACTATCATTTTATGCTGAATGCTTTAGCCTCAAAGTTCAACGTAGCTTTTAATTTTTTAAAACAATAACCGGAAGCTGCCAAATTCATGTGGATGTCCGAATCGTACGTCAACGTCGCGGCCATTTTGTGAGTGGCAGGGTTTCAGTTCAAGTTGAACGGCATTAACACGACTTTCCTGTTCCACATTCAATATAACTAATAAAATCATTCAGATCTACTAAATCCCCGTTTGGTATATTTGAATATTTTGTGTATTTAAATGTTTTTTCGTAGTTTTTAACCCGCCATGTTCACAGAAGTGGCAACAGACCTTTCCATTGTTTTAGATCAGAACTTGTTCTAACACCAGAATGCCGTTAATTTATACAATATTTTTAAACTGACCCTTTTCTGACAAAAACTAATATTTTAGTCGAAACAACTCCCAGGTTTTCTCAACTTTTGTATCATTTTTTGTGCTCCATCTTGGTCAGCAAAATTGGAAAGATACTTTTGTAGCATTTCTTCAAGTATTATTTAGTCTTTGTATATGCAGTACTTCGTTTCTCCACCAGAGGGCAATAATACAAGTATCAAATGTTAAACAGTTCAGAGGTAAAAAAAAAAAGAAAACAGCAGAACTTATGTAGCAAGCTAGACATTTTATTTCCACAAATTAAACCTTTATTGTTTTTAAAAAATGTGAGAGCTAAAGAAAGAGTAAAGTATTGAATATTAATAGCTGACTAAATGTGCAACCTTTGCAGAGAAATATTTTCTGTGGATTCCTGGAGAAACCGGTGAGTGTGAAACAGCGTGGGAGTTTCTCCACTCTGCTGTGGTGAGAAAGAAACATTTAAGAGACCAGAATGTTTTCTGACGAGTCAAAAACACTTTTTAATGTCGGAAAATATTGACACACGGAGCTGAAACGTGTTAAAATATGTCTGATGCAAACTTTTATTATTGCTGCTTCTTCATGGCACAAATAATGAGAACAGTTGGTGTTGGATAAGATCTGTGCTGCCATGCAAGCCGACTACAGTACTGCTATATTAGCTTATATTACACAGAGCGACGACATGTTGGGGTTACATACAAAAGGTTAATGTAGGAACATTAGCAGTATGGATAATAAAAAAACATCACACATATAATAAACCTAAAAGGGGCCAACTGTGAAATAATTTAAACATGTCTGACATTCATTTTTTCTGGTTTTATGTACAGTATATTGATATTTGTATAGAAGTAGTGCTTAATTTCTAGAAATACAAATGGAAACAACAGAGGGGCTGCATTCTGGGAATGCTGTGCAAATAACATTTTTTACATCTAACCCTTCCTGCCCCTCCCAGCACTCTGCGCCACAAACTGAAACTCGGAGAAGTTCCTCCAGCCTCCTGCGTCTCGTTCGACCTGCCAGCAGGAAGTCGCTCCCCTCCCCGCTACTCCGGCAGTGTGATGAAGCAAACCCAACAGAACACGAACAAACAGGAAGATTTCCCAAAGTTTCTCTGCAAACCATAAAATAACGTCTGAAAATGTTTTGTTTTTCCCTCAACATGTGAAGTGTTGTTGATGAAGGGTTCATGGTGGCGTCCTGCAGGTGGCGCCGTGTGCGATGACAGCGGTTATCCGACAGAAACTTAGATGGACTTGGAGGAATCCTGTTTGCTGATGAGGACCTCCAGGAGGCGGAGCTTGGCCTTGATCCGCTTGTACTCGCGGTACTTCTCCAGCATCGGCACCCGGTCCTCCTTCTGGACATTCCTGCAGGATGGAGGAAAACAAGATGGCGGCGCTCAGCTCTTCCTGCGGGTGCGGGCAACGAACAAACGCGTCGCTTCACTTACCTCCCGTTATGCTGATAGAAATCTTCCTCAAACTCTCGGATCGTCTTTCTCAGTTTCTTCTTCTCTGATCTGGCTTTCCACAGCTGTTCCAGCAGCTCTGGCCTGGAGGATCATGGGAAATGGAGTCAGCAGGTGGTTAAACCAACAGTCTCTAAGTAATTCAGACTATTTTAGTATTTGAAAAGTTTTTCTCATTGTAACTTTCATAAAAAAGATTTTTTTACATATTTGTTGAAAAAACGTAGCTCCTTGCTACACTGCAGCTAGCATAGCATGTGGTTAATGGACAGCGCTAAGCCCCGCCTCCTGGCTCTGATTGGCTGGAGGAGATCGATCTCATAAAAAGGTGAAACCATTTTTCGAGCAGGTCCTTACATGGACGAGGCGTTGGAGCTGGACAGGCGCAGGTCCAGCGCCAGCCGCCCGGATCCTTCCTCCATCTTGTTGCTCAGCCCGTCCGGTTGGCTCCTCACCGACTCGCCGCTCGGGGTCACGGCCTCCAAGGCCATGATGACCTCGGAGCTCTGCATCTCTCCGCCGCTGCTCTCGCCCTCCTCCTCGTCGTCTTCCTCTTCTTCCCTCTCCTCCTTCTCCTCTTCCTCGCCGCCTTTCTGCTCCTCCTCTTCCTCCTCTTTGATTTCCCAGAAGTGAGCGGTTTCTCCCTCGATGATTGGCTGGAGGGTCTGGCTGCGCCTCTTGCTGGAGGGAGACACCTGGAGCGGAGGACGGGCGTTAGCGGCGGAGCGCTGACGGGCGTCGGCGGTCGGAGGCGGCCTTACCGTTACCGGACTGATGCTGACTCTCGCCAGCATCTGCTTGACCAGCCTGTAGCGGTCGTAGAGAGGCTTCACCACCAGCCGCTCCTCTCTGGTCACCTGATCACAGAAACACGCCGTCATGCAGCAGCAGCCGGCGGCGGCGGTGCGGCAGCAGGACGGACTTACGGGTCGACCATGGAGGCCTTCGTAGTGCAGCAGGTTCTTCTGAAGGACCATCTTCTCACAGGACAGCTGCTCTTTGGTCATCTTCTGCAGAAACACCATTTAAACCAGGATCTTATAAACTTATCAGTTATTAAAAGAATCTTAATTCACGTTAGACATGATGGCCCAGCAAAACAAACTGTTATTTTAACATAATGAACAGATGTTTTCTCACTGAATGTGTTAATTTCTGCAAATATCATCATTTTTTTTGAAGCACTGCCACCCTGTGGTGTGACTCGGTACTACAACTTATTTAATATCGTTTCAGCCTTTAATCCTGTTAAATTACCAAAACAAAGAGATGCCACCTCTTTCATGAACTGGCAACATGTTCATGTAAAATATGCTGAGCTGGTTACCTTGATGTCGTCCGGCCAGCCGTCCTCCTGCCGCTTCCCTTTGACGCGGCGCTGGATCAGCTCCAGTGTTTCTTCTTTGGTGGGGCGCGGGCCCCGGACCTCCCCCGCCGCATCGTGGCCCTGCTCCAGCGTGGAGCCGAAGCTCTTGGGGAGGGTGTTGCTACGGGGACGGGTCTGCGGGCCCAGCTCGCTCTCCGCACAGTGTTTGGCGTCTGGAGGACGAGAACACATGAAGAAGAGTTAGGATCCACACGGGAACCTTGGAACCGTTTTCTGGACCGACTGGACAGGATCCGATGTTACTCTAAAAATTATGAACTTAAAATGTTTTTAAAAATCTGAAAAGTGTGGAGAGATCAGCGCTGCAGCTAACGATTATTTTATGATTATTAGTTGGATAAAATTCAGCAGATTTTTTATTTAACCACTTAAGTTCATTTTATTATTAGTACAAAAATGATGTGAAAAGAATCACTTCTTAATTCTGAACTAAAATAGAATCATTTAGTTAAAGTTTGATCATTTATTTGTAGAGCTGATTGGATGATTATTATTTTTTAATCGTGGGCTCTAGTGTCCCTTTTTTCAAAGTAGACTGACAGGAAAGGGGGAAGCAGAGGAGGGAGACATGCGGTAAACGTCGTCGGGTCCGGGAGTCGAACCCGCGGCGGCCGCGTCGAGGCCACATTGCCTGAATGTGGGTCTCGCTGACCCGTCCGCCACCACGGCACGCCCCTGGATGAGTATTTTTTATTAATAATTGGAATAAAAGGTGATTAATAAACTTTTTTTTCCCCAGAATTTGAATCTGAAGCTAAAGCTGCACTAAAGGCGTTTATGCTAAAACAGACTTTATTTCATCTTAAATGAAAAATGTTTATATTTTTTGTAGTTTTGGCTTAATGATGTTCTTCTTTCAGCAAATAGCCTTTCTGTCATCAGTTAATGATTAATGGATTACTTTTAAATTTCGTTGTTCTTGTGACAATGACAATAAAGATTTATCTATCTATCTAAATTAGCTGAAAGTCGGTTCTGACGCTTCAGATGGAAGCAGATCCTGTTAGGGCGGCCTAGTTAAAGTCCAGCTGTTGAAAACTGTTGTTCTCCATCCATCCTGACTGAACTGCAGATAAACTCAGAGGAAGTTTGAGGCAGTTCTGACTCAAAGTGGGGTTGAAATAAAAAGCATGCCACACTTTTCAGATTTTAAAAAAACAGAAACTGAAGAGTTTTTCCTTTCCTTGGTCACAGAGACGGTTTCCTTTAAGGTTCACTAAATACTCATCTCTCCATTCATCACTCAAGTCAACATGCTGGTTGGACGGCAAACACACCAGTAACACCAGTAACACCAGTAACACCAGGCCGTGACTGTGGGAAGTATTCAGAACGTCTACTTACTGGGGGGGTTGTACTTACTGAGGTGAAACGGTCTAGAGGCTGAGGCGGGGAGGAGGGGGGGGGAGGGAGCAAGGTGTGGGGGTGAGGAAGAGGAGGAAGAGGAAGGGGGGGCAGCGTGGCGTCTGTGTGAATGGAGCAAAGCCTGGTGCCTCAGCGAGCTTCTGGGGGAAAGGAGGTGCTGGCGTCCTGGTGGCCAATCAATCAATCAATCGGTCGTTGGGCAATGGAAGGAGGAAAGTGGAGAGCGGTTGCTCGAGTTATTGATCGATTTATTGATTTATTGGTTTGAAACAGAGAAACGCTTTTAGCCTCTGCGCCCTCCGTGATCGGAGGAGCGGCGTGCGAGGGTCCTGGGATCTGATCAGCCCGGCGAAAGCAACAAAACGATCAATATTCAATCAATGAGACCGGGGGTGCTCAAACCGCGGCGCCGGGGACATTTGTGGACTCAGTTTCTGCGGTCTTTCCGCAGTTTAAGAATAAATTAGGACAAAAAATAAAATCTGCTTAGAAAGATGTTAGACGCCACACAAAGCGTTGTCATGGTAACTAGGACTCGCTGACTCAGCAGAAAACAGGAAGTGTTTTCAAACGAAGGCTGAACTGGATCCAGTTTTATGGCCAAGAAAAGATGAAATATTTGTTCAGTCGAGTCCGAAACAACAACAGGATTTAAACACAACATTTATTACTGTTATTAATAACATAGTGTGATATTATCCTACACTCCACAACAGGGACAAAATAAAATAAAACAAAATTTTGTTTTGAAATGTTTCTTACACTCAACCTGGAAGTTAAACAATAAAGTTCTCAGCAACATTTCTGCAAATAATTTTGGTTATTGTAGATTAAAGTCAAAATTCTCAGATTAAAGTTTTTTTCCTTTTCAGTGACTAACGATTATTTCTGGGTTTGATCCGTTTAAATTAAAAACAGTTCATGTTTAGATTATTGCCAGAAAAATTAATCATTTTTGGTGATTTTATTTTTTCAAAATGTCATTTTGAGCCGATGATTTTGGTCCCTGCGACAGAAAGTTTGTACACCCCGGGTCCAGACTGCGTGGGAGTCAGAGGTCGTTGCTTCGCCAAACTGAGGTCATCCCAGAGGTCACGGGTTCACAAGGACGCACTGGCACACTGAAGGGTGGGAGCCACGGCAACGCCAACATGGCTGCTCACGTTAGAGCGGCAACATGCTGCTGTTAGAGGGGACGAACCCGACACGCCCACACACACACACACACGCCCACACACACTCACAGCGCTCCGTTCTACCTTTAATCTGTCGGCGGATCTTCGTCAGGTCGGTCATCCACTTGAGGACTTTGGGGTTAGCTGCCTTGTCTGCGTGAGACGGCTGCAGAGAAAGGTCAAGAGGTCACGTCAGGAGCTACAGTGGCAGTAAGGCGGTTCTGTTTGTGTTTCTGGACCGGGTCCGGTCAGCGCAGAGGAAAGGTCACTCTGGGGATTACAAAGCCTAAACGGAGAGACGCTAACGCTACCTTGTAGTTCCTCTCCTTCTCGAATTGCTCCTCAAACTGTTTGATTTTCTTCTTCAGATGCTGCAGCTTCTTGCTGAGCTGATGGGTCACCGAATCTCCCCTCATGGCCTCCCTGGATCCGAACGACGCGCGCCGCGGCCTGAAGAGACAAGTTTGGGTCAGCGCCGCCATGTTTGACGGGTCCAAACAGCAGCGGCGGTTCTGGTCGTACCGCTGCGCCTTGCAGGGCGAGGCAGCGTCCGCGTCCTGCTGCAGGAAGCGCTGGGTGCTGTGCGCTCCGAAGTCCAGGAAGCGGCGGGCCAGGATGTGCGGGTGCGAGCGCGAAGAGGACGGCGAGTCGTCCTGCAGTCCGTCGCCGTCGTCCTCCTCGCCGTCGTCCTCCAGCGGCAGCGGAACCATGCGTCCGGCCAGCGGCGACAGCTGCGCCTCGCCGCTGTCCGTGTCATCCTGCCAGGATTTGAACGCCGGAACCGGATCTGGAAGAGAATCCGGGTCAACATCAGAAACGTTTATGGAAACATCAAACCTCTAACTCTCTCCTACAGCAAACAGCGTGGCGAGCTACATCTGAACAACCGTGAGTAGCTCCTCCTCAGCGACGTGCAGGTTGACGCTAAGCCCACCTAGCGTTAGCGCTAAGCTAACAAGCTGAGAGGAAGAGGAGGCCGTTAAAGTGGCAGCTGCAGGCAGAGTGGAGCCCGGCATTATCCCAACCGTCAGAAAGGCTCTGAACATGCTTCCTGTGCGGTCGCCATGGCAACCGTTGAGAGGCGGTGACAGGGAGGGCGGTGGGTGAATCGGTGGACATGAAGCAGCTAACTTACCTTGGCCTTCTTTCTGCAGGTGCATACATGAGAAGTCGATGGGAGGGAGGTGGAGATGGGAAAGGGGTGACGCTGTTCGGACGGGCAGAAGAAGAAGAGGAGGAGGAAGAGAGATGGAGCCGTGAGATCATCACACAGCGACATTCATTCAACAAACTGAAATGTCAGATTCACACCTTTCTAACCAGAAAATGTCCAAAAACTCAACATAAAAATTAATCACTGAAAATAACTTTTGTTCCATGAAGAAGCAAAGCAGCAGAAATCAGCTGTTTTCTACCAAAGAGGATCCCAGAGATCCAATCTTTACCTAGTGATTCAGAAAATGCAACAAAATCATATCAGAGTTACAGAAAGCAGCGTTTGGAGGAGGCGTCCCTCAGGGCTCTGCACTCAGTCCTCTGTTTATCTGGACTTTCATGAGCAAAGTGGACACAGAGCGTCACCGTATGCAAGAGGATCAGAACTAAAACTCCATTCACTTTAAAACCAGACAAATGATGTCAGGAGTTTCTGAACTTCATGATAATCAAACTGGATTAAAATCTGGATTAGACTAATAATCCGGGGCATTTCTGGGAACCTACCCTCCCACCGGTCATCTGGGAACAGCTGGAGGTGGGGGCTGTGGGGGGCGGAGCTTGGTTGGCACGGCGACAGGCGGTTCCTGTTGGCCTCGCTGGTGTTGGCGTTCTGATCGCAGCCGAACGAATCAGAGTCCTGGGAGGAGAGACGGACCAATCAGAACCAAGAACACAGAGCCAGTCAGGAAGGAGAAACAAACAGAATAAATCAATTAATATACGGAAACATTTAACTGCCAAAGCTTGGAAATGAATTCAGGAGCAGCAAGACAGCAACAGAGTTTTTGGTTTTAACCCGAGGTTTTCAAAGTGGGGGTCGTGGGCCTCACAGCGGGCATGGCGGTTCCTGACAGGGGTCATGAGATTAATAAGACATCAAGTCTGTTTGAAATTCAAAGTTGTGTCTTTAAATATAGATTAACATGAATATAATATGTAACACATTGTTAAAATGAGGCTGAAAATAATTAATTTTAGTCAGAAATGAACAAAAATTCATTATGTTACAATTTCTGTATTTTATGAAAATTATCACTTTTTTAACATCAGTGCCTTTATTAAGCCATTACTTTTTATTCAAACATGATTAAAATACAACTGAAATAAAGAAGCTGCCTAAACACACAGTAGAAATAATGTCTTTTAATTTATATATATTTATATAAAATAACTGAAATGCAAAAGCACCAAATCTGTTTATTTCTGACTGAAATACATCATTTTATGCCTCCTTTTATCAATTTGTTAAATGTTGGATTTATATTGTGTATTTAAAGACATAACATTGAAATTTAAATAGAAATATATATTTAAATATGTATATAGACAAACAAATGCACTGCAAAAACACCAAACTGTAGGAAGTAATTTTGTCTAATTTCTAGTGCAGATATCTTAACATGAAATAAGTAAAAAAAATAACTTACAAGAAACTTTTCAACAGGATGAAATAGTTTCTTTTAATCCAATAATTCCTTTCTATGGATAAAATGGAGCTAGTTCCATTGGCAGATTATTTCAGTTATTTCACAATCAACTGGCTCTGCGCCGTCACCTAGCAACCCCAGCCAAGCCCCGACCGTCACCTAGCAACCCCAGCCAAGCCCCGACCGTCACCTAGCAACCCCAGCCAAGCCCCGACCGTCACCTAGCAACCCCAGCCAAGCCCCGACCGTCACCTAGCAACCCCAGCCAAGCCCCGACCGTCACCTAGCAACCCCAGCCAAGCCCCGACCGTTACCTAGCAACCCCAGCCAAGCCCCGACCGTCACCTAGCAACCCCAGCCAAGCCCCGACGGTCACCTAGCAACCCCAGCCAAGCCCCGACCGTTACCTAGCAACCCCAGCCAAGCCCCGACGGTCACCTAGCAACCCCAGCCAAACCCTAGTTCTCGTTCCAGCAGCAGATTTTTTCACTTCTAACAAATTGAAATTTAAAACTACTTTATTTATCCCAAATTGAAATTAAACCACATTACAAGAAAAACATCTGCCACTGGAACTAAGACTTAAAAAAATATTACTTAAGGAATGATTGACTTAAAACAAACTAAAATGTATTAAGAAGTTAGTTTTGAATACTAAACATTCTCACTAGAAACTAAACAAAAATACTGGCTAGAATCTGCTGGAGGCTCCTGCTCTAAACCACAGCAGAGATGTTGCTGTTTTTATGGTATCTTTGGTTTTATAAATCCAGTTTTAACATCTTTTATGTCTGATTAAAATGAGAAAGTTTATCTCCCAGCCGTGGAGGTAAAACGTTCCCAGAAACCTGAACGTCTTCCTGCTACTTACGCAGCGGATGGTGACCGTCTGCTCCATGGCGTCCAGCGGCTGATTGTCCTGCCTGACGGGTGACACCAAACAAATCATCAAAACAAAACTTAAAAAACGACTTCAGCTGTGATTTCTGTTCCTCCGTGTGACGACCCGTCACATGTTCGCCTCCAGACCGACTGGACCAGCTGAGGAAGAGTCACAGATTAAAAACAAACACAGCAGGTGGAAAATGATCCAGAAATTTAGTTCAGAGAAATTAATTCAGAAGAAAACTACATTTGGTGGCATTTTTAATATTTTGCTTTAATTTTCATTTAATTTATTAGTAAAATTGATCATAAACAGTTTTACTAAACTGCAGACGTTTAATAAACTTTTCAAAATGATGCAAGGATGAGCCATATACTGTTCTTGGTAGGCCTTGTCAGAATAATCAATAAATCAATAAATCACATGATAAATTAAAGCAGAATAACTTACATTTCCTTGGTTAATCGTTTTTCTCTTTTCTTCCATGAACTGGATGATAAAGTCTTCAGTTTGGTCTCAACTAAACTTTTTTTAAGGACCACTTTGTTTACAGATTCTTCATAATTCATTTTATTTGTTGTTTTGTTTTTTTATGTTTTCCAGTTTCAGTTTCTCCGATGGATTTAAAGTTTATTGATCTTTGAGAATGTGTTCTCATAATTACTATTAAGCCCTTATTATGAAATTACTTGAAAATGGTGTCAAAACAACAACATTATTGTTTATTGCAATAACTTATTGATCAGCAACACAATTTTTGTTGATATAAAGAAAATAAATCTAGAAAAATACGATCAAATGAAAAGTGTAGGATATGGTTTATTGGTGTTTTTATCTTTTTTCCTGTAAAATCTGTTATTGTTTTAAATCTACAATAATTTACAGATCATGTCTAGAGAACTGTGACTGTTGATCAGCTAAAAATGAAAACAGTTTTGTAATTCTAATAAAAACATAAATGCTGAGACGTTTGGTGCATTAAAAGCAGCAACAGGAAGTAGAAACTCGATCTGGTCACCTGGCAGTGTTGAAGTTCTTCCCAGCATCTTTGGCAGCTTCTGGATCCAGATCCATTCCTGAGCTCTCCTCCACGCCGCCGGCTCCCACTGAATTCTGGGGGAAAAACGACAAACAGCGACGGTTTGATCACGAAGCTTTCCAGAAGCAGAAGAGGCGAGAAGTGAAGAACAGAAAGCAAACTCTGCTGGGAGTCCACCATCGCTGGGTGAATCCCAATTCAGACGTTTCACTTCCTCCGGAACGGAGCGGGACGAACCAAATCAAACCGAAACAAACCGAAACCCTGATCATCTGGAAACATTGTCAAGAAAAACACAAAGACGTCAGTTATGATTTAAACTTTAGCTGCTTTTTAAAACCTGTAAGTCAGAAATCATCTGTTCTGCTGATGCTGGCAAATCAAAATGGGGGTCGAGGGCCACCGGTGGGTCGCGAGACGCTAGCTGGGGGTCGACAGATGATTCTGACAATCCTCACAAAACAGAAAAAAACTAAACGTAGCTTTTTCATAAGATAATCAAATCCAAATGTGTTATGAAATTAATGTACCAATAAATTTTATAAAATCAAATTAAAAAACTTATTCATTTAAAAATGTGCATGGTTGTGTCACTGTATTTATTATTTAAATAAAACAATAAATATAGAGTGAAATAATTATGTGTATTTTATATGGCTTAAGAATTAAAACTCAATTTTTTTTATATCAGATCCAATTCGCTCTCTTTCCTGAAAAATAGAAATTACAAATATTTTCCAAAGTGGCTTTTATTTCAGTAATGCCTTCTTTGAGCTGCAAGATAATTCTCTGTATAAAGTAGTAACATTAGCAGAATGAATACACAATTTTACCAGAAAAATGTCTTCAAACTAAAAGAAAAACATCATTTTAATAAGAAATGTTGTCAAGATCTTTTTGTTTTTGGTAGAAACATTGACATTTCTGCAAATTTCCAGAATTACTATTTTTCATCTGCTGTCTCTTTACAATGTTTAATTTATCCTGCTAAAAACAAAGGTTACAGAAGCAATAAATACAAAACAAGGAAACTGTAACAGAATAATCATAAAAAGTATAAGCAGTCATTAAAACTGGATCTGCTGTGAGCAGCTCAGGCTAAAATCCTTTCTTCTAAATAAAAGTTTCACAGTATTACCAAAGGTTTGCTGGTAATACTTTGTTGCTGATGTGTTAAAAGATGAAATATTTTCTAATCTCTGGAAGATAAAGTGTAACTTCACAAGATGCTCAACATTCCTCACTTCATTTTTGCTAGTTTTCATGTAGGAGTTCTCGTAAAATAACTACTTTATTCTCCTAAAATTGCAACTGTAACCTTGTAATATCAGTAAGAAATAAAAATGGTAGATGGGGATTTAAAGGGCCAGCAGCGCAGAAAAGCTGGTCAGAGAAACGCTGAGCTTTAAATGTGCGAGAGGACGAGACGTCCAGGCAGCGGAGACACTTTGTCCTCTCTCTAAATTTATCTACAAACTATCTGAACTGTGGAGTCAAGGACTGGAGGTGAACCGGCGGAGTCTGGATGTCTGACGGCTGGAATAACGCTGTGGTTTTCTGTTAGTGTGTGTGTGTGTGGGTGAGTGTGTGTGTGTGTGTGTGTGTGTGTGGGCGTGTGTGAGTGTGTGTTTTCTGTAATTCCAGATTGAGTCCAGAGGAGATTTTCTGTTTTTGGCGTCAAACTGAAAACGATGCTGACCTCTGCGTCGCTCTCGCTCAGCTGCTGCTCGCTCTGTTCGAGCGGGGTCTCCCTCTCTGCGTCGCAGGGACTGTCCTCGGCGTCAGTTTGCTGTTCTTCCTCTTCCTCCTCGTCGTCATGGCAACCCTGCTCTTCAGGCTCGGAGGGACTCATCCTGGGAATAAAAACAATAAAAAATGTTAAACTGGAAGCAAAAGTTAGTTATAAATAAATAAATGAATAAAACTTTAATCATCGTTTAACAGCATGATGCTGCCATCACCGTGCTTCACAGTGTTCACAGTCTAGCTTCTCTTTTTTTAAATCATTTTATGCCAAATTCTGTCTCATCTGATCCTAGAGCTTTTCTCCAGACGAGGCCTGGTGTTTCCATGAGCTTCCTTCTGTTTATCTTTTAATGTTTTTATAATATCGTATGAAAACAACCAAGGTGCTTAAATAAAAAATCTGCACAACGTGGCATTTTTTAAACAGAATAATCGATTTAATAATCAATTACTAAAATAATGGAGTGCTTGCCTCGTACCTCTTGCTGATGTTGGTTTTCAGCTCAAAGAAATGCTGCTCCACTGCAGCCCTGATGGTTCTCTGAATTATCCTGAAAAACACAAAAATCACTTTTATTAGCAAGTTTTTCAGTGATTTAAACTTTAATTTTGTTCACTGTGTGAATGTTGAATTATATTTGACAGATGGAAGCAGAGTTGTAGTTTTATCTGAAGTTTCTCTCGTTTTCTCTGATAAGACAATTTAAACAGGACTGCAGGTCGAGAGGCTTCATGTGAGTTTACTTTAACTACGCCAAACTGAGGGCGCTGTGGTGGCGTAGCGGCAAAAGCACGACCCACGTATTGAGGCCTTAGTCCTGGTGGCGGTGGTCGCAGGTTCGATTCCCGGCCCGGCGATGTCTTCCCCCTCTCTCATTACCCCGTTTCCTGTACTTTCAAATAAAGGCCACCAGAGCCAACAAAGCTTTAACACCCTGAGCCAGACGTCTCAAACGATCCGGGCTAACGGCTAAATCAACATGAAACTGCTGGAGTTCACTGGAAAACACCAAACCTTACCAAGTGTTTCTGTTTAGTTTATTACACTAGAAATAAGACAAAGTTGATTTACAGGTAAAGTTTTATCAGGATGTGGGAGTTTTTGTTTTCAGTCAATAATCCCTCAATGTTGACCAAGAAGTACAAGTTTGACTGGCAGATTATTTCACTTATTTCACATTCAACTGGCACTGCACCGTTACCTAGCAACCCCTGTTACCTAGCAACTCCCGCCAAGCCCAGCCCGTTACCTAGCAACCCAGTTCTATTTCACTTTTAACAAATTCAAATATACTTTGTTGATCCCAAAGGGGAAATTAAAAAATATATATTTTTCCATGTTTTAACTGAAACAATCTGCCAGTAGAATTAGTAATTATTAATCAATATTAAGAAATTATTGACTTAAAACAAGTTCCTATTTCTTGATGAAAAGTTACTTGTAACTCTGCAAAAACACAAAATCTTACCAAGTGTCTTTGTCTAGTTTCTACTGTAAATATTTTAGTACACTTGAAATAAAACACCAGTACTAGTTCCACCGGCAGATTAATTTACTTATAATGTAGGAAAATGTCTTGTTATAAGTGAGAAAATCTGCTAATGGAACAAGTAATTATTGACTTAAACAAACTGCAATATCTGCTGAAAAGTTACTTGTAAGTTAGTTTTGTTGTGTTTCAGGTTTATTAAGATATTTGCACTAGAAACTAGACAAAGATATGCTGTAAGGTTTTGTGTTTTTGCAGTGCAACTATCAGGCACGGTGGTTGCAGCATCATGCTGTGGGGCCAAATATCCAACCAGAAAAATACCAGAGGCTTGTTGATGGCTCCACTTCTCTGTAACACTTAACCCAATATTATTGGACACAGAAAGCTCTTCTAATAACTCTGTTATTATTATTATTATTAATACTAATGTGTGTTTAATTTCTCTAAGTTTGGATTATTAAAATAATACCCCATAATATGAGCTTGTTTCATCACAGAAAATGTTTTCCATAATCCCATGCAGTGAAGAATCTGCCTGCCACCAACCTGAGGCTAAAAACTAACAAGCTGTGCAAAACGCTTTAGTTGAGCTTTGGAAAGAAAACACAAGGCCAGCAGCCAGCAGCCTCCTCATCTCCTCCTTCACATCCTGCCGCCTGCCTTCATCTCTGGAGACACTTTCATTCATCACTCAGAGGACCAATATTGTGACCTGGTCAGAGCTTTGGAGGTGAGAACGTCAGGTTGCAGAGAACAGTGTGAGTGTGGAGAGCGGACTTACTCAGCAGAGTCAGCAGGCAGGATGGACATGGGGGAGAGGTGGGAGCTGCAGAGGAGGAAGGACAGAGAGGTTAGGACAGGAAGTTCCTCTGGAGAATCTGCAGCAGCCGTGGACCCAACGAGTCCAAACAGAAACTATCGCTAATAAATCTGATGAGAATCGGGTCAGAAACGGATCCGACTTGGACCGAGTGAAGGCAACAGAAATGAGACGGCGCCGCCGTTCTGAGTTATTTAGACTGGACTTCTGCTGGATCTGATACAGGAGAGAGAGAGAGTGTGTGTGTGTGTGTGTGTGAGAAGCTGTAAGACACAATCACACACTTCAAGGGCAGCAGAAAGATCAATAATTTGAATTATTAAAACGTGGAGAACGTGGGGCGTGCTGTGGTGGCGTAGAGGACACAAGGCCAGCAGCCAGCAGCCTCCTCAAACCCACGTTTGGAGGCCTTGAGTCCTCAACGCGGCCGGCGCGGGTTCGATTCCCGGACCCGGCGATATTTACCGCATGTCTTCCCCCCTCTCCTTCCCCTTTCCTGTCAGCATATTTACATATAAGGGACAATGGAGCCACAAAAGAGAAAAATAAAAAAGTGGAGAACGATAATAACTTTTATGTTTATTCTTCTCGACTGTTTTTCATCTAAATCTCAAAAAAGCTGCTAAAGTAAAAGCAAAACTACTTCAACATAATTTTACTAAAGAATGAAAAGTATTTGGTAAAAAGTTACTCAAGTACTGAATTATCAATCATCCAATATTTAAAAATTACATCATCAGACGGACAAAAATATAAAGTTAAGTGGAAATGTTGGTATTTTAAGGACGAATAATTTATATAAGTAACAATAAATAACAGAATCTGGTAAAAGAAACTTTTTAAATAAAAACTTCTGAAACTTGAACCGAAGCTGCAGGCGTGCGTCTGTCTGGTGGATTTCTGCTTCGTTTTCATTCAGTGGGAAGAAAATCCAGAAATTTTACTCAAGAGTAGAAAAACTTCATAGTAAAATTACTCAGGTAAAAGTAAAAAGTACAGCGTAGTAAAAGTTTTTTTGTTTTTTCCAAAAAGTTACTGATGAAAATGTAATTGAGTAATTCAGTTCTGTCTGTCAGAACTTTGACTAGACCGAGCATCCACGGTGTGCGTCTCTCTTCCTGCTGGTCACCGCGCTGACCCGTTCTTCAGACAGAACCAGCTGTCCCTGCGACCGGCTGATAACATCTGACTGAGACGCGCCCTGAGGGACTCCGCCTCCAACAATAGATCTTTGAAGGCCCTTCAGGATGTTGCATAAATGCCGCGGCCCGTTCTGAGATAGGATCTAATCTTACACCATCGTGTCCCTGGGAGCCTGAACAAGGCGGCTGTTCCTGCCGCTCCCACCAAACGCCGCCGCTGCGTTCTTACGCAACACGGACTCCATGTTCTCGGACACCAGAGACCTTTCTGCAGGACGCTGAAGGGCAGATAAGATCACACAGAAACTGCTGGAAAGATTAAAGTGGAATCATGAAGAGACGACCTTTTGCAGAACTTAAATCACCAACACAAAGAGAAAACTCAAAGGAGACTTTCTCAGGATCGGTCCTGAACTCTGGGAGAAATTAACGCTGCGCCACAGGAAGTCTGACTCACTCTGCGTTGCTAGTCCTCTCTTAATACACAGATACTGACTTTCACTGTTTGTTTCTACAACTGTTTCAAAATTTTCTTTAGGCTTGTGTTTGGGAAACAGATAAAAACCCGGTTCATTGTAAAACTCAACTTCAGCCAAACTGTTGTAGAGTTTTTCCCAGCAGGAGATTCATTTTGATCTGAATGTTTTGCTCCTGCAGGAAAAGGAAAGCTGCACGTTTCATGACTGGATGCAGCAGAAACCTGAAGGTGGTGGAGAATGAAGCGGTTTTGCTGGCTGTTCAACTCAGTCGCCACATGAACCTGCTGGACATCCGGTACGTCACATGAACCCAGAACTATTCACCGCCAGCTGCTGTAACAGCTGCAGAAACCTGACTTACTCCATGTACTCTGACTTCATTGGGTTTCTTTAATAAGTTCAGCAACAATCCTCCACAGACTCCTTCCTGTTACGGTCTCTGAGGTTCCTGTCGGGATTGGGAGAAAAACCTTAAGTTTGACTTTTCCAAGCTTCTTTCTCAGTGAACTTGGTTTTGCAGCAGCTCTCAGTTTGGTTTAAGCTTTAGCCTGGATCGCTCTGTGGCTGCCTTTGAGCCTTTGAGCCAGTTTCTGTCCAACTGGTTGGTCAAACCTGCATCCAGGTGTTGCCACATCCTTAAGCTCATTCGGTGGTAAATGCCCCTTCAGGGCACATTCACGGCTAGCAGCTCAGCTAGCAGACTGCATGTCCACCCGACTTTAAGCTGACCTAAAACTAACAACCGTGCTTTAGCAAACATGCAGCCGCTCTTCAGACGAACGCCAAGCAGTCGGATTAGAGATAAGAAACAGAGATAAGATCCTGTGACATCTTAAAGAATCACACCTCAACGCTTTGAAGGAACCCAACAGGAAGCTAATCTGCTTTTATCAGAGTTACTGGGTCAGTTTTTCCTTCAAGGTCCTTTCTAATGAGTAAACTTTCTCAATTTTAGCCATTTTCACCATCAACAGCTTCCTTTAAGTTTTATCTGAACAGATTCAGGAGGTTTCACCAGATTACTCATCAGGATATGGATTATGTTTATATCGGGGGTCCAAAGTGTGGCCCTGGGGCCAACGGGGGCCCTCTGAAGCATCTGGGCGGTCCTCTGAGTTCAAACCTGGCCTGGACGTTTCCATCTTTCAGGGAAATATTCTCTAAATATTTTTTACAGAATAGTAACGTCTTTAAAAAAATACGTGGTACAAAAATAGATTCCCATTTATTAACGATGTTTCTGAGAACCACAATCCTACTTTTCCTTAAATCTTACAAAAATGTCAGTTTTCCACAAAAATATGACTATTTTGTTAATTTTAATAACATTTAAGTTATTTAGTTTATTATTAAGCAGATAAAATTTAAAAAGGCACCAAAACCAGTTTTTGTATGTTATCAGTAAAATGTTACATTTTCCATCAAGGCAAAACGTTTGGACGCCTCTGGTTGACTTCATCTGTCTGGAGACAGTATGAATGATGAGGGAGCGCCGATCGATCAAATGATCAATTTAACAATAAATCAGCCTGTTTTCCCTTGATCGGCTCTGATCAGGGATCTTTAGGTTCCTCCTGCCCAATAAATGGATCAGAACCACAAACCTCCACCATGTTTGGTCCAAACACAACTAACCAAACTAAACAACATTCAGGACCCGTCTAGCAGCAGCTGCACCTAAAGCAGGTTAGTCAGAAAAACACCAATAAAAACACAAATTACTGAAACGGGAAACATCTGCAGATGATTGTAGTTCCTTCAGAAACATTTAGAAAAGAGGAGAGTTACTGTTTCAATGGATGGACAGAGGGAGCAGCGTGAATGAAAGAAAGAGAGAGAGAGTGCGTGTGTGTGTGTGTGTGCGTGTGTGTGTGCGTGCGCGCGGTAGCAGGAAGTTTAATTTGCAGAAGTGCTGCTGTCAGCACAACATCTGCCTGCTGAGATCTGGCTGGACGGGACCAGACTGCAGCACTTCACCAAACACACGGCCAGGCTGCAGCCCAGGAAACACACCGGCTCGTTTTCACAGCTCGCTCGGCTCGCTCTCCGTTCAGCCCAACAAACGTGATGCCGACGTTTACCCAGCAGCTCCTGGGGCAGATTTAGCCTAAAACGTGGCTTGGTTATCCCATCTGCTCATCCCAACCTCCTTCAAACCACATTTAACTAAATGTCTTTCCTTTTCTCTCCTGAACTCCTGCAGTTGACAAAAACTCAAACTTACTTGCACTGTTATCGTCAGCAGAACTTAATGTTTCCATAAACAGCTACAAACCTTGAAGTCTGTTCCCAGAAACGAGAAAAAATTCATCTAAACATTTGAAAGGAGGAAATTATATAAACACAATCCAAACCAAGAATGTAAGAAACTCTCTGCTTCACTGTCTGGTGATGATTTAGCTTTTAATTTCAGCAGATTCTGGAGCTGATTAGAGATTTATTCACAGTTTGTCTGACATGAAAATGTTAAATAATAAATGATGCACCTCAGGCGGTTTTACATAACATGGAGCTGCTGAGAGAAGAAGAGCCTCACTGGAGCAACGACCACAACCGGCTCACTTCCTGTGGTTCTGCTTCAAATTCCTTTTCATCTGGATGAATCAACAAACCGACTTTCTGTGAGCCCATCCATCCATCCATCCATCCATCCATCCATCCATCCATCCATCCATCCATCCATCCATCCGTCCATCCGTCCATCCGTCCATCCGTCCGTCCGTCCATCCATCCGTCCATCCAACCCAGAGGAGTTACGTAAAGCTGCTGTTTACCTCTGCAGCAGGACGTCACAGGCCATCCTCATGTTTCCAGCCGGGTTTCCTCTCAGGCTGATCTGCCCTTTTATGCCAGAACCGGGTCCACCCTGTAGGTGTGTCAATGTCAAGACTCGGCTCGTTTCTCGAAGTTTCTTTGTTTTTTTTGCTGACCGGCTTAGAAAAAAATCGTCTGCTTTTATTCTTCTGGAGTCGAACCCGATCCGATCCAACCCGACTTCTGGTTTCTTCTGCCGGGTTATCCAAGCCGAGCGCTTTGCGGCGCCAGAGTCAGAACCAGCAGGTCCACAGCATCACCTGGGTGCATAATGTGGCCCGAGTGTGTGTGTGTGTGTGTGCGAGAGAGAGAGAGAGGTCGTCTCAGTCTGCTCTCTGAAAAGTGCTGCAGTAAACAGCCGGAGCTCCTGATGTAACCATGCAACAGCCTGAGGAGGGCCAATGGGACGGCGGAGGCTGGGGCCAGCAGCCAATAGGGAGGAGGGATGAAGCAGAGGGGGAGGGGCTTCCTGTCAGTGATGAATAGAAAGTCAGCGGTTCCTGCAGGGTCCGCTGGGCGGAGTAGAGCCGCTTTAAAATACACACTACACCAGAACCAAACCGCCTTCATCCTCTAACCGGCGACTGATCATCAAATGCATTAAGAGATTTAATAAAATACAGAGCAGACAGAGACAGACGCACAACAAGAGATCACCGAGACAAAGAGAGGAAGGAAGATACAAACAGAAACAATCATTTAAAAAACACTTTGTTCAGTAAATATGACTCTTCTCCAGCTTAAAGCTACGGGGTTTTATTTTTAGAGCGATTTGTGTTCAGACCTGAGTCATAGTTTAATTATATGACTCATCAAAAAAACTAAAAGATACAAAAATCTAATAAAAACAGACTAATTCAACATGTAAATGGGAATATTCAGCATGTTGTGTGCAGCTCAAAATCTATGCTCTGGTACTGCTTATACAGTTAATGTTGACTTAAATTCCTCTTTTGCGCTTTAAACACTTCTCACAATATTATTTTATTTGCATCTATTTCAACAAGTTACTTAAAAATATTATTTGAACCTTAAATATTAGTTATGTTATAATTCTGTTAAGGTTATGTGCAGCAATTTCAACCTTTCTATAAAACCATATCATGGCGAAAGCAAATAATACAATTTGCAGCTTTAAAAGCATTTTTTTTCTAAATTGCAAAAAAAAAAGAAGAAAAAAAATCAGTAAATCCAGGCAGAAATAATCACAAAAACACAGCAGGAAGAGAAATTAGTAAAAAATCAATAGTTATAGTTTTTATAGTAACATCTCCTCTGTGGCCACCAAGAGACACTGTGTCATTAATATCAGGAGAAATGTACAATAAAATAATTCACAATAGGAACACAAAGTGATTTTAAATATGTTAAAGCTTGTACTTGTACAAATCCAGCACTTATGGAGCCATTTAATCTTTTTTACTTGCATCTAAACAAAAGGTAAGAAGAAAAACAAAGCAGATAAATGTGAGTTTCTGCGTGGGAATCATGAAGCTTATTTAGGAAAATCAAATCACCAAAGTTATCAAAACATGACAGTAATTAAATTTAGTACTAAAATAATCACAGCCACAGAATGTAAGCTGCAGTTTAATAAACCCAGAAGAAGAATCTGAACTTCATTCAGTCTCCAGTAAAACGTTTAAATGTTGTGATTTTGAGCTGAGGTCGTTTCTCTGAGGTGATTTCAGGATCTGGCTGTTTTCTCAAAGCCTGCAGGTTAAGGAAAGTTACGATGCGCCGCTTCCTCTGCCTCCACTATCAACTTTCTGTATCCACAGGCCACATAAAGTTCATCGGCATTTTTCACGATTCTCCACCAAATAACATGGATGGAAACGTCAACGCTGGAGGACGCTGTCTGCAGACAGGTGGCGCTCTCTCTGGGACCACTTCATAAAAACATGGAGGATGCAGGGAGGGAGCGGAGAAGACTCTTTAACGTCTCCATCTGTCGTTCAGACTGGGACAGATCAGGAGGATCGTTCAAACACCGAGAGACTGAAGCAGAAATCATCATGAGTAATGGCTTTGAATCGAAAAGATTCCCCATCAATCTGTTTTATAGTTTCTATAAACTATAAACGACCATATTTCATAAGCTACAAAAAGCTAATCTTTTCTTAGCTCCATCTTGTTTAGAGACACAACTGTTGCTGCTTTGACAGGAAGAACGAGGATGTGTGAGCGGGAGGCAGAAACAGGTGAATCCTGAACATGCCTGGGACGCCAGCCTGTGTTTGTTCCCGTTTAGTCCAGGTGCTGCAAAAAGCCTCAGCGGACGTACGGACCAATAAACAAACACCCACATAAAAATAAGGTGCAGACTGTCTCAGATCAAGAGACTTTACGAGCTGCATGATGGGTAATATCTGCCTGGTGAGACGGTTTACTGGCGCCTCCTCCACTCACCCTGCAAATCAATAAACTGATGGCTGGCTTCATCCTCTCCTCTTCCTCACTGGGAGTTTTGTTTCTCCTGTTCTTGGGATTCTTCCTCAACAATACTTTCCACAGACAGCGACGCTTCCAGGCTGGTCACCAGAGAAGAAATACCAGCGCTTATATATAGATGTAAAAGGAGCGAAGGCCTTCAGGCGCTAACGCGTGTGTTAGCTGTCAGAGGCTGTTACTGCAGGCGATGAAGAGGGCAGCCGGTGCTGTCCGTCAAACAGTCAACAAACAACATGTTGAGTCACTGGAGGACGACTTCATCTGAGATGAAGGTCAGCCACTCCAAGACTCAACGATCTCAAAGACTTTAAAATATTAAACTTATTGCACTTTCTGTCATCACACCAACATTTCAAACCAATTCAGATACTAAAACAAAAATACTTGATACCAGATCATTAGAGAAAAAACACTAAGCAGGTGAGAATTAAGTCATTATTTATTTTAAATACATAAATAAATCAAAAGTCTTGAGTGTTAATTGAATCCTTTACAGAAGGGTTATTGATTGTTCTGCAATTATTTATTACAAGTTATCATTCTGCACTGAAATAAATTGTGTTTCAAAGCAGACATGAATTTTGGGTTTAGCTAATGCTTGTAGCATTAGCTAACTAATGGATTTGGTCCATGCGGATGTATTCAGACGTACAACTGTTGCCTTACAGTAATTGTCAGAATGTTTTCTCTACTGATCACCTGCAGCAGCAGGTACGATGCTCTGGTTTGTTTTGCTGCTTCATTATTTAGTAGCCAACTGATTAACATTTCGTAGCGTAACAGAAAGGAGCGGAGCGATTTTCAGACCGTCAATAAGCTCTTTGTGTCCATGAAGCTAATATTTAAACTGTTAGCGTTAGCTTATGTCATCCAGGAAGCATCGTGCTTCACCTCTGCAGATTCAGGAGTTTCTAAGCTTTTTAAGTTGATTTAAACCTCAGAGTTGTAGCTTTCGCTTGTAGCGTTAGCACAGCTATCATGCAGCATCCCTCAGCATCTCTTGTCTGTCTGCGTCAGAGGGAAAGTACTTCCTGACCATGCTAACAGCAGGCTAATGGGGGTTTCTCTCCATGTAAGCAGAGTTTAAAGCTTTTTGTTTTGATCGGGTCAGGCTACACAGCGGCTAAATGCCCAGTTGGTTTTTCCGACTCAGAAGTTGAAATGTCTGTATTACACCTGGGAATAGAAGGCAGCTTTATTAAAATAAATCTACTTCTATTGATTTCTGACACAAATAAGTGTCAGAATTATTTTATTTTTTTATAGTATTGATTATTTTGAGACGGGTTATTTTGGAAACCCTAGTAGAGAGACGCTCGCCTCATTTCCTATCAGAAACTTCTTGCTAAATCTGAAATTTTCTGGGGTATTTATAAAATAGGGCCTAACTGTGCTGGACCGCCTTCAGCTCACAACTGCAGTGTCAGTATTGAGAACTTCAGCGGGTCACTTTTATTTCCATCCACCTGCAGCTCATTTTTTACCGCCTGGTGAAAGTTAGTCCTCCGGTGTCGTTAGACAACCTGCCGGCTGACATAACATCTGAACTGCTGCAGACTTCCTCTGACGGGGAATTCAGACATCTGTTCGATTCATCAGACAAGTCAGTGTCTGATGAATCGACACTTTCTACTGCTTTTCCACCTCTCATCTAAAAAAAAACTGTGATTTTGGTGAAAAAAGCTTAAAAAAGCAAATAGATGATTTTAAACTTAAGATTTAAATAAGATTAAACAAAGTGTTGTTAATGCCAATATCATCGCCACCTACAGGCCAAATATGAGCGCTACAACTTCTCATAAAGATTCTAAAATTGACTCATAACCAAATATTTACACCTCTGGGTTTAAATGGAAATATTTTTTAGCTTTTCTGCGTTGGCATGGAGACAGAAATTAAATATTTCCTCAGAACTTAAAGAGCTTAAGGAAATAAACAAGTACCTCAAAATAAAAGATTTGATATTAAACAACATACAAAAGGTTAATATTAACTCATTTTTAGTTAATGGTGAAAATCTCAAATTTAGAATATGAAATTAATAACAGCCAATCAAAATAAGAAAAAGAGCAGCTTTTTATACAAATAAAGGGTTTGTGGGGTGTATTTGTCTTTTTACATAAAACATCTATTTTTATGTGATCTTAGATTTAAAGAATTTTAGAACTTGGTAAGGAACACGTTGTTTAAGCTTTAAAAACCTGGAAATTGATCTGAGGTCACCTTTTTTTTATCATAACTGTGGAATTAAAAGTTAGGAATGAAATTATTATTTTATAGAGATGAAGGTCAAGTTTGTATGGTTTGTTTGTTGCTTAAAGCTGCGATTTGTAGTTCAAATCATAACAGAGCAAAAAAAGCTTTTACAGGATGAAGCGCTCTGTTCTAACGCTTCACTCATCTGTGGCGTCCCTCAGGGTTTGATGCTCGGCTCTTTGTTAGATTCAGTCTCACCTGGCTCTGCGGTCGTCGTCGGTGTGGCTGTGTGAGTCGGAGGCGGCGGGTCCTTCCTCCCCGTCCTGCGGCAGTTCTTCACATTCTGCTTCGCACTTCTCATCATCCAACAACTCTGTGATCTGAGGAGAGAAACGAGAGACAAGATTCAAGACCAAATCCAACCAAAGGAAAGGATTTTACTGTAAGACAACATAAATGCAAAGACAATGAGATTCATTTTGTGGTGCAGCTGTAAAGAAATGGTGTGAAATAAAACAAATTTGGTAGCAAAAAAGGAAGAAAAAGAACTCCCTTATCTGAAAATGCTAACACTTCTTTTAATTGCAACATTTGTTTTGCAAAAACGAAAGCAGATGTTTTAAATAGAAGCGTTGATACTTCTGTAAGACAACATGTCTGTTTGTTCTACCAGTCATTTAAATATAGTTTGGTGTCATGTGACAGTGCAGCAACGCGACAGAGACAAACTAAATTAAGGATTAATTTCAAGAGGACAGGTGATAGGGAGTCAGGAAAGTGTTGGTCTGAGGCGGTGACAGCCGGATTCTGTCAGATATCGTTTTCAAGTTGACTTAGCAATGTTCTGAAAGTCATTTTAAAAGACCTGCTCCACCATAACACAGCAAACTGGGCTTAAATAATATCACCTTATTTAACCACAAGACATGAGAAACAATTATTATCTTACTTTGGGTTCTGTGAAAAACATGACAATCTGGTTAACAAACAACCTACTAACCTTCCTACGACCTTTACATGAACAAGCAGCTAAGGTAGTTAAATAAACAGACATGTAAAATCACATGAATTGTTTTGAAGGCCTCCTCATGTTCTCTCCTGTCAAACGGGTGGGTGTCTGCTAAATATCTTGGCATAGCACCTTAGCTTTCAGTAATTATCATGTTGGTATAGCACCTTATTGTTAGCTTATGCTAAATACCATGTTGGTTTAGCATCTTATTGTTAGCTTATGCTAAATACCATGTTGGTACAAGCCTTTATTGTTAGCTTATGCTAAATACCATGTTGGTACAGTGCTTTATTGTTAGCTTAAACTAAATACCATGTTAGTGTAGCACTTTATTGTTAGCTTATGCTAAATACCATGTTGGTATAGCACTTTATTGTTAGCTTCTGCTAAATACCATGTTGGTATAGCACTTTATTGTAAGTTTCTGCTAAATACCATGTTGGTGTAGCATTTTATTGTTAGCTCATGCTAAATACCATGTTGGTATAGTGCTTTATTATTAGCTTACGCTAAATACCATGTTAGTGTAGCACTTTATTGTACGTTTCTGCTAAATACCATGTTGGTGTAGTGCTTTATTGTTAGCTTATGCTAAATACCATGTTGGTATAGTGCTTTATTATTAGCTTATACTAAATACCATGTTGGTACAGCGCTTTATTGTTAGCTTCTGCTAAATACCATGTTGGTGTAGCACGTTACTGTTAGCTTATGCTAAATACCATGTTGGTATAGCATTTTATTGTTAGCTTATGCTAAATACCATGTTGGTACAGTGCTTTATTGTTAGCATATGCTAAATATAATGTTGGTACAGCGCTTTATAGTTAGCTTATGCTAAATACCATGTTAGTGTAGCACTTTATTGTTAGCCTATGCTAAATACCATGTTGATACAGCGCTTTATTGTTAGTTTATGCTAAATACCATGTTGGTACAGTGCTTTATTGTTAGCTTAAGCTAAATACCATGTTGGTATAGCATTTTATTGTTAGCTTCTGCTAAATATCATGTTGATACAGCGCTTTATTGTTAGTTTATGCTAAATACCATGTTGGTACAGTGCTTTATTGTTAGCTTAAGCTAAATACCATGTTGGTATAGCACTTTATTGTTAGCATATGCTAAATACCATGTTGGTACAGTGCTTTATTGTTAGCTTATGCTAAATACCATGTTGGTATAGCACTTTATTGTTAGCTTCTGCTAAATACCATGTTGGTGTAGCATGTTACTGTTAGCTTATGCTAAATACCATGTTGGTATAGCATTTTATTGTTAGCTTATGCTAAATACCATGTTGGTACAGTGCTTTATTGTTAGCATATGCTAAATATAATGTTGGTACAGCGCTTTATTGTTAGCTTATGCTAAATACCATGATGGTATAGCATTTTATTGCTAGCTTATGCTAAATACCATATTGGTATAGCACTTTATTGTTAGCTTATGCTAAATACCATGTTGGTACAATGCTTTATTGTTAGCTTAAGCTAAATACCATGTTAGTGTAGCACTTCATTGTTAGCTTATGCTAAATACCAGGTTGGTACAGCACTTTATTGTTAGCTTATGCTAAATACCATGTTGGTACAGTGTTTTATTGTTAGCTTATGCTAAATACCATGTTGGTATAGCATTTTATTGTTAGCATATGCTAAATATAATGTTGGTACAGTGCTTTGTTGTTAGCTTCTGCTAAATATCATGTTGGTATAGTGCTTTATTGTTAGCTTATGCTAATTATAATGTTGGTACAGTGCTTTATTGTTAGCTTCTGCTAAATATCATGTTGGTATAGTGCTTTATTGTTAGCTTATGCTAAATACCATGTTGGTATAGCACTTTGTTAGCTTCTGCTAAATACCATGTTGGTGTAGCACGTTATTGTTAGCTTATGCTAAATACCATGTTGGTATAGCATTTTATTGTTAGCATATGCTAAATATAATGTTGGTATAGCACTTTATTGTTAGCTTATGCTAAATACCATGTTGGTACAGCATTTTATTGTTAGCGTATGGTAAATATCATGTTGGTACAGTGCTTTATTGTTAGCTTCTGCTAAATATCATGTTGGTATAGTGCTTTATTGTTAGCTTATGCTAATTATAATGTTTGTATAGCGCTTTATTGTTAGCTTATGCTAATTATAATGTTGGTATAGTGCTTTATAGTTAGCTTATGCTAAATACCATGTTGGTATAGCATTTTATTGTTAGCTTATGCTAAATATCATGTTGGTACTGTGCTTTATTGTTAGCTTATGCTAAATATCATGTTGGTATAGCACTTTATTGTTAGCTTCTGCTAATTATAATGGTGGTATAGCACTTTATTGTTAGCTTATGCTAAATACCATGTTGGTATAGCATTTTATTGTTAGCTTTTGCTAAATATCATGTTGGTACAGTGCGTTATTGTTAGCTTATGCTAAATATCATGTTGGTATAGCACTTTATTGTTAGCTTCTGCTAATTATAATGGTGGTATAGCACTTTATTGTTAGCTTATGCTAAATACCATGTTGGTATAGCGCTTTATTGTTAGCTTTGCTAATTATAATGTTGGTATAGCCCTTTATTGTCAGGGCAGCTGTGGCTACTACCCAGTAGCTTGCCACCATCATGAGCTTGTGCATGAATGGGTGAATGACTGACTGTTTTCAGTGTTATGTAGGTATGGAGCTTTAACGTTAGCTTCCATTAAATATATTGAAATAGCACTTTGCTAGTTTCTGCAAAATTTCATGTTGGTAAATTGCTTTAACATTAGCTTCTGCAGAATATTATGTTGGTAAAGCAATTTAGAGCTAGTAGAACTATAGTTTATGATTAGTGCTTTAGAGTTAGTATAGCTAACTTGCTAGCTAGCGGTGCCAACCAGTGCAAGGCTGTGATGATGATCTTCACCTCCAGTTGGAGAAACGGAGACGGCGTTGACGGCAGGACTTTGAGTTGACGGGAAAATCTGGTAATGAAGCTACCAGAGATCTGAGGACCCAGGAACGACGACTCATCTTCTGTTTGAACTGTTTTTACATCGACTTTGCCGAGTCACCGTCGCTCTGCGTTTCTAATACAAGCTTCTGAGTTGGTTTGATCCAAACAGGGAAGAAAGACGGGGTTAAAGGTTAAACTGGCCACATCAGTGTGTCTCTCCTCTCCTCCATTTCTCTCTTCACAGCAACACCTCCATCTGCTGCTGTCACTGTCGCGTCGCTATGGAAACGACCGCTTTAGAAGCTTCTGATTGGCTGTCGGGGAATTCTTGCATCGTCACATGAGCGGATCAGGGAGGATGAGTCATGAAATTGAGAACGAGCGTGTGAGAGACGCCGAATAAAGACGTCCGCTGTTTGGACAGGCTCCGTCTTATTCCACTAAACATTTACTCAAAAGCTGCTTGGTTGATCTGGATCAACTTTCATTAAAAGTTTTTAAAGTGGAGTTAGAGGGTTTTATTCAACCAGACACAGAATCAACATCTGAGATTTAGTTGATGTTGAAAAAAACATTAAAATGATAAAATTCAAGATGTTGTGCATTTTTGTTCAGATTTGAAGCAAAAGCATTCACACCTCCAACTTCTTCACACTCAGAGTATTTTATTGGGATTTTTTGTGACAGAAAAGTAGAAAATTAAGCAGAAAGAAAATAATATGTGGGTCAACATTTTTATGGTGGTGGCAGCATCATGCTGTGGGATGATGGAGCTAAATCCAGGACAAGCCTGTAAGAAAACTGAAACTGGGATCTATCCAGGGATATTATGGGACCATTTTGATCAAACAATAGTCTAGTCAAAGTACAGACACAAATTTAACTGATCTCTGCCCATTTTTCTATAGTTTTTTGTGTTTTGCATGAATTTAATTTTGTCCAGATGAATTGCACTCAGCTATTTTATCCAATGTTATTATTTTTACACTTCTGTTTTATTCTAAGCTGATTTTTTCAAGGTAAATCAGACTTATCTTATCCAATGTTACTGTTATAATTATTAAACACTTAATTGAGTTTTATTCAGATTTGTATCAACTTAATTTTTCCACATGAATCAGACTCAGTTATTTCGTCCAATATTAATAAAATATTTTTATTCACCAATTAGAGCATATAAAACAAGTATTACAGACTATTATTTTAATCTACCAAACAAATAACCAATTAGATGAGAGAATAAACAGCAGCAGCAGTAAACAAAAGAAGAATGTTTTGTGTTATATAAAGAATATGTCCGGCTGCAGCTGCTCAAAGTTTATGCTCCACTTGTTCTTTTCACTTTACTGAAACACCCAAAAACTGTTTAATCCTCTGTTATATAATTAAATTTAAGCATGAGTCACTTCAGTGTCAGTAAGGTTAATGGATGAGGGGCGGAGCTACGTTACAGCGATAACATTATTCCAGAACAGGCAGAATAAACCTTGGATTACTGCCGTTCTGCTCAGTGACATGGAAAAAAACACTGAATGTGTCTTTAAACAGAAACATGTCCTTGTTTTTCTGCACCGCTCTCCAGCGGCTGACATAATGAACAATGAAGCCCGGTTGTGTAAGCGCTCCGTGGCTAACGCAGTTAGCCTAAACTGACTTATGAGCGCCATGGCAGCTGTGCTGAGTAAGTCATTAGAAAGCCTCTGAGCTGACGTAACAACATTAGAGGATAGGAGCAGTTAAATCCCCCGCCAGGTTGACCTTGCAAGTTCGTTCATGTGGATGAAAATATTATCCCCCCTCACTTAAGACTCTGGGAAATCTTAACGACATTGACTCACAAATCCGTTTAAAAACAGACGCCGAAGCCGGTGTTGTGTGTGGGTTTGTAGAGCATAAATACCAGGCTCTGGGTTTTACACACAAGAAGCGCCGTGTTCGTGTTGCGTCTGCCTGAGTGGGAAAAAGACGAGCCGGAGAGCGCGGTGGAACAAAAGGTCGGGATCTTGGCCCTCGTTTGGCAGCGCTGACATCATTAACTTGGCTATTGAACCGATTGTGGGCCAAGAACAGAGAACAATAACGGCTGACTGGCACCGCCGGCGCCATCCAAACCGATCCAAACCGAACCGATTCGCTCCCAGGCATTTTTTCATGACTGATTTCACTCAACTGGAAAACACCAATAAAGTTTAATATTCTGCTGTTGTAATAAATATCCAACATTTTTAGCAGTGGGAGAATTTTTCCATTTATGGGGAGAAAAAGAAAAGATAAAAATACAAGTTTTACTGTAGCACAATATTAAAAAACAACAACAATTTAACAATTTAATTTGCTGTTTAGATAATATCTGATAAATAATAAAAACAGGAAAATCTTGCAGCTTTTTCTAAGAGTGCATTGCGTGTTACTTTCAGCCAGCTGACAGGCAGTAACTGCAGAGATCATTTAAGGTGGGACGACCTTCATCAAATATTTCCACTTCACTGATTTCAGTTTTGACACTATTTTTTTTCCTTACAGAAATCCTAAACCAAACAAACGTGTTTTGTGATTATACTCCATCGTGGAACGTAAACATCAATCATCAGCAGCTCTCTAGCGCCACCAGGTTTTGTCATGAAGTGATGCAATTAGAGGCAGAAGAGAAGTAAATTCTACCCATTAGGAGGTTCAGATTTTATTTTGTTCCACTAAAAAACACTCCTGACTTTAGCGAACATGATGCCTGGTGTGAAACAAACCAGCATTAACAAAGACCACTTGACTTTCACAGCGCCATCTGCTGGCAGAATGTGGCACAGCAAGAAAAAGCAACAACTAGACTTCAAAGTAACAAAATTAAAGCTAACAGTTTCACTTTGTTTTTTGCAAAGTTTCTTTTTTTCAATTAGTTCGAATGTTTTTTCACTTCTAGATGTTGTTAATTTGTTAACAGTAATAAACTTGGGGAGAACTGAAGATTTATTCAGTTATTTACTCCATTTCTTTTTACAGGTAGAAAACAGTTTGTTGTTTTTTAATCTCTTTTAAAGGATTTATTTGGCCTTCATTTAAGAGTGAGTTGATCATCCAATTGTCCCAAAAGTTATAAACGATAAAGTTGTTTTGAGATCATTTTTCAAGTAATATAATGGTAATAGATTAACAAAGCAGGAACTCCTTCTCAAAGGTCAATCAACTTTAAAATCTAACAAACATTTAACACTGGAGAGACATTTTAAATCCAGTATAAATCTAGAATACTACAGAAACAACAAATAAAATGAATTGTGAAGAATCTGTAAACAAAACAAAAGAAAAGAGTTGAGACCAAAGACTTTTATCATCCAGTTTTTGGCAGAACGAGAGAAAAAAGATAAATGATGCAGAATCAAATTAATGAGCTTGTTTTAATTCATCATGCGAGTAATTAATTTATCGCTTACTGAAACATGTTGAGTCGCACGTTTTTGTGTCATTACTGCTAAAAAGCACTAAGACAGAAGATCCTGACGGAGTCGGCGAACCGGAGCCCCTCTGTGCACCGAGGGGGAGCCGATTCGCTGCATGGCTCCTGCAGACTCCAACCCCCAGCGCAGTCTAGCGTCCGATGCAGCTGGGAGATGATCGGTTATGTCATCACAAGCTCCTCATCTCTTCCTCTGGACATTTCTCCCCCTGCCTTCCTCACTGCTTCCTCTCCCCATCCTCTTCCTCCTCCAAACCTCCCACTTTTCTGCCCTCTTACATAAGACACGTGGATCAGCGTAGATGTATGCTTACAGATCGCTCTGCTCTTCTTTTCAAATAAAACTCCAAGACATAAGATAGAAAAGAACAAATCTCAGAAAGAGTTACTTCTGTTTTGGCTGTAATTAAACCGAAATTGTATAATATATATATATATTTTGCATTTTGGATTAAGAAAAAATCTTCTTTGCCTGTAAATCTGTTCTACTCAGAACTCAAGTGGCAGCTTTAGCTTCACCTGGTAAACAAACATTTCTATTAAGCTACTTTGGTTTCCAATTATTAATCAGTTTATCCAAAAAAATACTCAAAAGATCAGCCTTGCACTGCAAGTGAAAAATCTGCAGAATTTGTTATGCAATTAATCAATTAGTCATCAAAATAATTGATCACTAAAACAATTGTTATATAGAGTTCTAATGCTTTGTTCTGTAGGGTGAAGGGAAAGTTGTCCAGCTGACACAAGACACAAAAAGTCAAAGCCAAGAGGCTGATAAACTGATGGAAAGTTCAGTGGAAGGAAAAACTGTTGTAGGTAACAGAAACTTTAAGGGGAATCCGAAGTGCTGAGTCCAGACCCACAAGTGAATATTAGAAATAATTTTTACTGGTCTGATTCTGGAGACTGTAACAACAATAAGTGTTAGAAATATATCACTGTGTGATCAAATCTACTTAATATGACTAACGTCTTGCAACAAATCCATTTTCTAATAAATCACTTTAGTAATGAAAAAGTCAACTCTAAGAGGCTGACGTATAGATAACATAGATAATAAATCATCCCAGAAGTTACTGCAATAAATAATAATATTGTTGATTTCAAACCATTTTCCAGTAATATGGTGACAAGAACACATTCTCAAAAATCAATAACCTTTCAACTCTAATGAACATCTAACACTGAAACTGGAGGATGTTAATTTTGGATATTTAAAATGAACAACAGATAATCGCGGTTTTTCCTAGGATAAAACAGATGTCCAAACTACATATTAAAAACAAACTAAAGTAGAAAATGTAAGCAATAAAAAGGGTAAAATTTTACCCACAATAAGTAGAAAAAACTGTTTTTGTTCCTTACCGTATTTCCACCGTATCTGTTAAGTATCAGTATCTGTATTAGTATCTGTCTAATCATTGTTTAGGTTGTTAAATCATAAAACAAATTATCAAACAGTGGCTCTGAGGAAAGTTAAAAGTTAACTGTACTTTGTTGATCGTCCAGTAAGTGGAAACCAGTAGCAGCGGCGGTGTGTGTGTCGGTGTGTGTGTCGGTGTGTGTGTGTCGGTGTGTGTGTGTGTCGGCGTGTGTGTGTCGTGTGTGGGTGAGTGTGTCGGCGTGGGTGAGTGTGTGTGTGTGTTGGCGTGTGTGTTGTGTGTGGGTGTGTCGGCGTGGGTGAGTGTGTGTGTGTCGGCGTGTGTGTTGTGTGTGTGTGTGTCGGCGTGTGTGTCGGTGTGTGGGTGTGTCTGGGCGAGGCTCGTCTACATTCTCAGAAGATGTTTGTGTGGCTCGGCTTCCTGATTGTTTGATGGTGCGTTTGTGTGTTCAGGACGGAGTGGGTAATTAGTAACTGAAGGGTCAGATGCTTTAGTTCCCAGGTAGAGAAATGTGTTTCATAAACAAGGAGAAGGTTATTTCTGTTGAGGCTGAGCATTTACTGTCAAGTTACTGATTAATGAGGGGAACTCGGGCCAGGGCCGGTTAATCAGTGCTGTAAACAATCAAAATGAAACCGTCTGGTTTCTGATAAACCCAAGAATGCAGAGTTAGGAGCAACGTTGGCACGAATTAGGAAGGTTGTGGGTTTGAATCCCAGCCTGAAGGGATTCTGCATGGGGAAACCTGTGAACCTGTTTACTGTCTTCCTCCATCAAAAACACAACTGTCAGGTTTATTCATTCTTCTAAGCTGACTTTAGGTCAGGTGTGTGTGTGTGTGTGTGTGTGTGTGTGTGTGTGTGTGTGTGTGTGCGTGTGTGTTGTGTGGTTTAGCTAGGATTGTTCTTCTGTGGTTATTCAAACACACTCAAATATGACACGAGTAAACGGGTATCAGGGTCAGGCTAAAAAAACAGAATTAGGAGAATAAAGTCGACATAATACAAGAATAAAGTTGTTTGGTATGATTATTTTCTGGTAATATAATTTTCTTCCATGTTGTTGGGACTTTGTTAAGGCACTTCACCACTTTATTCTTGTACTGTTATGACTTTATTCTCCTAATTTGGCAAGTTACTTTAGTCTTGAATTTTCCACTTTATTGGAGCATTATTACGAGGTGAGAAGAAGCCAACCTGTTCGTTGATGGAGCTGTAGTCGTTGGTGGTGGACACGTCATCGTCCTCGGAGTCGAACAGTCCTTCCTGGTTGTCCAGCAGCTCGGCCAGCACTCTGCTAACCGACTCCTGGTCCTGAATGTCCTCCCTCTCAGCGGACAGACTGAAAACAGATGACGAGACGAGACATTTCAGTCAGGTTTCCAAATTCAGGCTGGTGGTTAGCATGTGAGAGGCTTCTTACTGAAAGATGTCGGGTCCAAAGACGGCGGCCAGCGCCCCGACGGTCCAGCTGTCCGGCTGGAGGGAAGCCACGCTGGCCAGGAAGCGGCACAGGAAGCGGAGCAGCCCGTAGTTCACATGGGGCAGCTGCTGCAGCAGGTACTTCAGGTTTCTGCACAGCTCCTCCTCATTGCTGTAATCTGCATTCAATAGACCAGAGATCCCTGCAAATGTTCACTGTGCAACAGAAACTAGCAGGAGTTCTGGAAAAAAGTATTCACACACAGATTTATGACCCAAAACAGCCTGCCAGCAATGATCTGCATGACGACAAAATGAATGAAAAGAGGATTAGAGGAGATTATCTATGCCAGAAACAGCAGCAAAAAGGACACTGCACAGAGGTGAACCATAAATGGAAACAGAGCAAATCTGAAAATGGAGGATTTAGTCCTTTAAATCTCAACAAATGAACCTTTATGAGCATTAAAGATGCATTAAACCATTCAGAAAAATCACATGATTAAGTTTCAGTTCTATCATAATTCATCACAAATGGAAACTTTAACATTTTGGTTGAGGACAGTCACTGAACGATCCGCATCGTCGGCTCAATTCAGAGTTATTCTTAAAACGTACATCAGAAAAGTGTAACATATTTATTTATATTAGTTAATAGGACCTATTTTCTTAGACAATGTTATAATTATTTTAATGTATAATTGTAATGATTTTGTCTGTTGAAGTCAGTAGAAAATTGCATATTGGATCCTTTTAGCTACTGTCAATGTGCCTTCTGGTGGACTCATACCAGGTAAGGAAAGACCTTTATTTTTATAATAATCACATCTTCTATGAGATTAACTAATGGTTTATCAGACAGGTTTGTGGGAGACTCAACTTTATTACCCTCTATCTTTTCCTAATATTTGATTCTTAAACATGGGCCAAAGCATTAATTTAGCAGTAGCAATCTAGCAAAATGCACTCAAACCGTTTTTAGAATAGAATAGAATTCAACTTTATTGTCATTGCACTGTCACAAGTACAAGCAACGAGATGTAGTTTGCATCTATCCAGCTGTGCTCTACGATATATAATATTTATTTACAGATGTACAAGACTATGTATGTATGGACTATAAGGGGTTATAGCAAGAGATATAGATATTGTGTATAAATATAAATATGGGAGCTATATGCACAGATTATACAGAATATATAAGAATGTTAGGGAATGGATTATATATGTATATAATATAATACAAGATAAATAATGGCAGATAAAATTTACAGGTTGTATGTGTGTGTGAAGAAAACAGTCCGTGATGTGTGTGTGTGTGTGTGAGGATAGTCCATGTGTTATTGTTGTATGAGAGGATAGGGGAGTACAGTCCTTATAGTTTATGTTTTATGTCAGGAGGCGTTCAAAAGCGTGACAGCTGTGGGAAAGAAGCTGTTCCGTTGCCTTTTTATCTCCATTTCTTGATATTCTTGTTAAATCATATATTACTTTTACAATTGCAATGACATACAAAAAGAACAAAAATAAAAATACCCTCCCTGGAACTATTTATATTAGCATATGTGCAAATTAGCTGATGGGACGGATCGTGCTGTGACAAGGATCAACAAATCATTTTTCATGTTAGGTTATGTAACTGAGAGGCGAACTATCTGATCGGACGCTGCGTCCCTGAAGCGCACCTTGGTAGAGCTGCAGGATGTGTCCTTGCAGAGCCGTTGGAATGACGGGTTCGGGAAGCTCCTGCAGGAAGAGGCGGAGCAAACTGACCGCTGATGCCAGATCAGCCTCCTTCTCCAGCTCCACCTCCTCGCCGCTGTCGTAGCGCTGACGCAGCCAGTCTACTCGCTCCGCGTTGCCGTTAACCAGGAAGAGTCCCTCCAAGTCCAGCTGACCTGATGACGAGGACAGACAGACAGACAGAAGCTGTTTACCAGGCCTTCATCTGCGTGACCTTCCAAAGAGAGGCCATGTTTAAGTTTGAGGTTCATTACAAACAAAAGTTGAGAGTTTGGACTGTTTCTTTGCAGATATACCAGCTTCTCTTTGGTTCTAGACTCTAAAGCTGCTGCAGAATCAAACAAAGTTACCAAAAATATTAAATTTAATCCCTGTATCGAGATTCTGAGCACAGAAACTCTGAAATACATAAAAATACGGACTTGGAAACTTGCTGGCTCTGTAAAGTTCAGTGCCAGCCGATTATATGGAACAGCAGGAAAATTTCAGCAAAAGTTGCCATTTTGAAAAATGAAAAGTACAAAGCAGTTTACTTTGGACTTTTATTTTATTTTTTACAAAAGTCCTAACTGGCAGATTTGCCTGTTTTCCCAGTATGAGCATAATTAATATGTTTAGAAGTGTAATTTTGCTTTGTTTAAACTTCATAGTTTTTGTTTTGGTTGTTTCATTTTTTTTTTGGATATTTAAAATGTCTTCCAGTTCCAGTGTTAAATATTCTTTGGAAATAAAAGTTTATTGTATTATATCATTGAGAGGGTGACTTGCATTAAGATGCCATTATCATTTTATTGGTTAAAAATGGTCTTAAAATGTTGATAGCGATACTTTCTCTTAGGTTAAAAATTAGATTCTTAGTTTTGCACAATGTTCGAGTTCTTCAATAAAAATGAGGGGAAATGTTCTGTTAAAGTGAAACAGTAAATGTTGACCTCCAGCTATTTTCTATACTTTTTGAGTTAATAAATGTTAAATTAAAAAAAGTGGAATTCAGAAAGATAAAAGAAAGAAAAGTCAAATTTGGGAAATAACGAGACAGATATCTTGTAGCTCTAGAGCTGTTTCAAATTTCTAAAAACAGATGCAATGCATATAGTCACTATTTTGTAACATGAGGATTATGAAACGGCTTCTTTTCTGCTGTTTGCCCCCTGGTGTCTGATCCATTAGTGAGCCTTCAACCCACTGTTCAAGCCCAGAAGACCAAAAGGAATCCTGTGGACCAGATTCCCCTTTCTGGCTCCACACAGCTGACCGCATGAAGCGCAGCGGCTCAGACAACAATAAGGGAGCACTGTTAAAAAAATGAACTGTTTCTGTGACTGAGGTTCATTATAAGACATCATGTTAGCCGCAGCATAGAATGAAAATGTACCAAAACCAAAGGAGACTTTTCATCTTTCTTTTCCATTAACTGAAATGACAAATGTAAGCAACAGCCAGTAAAACCTGCGGTATCACTCACAAAGCAGGACAGATTAAAGCTGATGACTAATTAAAGCTCCAGCTGAGACTCCTTACATAACTTCACACGGCTGAACAGCTGTTGGGTCACCAACCTGCTCCACACCTTACTAGGCCTGGACACTTTATTCCAATCTTTACATCAACTCAACACATTTTGCAATAAACTCTGTGTTCCCATTGACAGTTCCTACTGACCAGACATAGTAAGGCTGTCACAAAAGGGAATAAATCAATTAATCGCATGATAAATTGAAAAGAGCATGATGACTTTCATTTACATGCTTGATTTATTTGTAGTTTGCTTATTCTTTAAAGAGATGTTGCACTTGAATATTGTTGAAAAGCCACCATTTTGAAACATGAAAATGCAAAGTAGTTAGTTTGCATGTTCTCTAGAAATTAAAGTTTTTTTCAAGAGGGTGTACTTACTTTAATATGTCATTATCATTATGTTGGTTGAAGGTGGTTTCAAAACGACAACATTATTGTTTATCGCAATACTTTCTGGGACAATTCATATTTCAGAAAATGTTCTTATTTTGCTCAACTTTCACAGCAGAAATGTTTTGACCCCACATCCTGGATTTAGAGCAGAACCGCCCATCCGTCGTTTTCTTTCATAAGGAGATCAAAACGTCATCTTCACAGAGCGCTTGGGACGTCTTGGATAATGTTATCTGGTTAAAAGGTTTTATAAGGACCACAGATTATTAATTCATTTTAAATCCCTGCAGGCCACACACAGACTCCTGTCTCTCTGTACTTGTGTGGTCTTACACTGACTTCCAACCTCAACCTTTTCACTAAACCTGATTTATGAGTGATAATAGAATACAGTCATAGTCAATAAATTAAAATATGTGTTCCATGGGGCGTGCTGTGGTGGCGCAGCGGGTTAGCACGCCCCATGTTTGGAGGCCTTAGTCCTCGATGCGGACGTTGCGGGTTCGACTCCCGGTCCCGACGACCTTTACCGCATGTCTTCCCCCCTCTCCTACTGTGGAAAAAATACGAGCCACTAGCGCCGCAAAAACTCTTCGGAGAGAAAAAAAAAAAGGCCATGAGGCTCATTTGTCAGATTAAGTAACTTTTGAAAATTGACAACTTTTTAGCAGATATTAAACATGTTTGTTAAGCCCACATTTCTGTTTTAAAAGAATATATAGTTTTAATTAGTCTAATGTAATGTTCTAAGTTTAATTATGTTTTCACTAACTGTGTGTGGAAAATCATCACAATTAAATACAAAGGCTTTAAAGCATCCACTTAGTGATAAAGTTCCTGAAATTAATGGGCTTCTCAATAATATTCTAATTTTTTTTGAATGGGTCAACCTAAATTCACATCTTAGACCTAACCCCTAAAACAAATATTGTTTCTATATTGTGTGGACATGACAAAATGTCCTCACAACTACAAATGTCCTCACATTGTTGGTGATTTGTCAAGTTCCCAGAATGATAGGTAAACAAGTATAGACACACACATACAAAATGTGGATGTTTTTGTTTTGGATCCAACGAGAAACCAAACCTGCACTGGGAGAACATGCAAACCACCTGACAAAGGCACCAACGAGGATTCAAACCAGGCACTATTTGTTTTTTTGCTGTTGTTTTACACATTTCAATAGCTAGAAATTAAAAGTTTTCCGCTTACCAAATTTTTATTTTAAAGGTAAAAATTGTTGTTGTAGTTAGAAGTTAGTAGAATAATGGGAAATAAAAGGTGGCTGCAGGAAAACCTCAACCTGCTGCTCTCCTTATCGCCCAGGACTTTTGATGGATCTGAAGTTAACAGAACTGTTATGCAATGAAAAAGAAAGCCAAGGGTGGAGCTGTCAGAGTCATTAGAGTTCATCTTACAGTCTGGATCTCCACAACATACCACAGCACAGGTCACCAGAGGTCAACAGCAACCTTGATCCTGAAAACATCTGAGACTTGTTGACTTGTTGTGTGGTTAATGCCAATGCTAACGCTAACAGTACCTCGTATTATGTCACTGTGACTACTGAATGGATTTACAGCAATTATTTTTATAAAAAATATTTGTCATTTATTCATAGATTAACTTGTTCACTAAATTTAGTCAATTTGTTGTGTTTGAGTTTGTCATAAATTAATTGATGAAATCCAAGAGAAAACTTATTTGCAGAACAACCAGTGGAAACCAAGAATGTGAAAACTTCTGAACTGTCCCAACAGAAAAATAATAAAAAATTGTTTTAGATTTCTCCCACAAAGAGAAATAAAATCATCTGCGTCTCTCACCGTGCTCCTCGATGTAGTCAACGATGTGTTTGACCAGCGCAGGAACCTCATGGCCGCTGACCGTGTGCACGTGCGTCACTTCCTCCAAAGGAACGCCAAAAACCCGAGCGGTGCTGGCTGAGCCCTCGCCCTCGTTGCCTGGCAACGGAGACACGCTCTTCCTCATGGCCTCTTCCTCCGCCACCTCCTCCTCACCACAATTAAGCTGAAACCTTACGTCTTCCCAAAGACAAAAACACCCCCAAAACATTTTAATGAAGGAAAAAATGAACAAGTGAATTATCAAAAAACACATCTGCTATAAAAGCAGTTTACATTAAATGATTTTAGACTACTCTTATGGTGAATCTCAAATAATATTAGCTCTTTACAATGTTCTAAAATCTATTTATTAACATGTAAAAATGTTACATTTTCTGATCCAAGCTAATCCACAGAGACTCTAAGTAGTTAATTTGTGTGTTGCTTATAAATTGTTAAAACAATGAGCCTTTTTATTATTTATAGATAAATATTCATATATGCGATTCTTCAAACAAAACTAGAAGTACACATTACATCTATTTATCTTTATTTATTATTAATAATTTCTAAAAAAGATAATTAAAATATGGAAATAATCTAAAATTTGATTTTATGATAAAATTATTTAGGTCTGTATGGCAACACATTATGAATTTATTCGAACTGTCAGTCGTTTACATTAACCAAACTATCTGACAATTAAATTATTTATAATAAAACATAGCACAAACAAAATATGATATGAAACAAGATATGATAAAAATACCCAAATAATTATATATTTAACATAATTTAATTACGTAATTACTTAACTGTGTATTAAATACTAATGCAAGGATTTAAATATTAGATTACTGAATGTATTAAATTAGCAGTGCAGACATTTGTAATGAAACAAAATTAAAGCATTTTTTAAAAACTTTAATATAAACAGCAGTAACCCCCCCAAATAAACACTCATAAATCGTGGACACTGCACTGCAATTAATAATCTTAAACCTTAAAAAATAATAATAAAGATATTTAAGAAATATATTTCCTACATTACATTTTCAAACTATAAGCAAACATCAGGATATATCAACTCAGAAAACAAAAAGAAGTTGAAACAGGATGGAAATTTATTATTAGTGGTATTATTACAGTATTTATTTATCAGATTGTTTATAAGAGCATCATTGCTGATGCGTTTTTATATAAAAAGGTAAATATGAAGTTTTGAGGTCACAGTAATAAAATAATCATTCTAGTCTGTGAAGAACCGAGTACAAAACAGCGTTGTAAATAAATAAAATTGTGTGTGTGTACCGTGTAGCAGTGACAGTGTGTCCTATCCTCTCCTCCTCTGGCCAGTGAACCACTGGACCATCTATGGCTGCTTCAGGTTGTGGCAGAAGATGAGCCGGTAGTTCCTCATTGACAGACCGCTGATCCTCTAGCAGGATTCCCTTCTAGCTTCACTGAGAACACACATTCAAAGGAAAACTAAAAAATTCAGTCCAACATACTTATCACATTTAACATGTCCTGCTATCGATTTTCACAGAGAAACAATGTTCTATGTTAACAGATTTGGTGCTGGCAGCCTTGCAGGTCTGTTTCCATCAAGATGGGAGAATTTTATTTAAATAAAACATAATAACATGAACAGTTCAGAAAATATTACATACTTTAGGCTGTAAAATACCAAAAATGCAACATCACATGCAACACAAAGCTTATGCAGAAGAGCACAAAAGCAAATAAATTTATGAAAGTCAGAGACGTAATAAGCAGCCAACAGATTTTCTGTCGAATGGCGAAGAGCGGGTCAAAATGAAAAACGTGACTTCCAGACCCATTAATTAATTGCTCAACTGAGCATTCACACATTTTTCAGTCTGTAAAGCACTGACCAAAAGCATCAACCTCAGTGCTTTTTCAGTTTAATGAAAATCAGATATGAATTAAAGAAAAAAATACTTTCCTGTATAAAAGGAGAAAATCTGTAGTCTCTCCATTCATAAATTAAATTCTACATACATTAACAACTTTGCTACACATTTTGTGTCTTATGAATTGCAGTGTTTAGAATAAAAGTTACATGAATCAGAAAGTCCTATAAATCAGTTCAGGTTTCTGTCGTATGCCTGTACCAACCAGGAAAAGACAAATCACTCCTAAACAAAAAAAACTTGTGTTTTCCCTGTTAACATATTTTGGTTGAGACATAAACATTACGTTTCTTTCTTTTAGAATTAAGCAGATAAAGAATGAAAACAATTGCAGTTATCTTTGTGTTTGTATAGTCAACAACGTAGTAAATGTCCGAATGCACTGTGAATAACATGTTAATAAAGATATCCACTATTTTCCCAATCCAGAGATGTAGAAAGTTATTATATCCTAAAACTCTAGGAATAAAAAGGTTTCAAGGGCAGTTCAGTGTTTTCTGAGCGGTTCTTGTTTTTCCTAAAGCTTATAAACCAACCCGTGGTTCCAGGAGTTTGGAGTTCGCTCATAATGACTTCTGACTAAAAAGCATTCTTCAGCCTCTTTTCCTCCTAAAAGCAGCTAAACTGGCACCTTTAAAGAGGTGGGTAAGCCTCTTTAAAAGCTAAGGAAAATCCCTCTGTTCCTGAGGAAACATTTGTTCTGGATCAAAGCTCTTACTAGCAGAACTTAAATGTGTTTCTCAAGCCAAATCCTTCTGTTCTAAGCAAACTAAGCTGATATTAAACTCCAACACATGTTGAATAGTGTAAGTAGATTATAACTCCCACACATAGAGCAGCTGTATACACCATCATTTCTGTATTATATTTAAATATCCGTGTGCTGAGAGGGCGTCAAACTGCAGTCAAATTGATTGAAATATTTGTCAACAGAGTCGATTCTGGCTCTGGTTCTGCTACTTTAGGAGTAAATAGCCCAAAGTTTTCCCTTTCCAAACACATTTGAGCTCCAAGAAGATCCAAATGTTTCTGAACTTGAGGCTGAAAAACAGCACAACTCCGCCCCCAAGACAAATTTTCTAAAAATTCAGAAGTGGGCGGAGCCGACGGACTGAGGGGCGTGGCCAAGAGTAGGTGAATGGAGAGGTCAGGTGGGAGTTGGGTCGGGATAACAGAAGCACTACTGTCAACTTTGTCGATATATTTAAGCGACTTTGCAGACCCTCTGAGGAATCTTTCAAGAAATCAACAAGCGACAAATCTGGCAAGTTTTTTTCAAAAAGTGACTAGCAGCAAAGTAGCAATTAAAAAAAGCTAGTAACAAATATCAACATTTTTTAAAATAGCAACTTTTATTTTTCTTCCAAAAAAAGTAACCGGCAGCAAATTAGCACATTTTTCTTCAGAAAATGACCAGCGATACGTCTGTCAACTTTAAAAAATAAAACATTTAAAAAAACAACCAGCGACAAATCCTACCACTTCTTGAAAAAAGCAACTAGTGACAAATTTGGCAACTTTTATTTTTCAAAATTAAAAAAATAGTAACATATTTAGCGACTTTTACATGAAAACGTCTAGAAATAAATCAGCTTCTTTTTCAAAACTTACTAGTGACATACATGGCGACTTTGTTTCACAAAAATGAACCTGCAGATTAATCTTGTGACTTAATAACCAACTGCTGACGAATCTTGGTACTTTAAATAATAAAATCAAATATTTTCACCTTTAAGTCCAATTTATCTTCAACTCACTCTCTCACTCCAGATGTGTTTCATGAATAAAATGCAACCTGATTTAATCTGTGTATAAAACTTAGAGATCAGGCTGAGATGGTGATGATAGGAGAACGCAAACGGAGTCAAAAATATTGAAAATAAGAGCACAAAAAAAATCAGAATACTGCATGAAAAGAGTTTTCCTTCAGCAAAAAGCACGGTTAACATTTTCACAGCTGAAACAACTCTAAATATCTTTAATTATTTTTAAGTCTTTGTATGTTTCGGTTTTGTATTCATCTAGCTGATAACAGCTCACTTCCTCCTGACATCTCAACCCAAACACTTAGTTATTCGTTCTGTACTTCCATCTAAAGTTAACCGCCTCCAGTTTACTTTTATTAGCTATTTAGAGAAGCTATGATCTGTTGTGACGAACAGGAAATTGTCTCTGAACCGTAACAAGCTAAAAGTCAGCCATCACACCTACCTTGATTCAGTTAGTTTCCATTAACTGCCCACTGCAGACTGGTAGAGGCAGTAAATTTAAATGAGTCAAGTCAATATCAGGTTTCAGCTCGTTTCTAAAAGCAGCACCTGCCCACATTCAGATGTGAAGCCTCAGCAGCGCTCCGCAGGGGGCAGCTTTCAACACAAAGGTCACGGGTTCAATACCTGCAAAACAGCGACTGCACACCTGACCCAAAACGTCTGCGCATCGGCGAGGTGGTCACCTTCCTGCGAACGGCCAAATCCTTTCAGAACCGGTGAATACGGAGCCGGAAAATCCTGCTACGGTTAATCTGAACCGACATTTTCCTTCAGAACCAGCTTTAGAAACTAATTTTATCCAAGTACTTAAAATGGATTAAAGCTGTGAATCTAAATATTAATGAACAGCAAAACGACAGGAAATGACATTTCCAGCAGCAGAATTACTCAACTAACTGCGCTTGTCCAAATTAAAGCGATAAACATTATTATGATTAGTTTTTTGTTTTATTTGTTGTTGTATAATACAGATTATGAAGGAGTTATAGGATGTACATTGGCAAGGAGCTGGTAATCGCTGTGATGCTGTATGTCCAGTTATTATTTATAATTGTCATAATTATTATTAAGGGTCCGTAGATTTTCTTGTCCGTTATGAGAGTCAGTTTGTAATCAATTTGTTTATGTCATATAATGTGTTTGTTGGCTCTTTAACACAGGCATATTAATGCTATAAAATGGTTTTAATTAGACATTTCTGACAATTATTGAGTCAGTAAGTGATATTAAATTGAGATAAGTGTTCACTTCTTTTTCTCCTTTTCAAACAGAAACGTAATCTAATTATTTTGTTCCTGTTTCTTATTTCTTCTTGTTTTTTAAATAAGCCTGATTGAAACAAACAAATACAATAAATTAAAGTATTAATGAATCGGAGTCAGCTAAAACGCAGGAACACCGTCAGGGTGAGAGTGACTGAGGTATTTCTGCTGCGTGTCATGCATCTTTACGCTTCCCTGTTTTCAGCAGAGCAAGGTTGACTTTTCACACACAAACAACCACACACCCTGAAGCACATGACCAGGAAAGCATGCCGATCCGAATCTCTGCCGCCGATGTGCAGCATGTGACGGAGAGCTGCCATATCACAGGAGGAGCGAAAACATCGGCATGTCAGCGGCAGCCGAACGGATTCGGTTTGGCTCAACAAAACTACAATCATGTCACAAATATGCTTTGCAACACGTCAGACTGACATCAGTCTGCAGTAAGCTGCACAACAGGAAGTCCATCGTTAATCAGCTTAAGCTCAACTTGTGCTCACTCAGTGTATCAATCCGCGGTGGTCCAAACATTGACCAACGAGGCTCAAACTGTCAACTTTCTGTTGTCACAACAAAACAAAGAGAGGAAATGCAACACCTGTTCAACGCTTCCCACAGATTCAGGCAGCGCTGGTTGGAGCGATTCCCGTCATTAAATTATCACCGTCTGGACGTTACACCCAACAGGGTGAAAAAGTATTTATTCTGCTTTTACTTTCCTTTACGTCTGAAAAATACATTTGCTCTGATTGTTGGGTCTTGAAGTAACTGTCACAATAAATTGTCCCAGAAATTATTGCGATAAACGATAATATTGATGCTTTGAGGTAACGGCATAATAATGCAAGAACATATTATCAAAGATCAATAAACTTTAAATTCTAATGAACATTTAACTCTGGAACTGGAAGACATTTTAAATATCCAAAATACATAAACAAAATTAATTATCAAGTCTATATAACCAAAGCAGTCCAGGGTTTCCCCCAGTTTCCTGAAGACTTCTGGGAAAAAGATGCTAAGGACTCATCACCAGATCTGGTTCACCAGGTCGCAGCTTAGGGGTAATTACTTCCTTATTGGTACAGTTGAACAGAAGAGGAACTAACGCTAAAATAACTTTTTCTCCAGTGAACTAAAAACGTGACCCATTTAATGCTGCATCATTTTCTGACAAACCAGATAAAGAATTGTTAGGATGCATGTATGCAAGTTTTTGTCAGATGAGTCAGAATGAGCCCATAAATAGTTCATCACAGATGCAGCAAAGACAATAACCTTTATTACTTTATTAAAGTAAATCAGAGTTAACAAAAAATGAGGTCACTAGTGGATACCAGGACGTCAGATGTTTAGTTCACGAGCCAACATTTGTTTCCGTCTGTATGACTGTGGTTCTACTTTAAACAGAAAGAACGCAGCAAACCTTGTTAGTTGGGCTGCAAAAAAATAAGAAAAGCAATTTTATGCAAAGACTGGAGGAGAAACGAGCGGCAGCACAAACAGACGTGTCAGGAAGATGAGGACAGGCCGGTAAGAAGACGGCAACCGGAAGAAAAATCCGTCTGAGGTTGGCTGCTCTAACCTACTTTATCGTCTCCCGCCGGCCCGTCTCTGATGAATTAATAACCGGCTGCTGCTTCCAGCGCCTCCCTCTTGCACAAATATGCATCACATTTCCCTCATTCATTTTAAAAATGAAGAGAACATACAGCAAAGTTCATCTTTCTTGTCAAATGTTTGTCCTGCATAAACCAAACAGCTGATTAAAGGAAGTCCTGCAGGATAAAAAACAGGGTCCTACATCCTGCAGACCTTCTGCAATGGATCTTCATAACTCAGGCTAAAAACCATTCCACTGAATTTCCATAATAAATGACACTGGAAGTACCAGTAATACTTGATTAGAGTTGAGGATGTGCACGGCTTTTCCCAGAATTTTCCACAAATATCAACAAGTCAAAGCAGAAAACATTTCCATCTTCCTTTTGTTTTAAGGTTTCCAATAAGAAGACAAGTTTTATTTAGCTGTGCTGAGCGTAAAACGGGTCTTTGGATCGTAAAGTTTGCAAACCTCTACTCTAGATCTACAGCATGTTGCTGAATTTATTAATCTCAGAGAAATATTTTAAACAGAGAAGAAGAAAACTTCTGAAGGCCAAATTTCTAGACTTTCCTGTTAGAAACATTTGTTGAAACATTTTTAGTTGCTTTGGTCAAGCCAGTAAAATGCTGAAGCATTCTGTGCAGAAAGAAACGCCCACAGCTGAAACATAAACGCAGCTCTATGTTCACTCTGTGGGAGTGGAGGAAAAGCAGCTCTCTGTTTGCAACATTTGCATCAGGTTTGGTTTGATGCCACTGAGAGGAAAGAAGGCCTGCAGAGTTCAGGTTAGGGCTGCAGCGCTTTAACTTTACAAACGGACATAAAAACTGGAGGTTAAACCACTAAAAGCTTCACAAAACCCTTATTTTCTCTGCCACATCTTAAAATATATTTGCACTATTTAAAGAGGAACTAGATTTTAATTTCCCTTTATAAACATCAGCTCATGGCTGACTGATTTGAAGATAAAATATTTTTAGGTATGAGGCAGTTTATGCATCATTAGCTTCAGTCAGAGCAGAAAATACACTTAGACTGTAACGTTAAAATTAGGGCCAGGGCTTTAATGCGTTCATTTTTATTTATTAGATTTTAACATGTTAACCAGTAAAAAAAGACAGCAAAGCAATTAATTACATTTATTTTTTAAATAAGTTCTGGCCCGGAACCTTTGCATTGCGTTTCTGGTACGCACATAAATCTGACGCACATCTACTAACAGCAGCGATGGAGGACAGAGCTGCTTCCTTTTTCCACTGGGGGTTAATTTCTGCTTCCAAACGGACCTGATTGTTGCTGGAACAGACTAGTGTGGTGCTCAGGTTGTGCTGAAAGGAGTCACAGTGCCAAGTCTTGACTGGTCCGCGGTAATAAAGAGGTTGGGGACCACTGAGCCAAACTATTCAAGCCTGAAACAGCATCTCAATGCTAAACATGTTAGCAGCTAACACAAACGGGAAAAATTTAGAAAATCACCAATTTATTGGAGCAGTGGACAAAAATGTAATGCAAAGGCCAAAACGAGCAGCTGAAGACAGAAATAAACACAAAGGATGAAAATCAATCACGATATATCGGCATTAACATCGGTATCAGCCGATGTTTGTCAGTTTTTAACATATTGGTTAAAAAGATGGAGGAGGATCGGTTTGGTCATGTGACACCTATGCAGCAAAGGATCTTGGGTAGAGGTGGGCATTTATTGTATATTATTATCATTGATAAATTTCTTACAAGAATTTTGATTCATTTTCGTCAAGATAAATTACAATTAATGATGTTTAATACTCCCCAAAACTGTCCTTACAGTCAGGATTGATAGTTTTATTGTTTCCTCATCTGTAAAATAATTAATAAATACTAGTAAATTTGAAAATGGAGTCACCGTGTGCAGCTTAGTGATATAAATCATGTCTTTTTGTGACTGGTGTCCTAAAGAAGCGCCTGACAAATGGGAATGTTTTTCAGGAGCAGTTTTTGTTTGTGGGCTATAACTGAAGTCATTTAGTTACCTAAATAATCCGTATTAATATTGGCCCAAATTTTCTAATCGGTGCATTTCTAATTCTAATTATACAAACATTAGCGATCTAATAAGAATTAACATTTGAGTTTCTAACACCAGGTGGAGTTATTTAGATCATCATGTTCTCAAATTTATTATGAAAGAATAAAGAATGAAAATGGAAAATAGTGCAGAAGTCTGTGATGAATAGTAATATTTGCAGTCCTGATAGAACCAGGCTAGCTCCGAGTTAAAAGTGTGGAGGAGCTGACCGAGCAGCATTCCTGCAGGAAGTGGGACTCAAAACAGAAAACAGCAAAATGTGGCTGAATAATGACTGAAATAAGGAAACACTGAAGCCAGAGCTGAGAGCTTCAGCTGAACAGAAAAACTCTTGTTTTACCGTCTGTGTGAGTTTTTGCTGCTGTAAACAATGGATGAAATCAAGCTGTGAAGCAGATTGAGCAGCAAGCAAACCATGACGATGCAGTTTCATCGTCTCACACGGACGACAGGAAGCCGTTTAGTCGCTGTCATTAACACACACACCCCCACACACACACACACACACCCACACACACCTACAGCCTCAGAATAAACAGATCAGGCTCCATGTTTATGGATTGTTAGAAATGTTCCTCTAACTTTTCAGGACAATGAGAGCCAGAGTTGCGCCGCGGTAATTGATCTGAATACGCAGCGACTCGGATCTAAACGTCTGCAGGATCTGAACCTTCAATCTGCTGCCAGAAAGCCGACTTAGCGGCTCGTCGCTCTGAGCCCAGTTCAGCCTGATCCATTAGGTCGGGTTGGAATCAGTGTCAGCTGGAGCAACGAGGAAATCAGTCACCAGGAAGAAACGGCAGGCAGCTTTTACACCGCGGTCAAACTATTTCAGTAACACTGAAACCCTTATTTAATTAAAAATGAAAACACGGCAGAGCGTGTGAGGAAATACTTAATAAAGGGACTTTCCAAAAACAGTCGGAACAAACCCACAATCTGAATGTTTCGGTCTAATTTATAAACATCCTCCTGCTATTCTGGAATAAATTAAAATGCAACAGAAATGTGGATTCCTGAGTGTTTTAGAGGAAACTGACAAATAATTACATTAAAAATAAGAAAAATCTTTCCAGCTACATAGTTTACCAAAAATGCAGGATTTGTAATTAAATTGATGAGATAATACCCAGTTTGTGATAAAATATAATTTTTTAATGAGTTAAAGCGGTATTAAACGTCTCTAACTCAGGAGTTTTAAAGGTAATTCATGTGACGTCTGTAACTGCAGACGCTGAGCGCCTTAAACACGTTCTCACCCCAGATTACTCAATCCAGCCATCTGCTCAGGAACGCAAGCCGTCAGACGAAACTCACACCAAAACGTAGAGACTCGGACCTGAGAGGATCCAGATGCTGCACCCAAACCTGTTTCCACTGTAAAACAGTAAAAAGCTGCTGCTTCATAGAAAGGTTTCCGTCCGTCGTCTGAAAGGTTTAAACCTTCATCGTTCTAAAGCCAGCAGCTCTCCTGCTAGAGAACATCCTTCAGTTATCAAGCCAAACATATTAACAGTAACTGATGATGTTTGCAAACCCAAAGAGCTGATTTTACATTTGGAAACTTTAGTTTTAGTTCCAAGAAATCATCAAAATCAATTAGAAACATTTGGGATGATTTGCAATAAACTGTTGTGAAAAAATACTTTGAAATTATTCTAATATGGTTACTTACACACCGTTACAAAAGCGACTGGAGACAAATCAGCAACTTAAAAAAAGGGACGAGTGACAAATCTAACAAGTTCTCTTTTTTTAAGTGAATAGTAAAAAAAATCTAATAATTTAGCAACTTTTCTTTTTTTTAAGTGAATAGTAAAAAAAATCTAATAATTTAGCAACTTTTCTTTTTTTTAAGTGAATAGTAAAAAAAAATCTAATAATTTAGCAACTTTTCTTTTTTAACAAAAGCAAGTAGTGAAAAATCAGACTTGTTTTTTAAAAAAGTGACTAGTGAAAATATCAAGAAATTTATTTGAAAAAAAGTGACTAGCAACAAATCTAGCAACTTTTTTAAAGCTGCTAGCAAAACAAATGAAGCAACTTTTTAAACAGCAACAGAGTTTTTCCTCCATCTGGATCAATCAGTGACTCTTATCCAAAACTGTTTTATTTGAGAAATACTTAAAACCGAAGAGGTTTGGTCCCAAAACATGAACTTCAGATAATTATTAATGTCTTCCTCTAAATAAGACGATTGTTATTCATGTTTAGAATGAATTATTAAAACGACCGCCTTAAATCCTGATGCTAATGTTTATGGTCATAAATGCTCCAGCTAGTCCCTTTATTACTGAGTAAATAAAGCTACTTACTTCTACTGAAGGCTCAGATCAGGAACCGCTCGCGGTCTCAAGGACCAAATAAAAATGTCCCAGACAGAATGAGATTCCTCTGTTTCATCGCTGCCTTGAGTCTCAAAAGGCTCACGTTCACTGAGGAAAAGGACATTTAAACCTTCTTTAATATTTACAGATAAAAATGTCAGAATGTGAGTAAAAGAAGAGTATTTTCTCCTCCAGTGGAAGCCTGCGTTATATCAACAACCTGACAGCCCATCTCCATTTACACAATCCCTGGCCCGGTCAGCGCCGCGCGGCGGGAAGCCGCCTGCGGCTAGTTTTGGCAGGATTCTGGATTCCTACAGCTTCTTTCTCAGTATCAAAATATCTCCATCTTTGCTGTGATTCCCTTCAGTGGATTTCCATCCGTGGATATAATTTTTAAAAGATTTCTGGGTAATAAATGTACATTAGGTGTGTAATCCTAGCTCCATGTTTAACACCTAAAGACAAATGATGCTTTATGGGAATAAAAATGAGGTTACAAAGTTATTTTAGACACAGGGCCCAATGTGGCAGACAGGGATTAAATGTGGTGACTTCCTGTTTGGGCCTGTTTATGGGTTAGCTTGAGGCTAAATCAACCACAGATTGACCGACCAACTGTTGAGAACGGCAGCTGAGGGATTACAGCGCCGGTGCAGTTGTTGCGATTCCACGCCAGTTTTCCTTCCACATAAAAACCATTTCTCATCTTACACGTCTTATCTCACACGGTGGGCGGCTGGAGAGCTTCCCCACTGTGGCTTTCTGCATACGTGAGATTGTTCACATAAAGGCCAACAAGTTCACCGCAGATACACTCAGAGTGTGAAGGTCAGTGGCTTTAATGGCGCCGCATTTCAGGGGTTACAATACTACCAAACACAAACGCTGGAGGCTTCCTGTAAGCTTTTACTGAGCTTTAGATTAAAGACGTTTAGGCTTTTATTTGATAGAAACTCTTAAACTGGAAGTAAAAATGTTTTATTTTCCAAATCTGATACAGATTCATATTTCTGATCAAACATGGAGTTAAAATAATATTTAAAAAAAAACTTTATTCTGTTTATATTTGAACTTCACCGTTTCCAACCTTTAGAAAAAGAGACGAGTGAATATTTAAAGGTTGGTGGAAGTTAAATTCCTTTAAAAAAGTCTAAATTTAACAACTTTGTTTTTGGTTATTTTATACCAATTACAATTTATAACACTAATAATTATTTTACAGGACATGTGCAACTCATTAAATATTCATCTGTGAGAGTTACATAAGGCGTGTCGGTGAATTCTTCTTTACTGATGGGCTGGAACTGTTACATGAGCATCAGGAGAAATTATTATAATGTTCATAATATGTTTACAATAATTTATTTTTATGCTCATGTTCAGGGTTCCTCTGCATGGAAAAAAGGAAAGGAAGGAAAAATGAGGAAAAAAGGAAGAAAAGAAAAAAATAAAGAAAAAAGTATGAAAAAAGACAAAAGAAAAAACTGAATAAAAAAGAAAAAGCAGACAGAAGAAATGAGAAAAGAAATTAATAAGGGGAAGAGATGCTGAGAAGGGGAAATAAACAATCATTTAAACAAAATAAACATCTGAAATTCCAAATATTCGTTCAGACTTTAATTTGTTTTTCTATAGTTTTGGAAAATACAGAAATCAAATCCACATTTTCCCAACTGTTCAGGAATCCTGGTTAAAAAATATTCCTAGATCAGCTCCAACATTTATGGTTCAGTTTACAGCTCTGATTAGAAATACGCCATAAAAAGATCATTTCATCTAAAACGCCGTTCCCTTTGTGTTCAAGAAAACTCTAATTATTTACAGCCACAATTAGTCTGAATATCTTTACTGGACCAACACAAAAACATTTCTGCTGATGTTTTTCCATTTTTCAGCCATTATTTTCCTTCTCCTGAAATGATCAACTGGCATCAACTTCTCATTTTCTAATCATCGGATCGATTTAGATCCAGATGAAACGCATTCAGTCGGTCCGTTCTTCTGAAATAAAATCATTGTATGATAAAGAAGTTATCACAATAAACAATAATGTTGTTGTTTTGAGACCATTTTCAAGTAATATTATAGTAATGGCATAATAATAATAATAATAATAATAATAATAATAATAATAATAATAATAAAGTAAGGTCACATTCTCAAAGATCAATAAACTTTAAATGCTAACAAACATTAAACGCTGGAACTGGAAGACATTTTAAATATCCAAGATAAATAAACAAATCAACAGAAACAACAAATAAAATTAATTATGAAGTTTGTGTAAACAAAAAAGCACCAGACTGAAGAGTTTTATCATCCAGATTTTGGTAGAAAGAGACAAAAGACCAAAAAGATAAATGTTGAAATGGAAATTATTGAGTTTGTTTGAATTTATCGTGCCATTATCTGAATTTCCACAATGAATTCTGGCTTTTAACATCTTAATTTTAGCATTAGCACAATCAGCGACCGCTGTCTAAGAAAAGCACAACACATCAACAAGGACACTTCTCACCCCGGACCTTCTCTGTTCACACTGCTGCCTTCAGGCAGAAGATACAGAGCAACCAGAACCAGAACCAACGTCTCAGAGACAGTTTCTACCCGATAGCAATAACAAAACTAAATGCAATCAGAAACAACCATTAATCATCATAAATGATGGATGTGAGAATGTGGCTGTTCTCACTTTTTTTTTTGCCACTTGTTTGTTGATTCTTGCATTGTGTGTGAATTGTGAGACAGTTATTTTTTGTTTTTGGGCATGTGCACCGACTGATGGCGCCTTTTGAATTTTGTTGTTCTTGTGACAATGACAATAAAGATTTATCTTATCTTATCTTAGCACCAACAGACCCCAGTCTGTCTTTGTGTGAATTCCCTACAGAATACAAACCTCACTTTGACTCGAAACATTCAAAAGTTTAAAACTCCAGGATGTTCAATGAGTCTTGAGCACTTTGACGTCCTCCGTTAATCATTCCTGGTTTTCTGTGTCCTGAATGAACCAGACACGTCTCTGCAGGCCTCAACATGTCCTGACATGTTGCTTACTTCATCAACGCATGGCTTTCCACTAAAATCTCAATAACTGCAATTTATTAATTACAGTAATTAACTGGATAAAAGTTTTAACTGGGTCCCACCGCTACCTGGAGGACATATTTTACATGAAGAGATCAGACCATTTGGATTAATATAATGCATATTACAAGTCAGTTAATCTAACCAACAAAAAGGCAAAACAAGGATCAAGGAAATCCAAACTTTTAGTCACGTGGGCCAAGATTGTTGAGTCAAAATGAATCTGAGGGGTAAAAATAAAATCAAGCAAATAAAGTATTCAGAGTTTTGTTTTTCTTCAAAATGGATATTATAGATCCAGAACTTTCACAATAATTAGGGCCATAATAGATTTAAAAATAATAGTAGATTTCTGACAAAAACTCAGAAAATCAGATTATTCACAGAAATTTACTAGAAAAAAAGTCAAATTTTAACTCAGAAATTTCCCGGTTTTTTGTAGAAAATTTCTGAGATTAAGTTCAAAATTTTAGAGTTTTTAGGTTGAAATTTTCTACTTAAAATATAAATATAAACACGCTATTGCCCCACTTTAAACACCCCTGTCCTGTGGCTTCCTCCCTCAGTCCAGTCTGAAGATTATCCTTGTGTTTGTTTTTGTACAGGATCTTATTTAAGTTATTCCGTCAATTCAACCCGTGAGTTATAAAATGTTATCACTAGAAGAAATGCGGTTTTAAAAACAAACAGATAAAACTATAGAAATAATTGTGTAGAAGCGTGTAAAGCAGAATCTAAACGCTTCACATCCAGCGGAGCCTCTCGGAACCAGAACATTCCAGCGCAGACAGCGAAACATCCGTTCAGGAAGCATGAAGCTCTCCAGAAACGGAACAGAAAACGAAACCAGCAGCTAGTTGCTCCGCATATCAGTTTAAATAAGACATTTTAATTAGATTATTACTCAGCATTTTAACACACCTGAGCAAAGACAGGTGATTCTGACCTGCAGCTCCCTCTAATTAAGAACAACAGTTGAGCCGAGAACATCCCACCAAACAGCGATCATAACTCTGGACATGTGACGCTCAGAGCCTCCTGCTGTTCTGGTCATGATTTCAAATTGTTTCTTTATTTTCCCTTCCTGTTAGCTTCGAGGAGCCACAGATGTGACAGAACTGCCTCTGTGCTACTAGCCGCTAGCGGCTAGCTCCCAGTCAACACAAATAAACGACAGAAACTGTTTCAAACTCAAGAGTCCTTCGGTGTCAGAATTTAAACCGAAGAACAAACACAGCTGGAAAAATATTTAAAACATACAAGAACGTTTTACAGATTAAGAAAAAATGGTTTAAGACACAGTTAGCCTAGCCTGCTAACACCAGTTAGCGTCTGAGATGCTGAGAAGCAGAAGAAGAGCAGTTAGCAGGGAAGCTAATCGGGTTTCTTACCAGGTCAAAACAAACAGCACCGCGGAGCAACACGCATCAATTTCTGCGGTTCTTTATGCGGCTGGCGTCCGAACAGACGGAGACTTCGACGGGATCAGAGCAGACGGCGAAGAAATATCGTCGAGAACATCGCAAAAAAGGCTCGAAATTACAGCGGTTCCTGGTTTTCCTTTTTCTGCTCGGACTGCTGAGATGCCCGTTTGCAAGTCGATGCCTAGAGAGACTCGCCTCCTCTCGCACACACCCTCCGGGGCCGAACCTGCCAAATACTGACCCCGCCCCTCTCACTGAGCGCACGGCGGGAGGCGGCTGCCAAATAATGACCCCGCCTTTGCAGACAGCCGTAGACAGATTATATTTTAATATTTTCATCTACGACTATTTTATCGATGTTTTATTCAAGTGCACTAATCCCTCATCATTCTTCAGAATAGAACAGAATAGATTTGGGGTCAAAGGTCAATCTAATGAGCTGCTGCCTACATCAGAACTGTCCTAACAGAGCCATCCCAAGCGCTTTTGGGGCCCTTAGCAGATTTTAATTTGGGGCCCCTCATACCAACATGACAACACCTGATGCTTTATCATTCCTAAGTGTGTAACTATAATTAGCATCATTTGTAATTAACTTACATAATATTGGTGCGATTATGGCTGTTTATTTTATCATTACAGGAGAAGCAAACTGAAAAAATATTTGGGTTTTGAAACACAGAGTGGTATTTCATATTTTTTAATTATTTGAAAGTAACATTAGCTAATGTAACATTAGTATCATTAGCTTTTACATTTACAGTAAAAAAAAAGCAAACAAATATGGTATAATATATCTTACAGAGATTAATCCTTATTGGTAGAAATAGTTTTTCATGTGTAATAGAATTTAGGTCATATCATTCAATGTTATTTTAAATATATATATATATATATATATATATATATATATATATATATATATATATATATAAATATATATATATATATATATATATATATATATATATATATATATATCATGCTAGCTTGGGACCCGAATCAGCTGCTTAACTCACACATGCCTTGGGCCGGCCTTGTTTCCAGAAAGTATAAAATTAAGAGCCATAATTTAAGACCCCAATAGCATTTAAATTAGTGTTTTTATGACATATTTTTATGTTTTTATGCTGTAAGGCACTTTGAGCTGTTTTGTTTCTGAAATGTTCTATACAAATAAACTTAAAACATTAAATTCATGGCTTGTTTTACTATTTCTGTATTTTTGTAAAAGTCATAGTCAAAAACACGAGAAGGTTTCCCTGACGCTCAAATTTCCAATGGCAGAGATGGACAAAGTTTAATGTCCAATCAAAAACATAATTAAATTACCATGCTATAAACCATTTATTATAATTTCTGCCTGTATTCTACTAAATCAGTTGCACACTTAGTGTAATGTTTATTTGTAATAGATTGGAAGAAATACAAAAATTGCAACAACAGATAACATTTTATGCTATTTAAATAAACTTTTCTTTAGACATTGAGGAAAAAACGTTGCAGTTTGAAAGTTGCATCCGTTATATTTCAAATTATAATCTATTCACAATAATGTTTGTGAGTGTTGCATGACTGTGTAAAAGTAACGAGCTTAACTGGAAGTGGGACCTCAACTGGGACAGTGCCCAGGGCCTCATAAAACCCTGGACCACCCCTGTTGATCAGTACCTTCAAGAAGAGCTCAAACTAAGAACTAAAACAGAAAAATTTGGTTTGAATGAAAACATAAATACATTTTACTGGTTAAATTAATCAAATTCAACTTCCAGAATAAAAGTGTTCAATTTTAGTGTCATTTTTATTCTATGAAAATCGTTTAACTGATTTAAGTTTTAGATAATCCACAAATGTATTGCTGTGAAGAAAAAATCCCGGTGCACTAGAGATGTAAATTACATAAAACTGATTAGTTATTGTTGCAGAACAGTTTGAATGCAGTTTTTGTTGTTCTACTTTTATTGTACCAAACATTCAAATGGTGATTTCATTACAGTTCCTTACTATTATAAGTTAAAATGTATGCAGAAAAATATGTGAATCCCATTAATACTGTAAAAGCATGTTTTCATTATATAATGCAAACCCTCAGTGTATGATACACTGATGCTCTGTGCTTATTCTTATATAAAAGTCATGCATTGAAATGCATGAAATGAGGTTAATGACATAGGAATATATTTATAACAGCACTTAAATTACACAATTAATCATTTTCCAGGGGCTTTTTATGTTTTACATACACACAAATGTAATATCTACACATTTTACTGGTGTTATTTTATCCACTTATCTTTAATTCCCTTCAGAAATATTTCTCTGCTTGTTGGCACATTAATATTCCCGAGACAGAAAATGCTCAACAGTTTTTCATCTCCGTCTCACTGTCCTCATTAGCAGACAGAGTTTGCACAGTTGCCATGGAGATTTCGAGTCAATGAATAATTAATATAACGAAAGTGACAGTTAGTCACAAGAAGCGCCGTAGAAATGGCGCCATATGCATGTATGTGATGCAAAACATTTTATAATAATTAATGAGTGACACTGTTCACATCTATCTTTATTTTCTACGTAGTTTTTAGGTTCATGCATAGAAAATGTTTATCCATGTTTCCCTATCGGTGTGAAACTTTAACTGGAATATTTAATGATCAGAAAAATGTTCTTTATGATGTGAGCTTGGTCAATTTAGTAAAGTGCGCCACCTGCTGGAGATAATCTGGTACAGCACTGAAACGGCCTCATTCTACACAACTCCTCTTCTTTAACCACTTTATGGTTTTATTATTAAAGATTATAGCGGTTTATTATTTACCTATAAAATACCAATTACAGTTACATGTTTGATTAATACAGAGAGTTTAAAAAATAATCACCACTTTACAATAAGGCTCCTTTTATAGATGGCTAATAAATAGTTCATATATTAGTCATTAATTTATCTCTAAACACTTTATAAATCAGCAATAATTGTTTATTATGCATTAATTAAGGATGGGGAGAAAAGCTACTGTTTTTTTGCCAAATAGTGAGCCAAGTCTGTTCACCTGTTGTTAAGCATTTAAACCCTCTTTATAAGAATAATGTTTTATTTCTCCTTTTCACCCTTAATTAATGTACAATAAACAGCTATGAATGATTTATTAAGTAAATATAGATAACATGTCTATGAACTATTTATTAGAAATATATAAGGGGAGCCTTATTGTAAAGAAGTACCAAAAATATATATTTGAATTTGCAATAGAACATTTGTTTTTCAGCTAATGTTCATATTTGTAAGGATACATATATATATATATATATATATATATATATATATATATATATATATATATATATATATATATATATATATATAAGCACACATGTGTGAAATCTCTTTAATGCCAACAAAACATGATCGGATTATAAATATGAAACCATACAGTGTAATTACACAAATGACTGGTATTCAGCAGTTTTGATATGGAAAATAAAAGCAAAAAATATAATATAATATAAAATAATATAAAAGAATAACTGGACTTTTTCCTGTTTTCCATAAAAAGCTGAACAATGTGTTGCTAAAACCTGATTCTGTATAATCAATGAAAATGTTGCCATGTTCATGCAGCGCCTTGCAATGTTGCTTTATTCAGTAGAAACAGGAAAACATCATAACTGAAGAGGGAGGGAAATAATTAAAGATTTTCCATTTTTATTTACAAAGACAAAATCTGAAATGTGTAAAATTATATTCACCCCCTTTTACCCAGACTGTACTCTAATAAACTGAACATACATCCACACCACACTTTTCAGAAAATGATTCATTTTGTCCACTACTTTGTGTTTATGACGTTAAACTCCAGATAAAATACATGAAAGTTTGTGGCTCTAATGGACGGGGCAACAATTCATGAAAAAATAAAATAATACCAAATTCACATCTACATTTCATTTTAGACCTTAAAGATTTTATTTCACCTCTTCAATGATTTATAAGAATAATACAGACAGGATGAAGATTGAAGAAGAGGTTCTGTCTGTGGTTAAAGGAACAAAACCAGTAGAGCGAAGCCTAACTGATGCTTTGAACAAATAGTTATAAAAACAGTTTGTATGAAATAACACATCATTACACAAATCTTAAACTGACAGACGTATATAACAGATATGATCGCATTTTTATACATTTTGCATTAACTCACATAAACGCAGCAGAATGGCACTAACATTGTTTTCACCTACGACCTGCAGATTACACCAGAGAATATTTTACAAACAAGATGGTGGAAAGTCTTGTGCTAGTTGGACACACACACACACACACACACACACACACACACACACACACACACACACACACACACACACACACACACACACACACACACACACACACCCTCTTCCAGAATGTCAGTATCTTTTCTAGAAAAAGAATCTAATTTATTTTATGACAGTGAAGAAACGTTTCTCCTCACGCTACATGTTCTTGGTTTCCGTGTTTCTTCAGAACCTGAACCGCTTCGCGTCGGTAGAATCCTAGGAGGTAAAATAACCGAGACGGTTCCTTAAATAAAACCTGACGAATATCGCCGTGGAGGCCGGGAATGTGAGTAATGGGACTACCTGGACGGGAGACTAAAACAATCCCGTCAGATTATTTACAGACTATGGATGCTATTTTAATGTTCGCAACAGGTCTCTGGTCATTTCTTCACAGGACAGTTCTGGTTCTGTCCAGGTCTGGTTCTGTCTCACTGGATCCTTGTTGTTCTGGAGAGACTCAGGCTTCGTAAACCCTGCAGAGGAAACAAAGAACGGTCAACAGGGGGCGCCGTTTGTAAAGTTACTGTCAAAATTAACAGCAATAATTTTGGTGACATAAGAGAAAAAAAGAGGATTTGTTTTTGTATGTTATATTTTCACCATGTTATTCATTCATTTATAAAATGCAGTTTCAAATTTAATACTTCATTAGTAAACTAAATATTTAGTTAATCAACTAAATGACTAAATATACCAGCTCAGCAGTAAATATTTAGTTTGCTAACTAAATAAATCAGATTTTCTTCCATTATTTTATTTGTATTAATGAGAAACATTCAAATATTTTTCTTTCACCTTATAGTTACAAACGTCTTCATGTTAGTCTGTCATGTAACATCATAAAAAACATTTTTTCTGTTGGACTAATTTCAGAACAATAACTGATAAAAATGACAATTATTACGGCTGAATATTCTTGCATAATTATAATTATGCAAGAATATTCACAGACATGTTGAATATTTATTAATTGCAAAAATATTGATTAGATTCTGTCCAATGAATACCATCCATTTCTTATAGGCATGTAAAGGCTGCAGGCAGCAACCTGCTGCAGCCGGCAGCAGGTTGCCGCAGGCCGCCGGCTGCAGGTTGCCGCCGGCTGCAGGTTGCCGCCGGCTGCAGGTTGCCGCAGGCTGCAGGTTGCCGCAGGCCACAGGTTGCCGGCTCGCTACCTGTGTTTGTCCTTCCAGATGCGGAACCATTTGACCAGATTCTTGGTGCTCTGAAGGTTGGGGTGCAGGCAGTACTCCTGACCTTTGAACCGAGAGATGTTCTCCATGGTTACGCTGCAGGGAGGAAAGGGAAGGACAGAAACATGTCAGCCTCCTGAAGAGCGGTTGAATAAATACGGCGGAGGGTTAGGGCCAGAACCAGACATTAAACTATGAGAATCATGAATATTATAAATATTAAAGCATAATAGCAGAAAAAACACATGAAATTTGCAAAGACAAAAACTGTTTTACTGAGAAAAAAGCTTCAATATTTATTAAAATCTGACCTTAATCAGCTCAGCTGGTGGGTGGAAATAGATTCTATCGATTGTTTCAAAGTCCTGGTAATAATTACAATTTGATGCTAATTTTTTTAAAAATTAAAAATTTCCTTCTTTGTAAAATTGATGAAAAAAAAGATGCTCAACATTCTCATTTTAATTTTCAAATATTTTTCAGGTAGGATCATAAAATTACTACTAAATTCTCTTAATATTACAACTTTATTCTTGTGACATTATTCCGATAATATTATGACTTTATTCACACTTTGACCTTATTTTGGTAATATTGTGACTTTATTCTTGTATTATTGTGATTTTTTCATATTATTCGGACTTTATTTTTGTAAAATTATGACTTTATTCTGGTATTATTATTCTTGTGATTAAATCCTTTTCTTAGTCTCTCGGTTGTGAATTAATAACCTTTAATGGAAACAGAAACATGAAGTAAATCTGCATTTCTTTTTGTTTTTTAATGAAAATGTTTAAGTGAAAAAGCGATTGCAGAGAAAACCCGGGTCCAGCTGGAGTCCTGAGGCGTTTGCGTTACTTTGACTAGATTTCACAGGAGCTGAAAACCATTGAAGCCGTTTGAATGGATCCACTTGAGGACCACTTGACACGTTATTGGCCCAGATTTCTAAATATTCTTCAACATTCCCACAGTTAAAAGCGCCTCGTCTTCCAGCAGCTTTATGGCGCCGACAGTTAAAATGTGACATGAGTCAGTGAATGCAGCCGTGTGTCTGCAGGCGTCTAATCGGCAGTAATGACGGAGACAGTCGGCCTGCATGTGGTTCATTGAGTCCAACACAGACTGCAGGCCAGAGCCTGAATGCTAAATGACAGCAGGACAAAGGAGTCGACTCTTAAAGTCAGAGATGCGTCTGCTGCCCTTCGCCTTCACTCCTCACTGAGGCTTGTTTTATCTGCAGAAACTCTGAGTGACAAGAAGAAAGGAGGAGAACATGAAGGCTTCAAAACCAGGAGGAACCAGGAGGAACAGAGACATTTGGAGGCAAAGTGTGTGTTTGTGTTTGGCGTCGCCACTCAGCATGCCAAGCCGAGCGCCCAGAGAGGAAACTCTCCCTCGTTCCTGTCCCTTTCATTTCTCCCATGGCTTTCTGGAGCAGTTTTACTCATAAGTAGATCTTTCAGACCTAATAAGAATAAAAATCACTATGTCTTATATTAATGTTATCTTGCAAGACATTTTTTATATTTCTTTGCACATACAATGATATATTGATCTGTTTTCTACAAAAAGAAAACATTAAAACATTTTTTTAAATATAAAAAGCTGCCTTCAACTTATTGACTTTGGTCGTTACAGCAAAAGGTTTGGACACCAGATGAAGGAGGCAGGGAGAAGAAGAAGAAGGAGAAGAAGAAAGACTGAAATAGTTTCAGTAAATTTACTAAATAACTCACAATATCATCTTCTCTTGGCAGAAGGGATGTTTGGGTTTGATCTCCAGCTTCTGCACATCCTTATATCTGATCTTTGGTCCTTTTCTGGTGCATCTGCACTTATAGGCTGAGGAGAAACATAAGACATGTTAGAACGACTTCTGTTCTCTGCACACATTTAAACACAGAGACACGTTGACAGCAAAACTAACGTTTATAAACTGCTTCAGTTCTGCATCCGCTGAGCTGTTTTATTTCATCTTTCTGTCTGTGACACGTTGTGTTTCCGAGGCTCTGACCCAGATAACACGCTGCTACTTATTGACACGTTTCCTGAGTAACTCCACATTCATCTTCCCTCCGGTCACGGCTCTGCTGCCGGCGAAGAAAGAGCCGGAGAAAATTGGTTTTGCTGGGCTGTATATCTGGGATGACCCGGATAGTCCAAGGTTTCCCTTCATCCATCACCTGCTATCAGCGCCGACCGTCGGGCCGTTAAATCTGCCCGAGAGCTCAGGCTGCAGAGCTGCACGCTCACACAGGACAATAAATGCCAGAAAACAAACACAAGTTAATATTGAGTGGAGAGAAGCTGGATGTTTCCATCGCTCTGGAGAAACACAGCGAGTTAAACTTTGCTTTAAAACCCCTGAAAGACGGCAGGTGGAAACAAAACCAGATATTAACTCCAACTCTGTTACCTGGGTAAGAATCCAAAATGATTTCAGGTTAATTTCATCCGACTTCTCAAAAAATAATCTTAAAATGTTCTCCAAATACCAGTAATACCAGATTAGCTGCAGAGATTAAGATATGTTTTCATTCTAACAGCACCGTGATTTGATCAGGTCTGTCACGGTAACAAATGTTTCTGGATGATAAATCGTCTCAGAAGTTATTGCAATAAACAAAAATATTCCTCTATTGAAACATTTTCAGGTCACATAATGCAAGAGACATTTTAAATATCCAACAAAAATCAACAGAGCAGAAACAACAAATAAAATGAATTATTTAGCAAAATTATTCTTCAAAAATGTCTAGTTGAGACCAAAACACCAAACTGAAGACTTTTATCATCCAGGTTTTGGTAGAAAGAGAAAAACAATAAATAGAAATGATTGAGCTAGTTTTAATTTATCGTGGGATTCATTGATTATTGCTTATTGCCAGAGGCATAATCAGATCTGACTCCTGCATGCAGCAGGTGTTACTGTCAGCTTAGAGCCATGAATCCGCTCAGAAACCAGTGAAGGCTGGAGTTTCTCTAGATTTCCTTCCAGGAACACAGAGTCAAGTAAACAGAAACTGTTACATCACCAGTTTGGGCGCCAAGCCGACATTTTTTCAATAAATGAAGGTTTTACCTTCTGCGCTCAGGAAGTGCAGGATGACCAGCAGCAGCAGCAGCGCCACTTTGCACCGATGCATGGCTTAAAAAAATACTGGTTCTTTAAAAATGAAATTCCCCAAACTGGATTCCTCAGCGGTCAGGAGAAAACGCGAACTGGACGGAAAGTTGGTGGCTGCAGATCAAGTCCACTTGCAGGGAAGGAAGGTTTTTTTCTCGCCTGCTTGGAGTCGCTTTGAACTCCGTCTGTGCGTCCTGCGCGCTTTGGATGCGTCTCCAACTCTCCTGCCGCTCCGTCTGGAGGGCTGAGCCAGCTTTAAAAAGCTCCACGCTGCCTCTGCTCATTAACATGCGCGGCCAGGCAGCGAATCAAACACTTGTGGCCGAGGAGAGGAGGTCTGAAGCCGGGAGGGAGGGCGAGCGGAGCCGGGCTCAGATCATGAATGTTCTCTCTAAAACCTCCGCATCAGGTTATTTATACACTTTCACATCCTGGGGCAAAGCCTTCATGAGACATTTATACAAATAAAGATGTCGAGGGTTCCAGCTACGTGCATATTGATAAAACTAATAACACTTAAAATGTTACAACTTCTCTGGATTTTATTAGTGCGGGCCGTTTGTAAAGTCACACAGTCAAAAACAGGAATAATTTGGGTTATATAGCCTGTTGTTTAAAGGAAAAAAGTCACATTTTCACCACATCATTGATACATTTGTAAATGTCGCAGTTCCAAGATAAATATTCAGCTAGCAAGCTAGCCTGCTAACTAAATATTTAGCTAGCAAGCTAGCATGCTAACTAAATATTTAGCTTGCTAGCTAACCTGCTAACTAAATATTTAGCTTGCTAGCTAGCATGCTAACTAAATATTTAGCTTGCTAGCTAGCCTGCTAACTAAATATTTAGCTAGCAAGCTAGCATGCTAACTAAACATTTAGGTCCGAGCTAGATATTTAGTTCGGAAGATAAATATTTAGCATTTAAATTATTTGTTCAGATTGGAAAAACATTTGTTTGGAAAATAAATATTTATATTGGAATTTAAGCTAAAAATTTAGCAAGCAAGCTAGCCTGCTAAATTCCTTGATTACAGAGAAAGCTAGAATATTTTAACAGTTTTTCAATGCATAATGGATGGAAGAAATTGCGAAATATTTTGTTTAGAAACTAAACATTCACAAACTCAATATTTAGCTTGCACATTAAATATTTTGTTTACTGATGCTGTACAGAACAACTAAAGTTGTATAAAATATTTCCTCATAACTCAAGCTACATCTCATTCCTAGACAGCAGCTTGATAAAAAGAAAATCTCCCACAAACGTCTCTGTGATGAAAAATGGCTGCCATGACTCGTGATGTGATGTTTGCAGCTGCAGGTTTTCATGTTGCATCCAAAATAAATGCAGTCATTGTGTGAGGCGGTGCCAGAAGGTTTCTGTAAACGATAGTCCTGAGAAGGAGCGCTGACCTCCCACCTGGGATCCCTGATCACAGGATTAAGCTGCAGCCATCAAAACTGCATCAGCAGGGATTTCTCTCTGTGTGTGTGTGTGTGTGTGTGTGTGTGTGTGTGTGTGTGTGTGTTCACCTCATAGCCCTGAGCATCGGCCCAATCAGCTCCTGCCATCACCATGCCGTTCTGCCCCAGATGAATGCTGTCATCATGTTTTCATGTCCATTAATGAGTGCATGACGATGACATCATCGAGTCCAAACTTCTTGTCACCCGGGTCAAATTGTTGGGTCAAAAGCCAAGCTAAATTTTACTACAAAATGTTAATATTTTCACATAAATTGAGATTCATCTCAGAAATTGTCTAGAAAAAGTTTAAAAATTGTTGACATTTGAAACTCAGAGATTTTTAAGTTTGGTGCAGAAAACTTCTGAGATTAATTTCAAAATGTGATTTTTTAAATGGAAATTTAGAACAAAAAAATTTCCAGCTGAACCCAAAATCAAGCAAATGAAGTCGTCCGATTTTTCTCTGTCCAATATTTACTGTAAATTCAAAACTTGAAGGGGATTTTTATGACGGTGTGATAGATAAAAATAAATTAATTAATAAAAAAACTAGTTTTCTAGAAAAATAGTTGCAATTTTTGGACTTTTTCTAATTTTTGACATTTGAAATGTACATTTTTTGTATAAAGTTTCTGGGATTACTCTGAAACTTCTTTGAAAAGCAGCAGCAGCTCCAACCAGGGGAGATTTCAGTCTGAACCAATAATGTCGGCCATTAAAGAGCTCCGATTGTGGTAATGTGTGACTTCTGCAGAGAAATTAATCGGTTCATTTTTCCACGGATGTCGACCTTTTCAAGTTTCCAAACTGGGACAAAATGTTTTTTTCTAGTGTTGGATTGAACTATTTAATGTAAAGCAGTTTATTGTTTTCATGCCAGGAGGATCTCAGGATTAAACCAGAACATCTGACTCTGTTTTGGTTTTTGAAGTTTGTGTGAGTGATGAAAGGAGCCGGTTCCTGCTGACGGAGCCGGACCGGACCGGGTCGGGTCGGGTCGGGTCGGGTCGGGCCAACATGTAAACGCTGCTCAAACCGTCATGTTCCTGTCCCTTTATTTTCATCAGATTACAACCTGGAGTAAATAAATTCATGTCAGCGCGTCTGAAGTGAAGGAATGACAGAAACGTGTTGCTCCAATTCCTCAGGAGCTGAAATATTTCCAGCTGAAAGATTCAGCAGGAATTTATTTATGTGCTTCAGTTGGACTGAATTCTCTTCACCGCAGTAATGCACAATAAATATTTTCACAATGCAGCCTGGACTCACAACAAATTAAGGTTTAACATCTTAGTGAAACTAAAGGACAAAAGGAAAGTTAAGCTTTTCCAAACTTTTTCAGTTGATATTTTCTATTTTGTTGGTTTCCAAAACGTTTTTTGTCCAAGATTAATGAACGAATGAATCAACTTAATTCTGATTAAAATGATTTTACATTTTAATGAAGCATAAATATGTGAGCTTGTAACTGAAAAAATCTCTTCCTAGGACTTTCAAATAAAAGATTTGGATCGATCATGAGCTGCAGTCGGGGCCACAGGCATTTCTTTCACGGCCTGAAAATGGCCCCCGCTCCGCACTTTGCACACCACTGGTGGGTCGCCATGAAATTAGGAGCAATTTGTTATTTTTTTTGCAACAAACTGATTTTCAAACCAAAGATGCTTCCAAAGACTCAGCAGCCGCCTCCAGTTAGAGAACATTTTGTACATTTTGTTCCTGAGGGTGGAAGATAATTAGCTGGCAGACGGGAAGGTCAACATCTGGTCTGCATCTCTGAAAAGACCATTTCTACTGAAAAATTTAAACATAATACAATCTCTGTTTATGAGACTTGGGCAGAGTGGATGATTCCAGCATGATCATCAGATCAGAGAGAGCTACTGCTGATCTGCTCTGACCTTTGACCCCAGCATGGCTGTTTCAGACTTCAGGCTGGCAGATGAACCTGAAACTGAAGCAAAAACAATCCGTCAAAAGAAAACGATTCAAATGTGAACAAGATGAAGTTCAGCGGCAGCCGATCATCAGGAAACCATTTCTGTTTAGCATTAATGTTTGGTCGAATTATTAAGTAAATCTGCTCATCATCGAATTATTAAACACAGACAGAGAAGATTTAATAATGATGAGCAGGTGTTACATGTTGATGCCTCAATGATTCAGTTCATCATTCGGTCATTAAGTCTTTTTTCTCTGTTACTGCAGCAACAAAAGGAGAAACTTAAATATTCTCCAGTGGAATCAAATTTTTGGTTTTTAAAGATTTAATTTGTGAAAATCTGAATTTTTTTTCCCGCCAATGCAGTCGTGTGGTTTCCACAGTTCAGGGTGATGTCAGCACGGCGGGCGGCCATCTTGTTTTACAGCTTCTGTTTATTTGCATTTTGAGAACATGAACAATAACAAAACTTTAAATAACTTATTTCAGATCCTGATAAGTCATAAAAATGACTTTTCTCTCTTAATTTCCAGACATTCTGGTAAAATTGTGTCTTTATTCTCAAAATTAAACAGCAGTTCTTGTATCCTGTTTCTGACACGCCGTCGTTCAACTCGCAGACACTTTTTGAAAATAATTTCATTTTTTATTTATTTTCTTATAGAAAAGAAAGTGAGATTTAAAAAAAATGTAAATTGGAAATTGGATGTGGGTGAAAAAAAGATCTGACTTTTTACGTTATTTCAGCTCCAAGTTTCTCAATTTTCCTTCCAGATTCTTTTTATTGTTGGTATAATAAACCAATAAATCAATTAATCGCATGATAAATTAAAACAAATTCAATCATTTGCATGATTTATTTATTTATTTTTAACAAAAACTGGACGATGAAAGTCTTCAGTCTGATGTTTTGGTCTCAACTAAACCTTATTTTGAAGGATAATTTAGTCTGCAGAGATTTTATAATTCTCTTTATTTGTTGTTTTGTTTATTTATTTTGAATATTTATAATGTTCCAGTGTTTAATGTTCATTAGAATTTAAATGTGTTTTTGCATTATATTGGTTGAAAATAGTCTCAGAGCAGCGATATTATCATTTATCGTGATAAACTTTGGGGCAGTTTGTGTTGATGTTGGTTCCTTCACATCTTCCTCTGGATGTTCCTGAAGCAGGTTGTCAGATAAACGAGGATCAGAGCAGCAGATCCTCCTGTTTTGGTTGATCCTGAATGATCCGTAAAAACTCCCAGTTAGCCGCCATGTTTCTGCAACTGCTTTGGAAAAGTTTCAGCTTTGGCTTTTCTCCAGGTTTCTGTCAGAAACGTTCTGGTTTTTACTGAGTTGGAGGTGAAAAGGGATGTTTTGCTCACAGCTGCATCATATTCAACTCAACAGAACAAGAACTAAACAGTGAATATAATGTTTTATTATAAAACTATTATTCCGGTTAAACATCTCTGCTTGTGAAATAATTCACAGCAGGGGTTGAAGTTGTTGCACTGCAAAAACACAAAATCCTACCAAGTATTTTTGTTCAGTTTCTACTGCAAATATCTCTGTACATTTGAAATAAAAGTAATTTTTCAGTAAGAAATAGTTTGTTAAGTTACAGCAGCGAAATGTCAAAAAGAAAAAAAAAAACATCCTGAAAAGTAATGGGAATGAAAGGTGTTGGCAGTGTGATACTGAGGGATTATAACTAAACATTTAATTCTGTCATTTTGTTTTACTCCTCATGTTTTTAAACCCTTTGAGGTTCAGCAAAGCCTCACATTCAACATATAACATTCTCTGTTTTCACCCAGTTTTGTATTAAATTAAGAAATGTGCATCTGATCTCCAGAAAAACGTCTTCAGGTCTTTAGATTGTTTTTCCCTGAGCTTCGCTGTCAAACTGAAAGTTTTATCTGGAGAAAGGTGTTTAGATATTCTGCATGCATTTTTCTCAAACTGCAGCCAGACGACAAAATCAGCTCAGGAAAGCCAACATGACAAATGTCAAAGGTCGAATCAGGTTTTCACAGATTCCTCACTGAAAAAGAGACGAAAACTAAACTGGAAACTGCAGTTTCCATTAAACCGACATTTTCTGTTTCTCTTCTCCAGGACTGTTTGTTCCTTTTGGATTTATTCCTCTCTTTCTTGGCAAAATAAAACGTGAAGGAATGTTTCAGTGAACAGATGCTGCAGGTTTTCATCACGATGTTGAAATGAGAAAAACAAGTTAAAGGAGCCGCTCTGACCAAACAAGCACCTGGAAATCCTCAGAAGAGGAAGAAGAAACTCCGACTGGCTGCAGAAACACGTCAACAATCTCAGAGCGAAACATTTCAAAAGTATTCACACCCCTGGATTTTCTTACGTTACATTTACAGCAGCGACGTTCAAATGTTTCGTTACTTCAGCCAAAACTGCCAAGTCAAAAGGAGTTGCGAAAAAAACTAAAAAATCTAAAAATCAAGCAAATAAAAGTAAAATGAATAGTTTACTTTGTGTATTTTATTGGGTCTTTTGTAAATAAAACACAGTGATGTAGAAATGTGAAAAGAAAGGAAAATGATCCAGTTTTCACTTCATCATCCTGAAGAAACGTTTTCTTTCTTACATCGGTACATTGGTGTTTTCATTTAGGTTTTTATATGCTGATGATACTCTGTTACATTTATCAGTAACTTTAAAATGATATTTTCTGACTTTGAGTTCAGAAAATACAGAAGTTGTTTTTATAAAAGCCAGCAGACACTTTGTAAGTTATAGAAATGTTTTTTAGTCACCATGTTGTGACAGTTTGCAATGAGACAGATAATCTGTAAAAAGATCGATCTCCTCCACCGCCACCAGTTCTAACTAGAAACAACCAATCAGAGCCACGGGGCGGGGCTTTGCGCTGTCAATCACTATCTCAAACTACGCTGCAGCTAGCAAAGCCTGTTGTGAATGCGAAGGCTAGTTAGCGTAGCCACCGATGACAGCAGAAAAACGGTTTTCCTGTAACAGTAAGTTGTTAGCACATTTAGCAATGAATACATGAGTGTGATTGACAGCGTTAAGCCCCGCCTCCTGGCTCTGATTGGTTGTTTTTGGTGCAGCTCAGGGAGGAGGAGGAGATCGATCTTTTCACAGCTTGTCTTTAACTTTACAACATGGTGACAGTTTTAACAAATATGTAAAAAATCTTTTCTTTGTAAAAGTTACAAACTTTAGGTTTAGAATAAAAACTTTCCTCATGGATAAAGGTCAGAGTTTGGCTTCGCTGCAGGACGCAGCAGTGAGTCTGATCATTTCTGAACTAATTAGTTTATGGAGAAGTGAAGCAGGAAGTAAACATTACGGAGGGAAACGGTCCAAACGCAGCCGCCAGCTAAAAACCACAAACACCCAGGAAACCTGTCACCGCTCACTTTCTACACAGATTTATATTCAGACCCTTTTAAGTGTTAATATATACTGATAAAATGTTTGAACTTCTTTACCAATAAAGTTGAACATTCAGACTACACTGTTGAGATTTTGCACTAAAAAGTTTTTATTATTTAGCTTCTGTTTCACCGTTGTGCATCGTCTGTCTGATAAAATCCAAATCAGAAAATCACTTTCTGTGGTTGAAACTTAACAAAATGAAAAAGCCTCAACATTTATGGTGTCGATAGGTTTGGAGAGAATCCAGCTGTAAGGAAGAGGCTGAACTGAAAACGAAGCGTCAGGATTAACATAGTCAGGTCCAAACACACAGATCATCAGGTCCAAACACACAGATCACCAGGTCCAAACACACAGATCATCAGGTCCAAACACACAGATCACCAGGTCCAAACACACAGATCATCAGGTCCAAACACACAGATCATCACCGCGTCCAGTTCCTGCTAAAATAAACATCTGATCAACGATCCTCTGGTCAGCAGGACAGAAACACTGCTGAGCTTTTCCAGGTGGAACCAGCAGAACTTCCTACCTTTCTTCTTCTTCTGAGGTCCAATAAGGTTCTGCTCCCACTGGCTCCGCCCTCTTTTCTGATGCGCGTCAAGCTGCAGATGTTTTCTGTCCTAAATCAAACCAAACATCTGTCAAAAAGTGTAACAAGGTTAATTTCAGCCCAACAGGTTCAACATTTAGTTCCTGTAGTCAAAATGGACAGAGAAAGAAAATCACAGCTGAAAAACCATGAAGAACAGAAAAGTTTACTTTTGATAGTTATGTTTTTTATTAGCCGTTTTCATTATTTTACACTTTTAAAACAACAAAAAGTGTCAAAGTGTTTCTGGTTTCAGCTAAAGGTTGAGAATCATTGATGCTATTTTTACTGAGTCCGTCTTAAAAAGAGGATTTTAGATCTCAACGTTTTTATTCATTATTATTATAATCCTAATTTTTTTTAGCACATTAATGACAATCATTTTAAAACACAAGCTCTTCTTTTCAGGATGAAGTTTGGTTTGTTTAAATAAAAATCCATCCATCCATCCATCTTCTTCCGCTTATCCGAGGTCGGGTCGCGGGGGTAGCAGCTTCAGAAGGGAGGCCCAGACTTCCCTCTCCCCAGCCACTTCTTCTAGCTCCTCCGGGGGAATCCCGAGGCGTTCCCAGGCCAGCCGAGAGACATAGTCCCTCCAGCGTGTCCTGGGTCTTCCCCGGGGCCTCCTCCCGGTGGGACGTGCCCGGAACACCTCACCAGGGAGGCGTCCAGGAGGCATCCTGACCAGATGCCCGAGCCTCAACTGGCTCCTCTCGATGTGAAGGAGCAGCGCCTCTACTCTGAGTCCCTCCCGGATGACTGAGCTTCTCTCTCTAAGGGAGAGCCCAGCCACCCTACGGAGAAAACCCATTTCGGCCGCTTGTATCCGCGATCTCGTTCTTTGGGTCATGACCCAAAGCTCATGACCATAGATGAGGGTGGGAACGTAGATCGACCGGTAAATCGAGAGCTTCGCTTTTTGGCTCAGCTCTCTCTTCACCACGACGGACCGGTACAGCGCCCGCTTGACAGCAGACGCTGCACCAATCCGCCTGTCGATCTCCCGCTCCCTTCTTCCCCCATTCGTGAACAAGATCCCAAGATTTTAATTTTCACTCTTTTTTCATTCCTAAAAGTTGGTAACTCCAGCAGTTTGTGATTTTATTTTCCAGAGAAAAGTTTTTCTTCCTCTTCCTGTGTGTGTTTTGCAGCGTGTCGTGTGAAGTACTTCCTGTGAAATGCGGCGCTGCGTCGGCGCTGCGTCATCGATGCGTCTGGGTTCGGTTGAAGTGAACTCTGGTTCGGTGTAAATGTGAACACCAAGCAGACTGGAGACCGCTCCAAAAGCAGGAAGTGGACTACAGCACAGGGCATTCTGGGTAAATACAACCAAAGCTAACATGCTAGCCTAGCGCTAGCAGGAGAAATGACTAAAGAGAAATCCTCCAACCGCTAAACTCTGACGCCTCCATCTTGTTTCCATCTGGTGAAGAAGGAAGTTGCTCTCAGTGTCTTCAGAGGTTTTTGTGTCGTTTCCTTCAGTGGTTCTTGGTGCAGCGCCCCCACAGGCCAGGAGGGGAACAGGTTGCTGAAATGGTTTGGTTGGTTTGAAAATGTTTCCGTTTGGCCTTAAATCGAACCGAGTCGCTCAGACTGTCAGGTGTTAATCAGATCTCGTCTATCAGGCGAAAGCAGAGACGGAGCTCACACACTGACCTCCTGCTGACCCTGAGCACACAGTTGAGAGCGTGGCGTCCTGACCGAAACACACGCAGGCAGCGCAGCAACAGCTTCAGTTCACCGATATGAACCCAGACATGAAGTTCAGGTCATCTCCATGTCTGCTGATGACCTGAGAGGGAAACTATTCATAAATGAGATGCAACGTCTGAACAAACACAGGGGAAGTGTACATAGAGTCTAAAAACTCCCGTTTCATGCCATTTCCACTCTGCGAACACACACACACACACACACACACACACACGCACACGCACACGCACACACACACACACACACACACACACACACACACACACAAACACACCTAATGGCTGCTTTGTGTCCTCATTTTACGGCGAGTGAGCGCTCACACCCGGCTCAGAGCGCTTTGTACCGCCATTATGGAGCCGTTACACTCAGGCTACTTGGGATTGCAGACACGGGCCGGGCAGATGTCCTCTGGCCCTGCATACCTAACACACGCACACACACACACACACACACACTCATATGTGTGTGTGCACTTCCTCTGGGTGTGTGACCTGGTTCTTGTTACCTGGTGTCAGGTGGGCGTTTTACAGGAAAACAGGAGCTTTATGTTTTTGAAGTGAAGAGATGGAAACACACCAGGAGGGAGAAAAACGTGTTTTTCTGAAACAGAAGAAGAAACAACATTAACAACGCATTACTGATCTAGAATTACAGATCTGTGTGGAGTGATCGCTCACGATTCATGTCAGGTTACAAGCAGAAAAATCAATATGTTTGATATTTAGGATAATATCTGGTAGATAAACACAAAGATGCAACTAAATGTGAAGTGGAAGCAAAATAATATTTGGTGTTTAGTTTCACCTCAGCTCAGAGTTTTAAACCTTCAAATCACTGAATAATAATGTTCAAATCATTTCACATGGAATAAATGAGGGCTGATCTCTACACTTTATATAAAAATGTAAAAAGTCTTTTCTGTTGTTTATTGTTGAAAACTTGAATTTCTCAATATTTCTACTGATATTAAACAACTATATGTTCAAACGTTTCATTTATGTTTGTGCTCTTTTTATTTTTGCACAAATCTTAATAATAATAATAATACATTACATTTGTATAGTGCCTTTCTAAGAACTCAGACGTTTACAGGAGTCTAACAAGATCAACAATAACAGAAAAACACACAAAAAAGAGATAATACCAGTTCATTCCTTTTGTGTTTATTCTTGTCTTCCGTTATGTTGTGCATTTAGATTTAGTTTCCTTAAATTAGCTTTGTTCTAATTTAGCTTTGTGCTTTCCTGATTAAGAATCTGATGCAGGGACTGAAAATTGAAACTTTCCATCTAATCTGACTGAGCTGGAGACGTTTTACAGAGAATAATGAGCAACAATCACAATCTGCAAAATTCAAAGGTGCTTTTGCAAAATTCTGACTCAAATTCACACCACACCTTTCAGATTCTTACTGAGTGAAAATATTTACAACCATGTCCAGTGTTGCAGTACTTCGTGTTGAACTGAACTCCTCCCAGTGTTGAGGAACCTCCCTGTGCTGCAGGTGAAGTGCGCAGCGGGTGGCGCGAGGTTCTCTGTGAGGGACAGCAGCTCGAGATGAGCCGCCTCCGGCCGTTCAGGCTCCACTGGAGTCACACAGGAAGGCATGTGGAGCTCAATATGGCAGGATTCCTGTCTGAAGCTCTTTGCTGAAGGTATCTGAGGATTTTCAACTTTGATTGTTTTGCTGCATTTCAAGACTGAGGCACATAAATGCATAAAAAGCAAAAGATGTTGTTTGTAAAGTGAAAAACCCAATAATTTAATTTGGGTTATTTATAAAGACAAGAAAAAAATGCGGTTTAATTTTTTTGTCATATTTTCTCCATGTTATTCTTTCATAACAGTTTTGACTCAAGTACTTGATTAGCTAAATGTTTAGCACAAAACTAAATATTTCGCACCAACTAATTTACTTTGAAGCTAAATGTTTATTTTGAAGATAGATGTCTTGTTATAGATAAATAAGTTTAATATTTACCCCAGGGCTAAATATTTAGCTCAAAGTTAAATATTGAAGTAAAATTCACTTGTCAATAAACGGAAATGGCCAGCTAAAATACAAACTGCGTCTTCTGAACTTCTTTATAAACTCCTGCTTTCAAATCGCACCTATTTTCGTTTCTTTTGTTTTTTTGTCCAACATTTCAGCTCAAACAAGCAATGAGTCACTTTAAGGTAATATAGACGTTTACCAGTAGATCTACAGCAAGCAGCAGTCCAAGTTAATATTTAGCTCTGAGCTAGCTTAAGGTTTAGCTTGTTCAAGCTAGGTAAATATTCTGCTGCTCTGAGCTAACTGAATGCTTTGAATGAAGCTAAGCTTGTAAACTAAGTAGTTAGCTTGCTAACAAAGTAGTTTGGAGTTAAATATTTAGTTTATATATTTAGTTAGCTAGTTAGCTGTGTTGTATGAACCTCTTTATGAACTATGTGTCTATTATTGTTTTTTTCTTCTTTTCATGTCCAACATTTCAGATTAAACAAGGAGTTGCTTTAAAGGCAATATAGACATTTACCAATAGATCTTCAGAAACAAGTGATGCATCAAGATTTTATCTTGATAGTCCATTTCTCCTTATCAACAGGTGAATTTCTATGTTAAATATTTGGCTCTGAGCTAGGTACGGAGTTAGCTTGTTCAAGCTAGGTAAATATTCTGCTGCTCTGCGTTAGCTGAGTAGTTTGAAGCTAAACTTGTAAACTAAATTATTGAATTTTTGACTGAAACCAACCATTTAATGTAATGGATTCCAGGAGATAAGTCATGTCTGTACAGCAGAAGGTTCAGCTTCGGCTTCCTCTGATTTACCAAAACTCACATCCTCCTGTAGGCCGACTTCCTCTCCTCTGTCATGTTTTGGGAATCTGCCTGCAGTGAAGATGAGAACAAAGATAAGACGGTGAATTAAAACCCACCCGGACTCGGAGAGAAGCTGAAAGCGTTTTGAGCATCAGTGCGTGCCGGGAAGGCGTGGGACAGCCGTGACGTACGTCAGTCGCTGCGCGCTGCTGTTCAGGACCAAAGAAAAGGCGTCTTTGTTTCCCATCCAACCCGAGCCACATGAAAGCGTCAGAGTGACTCAGTTTTCATGAAGATCCACATTCACTCCATGCACAGGAATTAAAACTGAGTCAACACGGAAACTGACTCTTTTGTGCTTCCTTCATTTATGTATCTTTATTCTGTCATGACTCATGAGCAAACATGATTATGAACGTCACAAACGCTGCATCATTGTTGAAACTCCAGCACATGTGAAGCTCTGGCCCTGAAATTATGATTCAGGATTAACATGAAGAGGTCAGCAGACATGATGATGTGAAATGGAAAAATAATGATAAAATGTCAGCTAAATTCAGCTTACATTCACATTTCAAATGATAAAAATCTTAAACAGATGTTGTTACAGACTGGGGATGCACTCCACACTTTTAAGATTTTAATACATAAATCATCTAATGAGACACTTTATTAGGATCTTCAGTAACTGTTATCTCCAGCAATAAATTAACACATTTTTAATAAAGTTTTGAACAAAGATTAAAATTGTACAAAAAAATATTTTAAAAATGAACGTATGTCAGATTTTAGACTTTATTTCTTACACGTTTGTAGAAAATGTTTGTCCTTTAAACCAGCATGTGTTGCATGAGTTTTCAGTGTATAAAACATTTACACATGTAAACATGTTGAAGTCTTTTTCCCTTTGACTTTTCAAAATAATGATAAAAATTCAGCTTATATTCAGATTTTAAATGACAGAAGTTGCAAACAGGATTTTTAACGACCAAATACAAATGCACTCCACATTTATCAGATTATAATTTAACATTTTAATTTAAAAACATGCAGAATCCAAATAAAACACTGAATTTTATGTTGCCAATAGGCCTGAATGATGTGAATTAACACTTTAATGAGACATTTTAAGTTGTATCTTTAGCAATAAATGCACAGTTTTGATTTTTCAGTTGATTTCTAAACGTTGTGAACAAAGAATAACACAAGTAATGTTTTAAAAAATGACAAACTTTGAAGTCAATTAAATGTATTCCCCAAACATTGCAGCACCCTAAAATGTGCTGAAAGTGAACGTTCCTGACTGTGGGAAATCTTCCAGAAATTGCAGTAATTTCCTGCATTTAATGTTTGTAAACTGTAAAGACTTTCGACGTCACAGGGGAAAAACTCAGCAGCAAACATGCCTTTCTAGAAAATGACTTAATGACGGCTCTGGATGGATTTTGTCTTTTCAGAGGCGTGATGCTCTTGGTAGCAGATCTGGGAGGAACTTTTCAGAAAACATTCCTCCTCTGGTGAATAATCACAGGTTTGCTCAGGTGAATACTTGTGCAAACATGTAGTCAGCATACCTGCTGAAAACCCAAACTTCTTACCTAATCTGATTATCTAAGTGTTTTTCTCTGGACAAGTCTTCCTGCTGGAGTGGGATTGTTGCAAAACAGAAAATTGCATCCCTTGCAGCCTCTCAGATAAAATATTTTGCGTCTGTGGCCGTTTCTGCTGAGTTCGTCGGCAGCTCAAATAAAACATTTCAGGAAAATCATATGTTTGGGTTTAAAGATGCGCTGGAAGAAATTACTGGTTGCTCAAGCTGCTGGAGGGACTTATCGAAGGTTTCCAAACATAATCTGCAGGAAATTACGGCAGTTTCTGGGAGATTTTCCACAGAAGATTCAGAAGCCTTTCAACAATCCTCTGACTGAGACGAACTCGCTGCTAACTGGGCTTTTTATGCAGCTGCTGAGATATTTTATGTTTAAAAACAGTAAACTTGAGCTGGATGAATTTAAATTAAGATTCAGGATTATTAAGCTCTTCATTTTCAGCACGTCTTCCTCTGCTGCGCTCCGGTTCCCTCAGGGGGGATTTATGGATGATTTTTATCCTGTCGTCATTTTGTCCTCTCTTGTCTTTCGCTCATGTTTTACTTCATTTCACTGAAAATATTTTGCTTCTTGATTTTTTTTTAGGCCTATCCACACATCCTCAGATATCTGAAAAGTTATTATATTTTTATGCCTTTTATCCACACAAAAACTCTTTAACATCAAGAATGATGTAGAAAAACTAAAGAGTTTAGTTTTGTTTAAATGCAACTCCTGGCGCCATGTTAAAACATGAAGCAACGGAAACAAGTCATGGTTGTTTTGAAGCATTCTGATTGGCTGGTTAAGGTTTTCGCTTTGCGCTGCACTGCCCCCTGCAGGTCTGACTGTTTAAAACAACGCTGAGGGGCGGATTTGTTCGGGTTTGTGGATGAAAACGTCTCTGAAACTGATGGAATAATTATATTTAATTTCCACAAAACTCACATTAAAACCAGCAGGAACATTTTATAGTCATTAATTTGTGGAAAATTATTTTTTTAAAAAGCAAAAATGTCAAACTTTAACTTTTTTCACAAAAGTTTAACATTTGTCTTTATTTGAAAACCTTAAAAAATAATAAAAAATGCAGATTCTTTAATAATAAACTTTATTTTAGGAGATGTTTTATAAAAAATTATAAGCTGTCTTGTCAAAAGGTCGAGCGCTTGAGTTTCAGTTTGAAGCTTTATTAATTATTTAAGCTTGGAACAACAAATAAAAACAAATCTGTAAATAATACTTTTAAAAAACACGCTACAATGATACAAATGTGGTGTATAAATGAGATGTTATCACTTAGATTCAGTTGAAATCAGATGCAGAAATCATTTGCGCTCAAAGCAACAGAGGAAACAATTTGTTTGACGACAAAAAATAAAGAATAAAATTAAACATGAGTCAGGTAATGAACAAAAACAAAGAGGGAGAAATTATGAAACATCTCGTGCAACAAGATGATTGCTGTAATTACATCAGATTAGTTTGACCATTTAAGTCAGAGAATGGGTTCAAAAACATCCAACACACCCAAGCAGCAGCAACTAGCAATCAGTTGATGGCGTCCATCTGGAAAAATCCCCTCAGATCGCTGCAGATTCATCAACTTCTGCATATTTCTGTTTTCCAGCTTAGATGGGAATAAACCCTGGGAAACCAGCTGGGATTACAGAGACAGGCTCACATTCCTGGTAGATTAAAATAAATGCTTTGTACTTCAGGTTTGCTCGAGGACACTCAGTCATCCCGCCGCTGATCAGTAACAACAAACTTCTTGTTCACGTTAAAATAAAACTGCCTGGAAGTACATTTCCCACAAAACAACCCGGAAACGGACGAGAACAAAGAGGGAAATCCATCATTCCTTAACGTAGGAGGCGGCACGTTCATATCAAATGTTTCTCTGTTTGGACACCTGGGAGAGAATTATGGGACTGCTGTCATATTTAATTTTCCTCCAGTTTTTCTGTCCAAACATGGCCAGATATTTTTAAAATGATGAAAAACAAAATACTTGCTACTATTAAATAATCTCGGTTTAAGAAAAGTGTTCATCCACACAGAACTGCTGAATTACACCACTGAGCGTTGTTTAAAACATGCCAAACCCATAGGGGGCAGCGTAGCGCTAAGCTAAAATCTGTCAGCCAATCAGAACCCTTCAAAACCTCCACCACTTCCTGTTAGAAACTAAATATTGTGCCAGGATGTTTAGATAGAGAGGCTGAACTACCTTTAAGTACAGTGTTAGAATATGAAGTTACTGGGAATCTTGTAAAATCAAACATGGCGACTGAACGGCATTGGGCCTCCATGTTGGGGAGGGACAGCTGGTGTAAAACAGCTGATCTCTGTCTTGGAAACGCAGCAGGGTTCATGAAAAACAAGAAAAAAGTGTCTAAAAATCAGCATTTTTCTGGTAGCAGCCATCTTTCATTCACTGCATGATCAAACACACAGGGCCGGCCAAAGCATTTCTGGGGCCCTGAGCAGATTTTAAGTAGGGCCCCTCATACCAAAACCAGATACTTTATCATTCCTAAGAGTGTAACTATCATTAGCATAATTTGTAATTAGCTTACATCTTTATGGCTGTTTATTTTAATGTTACAGGAGCAGCAAACTAAAAAAAAAGTTGGATTTTGAAATGCAGAAAATTTGATTTACATGAATTTTAACTATTTGAAAGTAACATCAGCTAATAAACCCTAAATTTACAGTAAACAAGTTGACAAGTATGATATCTTGCAGAGACTATAGAACTATAAAAATAATATAGAAATTGTGTGTAATAGAATTTAGTTTGTAATGTTATTTTAAATATAAATATTTGTATCATGTTGGCTTGGTGCTCTCGGGGGGCCCCCTGCTGGTGTGGGGCTCCTTGTAGCCGCCTAACATGCAAAAGCATAAAAGGAGAATTCAAAATCTTCACTTTGGCCGGAGCGTTTATTGACAGTCGTGTTTAGTGATTTAAATGGAGATTATGTGTGTGATTGTACAAAATCTACTTGGTTCTTGTGGACAAACGTGAACCGGAGCATCCTGAATCCGAAGCAGGAGCTCAGAGACGCGTCTGCATGCATGGGTGTTCCCAGCTTCCTCATTTCCATTCAGAAGTCGGGAGGATTTCTATGACACGAGGCTCCAGACGCCGACACGACGCAGAACGAACACAACCAGGCGGGGAACTAATAAACATGTGTTAAAAACAAGGGAGATAAAAGCCAGGAGTGTGTCGGCGTTGGGCGGTGAATCTCCCTGCAGACAGTCATGACAAGCGGCGGTTACATAACCATCCGCCCGACTTCAAAGGTTGGAGAACATTCTCAAACGGGCGGCGTTCGAGATCAAACTGATGAGCAGATCATCAAACCAGATTCAGATGAAAGTAAAACAACCAACCAGTCTGACCCACAGAACAGGAAGTTCTTTGTTTCAATAGGTAACGTTTCAAAGGAGCTGAGAAAAAGCACATGTGGGGTACCCCCAGGCTCAGTCCTGGGATTCTCCTCAGGTTACAACAAGTAATCAGATTAGTTACCATAACGACGCAGACGATGCACAGGTGTGTAAATCAATGATGGAGGCGCCAAAACGTTCTCCATTTGAACAGAAACTGAAGTTTTTATCTGTGGACCTAAAGAGGAACGATCCAGAGTCAACGTGGCTGCTGGAAACTGGAGATGGACTCAGACCTGGACCTTCACTGCCACATAAAGTCGGTTACAAAGTCGGTCTTCTGCCTGAGAACAGGCTAAGATAGCAGCAAATATTTACAAAATGGAAAATATAACATTGAGTCAACTTAAAGTTTTCACATAATATAAATTGGCCCTTTATTTTTATTTGTCCTTTGGTTTTACTGCATAACTTGGTTCAGTCCTGTCATCAGAAAACATTGAAATAATAGATAAAATAGTTCCTGACTGTAAAACACTGGATCCAAAGCTGCAGGTTTCTGTTTAAATCAATATTTAATCTCCCCAGTTTTCCAGAATTGTAATTAAAATGTATTTTTTAACCTGGCTCCACCTTTAATGGCTTTCTACTTGGTTTCTGCCAGTCTCTGCGGTGTGACTGAGATGTGGGTGTGACTGCTCCTCAAACCTCAAAAATCCTGTTATAAACTGGATGACAGTTATTTTCTACCAGCGATTATTAAACCACAGCTGTTTCACTTCTGACTCTTTGTACCGACGTGGTTGGAAGACGTTCCTCAAACTACTGAAACAATTACCAGTGGTGTTGTTTAGTGTGAACACGCTGTCCTGGTTGGACTGGGTGCGCCGCCGTTTGTCTCTGCTTCCACTGACCGCACTGCAAAAACACAAAACAACTTCCACTTTGAGCTGGATTCTACATATCTGAAAAACACTTGGAATAAGACAAAACTTACTTAAAAGTAACAAAGCTGACTTTAAGCCAATCATTTTTATAGATTTAAAAGTAGTAGAGTGTTTAACTGCCAGAGTTTCGAAATAAATTCAACATCTGTATCTCATTTAAAGAAAACTTTAATTTTAGTTAAAACAGTTTCTCTTTTACATAAGAAAGGTTGAAACAGTAAAACAGCAACAACTTTTAGGATTTTTAGATGTTTGTCTAGAAGAAATAGGAGGATAAATAGATTCATAATGAGACCCTTTAAGCCTTAACAAGTTGTTATTTGTCACAGAATTTGTATATTTTAAATTTGTTAAATTTTTTACCTTTTTAACAAACTTGTGTCCAAGTTCTGGGAGTTAAATGCTTCCAAGCATTTTCCTCTGTTACAAGTGGAAAATCATCTGCCAGTGGGAATAGTATTTTCTCTAATTATTGGTTTTAAACAAACTCCTTTATGTTGTGGAAAACTTTTACTTTATTTTAGGTTTACTGAGATATTTTCCCTAGAAACTAGACACAAATACTGGGTAGGATTTTGTGTTTTTGCAGTGTTGACCCGGTTTATAAAAAGCTGAGAATCAAGGAAAATATATCTGAGTTTTTTTATGCACTATCAGCATTTTAACCAAAAGCTATCAACAAATTCAGCAACATTTCCAATTCAAAAACCATTTTTACTGCTAAATTATTGAATAATTAGACAAATTGGCTCAACAACAAAGATATTTAGAGTTTTTAATCTGCTCTTCAGCCGTCAGATTGGAGTAAATTCAGCTTTCTAGGAGCTTCTTCAGAAATCTGGACTGTGGACGCTCACATTAGCATTAGCTGCTACATGGTTAGCATTGAGATGCTATTTTTGGCTTGAATAGCTTTGCTGTGCTAACTCCTTTTAGCACAGCAATAGTGTTTTCCAGCGTCCAATCAGGTCAGTCAGAAGCAGAAATGAATCCCAGTGATCAGAGCAGCAGCTTCGTTGTTCATTGTTGTTGTTAGCGGATGTGGCTTGTGCGTCAGATTTACAGGTCCTCCAGAAACGAGTGAAAACAAATTGTTCCGGTTGGAACTTTTGCAATTAACTGCATTAAAATCTATTTAATTAATTAATCAAAATTAACAACTTAAAGTCCCTGCACTAGTCATTGTGGTTTCTGAGAAATGTCAAAAATTTACCTCCAACATGATTCACAGAGACGACAAACATCTTCAAGAAAAGAAAAGTCACCTCTGTGTGTAACATTAAATGAGAATTATTGATGTTAACGGGAACATCTACATCTAAAAAACTCTTAGAGACAAAACTTTCATCTTTTTCCTGAAAAACGTTCAAAAGAAGCGAGTCCACCTGTTCCTGGTGAGACGAATCAGGGCGGAGGAGTCATGGCGGCCAAAGTAACCGGGAGGACGGGTGGCAGATGACACCGGCTAATTGGAAAACTAATGAGGTCCAGAAGTCCAGGCTGGACTCTGCTGTCAAACAGACACAGAGAGAGTAATGAGGTCCAGAACGAAGAGCGCGGAGTGAGGTCAGCCTTACAAAGAGCAGATGCTCAAAATGACAAACACAAGAGCAGAGAAGTCAAAGGACGACTTCCACCGTTTCTTCTTCTCCTTCCTGGGAGACGGCAGGACGTCAGCTGGGTGTGTGTGGGACAAATGGTCCAGCAGTTTTATATAGTTTCTACTGCAAATATCTTAGTAGAAGCAACAAAACTAGCTTAAAGTTAACTCTTCAGCTAATTTTAAGTCAATAACTCTTGAATATAGATAAAAATTGTGCTAGTTTCACTGGCTGGTTTTTTCACTTTTAACATTTTATTTCTCCTGTTTTAAGTGAAAGTAAATCTGCCAAAGTAAGTTGAACTTTTGTATCTATATTCAAGAAGTATTGACTGAAAACAAGCTGATTTATCTGGCTGAAAAGTTACTTCTGTCTCAGTTCAAGTTGACTAAAATATTTGCAGTAGAAACTGGACAAAAATTGTTTTTGCAGTGAAAATGCGGCGTTCATTCAGCCTTGTTGGGTCGATTCTTCCTCAGTTTTGCCCCATTTTTAATTGTAAAACAGCGAAAACCTCCTAAAAACGGAACACACAGACCCACGCACACCCGGCTCTGCTTTCTCCTACGCACGCTGGAGTTATCCAGCGGCCATCGGAGCGGCCTGCGGCTGCATATAGGTGGAGATTAACGCTCTGCAGAAAGAGGATTACAGCAACACAAAGAGCGCTGTGGAGACGCTCACTGGGACAGAAATAGAGGAAGAGGATGATGCATGTGAAGAAGGAGCAAAAAGATTCAGAAACATGGGAAAAGTACGGAGGATTTAAACGATGTGAAGGAGGATCAATGAGGAAGATCTGGTTTATAGAATAACGCTTCCCCCTTTTTACACTCAGTGTTTCAGAAGAATCTCATCTTAATCGATCAGAAAATGCAACTTTAAATTTGTTTACAGTTTAAAATGAACATGTAACTTGTTAACATAAAAGTTTTGAAGGAAAATGAGTAAATTGAAGAAAAAAATATTATATACTAATCTCTCAAAAGTCTGACCTCAATCAAACCTACAAAGAAAATTTCATTATTTTTTTATCAGTAAAAATAAACCTAATCATTTGTTTACTTCTGACTGATTTATTTTTAAAAAATCTCTGATTCTCTCAAATTATAAATGCTTTTAATAAATATTTATTTGCAAACGTGCTGTTGATGCACCAATATCCATTTTAAACTTGCAGAACATAACAGCCAAATTGTTGTGAAATTTTTGCCATTTTATGTTGAAGAACAATGAATTTGTTGGATCTCTGTAGATCTGAATGTTTCTATAGTAACAGAAGAAAATCTGCAAAAGTCTCACATTTTATTGCATCACTTTGATAGATTTGATAATTTGACACTTTGATGCGTATTTTGCACACGTCGTTTTGCTGCTTTGTAGTATTCATCTTTCTCTGAGTCGTGATCTGCAGACAGAAAAGCATCACTGACCTTTTTTTATTCAACCTGAGTTGATCAATAAGAGAAGCTTTTCTTGTCAGTTTCTGCAGCTTTCACTCAGCAGCAAACAGCTGCTAAAGTGTTTCTGCAGATTTCCACAGAGACCCGGCGGAGCAGCAACACCTTGTAAACAGGTGATGGCTTGTTTGCTGCATCAACAACACTTTTTTTTGATCTGGCATTTGGACAAGAGCACCTGAGGCTTTTCTCAGAACTAACCACCAGATTCCTCTTGTTGGTCTTTTTCTATGTTTTAACTCGTGTGATAAATTTCTGAAATATATTTGAACAAATATGAGTACAGTAAAGGAAAATGTATTTTGTTTTCAGTACTCGGTTCTGCAGCTGTCGCTCATTGTCAGGAACAAAAGAAATCACTTCAAAGCCTTTCAGACTGTGTGTGCTGGACTCTGCCCAGGTTCAGATGGAGAGCAAAACAAACCAAAAGTTCATGCAGAATAACCCACAAAGCGTGAGAATCTCCTCCAGGAAAACCTCTTTGATTTCACATGCTCAGCTGCTTTTAGCTTTAAGGTTTTAACTAGGCCACTCTCAGGATTTAATCACCTGCTGGTTTAATGCCTCCCCGTCTGCAGATAGTTTACATTTTTTATCTAAAATCAAGAAAATAAATAGCCATGACCATATTCTTCATGAAACTGTCATAAAAACAGTGTCTTCAGTCAGAGGCGTCTTTAAATTTGTTGTAACACAGACTGCTGCAGGAGCTGGGATCAATAAAGTATATTTTAAATTGATTAATTGAAATGGATCAGGAGTCCTGCAGCACAAAAACATCTAAAACATGCATGGGAGACCCACTGATGATCAAAACGGAAAAAATGTGCATGTCACGTGTTTGACAGACTAAATGTTAGTTTTTCTCTTCAGTTTTGTTTTTGTTCGTTTGCAGCTTTTTCTGTAACTGAATCGACCATCTTTAGCTTTTAGACAGGAACGTCTCCATTTCTCTGCAGAAACAGAGTTGTGAGTTCAGTAGTTTGATGCCTGTGATGGCATCCTGTCAGTTTGCTGAACATGGTTGGCTTTAAGCATCTGATGGGGGCAGAGAAAGCGTTGGGGTGGCGACGGGGTTCACACAGCATCCTGGCACCGAGGTGCTGCCAAGACAGCTTGACTGGTGAGAACAGATGGCGAAGTGCTGAGCGTGAACATCATGTCTGCAACAAAACAGACGAAAAATCTCTGTTCTGATGCAGACTGGGGCGGAGGTCCACCTTCCTGAACGTCCAGCCAGATACAACGGATGGTTCAGGTCAGGTCAACTTCATTACCACCATTATTTCTGCAACTTTTTAAAATTTAATTTGCAAAATTGTATTAAGGAAATAAATTAATGGACATCATATAATCACATGCAAATAAAATTATGCTGATGACAGAAATAACCCTCACAGCTAACTGTGGGAGTAGATCAAAGTAGTTCAAAAGTTCTTATTTTTAAGCAAAAACAAAAAACCTAGACATTTAAACAAAAAGGTCTAATTTATTAATCATATGAATGAATAACATCAGTTATTCATTAAAGATTAATTCAATAGTCTATTGGCAAAACCCGGAATTAAACCCAAGCATCCTAGGCACTTCACCAATAACACCACAAGCATTAGCATTTCGAAATATGTCAAAAACACCTGGAAGATCAATAAATATGTCAACGGCAGTTAAGCCGAATTATTACGAACCCTTAAGAGGTCAATAAAAATAAGCAATAGTCCTATTTCAGTATTTTAAATAGTTTGATACACAAACTTAGCAAAAACAATTAAATTAAAACCTAAAAACAGATTTTAATGGTAAAATTAACAACCAGCAGGAAAAGCATCCAAACAATCTGAATGTCAAGCAACTCACCGTTGAAGTTGGAATCTCCAAATCTAGTTTTCATAAAGTTTTGGGATTAAGAGGCAGACAGCTTCAGCTCCACTCCAGTCCGTTCGTAACAGCGCCCCCAGTGGCTGGAGGAATTCACGGGTTACGGGCTTAGCGAAGTTGGTTAAATGCCTGCAGTTGGTTCTTCTTGTTTGCTTTTTCTGAAGATTGAAGGAAGTATTCTTGGACTTACACAATAGATCTTGCAGTTTTCAGCGCTTCAACACGGACTGAGAAAATGTATTTATAAATAAAAACAGTTTAATTGGATGTGGAGAGAAAAAAGTTACCTGTTGAGAAAAATGTACAAGTGTTAGCAGCTTGATTTGCTTCTGCCTCAGTCTGTCTCTGCACTGTTCCACCTCTGTGGTTGTAACTTTTCTCTCCTCTTTTTGTTGTTTCTCCTTCACACCCAGCGTGCCGTTCTGCAGTCTGACCTCCTATTTTGGGCCAAACTGATGGCCTCATGTGGAGCCAAAGCCTCGGGGCTCCGCTGGGGTCGCTGTAATTTCTGAAATATCAAAAGCAGAATTATGCAGCGACCTTGAGCAGACTGGTTTGTTACTGAACTTAATAATTTAGACATAATTTCAAACTGAACATGAATGTTTTGTTTGGATTAAACTGGCAACAAAATACAGAGTTAAAGGAAATGTTGGCAGAAGTTTCCTAGAACGATTAATCCTTACTTAACATATTTTTCTTTAACAGGTTCAATTTTTTGCTTTGTTAATTGAAAGCAAAAAACATATAGAAATCTGACTTTATGATCTTAACTAAGATAAAATTAATGAGTTAATCCAACTATTTCAAATTAGATTGACAGAAGTTCATTAATTAAACTATTTAATGTTAGACTGACACTCATTCAGTGAATTTATTTAGCATTTTTTCACTCAACAAGAACAAATTATGTTAAAATTTGCTTTCCATCAACTAAGGTTTTTAATTCAACTATTTCTTTCTAGATAAGTTAACTCGAGCCCTGCGACAGACTGGCGACCTGTCCAGGTGACCTGTCCTCCAGGCGACCTGTCCTCCAGGTGACCTGTCCTCCAGGTGACCTGTCCTCCAGGTGACCTGTCCAGGTGACCCCGCCTCTCGCCCAGAACGTTATCTGGAGATGGACCAGAACCTCCTGACCCCTCTAAGGGACGAGGGTGTAAGAAAATGGATGGATGGATGGAAGTTAACTCAAGTTTGTCACTAGGATCCATTTTGTTGAGAATAAATGAATGAATCTCAAAATGACCTTAAACAATTTAAATAATACATAATGTCACTAAACTGAAAAAAGCAAAACAAACCGGTGAAATTTAAGGTTTCCTCTTTTGTTTTTATTGTCCATAACCTTTTCAGCACAAACATCCTTTCAGAGATGATTTATTGGGTCTTTCTCTCTGTGCTGCAGCCTGAACAAGGAGCTAAAGGAAACATCCAGATTATTTTCTCTGGAGTTTAAACTCATGTTTGACTCCAGTTTGAACCTTTTCACCTGCAGGAAGGATTTTCTGCACCCAAACAAAACACCAACAGGCGTCACGTCACAAGCTGCGCTGTTTGTTTGAGAGCCATCTGCCCCTGCTGAGGAACTCACTTCACACACTCCCTGTCAGCTCACACACGCACACACACACACACACACACACACACACACACACACACACACACACACACACACACACACACACACACACACACACACACACACACACACACACACACACACACACACACACACCTGTTCTGCTGCTTGCTGCCTCACACACTCCCTCTTCACCAAATCACTTCCAGCCTCATTAGTTGTTTCCAAATTGACAGACTTTAACCTCTGCTCAAGGCTCAACGCTTTTTGCTAGCACGCCATGTTTGTTTCTTTATTTGCGCCTAACAAATGATGCTTTCTTCCCTCTTTATCGCGGAGTGAAGTTGTTACGACATTTGAAAACAAATTAAAGTATTTTAAAATGAGCTCTGCAGAAAACAGGGAGCAACAGCAGCCAGTCCTGCAGCGAGGTTTTCCCGCCGTTGGTCGAAGGCGAGAAGCTGAAACAAGAGGGCAGCTGTGGAGCTAAAGCTTTGTGGCTTTTGCCCCAAAGTTTATAGAAAAAAATAGAAACCAAAAACTTATTTTGAAACAAAATAAAAACGTTGAAATTGAAAAAAAAAAAAAAAAAGTCTTGGAACTAAAAAAAAACAAAACATTTAAACTGAAAATAAGAGTTGAATCTGAAAAAAAAAAAAATCAAAACCACTTTTCAGATTCACGTTTATTTCTTCACTTTTTTTTTAGTTTTAAAATATTGTTTCAGTTTCAAATCTTTTTGTTGTAAGTTAAATTTTTTTTTCTTTTTTGAACAAACTTTATGGCTCCAATTTAGCTCCGTAGAAGCCTGCCATACAACGAATTGCAATAATAAAGAATAGAATAAAATAGAATGGAATAGAATAGAATAGAATAAAGTAGAATAGAGTAGAATATGATAGAATAGAATAGAATAGAATAGAATAGAATAGAATAGAATAGAATAGAATAGAATAGAATAGAGTAGAATATGATAGAATAGAATAGAATAGAATAGAATAGAGTAGAATATGATAGAATAGAATAGAATAGAATAGATTACCCTTATTGACACTATTTATTTGCAGAGCTGTGATTTCAGTGCCAACATCAATCAGATGGAAATCAGAGGAACATGGATGATTTCAAACATTTCTGCCTGATCAAAATGGTTTGGATTCCTGCAGTTTGTTTCAGCTGGAAAAAGTTTGTTCTTACCGCAGACTTGACGTGTGGGTCAAAGGTCACCGTTTAATTACAGTCTCGTTTTAAAGCTCCAGCTGTTTAACAATTTCATAAACACTTTGTTTATGAAGAGCAGAGCAGCTGAATATCCTGTTTATGTTTTTATGTTAATATGATGGAATATTTTTGCAGCAGAAGGAATATTTTATGAATAAAAGCACCGTCATACTGACCCGCTCTGTCTGCATCTCTACTCTGCAACAGTCATTAATAAATATAAAGTTTGTCATTGAAAAAAAATCTAATTTATTTTTGCGAGTCTCTAAATCTGTTCTTGTTTTATCCTATGCAATTTTATTGAATTTATTGTTTTTATTTTAATTCATGCAACTCAACTTGTGAAATCTGATACTTTATGTTAATGTTGCCTTATTTTGTTTGTGAACTGATGTTATAAATAAAGGAGGACATGGAGCTGGATACACATAGCTAGAAAAAGAAATGAATCAAACTAAACATTTGAATATTTTGAATTTAATCAGTAATAATCTTCTGCTGAAAGCTGCACATCTCCACTTTGTCCAGCAGAGGGAGCCATGCCTCCTGTCAGTTTCATCAATCTTGTGCAAAATTCTCCATTTTTAAAATCTCTTCTTCTTCTGCCACATCCAACATGTCTGCCCTTCTGTCGTTTTATCTCCATATTTCTGGGTTTCTGTGACAGCAGGATGAATAACGTGTACAGCTTCTTGACCTTCTGATTTTTCCATCTATAATAATACAAGTTATTGACAGAGAACAGCAGCTGTTAAAATTAAAATGCTGCAAGTGTGTGGAGACGACTTCATTCCTCCTGAGCTGAACGTTTTTCTAAAAATCCAAGTGCAATCAGCCGTTTTGCTGCTTATTTAAACTGGATGTTTCAGACTGAAACTGAAAGAAAAATCTTGATTCTTCTGAATGTGTAACTTAATGACTGGTCTTTCCTTAAATCTGTCAGTTTCCATGAACAGTTCACTAGAACTGTCGGTTCTGTCTGAGTGAACTGAATTGCCAGGAAGTTAACAGGATCTGACAACATGTGACTAAAACCTGAGGAGCATTTAAACTGGATGCAACGCAGGCGAGGAAATGAGCAGAAACTGAGGTTAAAGCAACATTAATGATCAAAAACAGAGATAAATAAAACACAAAATAGAACAAAGGAATCAAAATAAGCAAATGAAAATCAAATGGCAACATTTTTATGATTTAAAGGTTCATGGTTGATTCTCTGCGGGACATGAAACCGTCTTCAGTCAGACGCAGCAGAAACATTTTAGTTCTTTTACTTCTTTAAAATATTGAATTTTTCTCTATTATTTCAGATCAACTGGCTCCTTGAAAAATGAAAACATGATATGAAGATTAAACACTTTCTTATTCATGTATTGATAAATATTCAACACATTTTAAAACTAATCATTTAAGTTTTCTTTGTGTATTCCTTCCAAGTATGCACAACATTTATCTTCAAAGATGAGGGAATAAAATCATTGGTCAGTTTAATATTTCTGCAGGTTGAGTTGTGCTGCTGCTGCATGATGACCAGAATAATTCACTCAAATCCCAGGAGAAACCAGAAGGTTATGGAGGAGAAAACAGCGAGAACAGGAACAAATCTCCCTCAGTCTGCAGACTGGATGTTCGTTAGTGGTGATTAGTAAAGATTTACCTGCAGGAATTACTTTAGATCCAGTTAATATCAAAACATTTAAAGCTTCATTAAAGACACTGAAATCGGGTCAAAAGTAGCAGAAACACAAACTTTAAAAAGTCCAGCTGGACCTAAACTGAAAGCTGCTGCATGACACTTTTAGGTTGAACTTCAAAAAATAATGTTTCTTTATGTTCATGTCTGGAAAATGAAAGTAACAAAATACACAATAGCTGAAAAGAAACATAAATTTAGCCATTTCATTAATTCAAAATTAATTCATTATCAAATATAAATCTTTGAAGGTTTTTTTGAAAACTTAAATAATCAGCAATAAATAAAGAAAGATAAAATGTTCCAGTAAGAAATTTCTATGTGCAGCTGTTTTTGTCTTTTTGCAGCTGAAAATTGGTCTGAGGCAGTAAAAAATATTTGATTAGAACCAGAATATTCACCTCATTTCCATATTATAATGAATAAAAAGGTAATTATTCCCTTTAGTCTGTAAGAAACTAAACGATCAGAGAAAAGGAAGCGGCTTCGCTCTGATCAGAAACCTGCTGCTGGATGTCGGCCTCCGCTTTGTTTTCAGCTGGAAGAGCAGGACCAGACACTAAACGCTGCCTGGTTCTGCTGCGTTGCCATGTTGCTGCGTTGCCATGTTGCTGCGTTGCCTTATTGCTCCATAGTTTTAAATCTGTTCTTCAGGTTCTTCAGCCATCAGATTGATGCCAGTTTTAGTGAGTCAAAGATCTGATCCTCACCATGACGCTTCCACCACCGTGCTTCAGTCTGTAAATATGTTAAACTTATGGTTTTATTTGTAGTAAATAAATATTCATAATAATCCTTCCCATCTGTTATAGCTCTTCCTTATGAGAGGAGTTGAAATGCTCTGATTTGAATGCTAAAAGCCACAGTCAGTGTGAAACCACTTTGGATTTTGTGCTTTTAAATCGCAGCTTCCACTTTCCCTCCGTCTCTTCGGTCTCTGCATAATTCTCTTTCTTTTTGTTGGAGGGTAAACCGGGGGAATTGTTTGAGCGCCGCGCCGCCGTGTGTCTGTAATAATTATTAATTTTTGTACGTTTTTGTTGGCGAGCAGAAGGCTTTGAAGTCGTCACAGTGGACTCCGTGTTTAATCTTCCTCTCTGCTGCTGTCACTTCTAGCTAACCGTGACAATCAGTAGATATTTGAATTTACCTGCATGGGAACGTAAGGATGTTGGACGGACGCAGAGCAAATCTGTCACAGAGGACCAGAACCTGCTGCTCTGGTCTGTAGCTCCGCAGTGACAACATGTGCAATATTTATCAGTTATGAGATGAACAGCAGGGACTTCGTCTTCTTTACAATGAATTCAGCGATGAATTTATGACTTTTATGAATAAATTCAGTGACGAAGGGGAAATAGAAGTCATCTAATTAGTGGAGTTTGGGAATTGAGTCACAAATTTAATGACTTTAGACTTGATGAAATCATAAAGGACACCTCTGCTAATTAGTGAAGCTGTGTGCGTCTCCTAAATGCTTCCCCAGTGAGTTGTGGGTGCGGTGCCCCCCCTCCTCCAGCAGGTCAAAAACCTGCAAGGTGAGACAGCTAACTGCTAATTAGCTGCCTGCAAGCTAACAAGCGTCGAACAACTTTTGTTCTCATGGCGATGAAGGTTCGCAACACCATGCTTGCATAATGCAGTAGGTAGTGAACACACACACACACACACACACACACATTTATTCTGTTTTTACATTTAAATGTTTCAAATCAAACAGATTTTAAAATCAGCTGAAAATAATCCAGTTGATTCGAAGGAAAGTTTTTTTTCTGATGATTTCGGTTATTAAGGGAAAGAATCTGTTAAAATGTGATTATCTTCTTTTTAAACCATAAACTGCAATCAGCACATTTTGATAATACGCTGAGCAGCAGCTTTTCTGAAGGTGTTCATCATTTACACTCAAGGTGTCAAACTCATTTTCACTTCATTCCGAGATCAAAATGTCTTTAGAGGCAGAATGCATTAATAAAACCAATTAACAAGCTGGTAAAATATGAACAAGTGTCTGCATTGGATGATTACTTCTGGTAATTAAATAATGATAAACATCTTAATATAATTTGACAAAATACAGATAAAAACTGCAGATTGATGGAATAAAAGTTAAACGTTTTTATTGCCAAAATAAAAAGGTTCCAGAGTCTAGAGGGCCACATGAAAACTTCTGGTGGACTGGATTTGGCCAGCGGGCCTCGGGTTTGACACATTAAACCAGATGGAGCCTAAAGCTCAGGCTTCGATCGTTTAAAGATTCATGGTAATATTCCCACCACAAAGTTCAAAGGTTAGCTAAGCCGCTACCAGTTAGCCAAGCAAAACTCTGAAATGGAAATGCTGCACAAAAAATGGAAATTTGGATCCATATTTACATATTTACTTCCACATTCAAAAATACTTTGGAACCAGACGTAGGAGACGTTTCCGGTGCGTTTACACGTAGACGGCTCCCATGCATTTCTGAAGAGCCTTTTGTGTTTTCTTCCTGGCCAAAGCACTGTTACCATGGAAACAAGGTCAAAACACAATGAAATATTTGCAGTTTTGTAGAGCCTTAATGAGCCAAAAATGAAAGAAATCAAGAAGTCTGGAATATGTTCTGGCTGGACGGACATTAAAGTAGTTCCATAGACTAAACTCAGCAGATTTAATGTCTCTGAATTAAAACGTTTCTCAGTTTTAATGTTGGAGAAATTAAAACATTTTTCCAACATCCTCCAGGCAGAACGAGGAACAAACAGCTTTTACGTTTAGGGATGCGATTACTTTTCTAATTGCACCAAGTTGAGTTGGAAAGTTTTTCTTCCTTTAATGACTAAAATCGTCATTTGAAAACAGGTTCTTGTATTTTTTCTTTGATTGTATAAATTAGTTTGGTAATCTGAAAAATGTAATCTGGACGAAAAAACAAAAAGAATAAATCTGAAAGGAAGCAAATACTTTTCACTGTGAAAGCAGAACCTCTGAATAATGAGAGCAGAGTAACAGGAAGTGGAAAAACAAAGGAAATCTGGACCTGAACGAACGGAAAGCAGACGGAGGAGAGAAGGTTTCCTGATGAACTCAACAATTCACAGAGCAAACAGATGAACCAGATGAAAGACGATCCGGATGAAAAGAATAAAGCAGAGCAGAGCAAACGGAGGAGTCCGAGCAGCTCAGAGCGAACAGGAAACCAGGAGACGGAGGAGAAGAAGGTGATCTGTCCCTTCGTAAAGATGGAGAGAAGCTTTGAAAGACGAGTGGAGGAAGGACAGACGGATGATAATCAGGCGAATGTTGGAGATCCTTAAATGGTTTTTATCCTGCAGATCAGATAAGATCATAAGATTATACATGTTTTAAAACATTCAGAGGTCCAGAACTTCCCACTGCGTGTTTTAAAGGGCCGGTACCGAATCATCACCTTATAAAGTTTTTCCCCATCATAAACAAACATGGAGTTGCTTTGATTCCTTCATGAATGCTTCACAAGTCCTTCAATCTCCATGGCAACCATTCAGCTGAGCAAAAGGCCTGGGTGGCCCTAGCCCCGCCTTCCAGGTGTAGCTCCTCCCCACTCTGCTCCTTCACACTAGCCAGCAGCAATTAACAAACACCTGGTGGCGCTGCTTCTCAGAGCATCGCTGGTAAAAACGTTAAAGGGTTAACAGAGGAGCCATGTTGGGGTGACTTCCTGGAGGCGGAGTTTTAAAAAAAAGCAGGAGTTTCTTAAAGAGACAGAGCTCCAATTTCAAAATAACTACAGTCAATTTTTTTTAATTCGTAGCATTTTTATAAGAACTGAAGCAAAGACAGCAACTTAACTATGGTATAAAACTTTAAAACACACAACACTGTCCCTTTACAAAATAAAATGCTCAGCTTTTTCACATCTGTTGCTTCTGATTCTTCTTTTGAGTCTTGGACAGACATTTGTAAGAAGCGTCTCTGAGGAAACCAGGACATTTCCTCCTGATTAGGTTTTAACGGGTAAAGAATGGCTGTCAGGAGAAACGGACGTGGCATTTCAGTTTCCGTCCAGACAGAGGAGAAACCGGACGGCAGATCGTTTACCGAGATCTACGGGCGAAGCTTTGAGATCCTGCAGATACAGGAAGTTCCTGAAGCTTTCCTCAATAACAACAATAATTCAAACTAAACATATGAAGGAGTCAGAGTTTGTAAAGGAAAGTCTAAATCATTGTACATCTACAACTTAAATAGTTTTTTGTGTTATTAAAAGTTCAAACATTTAGTTTGCAGCTGAATTTGGGTCTCTCTTTAAAAATGCTTGCTGTACTAACTCAGGCTTAATAAATTAATTAAAAGCATATCACGTCTCTTAAGTCTGTTTCTAACTGATAAGTGATAATGTTTACTATGACATTACAGAAAAAGCAAAAAAGACTCATTTTAATTTGCTAGTCATAATTTTAGTCATTTTTCCTTAAATGTCCCAAATACAGAATATTTTACTGTCAGTCTCTGCTTGTTATAATAACTTTTCTTTTCTCAGCCTGGCCTGCAGTATGAATCAACATCTTAAAGGTTTTTCTTGCCTTTTCTTCTTTGCCATCATTACATTCAGGAGGTCGACTGAAAGGTGAAACCAGCAGAGGAAACAAAAGGAAACTGATGCGCCACCTTTTTCCATCCAGACTCATTACTTTAATGCTGTCCTCAAGGTGAGAGGAGCTGCTACCTGTCTGATGTCTTGATTCAATAAACACAAAAGCTAATTTAATCCCAGCGATAAAAAGAAATTAAATTCTACGCCTCCAATCATATTGTAAAGCCTTGATGCAGAAATTAAAAAGCATCCTCACAGAAAAGTACATTTAATTACATAAATTACAGCTGTCCTTCAGTGTCTGCAGGGATCAGCTGCTTTGTTTCCATCACCTTCTGCTTCAAACATTTTCATAATGAGCTTATTTGTATAGAGCTGCTGTGCTCGGCTACAAACATTAGATGGCGCCAGCGCACCAGAGCAGAATGATTTCCGACCAGAACAAACAGAAATGTTTAGAATAAAGTGAAATTCTGTTGAGCACAAAGCAGCTGCAAGCAAAGAGGGGCTTCCTGCTGAGGACTAGAAACGAAAATGAGAAATAATCCAAACGCTCCGGTTAAATGTAACCATCATTTACCAGGAGCTGATCAAATCTACACCAACATGTCCTCGTTGGTGACCGGAGAGGAAGGTTAGGCCTTGGCACCAACCCAACCGCCCGCTGACCTGCAGCAGATTGAATTAGAAACTCCGTCAGTGGGAGACTCTGACACTTCCTGCGCGCCACGCTGTGCTGCTGGATTGGATCGGCCTCAAAGGAAATCATCTCCCAGAGTCTGGATCAACAGCAAGCCGCTCAGGCCAACGCGCTCCGCTTGTCCTGCGCACAGATGCTTCAGGTTTCCTTAAAATGAGGCCGCGGTGCAGCGCCACAGGTGGCCCTTTGATTAATTGCACCTGAGGATAAGCAGCCAAGCTGGAGGCTGATGCTAACCGCAGGCGCCATATTGAGGTAAAGAGCCTTTATGAAGAGCTACCTCAGAGGAAAAAGCTAACAAGACTCCCAACATTTGGACATCACTGCTGTACAGAAACCTGCCGTCTCGAACGGTCTGTCGGTGAGGGATTAGAGGCAGATTACATGATTACAAGACATTTAAACAAATATCACCCATTACCTTTAAACTCCGGGTCTTTACTGGGATTTTGGTCCATTTCTGCTGACAGAACCAATAAAACTGGGTCAGAGTGGCAGGCTGCCTTTCTCACACACCTGGACTTTTCTAACTACTGTACTTTCTGGACTATAAGTCACATTCTTTTCATACTTTGGCTGAACCGACATGTCTTTTCTTCCCTTCTTCATGACTTTATCGCCTGCAGCTGTGAGGAAGCAAGATGAAAACAAGATGGCCACAGCTGGAGGAATGACTGGACAGTTGGGAACATAAAGAACGATCTGCTGATGTTCTGACAGTCTTTGTCAGATTTTCCTACAGCAGCGCGTCTATCAGTCGGTGCTGCCTTTGGAAACAGCTGGAACATCTGCAGTGAACAGTGAAGTTACGTCTCCGTGCTCTGGTAATTGCCAAGGATTTGGATATAAATGACTTTGCAGGCCTTTTTGGTGTTGCTGCTCCATGCAATGCAACCTCGTCACCCTGTCTTTACTGCATGCGTCTCCGCTGCGCTACGCACGGCTGCGCACTGTGCTGCCAGATGCAGCCGTTCCTGACATCCTCGTTTAGAACATGGACTTTACTGAAAAGCAACTGAACACAAAGTGTCGGCAGATCATTTCATCAACATGGACGAGGTCCTCACACTTAATAATTTCTAATTAAATGCGACTTATACTCCATGTTGTTTTGATTTGTGGAAATAAAAATTATGACAATTATACAGCAGCTTTCAAGGTAAATATTCAGACTGAAATATTCAAAGTGGTTTAGAAAAAAAACATTTTCAAACAGAACATTCATCCATTGTAATGAATTTCTTGGCTTTAGTCTTAGTCCTGTAAATAAATGTTAATAAATTCTACTTCCTCTCTTCAGTGACGCTCAGTTCACGATGAAATTGGTCACCACAACAGTAAAGGTTGAGCAGCTGTGCATTCACTTTTAATCGTCTGTCTGCAGCCGCTGCATTCAGCAAACAGGTCAGGATTCGCTTGTTTGTCTCAAGCTGCTAACCCAGAGGCCGAGGTGAACGGCAGTTATCCTCTCCATGTATGGATCCTCTTTACATGCTTCCAGGTTCTCAGGCGTTTACCCAGAGACACACACACACACACATGTTCACTGTGTGAAGGTAAAGGTGCTGCATATCAAAGGTAGCGCCATAAAAACATCTCTAAACTGGCTACTTTTGTTGAAAATATTCAAACGTTTTGACCTTTTTTTAGGTTTCTAAATGAATTACCATCAAAATTCCTGCAGCGTGCGTGTTTATTCACGTGGATATCATGAGAATTCATCGTTCTCTGAAGCTCAGAGTGCAAGAAGCCGAAGCAGTCGCTTATGATTATACTTATCACGGCTGTACGAAAGCCCAGGACGCTGCAGAGAAAAGAGGATGAGAGCAGAAAGAGGGAGACTGTGTGGTTAAGAGAGTTGTAAAATTTTTACAGTCAGAGTGGGATTCCTCTTTATGAAGAGCTGCACTTGAATAGATATGAGCCTTGCAGAGAAGATAAGGCAGATATTGAATGGCGTAGTAGCTGCTCCATGTTGAACCTGTGCAGCTTCCAGGACTCGCTGCAGGTGGAGCGTTTAAACTGATGGAGCTTTCAGGAGAACAGTGACTGCAGCCAGGAGGTCCGGACAGCCGCCTTTCTGCTGCTTTATGCAAAGCCCTTATGAGATTATTTTTTGTAAAATCTACATTTATTCTTCTGTAGGTGATGTCGAGGTCTCTGTCTTCCCTCAGGTGTTTTTTTTCATCTGTGAACCTCATGCTTTTTTCAAATTATTTCCAAGGCATAATTCATTTTCAAGAGATGTGCTGGCAGCAGCAGAAGTCTCCTCTGTGTGGTCTTCATTATACGTGGGGATTTTCATGTGAAAAATATGGAGGAAGGAAACGTGTAGGCGACGAGTCCAGGGAATCAAGAATATCCATAAACACTCTTTACGCTTTCATCTCTGAACCCTTCCCTATTATCTTTAACCTGAAAAAGCCTGATCCTATTATGGATTTCTTTCATTTTTTTTAGAAACTTGACACATTAATTGCCTTCTCATTATATCTGAAAAAGAAAAATCTGTGATTAACTCAGAAATAGAAACAGCTTTCAAACTCCTAATAACCTCCACTCAGATTCAGAAGCAGGTTTCTGTTTTATCCATTATTTCACTGGAATCAAATCATTTCTTCCTTCACATATCAAACAAAAAAGAACTTGCATTGATCATAAAAAACATTAAATCTACAACATCCTGTGTTTTTCTAAGATATTTCAATATCAAACATGCAGATGATAAAATAATATAATACAAACATACAAATAATAATAAAATAGTGGATGATATCTTAGACATTTTTACTCTCACTTAACATAGTTAATATTACAGTATATGCACATGATAAGAACGTCTTCATGGATTTAAACCATGAAGATTTATCCAGAACGTTTCCAGGTCCAAACATCCAGGCAGGTTTACGCTGAAAGCAAACGGCAAGATGCTGGAAGAAGAATCTAAAAATCCAGAAATATGGTCAAAGGACCAACAACCGGCTCATAACACTGTTGATGTAAAAGTTGAATCGGAAAGAGGAAAGAACAAGTTTGGTTCTCTTTGGAGGAGAACATGAAGGTCAGACAGGAAGCAAAGACCAGCTGGCTGCACATTTATCCCCGTTTAACGCAGCACACATTAAGGCGCTTTAGTTTCATTATATCTGGGGAATCCAAACTGTTTGTCACGTGGGACAAAATTGTTGAGTCAAAAGTTGTGGAGAAAAAAAACCCAACAATGTAAAATCAAGCAAATAAAGTAACTACATTTTATTTATTTGTACAAAAAAGTTGTACATTTCCACCACAAACTCATAAATTGAGACTAATCAAGAAAGAAATGTAAAAGGTTTTCAACTTTTGGATTTTTTTGAGTTTCAAAGTTAAAAATTGTCGACATTTGAAACTGAGAAATTTCCATTTTTTGTAGAAAATTTCTGAGATTACTCTCAAAATTACTGAGTTTTTTGGCAGAAATGTACAACTTTTTTCTACACTGACCCTAATGCAGGTTTTACATGTTTGTGGTTTTAAAAGAAAAGCATCTGGTTCCCAGTTTCTTTTGGGCTTGATTGAACAAATTTGTCTTCAGTAATAAAAACAGAATTTGAGTCACTTTCTTTCAAAACATTTGCTATATTTAGTGAAGTTTAATAAATGGAATAAAAGCTGATTTGTGTTTATCATTTCAGTAAAAGTCTCTGGGTGAACTTGGCTTTAAAAGATGAACACTTTGTGTTGTACTTTATATTCTGGGAGCTGAAATCAGATTTCCAAACCTCTGGTGTTAAACGTATTTTCTGAATTCCTCCTGGATGAATAACGAGCTGAGAAGCTGCTGGTGGCGTCACGACGTTTGTTTTTCATCCATGTTGTTTTCTTCAAGCTCTAATTATCTTCTTCCCTTCTGGGCGAATAAGTTTGTCATACTTGTGAGGCTCTTGTTGGAGGCAAAGTGACTCGCTGCTCTGTGTCAACAGCGATGTTGACGTATTCTGAGATCCAACAATGCTAATGGCGTCGTTATCAACTCTGCTGATGACATGATATCATGTTTGTTCAGTACTTGGATGAATTACGGCTCGTAATTCACAAGCTTCTCTCAGCTCAATGGTTTAAACCTAATGAGGCTGAGCTGGGCACAATTTATTTTGCTCGAGAAAGATATAATATTTCATAAATGAAACTTGGTAACATGGTAGGCTTTGAAAAAAAGGGATAATAAGTCAAATAAGGAGCTATTTTTCCCTTATTTCTAATTTTATTTATTCATTCGGAGGGGGGTCTTAAATTATACATCAAAAACCAAAGTAAATACGAGGCACATTTAAAATTCATATATCATACACTACTGTATGTTCAAAGCAAATCAAGCTTTTCTCTTTGAAAAAATGCAAATTAAGATTCATGAGAAAATCAGATTTGCATGCACTTTTATATAGGACTTAATGTGTATAACTCATGATAATTTAATGTGTTTATTAATGGGTGGGTGGAGATTCAGACGGCGGTGAAAATGCATGTTTTTGTTTCAGAGTCAGAGTTTTGAAGGAGACAAAAGTTTGGTAATTCATAATTCATCTACATTTAACACAAATGTTCGTTAACATGTTTCTCATCTTAAAGGTTTTATTATTAGAGCTCTGATAACGTCCAGTGGAAGCAGGAAATATTTGGATACAATTTATTTTTAGATTTTCTTTACAGGAAGAGACAAAAAATAACTCAAAACACAATTTATTTAAAATTAAGAACAGCTAATCCAAACTAAGAATCTCCTCCATATATTACATTTTATCCAAATAAAACTATTTCTGCCAAGTAAGGAAAAATTAGTCATTGATATTTCCTATTTCTGAACATTTCCATCAACAGATCAAACGACTCCTCTCCATCTTTATATTTGTACTTTATATTTTCTCTTGAAGTACCTTATGTTTTTTCTTTGTTTTAGATCATAAATACTATAACAGATTTTTATGTAGATCAATAAAAACTGGAACTTTCTAGTCTGCATTACAGTTTTTATAACTTCTCCTTGTTTTGTCATTTTGAAATGAGCCATAAAAATTAACTTCACTTAAATATTGTTGTCTTTGACCGAAAGCGATAATAAAATCTTTGTAGGTTTGTTGTTAAAATGTTTCTGAAGGCTTTGAAGTTTGTGTTGTTTACTACTTTATGATAAATGTTCAGCTTTCTTAGCCAGTATTAATACGACCTCCGACTCTGATCAGCTCCTTGTTGTGTATGAAACGATCCAACAATTTGAGACGTAGTCATGAAATTGCAGCGATCCAGAAGGAGGCTTTCTTCCTGTGTAAAGCTCTCAAGCTTATCTCAGAGTGTGCCAACAGATCCGCTCTCCTGCTGTCTGATTCTCCATTTTCAATTCACCCACTGCGATAAATGGAGATACGAGGAAAGCTATTCAGCTCCAACTGTACGTGTCACAATGTCGAGACTCCGAGTGCCGGCTCTTCTGACAGGATAGGAGGAGTTCTGTGGATTATCACAACAAACCACCGAAATAACAAACCCGATACGTCAACATGAGATCAGATCACTGACCAGTCAGGAGCAAAGTTCCCATCCCTCCTGCTGCTTCAATCAGCTTCCAAATAAAAACCGATTCATGCAAAACGATTCTTATTTCTCACTTTTTCTTCGCTGCTGGAGGAAAACCTCTGCTTTCTCCTACTACTCTCCAATTTTGCTTGAGTTTTATTTTATACATATATTTACCTTTATATTGTCTCTGTGTTTACTCTTCATAGCTACATCTGGTCTGGCGCCGTGTTTAGCTGTGATGCCTGAGGCCATTTTGTTTTTTTGAGGTGCTTTGAGTCAACATTTGCAGTGAATTGGCGTCATATAAATGAACTGAAGGGAAGTGAAGTGACGGGTCAAGGAGAAAGAAGGTTATGGAGAAGTTTAGGGTTTCTGTTTGTTCCTTTCATTTTACACATTTTGTGTTCTGTCTCATAAAATCCCATTAAAACAGAATAAAACAGGTTTTATCAAGACACAAAGCAATACAACCTTTTATAGTTTGGTAATGAGATTTTTAAGGAACTGCGTATCTACAATGCTACATCATCACTGTCTGTGTTTGGGCAAGTCTGAAAATAAATTCTCTTAATCAAGCTTTTCAAGCATCAAGCTTCCAGTTTCTTTTGTGCTCAGTTGAACAAATTTATTTTCAGTAATAAAAACTGGATTTTGGCCACTTTCTTTCAAAACATTTTCCATGTTTGGTCAAGTTGAATAAATTACATAAAAGCTGATTTGGTTGGATCATTTCCGTAAAAGTCTCTGAATAAATATAGTTTTACCTTTTGTTAAAGGTTAGTTATACAGAGACAATCTTTGTGTTGTACTTTATATTTTCCATTGTGAGAAAATTACAAATTAAAAGTCTCCATTGCATCAACGGGCCAAATTTCTATCATCATCATCATCTGGGTCGGATCCGACTCCGTTCACACGGAAACACATCAGGAAAAGAACCACAAAGTTTAACATGTCAGGCAGCAGAAACCCAACGGGGAAGTGGAGGAAGCGTCATGGCGGGGTAACCCACGGCAACGCGTAGGGGACAGCTGAGAGCGGCGATCATCAAAGCACAAACAGCTGCTGAACGCAAAGCATCAGAACCTCGGGTTGAGTGGACCGGACAGAACCAGCTGCAGGCTGACCGGAGAGTCACCCGAGACTGCAGGAAGGCAGGTACGACACACACACACACACACACACACACACACACACACACACACACACACACACACACACACACACACACACACACGGATATGAGGACCGTTCAGGACAAAAACTGTTTCGTCTCTCACACTCTACTAAAGACACACAAAATATTAAAATTGCACATATATACAATTAAAATATCACACACACAAAGCATACAGACATACTATTCTGAATGATATGTCGAAAATGTATGTGTGTGTGAACTAACACTAGGCTGAATGAATGAATGAATGAATGAATGAATGAATGAATGAAAGGGGATGAGACTTGTATTTTTCTGAGTCTCATTTTTTGTATGTGTGAGTTTTCATGGAAGAGGCGGGGCTTAATTTGGAAAAACCCAAGGATGGCGCAGGCGTTGGTACTGCAGTGACGTCAGTTCCAAGTTGGATATCAGATGTTGGCGCTCTGCAGAGCAAGCGGCGTTTAGCTCAAGTTGATCCGATTTATGAACGCTAACTTCGGCCAGCCGTTCTCTACCGCTCAGAGGTTCGCTTAGGGCTCTCAGTAAGGACAGAACCGCCTGTTCTGTGGCGGTTTGTGCGGGAGTCAGCTGTTGCTCAGGATGCTCAGCTGTTCAGATAAAATCATTTAAAGCCCCAGTTACTCTCCAGGAAAAACGTGAGGCGCGCCGCACTAAGCAGAAGGAGGACAGCCTCTCTGACGCTCTTCAGGTTTAGATGCATCATTAGAACAAATTCCTTATGGGTGAAAAACGGGTTAAAGAAGCCGACTGGTGGCTGTTTGACCTTGTTTTTTATTTTCGTCTCCAGATATATTCTCATGCAGAAGCTGGAAGCAGGTCCAACAGAACAAAGCAGATCTGAACCCTCTGCTGTATCTATATTTAATCAAACGGTTTGACTTGTTGTGACTGCAGCTTCCTCCTTCCTGTTACCTCCCACCTGGTTTGATACAGACCTGAGCTTTCCAGTCCAGCAGAACCCTGGGTAATGAAGGTACTGTCAGCTGTGAATACATTCATAGATCATCTGGAGATTTTATTAATGCATGGAGGCTGAGCTGCTTGAACCGGGCCCGCGTCCCGCCCTCAGCGGGGGATGATTAATGGCGTGTCCCCCACGCCGCATCAGCTAGCCGGTGATATCTGGTATTTGTCTTTACAAGATCGTATCGACTTTTGGGAGATCATGCAGAAAATGAACTGTCATGGCAAAGAAGCACACAGAACCAAAGGTGGTGATACTTTTGTTGTGCAGAACAGAAACCAGACTCAGCATGGGAAGCCGGTTCTGAACCGACCCACTTTGTCTCTTCCTGAGAGGAGAAACCTTGTTGTGCCCTTAAAAAGTGTAGCTCTCAGCTTGTTTTATGGAAATGGGTTTGAGCCAGGATATTACGACACATGGAGCTGCTCTTCTGTTTGGTCAGACCTCATAACGGCTTCATGTGGAAACTCCACCGCTGACAGCTGGCTTTGTCTTGGGATTCTGTGAATGGATCCTCGCAGCGAGACGAGCATCCAAGTCCGAACAACTAATACAGCCAAATGTCCAAACAGGCTTTTCTCTGGCTGCTTTATGCTGCTTTTACACAATTACTGACTTCAAAAGAATAAAAACGACAAATTCAAAGTTTCACTTGAGTCATGAAATGTTTGCTGAGGCATTTCTCACAAAAGTCTTTTAAAGCTCACAAACCAAGAATAACTGCAACGTTTTTCTCCTCACAGCGCCTGTTTAACCAGGAACATCACTATTTTCAGCACATGGATGTAGCATTTTCATTAGCGATGTTTCATGTAGCATAAGAACAGCTAAATAACTGCTAACACACTTACATAACTTTTTAACAAAGTTTAAGTGCTCCAAAGCACATTATTTTACAAGAACAATAATCAAACTGTAATTTATTATGCTTAAAATACAGTTATTGAACACAAAAAACAAAACTTCATACCGTCTCCCACGGAATCCGAACAGAAAGAGCGACGGAGACGGAAAACCCCCACAGACTATAATGGTATGATCCGTTAATTTGTCTTTTTTTAAACCCGAACTGACACTCAAAACAACAATCCATGAACTCAATATGTTCAACAGTAAAGATAATGATTCACATTTTCATTTGGAACACATTAAATTTGAATAAAAATAATAATTTTGAAACAGGAAGTTACCCGCTGTTTTGGAATAGATCTGTCGACTTTTCAAAATAAGAGCTGCCGGCGCTCATATGATTTCCTACCGGAATAGCTTCTCACTTGACAATCTAGTGTAATAACATCACACTGCTACACATGAACCATGTGAAAAACCAGCAAATGTAAAATGTGATCCACATGTTTAAATAATATTGTTTGTTATATATAAATATATTTAATCTGTGGACATTATAGTTATATGTGAAACTACTTGAGTTTCACATGTAAAACAATACCTTGGAACTAAAATGGATGATTGGATTGCTTCACATGTGAAAATTTGATTTTTATAACATGTGAAATAGGAATGAAAATCTTCCACAGAGTTCACATTTGCTTCACAGGTGGAATATATCTTTTGTTTGAAATTACGTGTTGTGAATTGGTGGGAATATGTCAATACATATCAATCAATCAATCAATCAATCAAATTAATTTGTATAGCACAAGACACGTTGGAAACTCACATGCTAATGTTTTTCCTCATGTTCGCATTTGTATATTTACTGTGCAGTAACATGTGAAACACATTTTGGAAACTGGATTTTTTGTGACATGTAAGAAAACTTTCCATGTGTTTTACACGAACCTTCCACCAAGAACATGTTGTCCCATGAATCGTTTTCACTTCACATGGAAACACTTGTTCTCATTATCTACAGCAACAACAGAAACTTAAGTTTAGTTTGCAACCTGTGAAGAAGTAGGACAATATGTGAATAATCTTCACATGTCACATGGTAAAACAGGCTTCATTTTTCCTAATTATGTCCTTCAACAACATGGGAAAACTTGGGAAATTCTTCCACATGGGAAAAGCTTCCAAATTTTGTTCCACATGCTAAAATTTGATTATGTCACATGTGAAACAGGAAATAAATTTTCCACAAAGTTTTTCCCAGGTGCTTCACATGCTAAATATATCTAGTTTGTAAAATCCAAAAAAGTGGGACAGTGCTTCATGTGTGAATAATCTTCACATAGTAAGACATTTCACATGTCTAAATGAAATTCTACTAAACCATGAAAACTTAAAAATCCTTCAAATGTGATTCACATGTGAAAATTTTATTTCACAACATGCAAAGTAGGAATGACAATCTTCTACAAAATTCTTTCTCACATGTGAAATATAGTTTTTGTCTGTAATGTGAGCAAGTAGGACATTTCATCATATGTGAATACTTTTCGCATTTCACATGGTCCAAGTTAAATTCTGCCATAACGTGAAAATGATGGAGATTCTTCCATGTAGAAAAGGGTTCCTCATGTGAAAATTATGTAATGTGTTACATGTGAACAAAATGAGAAATGTTTTCACATGTGACTGGAACCTGTTTCACATGTATAAATTGGAGTTTGTAGTAACATCTGAAACACATGGGATAATGTTTCACAATGTAGAACATGTGAAACATGATTACATTTTGTTGCACATGTAATCAACAGTCATATTTTATCTCTGTTAGCATCTTAAGCTAAAGAAGCTAACGTCAGTGACACTGGTTGAGGTTTTGGATATCCTCCAGCCGATCCGCTCAACATTTCCTTTGTCACGCTCCAGCCTCACCTGTCAAAGGCCTCGGCTGTTTCCCTTTTTCAGTCTTTCATGTTCAAATGTCAGAAATCAGAGTCTGCTCCCAGAAGTCATCCAGCTATTTGGGAGCAATGTGGAAGAAAGCGATTGCATCAACCAGGCTGATAATGCAAGTTAAGCCTGGGGCTGATTTTCTGACACACTGGTCTGAGGCTACAGGCGGATCAACACCTAACAACCGGCGCAAGAAGAAGCAGCAGAAGAAGAAAGCAGCCCGCTTATTGAGGCGATTCGCATTAGGCCGACAGGAGGTGGGATGACTGCCTTGGAAAGATAATTGTACCTGGAGAAAATCCAGCCACAGAAACGAACTGAGTTTTATCTGAAACCACCTTCCTGTCTCAGCGATGGGGTGGATATGAGAGGTGGCAGGCAGCCAGTGGGGACTGTCATTACAGAAGGGTCGCCGCAGCGCGATAACCGGCCGCTCCTGTTCCCACCACTCTGTTCCCGCTCCGTCGCCAACCCAAAGAGTTAAACATGTCGGCCTCCTGCTTTCGGAAAGAAACTGAAGTGATGATTTGTCTGCGCACGGTGAGGTGGAGGGCCTGAGGGAAGCTCCTGGCTGCCACCTGACGCGGCGGCGCTCCTCGACGCATCAGAAGGTTTCTGATCCACCGTCCAGAGAATAATCTGACATGCGGACCAGAGCTGTTCCTCATCCTAAACCTGGCAGGTGAAAACACACCTGTTCTCCACCTCTTGACGTGAATGTGACCATGGCTGATTGGTTTCAGCAGAAAGACATGCAGATGTGTAATAAACGAACCTCAATTCTTTACAGTGAATCAGTTTAACAAGCGATTATTTAAGAGTAGAATCGTTTTAGCAGCACAGTAACATGTTTTCTAGATATATTTTAGAAATACTCTTGATTTAATTCATTTATATAGAATATGTCCAAACATTCACAACATTTACTATTTTCATTTTGTTCCAATATGTGCCATAAAGGGTAGGTGGAAGTTATAAACTCCTGTCCCAGTTTAATATCTACTAGTCATTATTTATACTTTCTTATTGCAAAACCTTAAAAGAAGGAAACTGAAACATGGCAAGAATATTTCTGTATTTTATGAAGCACTGAACTGAACGAACACGAACGCTGTCCTTCATCAAGCTCAGGAAGGGAATTTTGTTGATTTGATAAATAATTCAGGTTTTTGTTTCACCCTCATTTATTTATTAGATTAATTAATCAATCATTTTGTTTCCACTTGGAGCCATACAAATTATTTCAAGTGTGAGGCTGCCAACTATCTCAGTTATTACTGATAATATAAATGGTAAACACGGATTTAAGTGGTTTATTAAAAGGAAATCCTCAACAACGCTTGTTTGAAAGATGTTTGTTCTCATGCATAATTGTGGATTTTTAATTGTGGTTCTAACAGATGTGAAGAATGAATTTTTGCAGAACCTGCTTCCGTGAATAAACTGAAGTGCAGCAGAAACGTCTGCAGCTGAAACTCCAGTCAGTCCAGGTGAACGCAGACATCCTCAGGCAGAAAAATAAATCCATTAGAGGGGAAGTGGGAACATTAGGACCGGCCTAATTGACTGCTTGATGCACTCTAAGGGAGGAAACCTGGCTTTAGCTGACCTCAGGTTATCGGCCACCAGTGTTTATAAAAAATTATAAGACGGTTTAGTTCTGAACCCTGGACAAAGAAACGGGTTGACTGACACTTAAAATGTCACTTATTAAGACTAATAATGTAATTGCCTGTATAATAACAGTTTGTTTATGTTGACAAACTGATATAAAGATGAACGATCCCCTCATTCATGACAGCGATGTTTTAATCGATGCTCAGACCAGAAGCTGACGTTTTGGGGTCAGACTGTAATGTCGGCCGAATTCCTGACATTATTTGCAAAAAGCACGACTGAGAGGGTTTCTGTCAAAAAGGGCCTGAACCCAATCCTCCCGTCTGAGCCGTAATTTCCCCAATAACTGGGTCACCCTGACACCGAAAAGAGGTGTGATTTATGGGGAACATTAGTGCAGAAGTGTTCATAACAGTAACAGGAATCCAGGGCAGTCGAGGAGGATTGCAGCTGATTGTGTCACATGAAGAGACGGAGCTGAATCCGGCCTTCGCTCTGATCAGGGTCTTAAAAGCTTCTGTTTGTTGTTGTTCTTATATTCGCTGTCAAGATGATTTAATTAACATTTTTCTGAAGAAACCTGGTTTGGATTCTGACACCCAAATGGATTATGAATCTGTGTCAAGTCTTTTTTTTTACAACCGTGAAGGTGGCGAACGACGCCTGATTGGCCGCAGACTGAAGGTGCGTTCACACCAGCCATGTTTACTTGAACTCCAGTTCGTTTAGAAAGTCCAGTTCGTTTGGAGGAGTGTGAATGTGTAATCGAACTCTGATGTGAACCAAAGAAACCAACTGCTCCGCTAAAAGCCTCAGTATCTGGCGCAGTTTGAATGCATATGTGGACACAAGCAGACCAAAAGCAGGAAGTGGACTACAGCGCAGGGCATTCTGGGTAAATGAAACTAAAAGGAGAAATGGCTCATGATTTTTAGCCAAAGACTAAAGAGAAATCCTCCTACTGCTAAAATCTGACACCGCGCCATTGTTGGATTGAAGAAGGAAGTTGCTCTCAGTGTCCAGAGGTTTTGTGTCGTTTCCTTCAGTGGTTCTTGGTGCAGCGCCCCCACAGGCCAGGAGGGGAACAAACTTGCTCAACGGGTTTGGATCGTTTGACACAATGTGGTGTGAAAGTGGACAGCTGGAAATGGAACCAATATTGGAAGTTTTGTTTCCGATTGAACCGAGTCAACCAGACGATCAGGAGAAAAACAAAACGCTGCATCTGGTTCTCACAGGTCAGGCGCTTCAGATTTTACCTGCTAGAACGTTTTAATTTTGTCTCAACATAAAGCAGATCCTCAGAATCTCTTGCAATTAGCCACGGAGTCCCACAGGGCTCTGTATTCACTCCTCTAATATATTCCCTATATATTTTTTTCTTTTGACTGTCCCTTTCATGTCTGTGCTGATGATTTACAACCTTATGGGTGCAAATAGTTCAAAATGAGTCTGGTACAATTAGACCCAGTCGGCTGATCTAAAACTAAAACAGGAGAATAATTTAACATTTTTTGAGCAAACAAACCACAAAGAGGACAACCAGGTCTGTTTTTTACAGTTTGAAAAATTTACAAAAAAATCCAACAGACACCAGAGCAGGTTTGAAGATATTGCTTTTAACTGGAGATGAAATGATTATTGAATCAATTATTGAAATATTCAGCAACTAATTTAGTAACTAATTACTTGTTAGCTGGTTAATACAGACTGAAGGACATTTGCTGAAGAACAACACAAAGTCTTAATTAAGCCAAAACTGTAAAATATTTTTATATATTGCATTAACAATAATGATCATGGTTTCACTGAAGGAATATTGTTATCATTTCAGCCAATAAACTGTTTTCTTTTTATTTAAAAAAAGAACTTGAATTATTTGTTTGATTCTTTCAAAGTATTAATAATATTGTATCAAAATGGTTTAAATGAAATATCTGCAGAATGTGCTATGTCTTTTTATTCAATTAATGAATTAATCATCAGAATTATTTTAGTTATTGAATGATTAATAACTAAAATCATTGTTAGTTGCAGCCCTACCAGATGACAGGAAACATGTCCAATCAATGTTTTATCATAACTGTCCATTTGTTTTATTTAGTGAATAAACGTAAAAATACTGAACCGTTTCGGATTTTATTGATTTACTTTTAATCCTCTTTTCAAAAACTCTCACTAAAAACAAAGTTTTTTTATAAAATACATGTATGAAAGTATAAAGGAAAATCATAAAATCTGTTAATAGTAATATTAGGGAGACACAACGTGCAGCGAAACGAGGTAATTTGAGCCTGAGTGTGAAACACCTGGGAGAAGCAGGAACGCTTTGTGCTCCAGTCTGCGGCTCACAACTCCCACATGAAGCCGTTTATACACCTTTAAATCTGCTCATGTCAAAGCTGCTCTGGGAGACGCAAGTAACCATTTACTGAAGCATGTGCAGAAAATGACTCAGGCTGAAAGGAAAATCTCCTTCTAAGAAAAACAGTAGTATCAGCGCTTTCAGCCGCCCCCCTGCTGGGTTAGCATTCATTTCCATGACTGATATCTCTCCACATCCCCAGCCAGGTGTTTCAGTCTGAAAACAAACATTTTAACACAACAGACCTGAACTAAAAGGGGGATGTTACTGTTAAATGCAGGATGATTACTGCGTTGCCAGTTTGGAAGTTCATCCTCCTTACATCCGTTCTGAAAGCCAACATCAGTCCAGCTGTTGTTCTGATCGGTGCCAGAACTTGGGCTGCTGTAAAAGAATATTTTAGTAATCGAGTACTCTATAGAATATTTTTACGATTATCCGAGGAATCGGATCTCTCTCTCTCTCTACACACCGTTCGCTCCAAAACCGTGACAACGCGATTCCGACCAAAGCTGCAAACTTCAACCATCCTTATGTCTCCCCCAAACCCTGACAAAACAATTCAACACCCTGCTGTACCACGTCACAACCCCCGGGCGGATCCGGCCGGAACGCTGCATAATAAAACACAACTTAACGAAGCTTCGATTCATTTTCCTGGAGGAACTTTAATAACCGAGTCACTCGAGGAATCGTTTCAGCCCTAAACAGAACGAAGCAAATTCACATCCAAATCTCAACATTCTCACAGGAACGTAAAGTCAAAACCATAAATAACCATTTATTAGCAAAAAACTTGACTTGGCAATGAATTACACTTTAAACATAGAAATAAAATAGTGGCTGTTGGGAAAATGTAAAAAATGATACGTTTTTTTTCAGAATGTCAGGAAACATTCACGGCTCTAATAGTTTTATTTAGTGAGACTGAGAGTAAAAATGGCAGCTTGTAAAAACCTCAGTAAGTATTCACACCCTGCTGATATTTCCACAGCATTTTGTTTTTTATATATTGTAATTTGTCTTCAAAAATAATAAAAATAGATTATCCCACTATTTGAACGCTGTTTTTGATAACTGCACAGGATTTTATGTTGTAATTTTGTTCTTGTATTTATTGTATTTTTTGTACATTTTCATGCTTTTATTTTTGTGTGAACTAACATGCCTGGATTTTTAGGCCGCAGCTTAAAACATTTTAAAACAGAAATGTGGCCTTAATGTCTTAATTACTTAATGTTTGACTAAGATATTTAATAACTAAGAATGTTTAAAAAGGCTAAGTTACATATATTTAGTAATATGTTATTTGTATATTTATTCTAGATTTTTTCCTGCCTGCACCATTAACACTTTAACATATCTTTATGTGTTTATAGTCAAACAGTTTTTCAGTATTTTTCTGTTTTGTTGCTAAATCCACTGTTGTGTCTTTGTGCAAAGACAATAAAGTCTAATGTTACGTATATTACGGACTGACTCCGGTTTGATAACCTTCCTTTCTCCAGATGATGCAGACGTAAATGGACCCAGAGTTTCATCTGGTTCATGAACAGGTTTCATCCTTCCAGCCACGTTACTCTGAATATGAAGTGCTCTCCTCCGTTATCCTGGAGGATGCAGCAGCAGCTTTTTCTGTCTCCGGCTGATGGAAAGTGATTTGGCTTTCTTCGGAGGCTCTCCGTCTCATGTTGCTGCTTTTCTCTCATGCTTTGATCTGCTGCTATCCAGGACTTGTAGGAATCACTGCAGAAGGATTCTTCACCGCCGCCGTCTTTCCCTGCTGAGCTTTGCTGATCTCGCGCTTCTCTCTTGTTCACAGAAACAGAAGAATGACCTGAGTTGTGTGGAAAACTGAAAGTTACTGAATTACTGGAAGTTAAATGTTAAAACTGAGCTGGTAGTAAAGAGAACAAGTAATTCAATAAGTGGGTGAATCTTTTTATTAATATCACAACCCAAAATCTTCAATGTGTTTCATTGGATTTCATGCTGTGAAGAAGAAGAAGGAGTTCTGAACTTTTGGTTGATACAAAAAGTGTGACGCATCTACTCCGACATTTCTAAATATAATCCAGCAAAAATAATTTCATCCAGAAATGAAGGTAAAAACCAGCAGCATGGAGACCAAACAACTCAGCAGCAAAGTATAAAAATAATGTCCTCAAGTAAAAGTTCAGTTGTTTCCTACAATTCTACTTAAACACCAGTAAAGTTTCCCGTGTGAAATGTAACTCAGATAAAAGTTTCTCACTAAAACAAAGGAGAACCCAGAAGGAGTTCTGGTCGCAGCTCAGCGGCGCCCAGGAGGAAAAACACATTTCATTCAACCGTCCATGTTTGTTCTTTATTTTATTCATTTATATGATTTTTACTGTTTTGCCATTGATGTTGTGTAATTGTTTCTGTGTTTGTGTTTTAATTTTCTTTTTCTCACAACTTGCTGAAAGGAAAATTTCCCTAATTGGAAAATAATAAAGTAATATTATTACTTATATTATTACTGACACAAATAAAACAATGTGGCATTTTGTTTGAGGCTCCGTTGGCCTGAAACAGGGACAGGTTTCTGTCAGCTGCTCTTCATCTCGCTAACTGCTAGCATACTTTTCCCGCCACCGGAGTTATGACAAAAACATCGATGGAAAATGACGTCATAGTCGGATCAAAACCGCTTCGGTTGTTCCCACTGGAATCACATAAAAAATAAAATGAAAATCACACATGGCCCAGATCTGAGCGTTCACACTGATTCTAAAAAGTAACTTTACCCAAAAGAAATCTGATGTTTTTCTACATGAACCTGCAGAGTGAACGAAGCAGGATGGACTTTGGTAATCCTGTTTCAGAGAAACCTGCTCACCTTCCAGCAGGAAATCCACCAAACACAACCAGACACACTAGATGCTTTCAATCAAAGATTCACGGCCTAGTCAAAGTTCAATTGATGTTCTCAGATGTTTTCCTCCAAGCTGACTGAGTAGGAAATGTTTCAGTCTGTAGACATTTAAATCTGAGACCTGCAGCCAAAAGTGGATCAATACGTACTTCCAGACTTTTAGTCTGTCACAAAAAAATCCAAAAAGTCTCTGGAAGCAAAGATTAACAGAATAAATCTGAGCTCTTTTATATTTTTAGGGTATAAAACAGCAAACAGAAAAACTCCACCGGATGCAGACCAATTGTCTGGATTTAAAAATACATGACCTTGTTTAATTTGCGGCTGCGTTCCTCCTCCTGTCTCTGCTAGGAGTCCAGGACAGGCTGCGTTCTCCAATTAGCCTGATTGCTACAGACGCTGATAAATAAAGACCTTCAGCGGAAAGTTCAACGGTAAGCTGACAGTTTTTCTCTGAGCTAGCTGAATAACTCACGGTGAGATCAATAGTGGAGGCCCTTCCTCCATGAGGCGAGGCTCATTCAAACTCCCCCTAAAGAGCCATTATTTACCGCTGGCTCACGCTGGGACAAATGAAGTCAGCATGGGACCATTACTGCGTAATTAGAGGAAGAACGAGACAAATATTTAACAACACAAGCCTTTGTGCTCATTAAATCAGCCTCAGAAAGGAGATTACAATGATTTCCAACTTTAGATGTGGAGATCAGCTTAGAGTCACTTATTACTGAAATAGCAATGATAACTTAATTTATGCTGGATTGTTTCTGTAGAAAAGCAGGAACATTATTATAAACTGACAGGATGTTTTAAGTTACATGCAAATTTTGAGGAAGTCAAAAAATTCCTAATTTAACAAACAGTTACTGGAGTTTCTGTTTTTAATTAGCAAAGTTTAAAGAACAAGTGTTCAAAAGTCTCTTTTTGAGTAAAATGCCGATATAAAAATAAAAGAAACAAAACATGAATAATAAAGGAAAATACTTTCTGTTGTGCTCAACACTTTCAATTGAAGGCATTTAACTTTTGATTGATTAATTACAAAGATTTTAATATGTTAAAAATTGCATCTCCACCTTATTTTTAAAATTTGATTTACAAACGTTCTAGATGGAACCTTTATATTTGTAGGTTTCCAGTACAGCCGTGAATCCGACGCACAAGCTTCATCCGCTAACAACAGTTATGGCGACGAAGCAGCTTCTCTTGGCCAACTAGGGGTTAATTTCTGCTTCATAAAACGATCTGATTGGACGCTGGAAACGACTGTTGTTGTGTACAAGTTGTGCTAAAAGCGGTTAGCCTGTCAGAGAAGCTACTCAAGCCTAAAATAGCATCTCAGTGCTAACATGTAGCAATAGCTAACGCTAATGAATAACAGATTAAAAACAATTTATTTGTTGTTGAGCTGCTTATGTCTATATATTCAATAATTTAGCAGCAGAAAATGGTTTTAGAGTTGAAAATGTTTCTTATTTTATAGATTTTAATTGAGTCTCACCACTAGAAGATATAATTTATAACAGAGAGAGAGAGAGAAGGTCCTAGCTGTGATCCAGATAAGGAACACCACAGTTAGTTTTCCACTGGTGTTGAGTGGCTGACTCAACACCAGAACCAAACATGGAGGCTGAAAGGTGGCCGTACTTCCTGCGTCTTTAAATTCCCTGCTGCTGCTGGCAGCCGTGCAGCAGCAGCAGGATCAGCGGCCCTGATTATCCTCATTATGATGACCGCTGGCTTGATCAAAGTGAAAACGCTCAACTGTGTTTTTCTGCCTTTTCACTCGTTTTCGTTCAATTCATGGTATCCATGGCAACATATTGTCCAACGTGGACCTAAAATCTAATCTTAGCAGGCAAGTTGAGGAGTCAGGCCTAAAAAAAATCTGCAGCAGATAAAGGATATCTGGAAGTCATTCATTTAGGAAAGAGGAACCTCCAATCATCTGTTTTACATTTTTGTCAGCTCTTGGGTTTTATGTTGTTGCTAATAAAATATAATTTTGTCTGTTAAATTGTTTTCGGTTTGTTGTTCTTTATCCATTCAGCTGGAAAAGTGGAAACAAATTGTGTCTTTGAGAAAGTGGAGAAGCTTCTCAAGGTTCAACTTTAGGTTATTTTTTGCCAGGAGAAGCTGTCTGGATAAAAAATAAATAAATTAGCAGGAAGTGGACTACAGCGCAGGGCATTCTGGGTAAATACAACCAAAGCTAATGTGATAGCCTAGCGCTAGCAGCAGAAATGGCTCCTGGTCTTTAGCCAAAGACTAAAGAGAAATTTTCCCACCGCTAAAATCTGACGCCTCCATCTTGTTTCCGTCTGGTGAAGAAGGAAGTTGCTCTCAGCGTCTTCAGAGGTTTTTGTGTCGTTTCCTTCAGTGGTTCTTGGTGCAGCGCCCCCACAGGCCAGGAGGGGAACAGGTTGGTTTGACTCAGAGAACCACAGCAGCTGGAGGTGGAGCAGATGTCTACTGGACTATCAGCTGGGAACAAAACACTTCCCCAAAGATGTTGTGAAGCATGAAACCAAGATAACAACAGGTTGACTTCTGGACTGACCCAGTCAGAACCAGAACTAAAATCCAGTAAAGTTTAAAGGCACATTTCTAAAATTGGAACGAAAAAGAGGGAAACTTTCCAGCTGTGGTGGATGTTACTGTGGAGCATCAACAGTCATGAGACTGTCACACAGCAACTGTCTTCAGTCAGAAGCCTCTTCAAATGAGCTGCAACACAATCTGCTCCCTTCCATCACCATGCAAAGTGATTCTTTGAAGATATTCCTACATTTCATTTCTTTTGGGGATAAATAAAGTATCCATTATTTAAGTAAGTAAAGGAAAACTGGTGTCGTTTGGTAGGAAACTTTAACCTGTTCTGACTAAAGTTAAAGTGGCGATTTGGAGGCGAAGCATCTTCCTTCTTCTGAACCAGACTCTGTTTTTCTCCCTTTTCCTACTATTTTCAGGTTTGTTTGTTCGTACCTGGAGAAGATTCCTTCCCCTCCATCCAGTTCTCAGCAGCAGCTGATCAAGCACCTCAACATCCCCCATAATCCTTTGCTCTGCTTCCATTTGATGTCATCTTTTCCCGGGGATTAACACAGGCGCCCTGAGGGGCTGCGATAAGCACGGCTTCTTAGAACAGCCTAGTCAATAAAAAACAGAATCAGGATCCTTAAAAGTTTCACTTACACCCCCCAACACACACACACACACACGCACACACGAACACACACACACACACACACACACACCCCAAAGTACTTCTGGAGATTTGAAAATCATGACCACCGATTTATCTGCACTTGAAGTTTAGAAGAAACTTTACAAATGTAGAGAAAAATGCAACTTACTTTATTTTGGCTGGACTGGACGTTAAATAAAACGTAACTGCAACATTTTACTCCACTGCAGTCGTATCTGTCAGCAGTTTAACAGCAAAGCCTCAGGCAGCATGAGGGAGCTGTTTGGATCAGAACCAGAACAAGTGTAGGTGAGATGGACGTTAGCGTTGCTGCTGTTGTTAGCGCTGTTGGGCTGGGTGCTGACTGCAATCCTTTTCTCTGCAGGTTCCTCCAAAAACTGTCCTAAAAACAACACAAAGTGAGAATTCGTGAAGAGAAATAAAAACTTTCACATTTTTTGCCAAATAAAAACCTGATGAATGTAGCCCCACTCCTCTGATGCTACATTAACCCCTAAATTCCCTCCCACACTTCATGAACAAAGAATAGTTTCTCTACCTTTAACATCAACTAGACTCACTTTACTTTCAGGCTCTAAACCACTTTATGAGTCACCAAGCAACATAAACTGCATATTATTCAAACAAAAGCAAAATAAAAATCCTAAAACCTGGAGTTGGTAAGCTATCTCGGTGAGACTCCCCAGCGCGGGTTGGCATCCTGCCAAACTAAACCTGATAAAACTTCCAACTGTTAACAGAAAAGTGCACAGGAACCATAACACAGCGCCATCTGCTGGTCAAATAGGAGATGGACATCTTACAGAGTAGTTCTAGTGAGTTTCTACCATGAACTGACCTGGAGAGAGAAACAAGATTCAGCAATGGGCTCTTTGCACCTGCCGCGCTGACGTCACAACCGCAGCAAATGCGGCTCTTTTTTTTCCGCTTTGAGTTACCATGACAGCTAGAAAAGACAAAGTCTTATTTCAGACACAAATAAAACAATACTATGAACATTATTGTCTTCCTAATATAATGGGCTTTTAAGTTTTCATGGATTTCCAAGCGGTCCTGAATTAAGAAGACGGTGGCTTGTAAATATCCGTCGCTACCAGTTAAAGCTAACGCTGCACAGCAAAGTTTACAGCCTTCACTTCACTCCGGATCAACTTGTTCAGCCTAAAGCAGAAGGTAAAGGAGCCTCCTGTGTTATTTCCATGGAATCACTTCTGTATTCAGCCTGAAAGAGTTTATGGGAACCAGAGAGCAGACCAGAGCCAGACAGCCGAGCTACTGATCCGCCTGTACACACTGCTGGAAACACCGTCCTGCTTCACAAGAAACATGCAAAACTAATAATGCGAAATAACACGGAGACCTTAAGGAACACGGCCATATTTTTCTAAAAGCAACAACTGAACCTGAACCGTCAGCTGAACTAGAACTCCGACACCAGAGCTGCTCTACTGTTAAGCTATGGGCTTGTTGTTCCTCAGGCTGCAGAAGCAAAAAGCCTGAACCGTAAAATCCCCGTTACTTGGTCTCTGACACTAATGACAATAAATGTATGTAATATACTTGAACACAAGGTAAACATTGTCCGTTAGAATGGATGAAAAATGTTTAGATACTTTAATAGCACATTTTTACAAGACAAATGTCCGAGAATATTGCCTACTAGCATAGCTAAAGCTAATGTTAGCCACAAAGTTTAAAGAAAGTAAAACTCACCTTCGTATCTGTGTATAACGAGGCGAACATCTTAAAACCTTTCTCCAGCTTATTGTCGGGGCTTCAGATCGATGTTCATCATTAATTGTTACCTTGGACAAACCCTGCTAACACCCAGTGGAAAGAGCCTTTTTCAATAGATCGGAAACGATTGAGCCGCTTTTCCCCGAACGTGGAAGCTGAGGAGCAAAGAGCCAATGACAACCAAAACTGCGTCTGAGGCAAACAGGAAGTCCGCCGCAAAACCAACCCGGAAGCAACGCCCCCAAACAAAGGTTCCGCTTCGCCAATAACTCTCCCATTTCACATAAGCTAAAAGTTTGAACAATATTTCAAAATGATAAAACGACCCAAATAATTCAATGACATTTTCAGGTGCACAGCAATGGCACTCGACAAATTTGATTGGTTATTGGTTCTCAATTAGCGATTGTATGACATTTTTATGACTTTTTATTTTTTGTTTACAGGATAAAAAGCACTTTGAACTGCCTTGTTGCTCAAATGTTTTATACATACAAAAAACAAAAGGTGAAATTTTTCAAAATCCCCAAAACCTGAACCTTCAGCCAGGTGGTTCTGGTCCAATTGAAACAGAAGACAAGTACAGACTGTATTTATTAAAATATTTGAAATTCATGTACAGTATGATTTTCCTTTTATTACATAACTATGCACCATCTTGTGTTGGTCTAATCTCAGTGCAACAGACTGAATTTTATGGGTTGGATGTGATAAAACGTTAGAAGCAGAACATCTCAGGTTCAATTGTTGGATTTTGTAACATAAATAAGGTTCAGTTTTAGATCCCCGTTTTTTCTAGATGTGCTGAGCAAAAGCTCCACTGATTGGTTCATGAATTCAGTTTCAAATCTTACAGCCACAGAAGCTACAACATATCTTTTAATTGAGACAAGATACATTTTCAGAGAAAAGCTTAAAAACAATAAGGAAAAACTTTAAGACAAACTGAGGCAATAAGAGATAAAAACAAAAAATGTTTTGGTCTGTTTTTGATTTTTGTCACACTTTGAAACATTTAGCTAGAAGAAGAAAACCTTTTAGGGGTAAATACTTTTCTCAGTCAGACCACTTGCACGTTGTTGGGAAAAACAAAATCAGCAGCAGAGAAGATGGAGGACGAGCCTAATGAGCAGAAAACAAAACCACATTAATACAGAAACCCCGTGTTCCCCCAACGGCATCTGACACTCTGCTCTTCAGTCAATAGCAAGCGATCAATACCTGGACCAACGTTTTCAGATCAGGCCAAGCATAAATCATTCATGTCATGGCTGAGTTATTGACCTTACAGGAGAAAAACAAAAACACACAAACTCATGGAAAACATGATATATAGGGAGAAATGTGTTTCCGCCGTTCACTCTTCCTCCACTTACCCACAGAAAAACGAGATCATTTGCATTTCCCCGGGCGACGGTCCCGCTGGGCTCTGACTACGTTACATATGTACAGAAATTTTTCTTCATTGCACATCTAATCACTCAACAGAGAAGGCTGGGGCGTTCTCTGAGGGGGGAAACGGAGACGCACAAAAAAAGTTAATGAGGTTTTTCTGTCCTACACCTCCAGAGGCAGGGGTCCACTTAGCAGCTCTGTCATTAGACGCGAATTAAACTGGGACTGTTGTTTTGCTGCGCTATCACTTTTTATGCTTTAATTGCACAACCAAACTGCTCTGCAAAAAACAAAGGAAGTTGAGGATGACGCAGCGTCGGTGCACAGGAACAGAGATCACTGCTACGTTGTTGTTTCCTGTTTTACGCAAAACTAATTTACGCACACAAACCCCTGCTGCACGTTATTTGTTGCATAATTTGAAAAGTGGAGCAGACAAGGAGTCAGACACACAGGAGGGGCAATAAGTTAGCAAGCACTTTTAGCAAGCCACAAACTGAGTTCTAATAATATTTTAAATCGCCTCCTCTCTGCAATCCATCATGGCGATAGCGATCTCTCTCTGTCCCTCCCTGCTGCAATAGACTTGCAGACATCTCACACAAAGTCACCTGCATACAGATTTATGCACACAGAAACACAGGAATCCTTGGAAACGCAACTTTAGTCTCAAAACAATGTAGCTTTCATGTTTTGATCACATAAACTAGTGTTTCAGATTTAAATCTAGTTTATTACAGGGTATTTAATTAGTTAATCACATTTTAATTCACAAAATAAGCAACTTTTTCAATTAAAAAACCATTTTTCCTGTCAAGTTACTGAATAAATAGACATATGAGATCAAAAACAGACATTTCAAGTTTTAATCTGTTCTTCAACCTTTAAATTGGCCTAAATTTAGCTTTCCAGTGTTTCAGGAACGTGTTAGCATTAGGGACTAGCTGCTAGCATGTTTAGCTTTGAGATGTTATTTTAGGCTAGCATAGCTTTGCTGATAGGCTATAGCTACTTTTAGCACAACTTGAACACAACAGACGGTGTTTTCCAGGTCCAATCAGATGGATTTATGAGGAGAAATTAACGACCAGAGGAAGCAGCTTCCTCGTCCATTGCTGCTGCTAGCGGACGTTCCTTGTGTGTCACATTGACAGATGTCCTGGAAACGTGTGAATACAAAGGTTCCGGCCGGAGCCAATGTATGCCAAAAACACATTAAAATCTATTTATTTAACTATTAATGCGTTGAAGTTCTGATCTTGCAAGAAATACACTTTAAAGCACCATTTTGTGACATCACAACCAAAAAGCAGAAACACAGTGAAATGGTTTTATAATAAGAATCCAAAATTTGCTCATTAATAGAGATTGAAGTTCATAAGACAGAATGTCAAATGTTTTTATCGAATAAAAATCCTTTATTCAAACAGAAGTCCTGATTGGTAAACAGCTGTTCTGGTTCTGGTTCAGAGTAAACATTTAGAGAACGTCCATCATCAACCCAGAAGTGTCGACTCAGTGGGCCTGAATACAAATGCCTGCCACACCTTTCAGATTTTAATTTGTAAAAATATTAGTAAGGGATATAAAATGTCTGAATATTTCCTGAGGCCTGTAAATGTGAGACCCGGCAGCAGAATCCCGTCATGGTGAGCTGCTTCTCTTTTCCCTCCAGCCAGAAGACGACGCTGGTTTAACCAAAGAACTTTCACATTAATATTATCTGTACAAAAGTCTTACCTGAAATTCCCCCACTGGAAGAAAATACTGTTGTTTTATATAAACGTCAAACAAACTCACAAAGTGAAGCAATAATCGACGGAGACAGCAATAAGATAAGAGACGGAGAAACTCGTCAGCCTTCTTTACTCTTGCGATACAATTTAATCTGCAGACTTTGCTGAGAGTGGAACAAGCTACAGGAATTCAATATGCTTACTGTTATTATTGAGTTTGACAGTATAATTTTGCGCCTGCAGAGCTCAGTGAGCTGCATGTGACTGATAGGAGCAGGAAGGCCCGGGTCCGGGGAACACGCCCAGAAACTCTGATCCACACAAATCCCACTGAAAACATGTCACAATGAAAAATGGCACCATTTCTTTTCATCTGTATGTTTTTATTTTCTTCCTTCTGTTGTGTTGGAGATTAATGCTTCTTTGTCCACATTTTTTCCCTTTGATATACAGAACAGATGAAAGCATCCTTTATTTTTACGCCACCACCTTGACTGAGTGATGCTGTGTTTAAAAGCATGTTCATATTTTCATTTGCTTCTGTTTTGAGAGATTATTTTCAACTCTGGGGAACAAAAAGCGCGGTGTGTAATCTGCGAGAGCTCTCAGCTCAGCCTTCCTTGCTGGCACCAAACCTTTCTAATTGAACCCGAGGTATCAGGATGGGTGGTTCTGATGCCAGGTGCATACTAAAAATAGTCTCCTCTCATTGGGCCCTCTCTTAGGGATGCCATTTTGTCATGCATTATGCATATATGCAAATATGAGACAAGAAAATGGATTACCTGAAAGGGCACCTGTGGTTTCCAGCTCAGAGATATATGCAGTGTGGGAAATGAAGCGAACTGAGCCATCGTTTAGCCATTACACAGCTGTACAGCAAAACGGAGAAACGCTTTTTGAGACAGTCAGCGTTTCAAACCTGAGCGATGGCTGATAAATGGGAAGTGAATCACTGGAAGGTAAATAGGCAGGTAGATGCAGAACCCTATCATCTTCTTCTTGGTTGTTTACATGATGATTAGCGAATTTCCCTTGAGATTTAAAGTGAAACTGCGGCGCAGCATCAATCCCTCCTCTTTACTCGACAGCTCAGAGAATCGCTCAGAGAAAATGCCAGTAATGACTCTGATCATGAATACATCAGTTTAAACTGCAACACTTACAGTAACAAGTCTGGAAATTATAATTAGTTTTTATTTGTCTGGTGTTCTACTGCAGGAATATTTTGGAAATAAGCCATTTGTGCCTTTAATATGAATATTAGAAACCTAAAACTTATCCAATTTCATGGGAACCTGCTGTGTAATTACAGTAGGAAGATTTCCACTAATACGCTAATAGTGAAGCTAAGTCAAATAGCGCTCATGCTAACTTTGCTAACTTTTAGCACAATTATCTGCTAAACTAAATTTCAGTTGAATAAAGTTACACATCTGTGTTGAAGTTTTAGCCACCAGCTGTTATTTATACTCATGCTCTTATTTTGGAGGGACTGAGGTCAGTTTATGCAGCATTTCCATTTCCTCTCACATTTTTAAAATTTTTTTCTCAATAAACAAGTAACATAGGAACAAAAAAACATAAAAAGTAAAGAGCAAAATATAAGCATGAATATCTAATATCTAAGGGAATTATAAAACATTTAAATTATAAAGTAAAGATTAAATTGGTGCATAAGGGTTGTGGTTTGCAAGGCCAGATACAATCTGATTTGGATTTAGCGCTTTAGCATTAGCTGCTGGTATAGCGCTTTAGCATTAGCAGAACTTATGTTTTGATTAGCGTTTTAGGGTTAGCACACGTACTTTAGTTAGCGGTGCTTATCACTGGTTTTACATTTAAAGACAGACAATTTGATTTCTATTTTTAAATTTGAGTCAAAATAAAACTGCAACACTTTCCAAAAAGGAACTGAGGCATTATAAAAAAACACAACCACTTTCTAAAGGACACGTTCATCACAAACGTGTATCTTATTAAACTGATCTAAACTTCCAGCAACATGACAGATGTCTAATAAACATCAATTTATCTGGGATATTTCAGTTTTATGGAAATGTTACATATTCATCCTTCAAGGTTTTTGTGTTTTGTAAACTTCAGCCAAACTATCACCATCAAAGCTGTAACAGATTTTTGCAAAGGTTTCTATAAAGCACTTCAGTTAATCAACATTTCATTAAATAAATCAACTCTTCAAATGTAATCGCAGAAATCTGTCAGAAATCTTTATTTGCCCAAAAAACACAAACTTGTTTAGTTTTCTGACTCACATGTATGAATTATTCGGGGTTCTGCCTTCGTCTTGTCCAGTGAGAGCTGAGCTCTGCTGATGCAACAGCAGCAGCAGCGTTCCTGTACGTCTCCATAATCCATCTCTACCAATTCCTCCACTTCCTGTAACCTGCTCATGTAAATCCTCCCTCTGCTGCATCACAGCCATGTTGCTGCAGCTGCTGCATGAAACGGAAACTCATGGATAAACGTTCAACAGAAATGAGTCTGAATCTTTTCACTTTCTGTCAAGCGTCTGAGCTGCATTGTTTCTTCATCTGTGAGCCTCTTCCTGTAACTTTTGAAGAAGATCTGGACCGAGCCGGCCTCCTGCTGTGGAGTAATCCCTCTCCTTTCTGACAGACATTCCTCCTATATAAAGCACATTTTCTCTCATCCTTTCATGTTGGCACAAGAGAGCCACACAGGCTTCTTCTAAGCACTGAAAGCAAATGAATGCTCTGTTAGTGTCGAGCAAAGGTGCAGCTCTCAGTCATCCTCTCCATGCAGGTGAAATTGAGGTCTCCGTCTCGGCTCCGGTGGAGACCCGAGCGAGCGAAGATCAGATTAAAAAAAAACTGAGCCAGACGCACAAGCAGCGAGCCGAGGAGCATGAGAGGGAAGTCAAGGAGCGAGGGTAAAACCCTTAGTCACACTCACGCCTTCCTGCACACGCAGGGTGTGTGAACAAGTGTGAGCGTGTTTATGGGAGTCAGCTCTGCCTCTGAAGGGACCGCGCAATCATCCTTTGTCCTGCATCCATCTGCTGATTTTTAGACTAATTCCTGCTACACGAGTGCTGGCTCATTTAGCCAATAAGCTGTCGTCTCATTAGTGCGAGCTACAGCAGCAGATTTCTCTAGCAACGCTCCGACAGCGATGCAACACACACATCAACGGTTTTCATCAATTAGCTGCAGGCTAACCAACAATTATCTTAGTAATCGATTACTCTATTGATTATTCCTAAATAATTGGCACATTCCTCAGATTTTTCATTTAACCACTGAAGCCTTCTTTATCCAATATTACATGTACATTAAAATAAACAATAAACAATTGAATTACTTTTCTAAACAGCTTGTTTTTCCTTTAGAAACTTTCTGACATCAACATGAGGAAAACTTTGACTCAGCAGCAGCAGAAACTTAACAGGAGATTTAATTTGAACAAAGTGAAGATGAAAAGTTCTGGATCAACATTTCAAAGTTTTCTTCATCTTAAATGCAAAATGTATTTATCTGTACAGTTTTGGCCTAGTTATTGCTCTGACTCTAATGTTCTTTTAGCAAAATGAACTCTTTAAGTCCATTGCTGTTAATTGTCGACGGCGTAACTTTAAAACATCAAACATTGTAATATAATGAGAAATAGAAGTAAGCAGGTGTAATGTGTGGATAGAAATGAACTGAAATAAAAATAAAACATGAAAATGCTGATTTTGTTTGACTTAAACCTTTAACTGTTTTAGATGTTTCTGTTTCCAGGTTGGAGAAATGTTCAGCAAGAAAACGAAGCAACAAAACCACCTAGAGAAAATCCTGGTTTCAGGCTAAGAGCTGATATCTGAAGAGCAGCTGTTGTGTTTCGGACTCCAGGTTGATCCTGATGTTGTGTCTGTTCTGACATGCGGGTGGCAGTTCTGCTCCGACCCGGAGGACCTGATGAGGATTCCGCTGAAACGGAGCGGCCAGCAGGAAGCCGGAAGCCGGAAGCAGGAAGCCACCGGGCGGCGGCCATTAGCGCCGGTAATGACTGTCCCACCAGCGGCCGCAGAATGACGGCGTATCGTCACCATTACCTGCTGCAGAGTAAGAGCTTCTTCTGGCGGCTGCTGAAGTCCAATTGGGCTGGAAAATGGTCCATCACTGACCAAATGAGGCCGCCATGTTGTGTCTGAGGACAGCGGCGCCTATTGATGTTCTTTGAGCGTTTTCATGCCCCCGTGTTTTTCATGTGCTTTGAACTGACAGGTTGTTAGGCTGAAGCGAAGATGGCGGCCGCTGCAGAAACGGACATGAAGCGTTGAGAACATGTTTTAACCGCAGGACTGAACTTTATGCTTCATCAGCAAAATGTTGCCTGAAATGTTCCTGGTCTTTGTTTGCAGAGAGTTTCATCATTGTTCAGTGATTCATCCCGACATCCTGAACCGGCTTTGATCACTTTGGAGAAAAATGAGCGACGCTTTTTAATTTTTAAGCACACTAATTGTCAGAGCCCTTCGCTGCGTTGTGTTGCTGAAAGCGCTGCGTGACGTTTTTCCCACAGGGAGTGTAGAGGATTACAGCTCAGTGATAAACAGAAGCAACGCAACGCAATGATGAAACAGCTGCTGTTAGCAGGAGACAGCCAGTCGTCTCCTTTGTTCCTTTTTCTGATCTCCTGGTCGAGGAAACGTTAAAAGTAAAGTAAAAAAGTCTCGTGTTTCGATCCGGTCGTTTTCCAGCTTCGGATGCTTAAGTTGCAAACTTAATTGCTGCAATTCTTTCCTCATCCCATCTCTCTGTTTCTTTGCTTGCCAGAAAAGCTGGAGACGGCGCTGCACCCATCTGCTTCCCGGCTTCCAGATCCGCTCTGCAGCTGGTCTGGGGTTCCTGCTCATGTGCAGATGTGATTTTTCAAACGGAAATCTTGGCCAAAAAATGTCTCGTTGGCAATTTAAATTCACTAAAGGTCAAAAGTTGATTTTTTCTGGACATTTCCTGCATGATTGTGATCTGCTGTAAACTTGAATCCCTGCAGTTGCACTTCATGAAATATTCACAACTTTGATTGCTTCCCCGGAGGGCGAATGTACTTCTTTTGGCTAATTTAGTCGTAGTTTGAGCCCAACTCTTCAGCACCTGGACGAGTCCTTCGAGCAACTTCAGCATGCAGCGTCCAGGATGAAATAAATCTCTGCTTGTTTAACGTTGTGGTTAAATTACAGCTTCAAACTATAAAGGGCTTCAGATAATCAACAAACTAACGTACAGAGAGTAAAACAGGTAAAACCACAGACTGGGGAGGATAACATCCTCCATCCTCCCAATATAGTTAGAAGGTTATTTGTTATGTTTGCTTGAACAGGTGAAGATTATTTTATGACCGATACAAAACAAATTTATTACATTTAAATCATTCTTAGATAATAAAATCTTGTTCTGCTCAGTTCTTGTTATTTAAATGAGCTGCTGTTGGCCACGCCCCCAACTCAATGTTTACACTCACACGGGAAAATGTCTGCAAACAGATGTGCAGCTATACTACCATACATCTTTGAAAAGCAGAAGAGGAGCCTCCTGCACAACCAACCCAGATGCAGCAAGTTCCTGGATGGTAGGTCAACAACAAATCACTTGTCTTTTCCAGCAGCCATTGTACAGCTCATACAGCGGGAAAACCAGCACACCGGACATGCTGGAGCTCAGCTTGTGTTGTTAGGTAACAGGCTGGGCTTTCCTGGGGTTGCTAGGTAACGGGCTGGGCCTGCTGATTGGTGACATTGCAGTCCAGAGATTTTTGAAACGGCTCATTTTCCAGACAACAAAAAACATGAAAAACCAGCTGTTTTTTTAATATTATTATTATTATTATTATTATTAATATTTTTACAAATAGTAGAAAATGGAAGTTTAAAAAAAACATGCAAAAATGTAAATTTTGTGCAATAAAAGCTTCCTGCTTATAGAGGAACCGTTTTATGATTCATCATGTTTCAGCTCTGAGTCGACTGGACTTCTAGATGTCATGCAGGCCATCAGCAGCCATCTGGGCCAGGGAGGAACCAGAGAACCAGAAGTAACGGAGGGCGTGTGTGTGTGTGTAGGATGTGTGTGTGTGACAAATACAGGGGGAGGGAAGCAAAGCTGATGGCACTCAGAGAAACACAGATGAAAAGAGTAAATCTGATTGAAAATGAAACGAGCTCCTCTGACAATCACATGAGGATTGGAGTCACTGTGATTAGATGGAGTCAGTGTGTGTGTGTGTGTGGGCGTGTGTGTGTGTTTATGTATGGACAGCGTGACTCTGGCATGGGAAATATCTCCCAGAGGCTGTTGTTTGTTTGTTTCCTCCCCGTCAGAAGGAAATATCCCAAACATATTCAGAAAGGCTCGGCGTTGGTGACGGTGACCTCTGGAGGTCACACCATCTGCAGGGAAAACAATGTTTACCGTTTCAAAGACTTTATGCTAAATAGTTTATTATTTACAGGCGTATGGATGTATCCGGTGTTTTAATTCCAGAACCTCCAGCGGGTCAAAGGTTTGGTTCTGGTGTAAATATCTGGTATATTTGGGGACGGTACCACAGATTTCTAATATTTACACACAGCGTACCAAGTGAGCTGCATTATGGTTTTATTGTTCCCTGACAGTTTGTTATCCATCTGCAGTTAAATATTGATTAGCAGCTACAAAAAAAAGAAAAGTTTCATTTTATAGCCAAAAACTTAAATGTTTTTTCCTTCTTTGCTCTCCATCCATTTTGCTTGCTTCTCTTTTTATTCAAATAATTTAGATTCTGCTACTAATTATTACCTATGAAATAGTTTATCTATAATATCTAATGTAAAACAGACTGAAAGCAGACCATGCTGTTCTCCTTTTAGCCTTCCTGTGATCAGCCACCGTGTCGCTCTCTCCTCCAACCTCATTAAAAGTCGTTTTATTTTGATCAGCTGCTTCCTGTGTTTCCTGTTGCTTTAATTCTAAAAACTTTTCACAGAAAGTTCCGGTTTGATTTCATAGTGGTCAACTTGAGAAACCGACGCAGATCTACACTTTCAGATCCAAACTTTAACAAACAGCTGATTCTAAATGTGGAGGCTGTAACATGAAGCATTAAGTGATCAGAACCAATCAGGGCATGAAATAAAATAAGTGTTAAGGTAAATGTTCAGGAGGCAAGAGAACATCGCAATGATTGAATTTAATTTGCAGAACTAAGCCAGCGAGTCGGAGCAACGAACCTGCAAACATTAGCATTTGTTGGCTAATATGCAGCTGATTTTAAGAGCCACTGCAGCTGAATGTTACAGAAATATCCAACTATGGAAAATAAACGACTTCAGTCAACTGTTAAACAATGAAAATGAATAATATTTATGCTCATGATGAGAGTCTGCAGGTGAAAACTGATTTAAAGGATCCAACATGAACCATCAGTTCAGAAAACATGAAATAATCTGACAATGTGGACAGAAATCTAAACCAAACGTTTCTATGAAGTTGTGTTGACTAAAGATTCAAACAAAATCCCAAAGAGTCATTTTTTAAATTTAACTTAAGAAAAGTTACTTTGCTGCCATGACGACACTTCATATGATATGTTGCATAACCAGTTGGTCACCGGCCTGCAAACCAGTTAGAGAATCAGATGAAAGTTAATAAAGATGTTGGATCAAAAACTTCAATTATATCATCATTACCAGATAATCCAGAAACATGAACGTCTAGGCTGGGAAACACTGTAAAATATCAAGATTCTGTTTTATAAAATATTTCATGGTTTCTTCTTTACTAAAGCAGTTTATTCAGAAAAATGAGGGTTGATGGTTCAATAAAATCTGCTTCTTCCCGTCTTTCTTCTCATACTTCAGATGAAATTAAGAGTAACAATCTCATTTTTAAAATATCTTAAAAACCAACTCTTGGAAGGTAAAACATGTCAACACTTAAGCAAATATGTTTATTTTTAAGGTTGTTTTATGTATTTTCCGTACTGTGACTTTGTGGTTTTTATATTTATTATGTTTTAACATCAACATGTCAGAGGCAGTAAGGATGGAAATCAGCCATCAGGCTATAATCTCATGTATTTACATTTTAATGTTCGTTAAACTGGACCCACTGGACCACAGTAAAACATTTAGAAAAATGAAACCATGTTGCATAAAAACATGAATCTGCTCAGAATCCTGAAGGGAAGCTCGAGGAACTGCAGCTCAGTTGTTCTGCCTTCACCATTTTGTTTTTTATCGCCATCTCATTGAAGATGAATGCAGCTCAGTTTGTTGCGTACTGTCCAGATGTAAATGCAGTGAGTCAAATGGTTGGAGGAGAGAGATGACTCTTCCTCACTGAATGAGCTGAAGTTTAGTCATCCTTCAAATGTCAGGCGCAGACAGAGGGAACGTGTTGTTGATGATCATCGCCACTCCGTGTAAACACGATAATTAGCAGTGCAGAAATAAATCATTAGCAAAAACAAATTCCAAGTTATTTTGAACCTCACGCGAGAAGCAGATGATGTCAGATGTCACGTTTTCTCATTTATTCCTGCTTGTTTTCACATTTGCATGAAGTTTTAATGAATTGGCTCAGAGTTTCTGTCTCTCTGAGGTCAGTAAGACGTCTAAACGGGATCAAAAGTCGTGAAACGGTGTTTAATTTCTGCAGGTTTCCCCTGCTGGAATTAATTTTGACCATGTCAGCATTCACCTCGAACCTCCAGGATGGCTCTATTCCCTCTGAGGCTCCTTCCACGCCTTGTTAGGCAGAGAGCTGACCGTTCTGCAGACCCCGCAACACTGTCAATCTCCTCACAGCTGTCTGGAATCCCAACAAATCACCTCAAGCATCTCCTGCCACTTGGCCCTTAAATTCAACCCCTGACAAATTTCCAGCCCATTTTCCTCCATGTGCCCACAAGTATGACGGCCGGTGGGTGCTGCAGTTCCGCCGTCAGCCAACGGGGGGCACTGTGGGATTTCCCAGCCTCCTTTCCTCCATGTTGGACATGGACTTGCAGATATCCAGGCATGGCCCAGGCTTTGTTTTCTGCAGTTCAAGGCAGAGTCCAGCTGTTTGGGGAGAATTTGGTGGCAGGTTTTTGCTGACAGACTTTTCAAAGAGCTTTTAAGATGAAAATCCACAAACAGGAAATGTGAGACAGAAAGAGGCAGCTATCTCAAATCCAAGCTCTTTGTATTCTCCGGAAGCAAAGAAATGGCAGAAAACCAGAATCATGATATCATCGTTTGTTTTGCACTGAAACTCTGTGAAAATGTAAAAAAGTAAATATCTGATAATAAAATAGTGAAAATAAAACAATGCTTATGCATTTCTGTTAAAAATGTTTTTTTGTTTTAGGATTTGAAAAGATGGCATCAGTGCAGGTAATCAGTGTTACTTTATGTGCAGACACGCCACGCCTAGCGATGAGCGTTTTCTGATAGAGACTCGTCGCCCAGCGAAGCCTCGACAGTCATTTCTGATTCATCAAAGCTGAAAGTCTCTCAGGGAGCCGATCAGCAAGGTTAGGACAGGAGAACAGGCACGGAGCTAAAACCAATAGAGTTTACCGTCGTTTATTTGACCCTTTTCACACACACACTTAATGCTGGGACTGGAGCTCACTGGGCTGTTGGTGGGGCAGAGACAGGTGGGGGAGGGGCGCAAAGTGTTGCTCCTTTCACCCTGCAGCAAAGTCAATCCCAAAGCCGGAGTGTAATCTGGATATTAGGGTTTAACGTTATTAAAGTGCAGGCATCCAAAACATTAATACTGGACTCACATCGGCTGCCTGCTTTTTACAGTCGTGTTATTTTAGTTAACGTCATAAAATCAGAACATGGGTCAGAACACGGCTTTTATGAGACAGATAAGAAAACGCTTCGGCTGCTTTATGAGGATATTTGGAGGAACTGATAATATTTAAGTTACAGCCAAATTTAATTTTGTTTCACTGGGATTTTATTATGTTTTATTTTATTTTATGATCGACACAAAACAGAAATAATTCTCAACTGGAAGGAAAATAACACAAAGTTATTGGTAATTTCTCTAATAAAGATCTGAAGAGTGTGGTGTGCATTTACAGCCAGTGAGAGCCACAGAAACACATTCCCACTGGATCATACTTCCGTCTCGTTTGGTTCCCTCTTTTCACATTTCTCCATCAGTCTGGACTTCTTCTGATTTCTACTTCTCTAATGGGAATCATACTTTCTGGAGCTGAGTTTTATGTATGGTGTACATCAGGGCTCTGTATTGGGGCCCTTGTTATTTCAGGTTTACATGCTGCCACATCTTGAGTATTTTTATTCATATCGTCACTTTGCAGATGACATTCAGTTATGCTTTTCTTTTAAGCCTCATAAGCTCCGCCCCCTAATCCAACGGCATTATTGCCAATATTCCTGTAAAGTTTTTGTTTCGCTGCTGAAGCTATAAGACGCCTTGTGGGTCACAGAGCTAAAATTATGAACTACTTCCTGCCGAGTTCATTCAGCTTCCTGTTTTTTGGCAGACCATCTTGAGGTTGATTTAATAAAATCTAAACTTTAAATAATTATGGTCATACCTCTGACTTTTTACAATTTCTTTGGCTCAGACTCCTGAGTTCTAGTTGATTTGGGCTTTAAATAGGACGTCCATGTTGGTGCAGGACAAGGAGTCAGATTAATGTCGGTACAGGTGAACCTGCTCTGCTAGAGTTTGAGTGATTCATCCTGAGTTATATGAATTTGTTTTCTCTCACCAGGGCTTGAAAAACCCAGGTGTAAAAAGTTGGATGGTAAAGATTGAAAAGTGAAATCTTTGTTTTTGTTCCAGAAAAACTACAATCTGAAAAATGGAAACTGTTGAGTTTCCTTCCACCAGGAACCTGAGAGTAAAATGTGACTGTCTGGTTCGCTCAGGTTTTTATCATTTACGGAATATTGCAAACCCAAGTAATCTTCATATTCATGCATTTGTTTATTCAAAACGTGATTGTCGTAACTCAGAAGCTTTTCATTACCTAACAGAACATAATTCCACTGTCTGTAGTAAAAACAGAGTTTTGATGTAATCAGAAAAGTTTCTCATGTTGCTCCGATTTTAATTCATACAAAGATAAATGATAATTTTTTCTTCTTAGTTTGTGACAAAGGACTTTGAAGGTGAGATTTAAATAAGGTTTTATTTGTAACTGGGGATATCAGAGTTCAGAGAGATGAATGGATGTGCTTGCCACACTTTTGAGATTTTTACTTAAAAATAATATTTTCTTCTACTTTACAACTGTGCATTACTTTGTGTTGGTCAGACACATAAAAGCTCAATGTGATGCAAAGTTTGTGGTAGAAACAGAACTTCATAGACCACAAATAGTCCGAATATTAAATTGATTGTATATTCAAAGCTCCAGTGATGGATTATTATAAACACACAGAATCAATGGAGGTTCTCCACGTGAAAAACAGAAATGAAGAGTAAAGGTGGTCAGGTGCTTTAATGATGTCATCATGTCTGTTAGGTCATTTACTCACCTAACTCTAAAACTGGGATTAAATCATATTTCATACAACACATTTCATTTCTCCCATCCTTAAATGTTTCGGAGCAACTTTTTCCTCATCAGAGCAATAAAAACAGAATTTTTCCATCATTAGTGGGACAAAATAAATCAAGACACTGATGATGTCTCACTGGGAAATGAGAAATTGACATTTTCACCGTCATTAACATTAACACAGAGTTTAATTAAGAACCTGCACAACAGAATCAATGAGGAAGGTATTTTGCAATACCACTATGTTAAAACCTTTTCCCAACTCGGCAACAGAAAATGCACAAGTCAAGCTGCTCAAAACAAAATACAGAAAACCGGAGAGAAAAAATACGAGCTGCAGTCAGAGTCTGGAGAGAGTCTGCCAACAGCAATTCAGAGTGAAGACTACATTTTTACAAGGACTTAAAAAAATCCTGGTTTTGAAAAGAAAGGAGCAATTGTTGTGTTTTACTGTGGGGTGGTGTTTTGAGATTCAGTTTGGTTCTGGAGCAACAGTTGAAGCTGAGATGGCAGCAGCAATATTAGCCTGGCTTCCCTGCAAGACATGCGGCGAGTCGCTGCAGCTGCGCCCCAAATCTTCCCAACAACCGCAGATGGCATCGCCACGAATCCGCTCCACAAGCTGTCCACAAATAAAGCTTCATCAAGTGACAGACAGGGAGGAAAAAACCGCCTCAGCTCCTCATGTGCTCAAGCAGTTTGTTGTTTCATGGCAGCAATCTAAAGTTTCAACTTTGAAAACAGAAAAAGCCGCCTGGATGTGATTGGATTGCTCTCCTGAAACAAAAACAGGCTCAGCTTTTTATTTTTCTGCAGGTCAGGTTGTTGTTCACACATTAATGCTGATACATTCAGAAGAGCGCCGTTACATGGTCAAAATTAACAGCAACATTTTAGTTTATTTAACCTGTCAGAGAGAAAAATGGGTGTTTATTTTACAAGTCATTTTTTCACCATGTTATTTATATATTTAGAAATGTCATAATTCCAAACTAAATATTTATCGCCGCGACGATGGATGTCGTGAGCCGCTTGTTTTAAATTTCTGGTTATATATTTCTAGTTTAGTGCATCTGTGTTTTGTTTCTAACCGTCCTGTGAAGCTGCGCATGTCGGCGCCTTAAACACACCTGGCTGCTGCAGCCTGAAGGCGTCACACCTGCTGATGATCCACATCCTGATTATCAAACCGTGAAGGTTATCCTGCAATAGTCAGCCCCGCCCACTCCTCACTACTACCCAGGGCTGCCTACTGACCAGTTCTCTGTCTAACAGGTCCGGAAGATCTCTGAGACCTGGGTATTACCCTAAGAGTACTCTATAAGAGATAATCTATTTAAACTGGTGGCGAAAGTGATTCGTCTAGCTCTAACTACCTCCAATCCAGAAGTTATGACCCTTTACAGTTAAGAAACAATCAGCTGAGTAGCCCTCACAACTGCATAATTCCAATAACCACTTCTGTTAACGGTAGCCCACTTTCTAAATCATAACTTGCACTTGGAACCGGCTAGATTATGTTTAGTGACTTAGATGTAAGTCCCAGGGTCATTATTTATTCTCACCAAAGGAAATTATGAAGCCTCCTATTTACTGGAATCATGTACATTAGTTTTACCTTAATTAAAAGAACTGAACGAAGATTAAATGACTCTATTAATTCCAATGTCCACCAACCTCTTTAGAATTTTATAGTATAAATTTATTAAGCAAGCTTAAGCAGGGATATGCGACATACAAATCAATAATCAATCGTAAATAATTCAAAAACAGTGTAATAAAATTTACATGTACAATCATACTACCCTGTCCTCTTTTCCCTGACTAAAGTCGCAAGTTCTGAGATGGAATTTCAATGAGCAGATTCAACTCATACCCAGACGATGGTGGATCTTTGGCAACAGGAATTTCTAGCATCCTTGGTTGAGGTCTTTGCCTTGTGTGGAAAAAACCCTCTTTAGAAAAGAAACAAAGCAGAACGGGTCCGAATCCTTTTGCAAAACCCAGTTCCTCATCCCTGAGGGAGCTTTGTCCTTCCTCCAAGTCTTGTTGCAGAGTTTGTAATTGCTGGGCTGAGACGAGACCGACGATCGAATGAAGAACCAGGGATGGGGCGATGGAACCCAGTCCTTTCTTGGCGGTGTGAAGTCCGAGCTCCCCCGTGGTTCTGAAGTGCGGTCCGTGGCTCAATCTGCTTCAGCAAGTTGTCTCTCCTTCTGCGCCGTCGGACTGGGAACGGCTGGTTCCTCTCTTCAGCCCCTTTTTATGCATCTCTCCCCCATGTGTGTGTATGGGGAAATTTGGTCTACGTGACTTGCTTCACATCTGCTATGTATCATGAAAAAGCCCCCACCTTGCCCAACCTATTTCTGCTGACCACAGTGGAAAGTCCCGTACTTCCCCTTTCTCCGTTGCTTCAGCCAAACTCAACACTCCAACCATCCTGTGCGCTCTGACCATCTGTTCAGAACTGCTTGCGACATTTCCTGTTTCAGGACTGTACTGTATTCCTCTCTTTTTCTATAACCCACTATTATGTATTATAGCTCATTAAACACATTAAATCTGTTGTTAAACCTGTTTGAATTAATTTCAAATGATTACAACTTCACATTATCACAAGTTTGATCCTTAGTTAACAATCAATCACATCTCTTACTTATTATAATTCATCAACCATAATCTTTCCACAGTTAATTCATTACAGAAATCATTACAGATCACATTTCAGATAATACATTTCAGAAGGTTACTATGTGATTACTTGTATTCATTTTACTATTCCTTCATATTCAATTTAATTAGCTTTTAATCAAACTACAAGATTACTTATTTTCTCTCAGGCCTCTATGCACCTTTTCTGCATGCACCCGGAAAGATCTCACACCCTATGCCAGTTTTCTTGACACCCCCTCCATGAGATCGGACGGTGCTTCGCAGAAAACACAGAGTCCAAAGTCAAAAGAGATCAAGTCCATCATCACAAGTGATAGTGAGGATGTCCCGCTCATAGCAGGTAACCGGAGACAATGAAGGTGTCCAGGAATCCACAACCGCATACTCCGACAGATTGGATGGCGGAGAAAGCCAGCGTTCTGCGCCCAAATCGTTGTCAAGTGTAGAGTCACCTGAGACGGAAAGGGTGGAACGTTCCAGCGGAGGCGGCAGAGGCGAAGGCAAGTCCATGCCGAAGTCTGGCAGCGTTGATGGATTGTTGCAGTAGCCGTCCAACTCTGCCAGCAGATCCTGGAAATCCATATCACTTGGTGATGGCGATGAAGGGGAAAGGATGTCCTCAGTCTGGCATGCTTGGGGAGATGAACTGAGGTTCTCAGTTTGGGTACCTCTCTCGTTAGTCGCACTGCTGGCTTGGCATCCGACGTCGATAAACAAATCCGGAGACACGGGACGTGTAGGCGGAAGATAGTCGCCCACCGCCACAACTCGGCCATCCAACAGATGTAAAGTTGGGAGGCATTGCCGAGTAAGTTGGTGTTCCCACAACTTATGAATTACGGGCAGCCGTAGCCCCGTATACAATGGAGATGCTGGGAAGTCGTCGTCGGCTAGGCCAAATGCAGAGGTCCACACGATTTTGTGCACCCGTTCCAGGGATCTAGATGTGGAATCCGCTATGTAGGGCAAATCCTCCAGCCCTGTGGCGCAGAGAATTGCCGTTACATCATTAAAATGGCTGCTCACGCATTTGTGACACCAGCGGGCGGACGATGCCACCCAAATGAATCCATAGGATTCTGCGGTGATCCCACATCCCACACAGCAGGTTGATGCCTGAGGAGAAACAGTAACCCAGGTAACTTCATGATCAGTGGTTATTGATTAACTACATGTACTTACAATGACGAAAATGCTAAAGCGAAAGCTGAGAGAGTAGGCTGGTTTTAAGCCCGTGTGCCAGCTTGTTTTGCGAGCCAAGGTGAATTAATCACAGGAGCCGAAATGTCATGATCTGGTGCTGGTTCACCTCGATCATAGACATGAGCTGAATCATGGAATATTGCCGCGTAGGTCATCAGCCAGACAACAATGGCGAGGTCCGAGGTCTCATGAAGCCAGTAGAGGACCACCAGGATCCCCCAAACCGTTGCCCAAAGAGCCAGAATTACCCACTTTTGCATCCAAATTCGCCGTCCTCGACCCTTGATAGCCAAGGCCTGGCGCGCTAAGTAGATGAGGATAGATACTGCGAAAAGCCCTTCTAGAATGGCTGTGAGAATCTTAAATGGGGCGGTTCGTGTAGCTTGTGCGCCCCCCAGGACCAATTCCAGTATCAGGGCTGCGGTATCGGTGATGAGCCACAGGCAGACCACAACGCCCCTGCGCCAATTGATGCGAGTACGGCCCATCAAGTAACAGACAAAGAGGGACGAAGCCAACCCCCATCTGTGGAGAATGATTGGACGGAGGATAAGCTTGGCATATCCTTGTAGCGCGACGAAGATCCTCATAGGATGTCCCTTGGGCCAAGGACCGGTGTGGCAGAAGACTACCCAGGCCAGGGTAATCCCTAAGTGCTCAATGGTACTCACTTGAATCGGTGCAAAAAGTGAGTTGGGATTTGATGAGTTGGTCGAAGAGTTGTTTTCCATGATGTGAGATGATGGTCGCTCTGGATCAGGTCCTGTCGGCAGCTGCGATGAAGGTTGAATGGCTCGCAGGCACACGGCAGCTCTCTCTTATGCAGAAGTAGGCTCCTCCTTAGGGGGGAGGGGCTGGTAGTTCATCTTTTTGCAACGACAAAGTGCTTTCAGCCACGCCTCCAAGACGATTTTGCCGATGAGTATTGCTACGGCGACGCCCAGGAGTCCTAAGAGATATGGCCATAGCACGCTCAAAGCGTCTAGCAGCCACTGTTCAACAATGTTGAGGCCTTCTTCTACCACATGAGCAATTTCTTCCACAACCTCGGTGGCGACGGCCACCAAAGTTGCTCCCATAGTCTCATACCAGAAACAATCATGTTTATTAGAGCCTTCTCCACATTGCTGCCAATGCTCCATAGTGGTGGAGCAGGTGAGATTGGAATACAACAGGTTGGGTCCTACCCAGTCAAACCCTGGGTCGATGTTCCCTTCACACAGACTTTTCCGAAAAGCATGTCCTTCGGCGATGGCTATAAGGGGATTTGGAATGAACGGAACGGGTAGTCCAAGAATGCTCTTGCGCTTCTGAAGATGATATCCTAGGATTGCGTCGGTGCATGTCCGTCCACTCACTATGGCCCTCCGCCATGTGCCATTGATTTTCCGCCAAGTAACCTCAGCAGAGTGAGTGTCATACTCCTCTGCATAATGTTCCCTGCAGTAGCTTTCCCAACCTCGAACGGTTTGGCAGGGTCTCCTGGCCAAACTGATCGTGCATTCGAGGACCCGTCTTGTCGTGTTTCTACAGGTCATGCGCCAAGGTCTTGGGTTGACATAACTGTCAGGTCTCCAAAAAACTCCAGGCCAAATCATGCGGTCTTTCGAATAAACCGTGGCGATGTACTGGTACTTGACCCAGTAGTTTGTTGATTCCGTGAGGCATGGTGTTACCCAAGCTTCGAACTCATCTTGTTGAAGTCCCCACCACTCGTAGTCCCAATTTCGAGTGTAATCTTCATACCAGGCCCGCAAAGCCCACTTAGCAGTAGGTGCTTTGTCAGGGTCAGGGCAGTTGTACCTCCAGGTGGAGTGAATAGCATTCCCAGTTTGCCAGAGGTCACAACGTGGCGATGAGTGGGTTTTCCTCCAACAGGTGTCATTTAGGCTGTCAAAAATTCTTTTGGCGACACATTTATCAATTTTTGCAAAGTCATTTTTAGGAACTTTCAGAAGGTCATCAGGAGTTGGAAGGGGTTGTGTACGCAAATTGGCAATGTGTAGCTCGTCCAACCCAGTATGAGAGCGAACCGTTCCCTCCGGAAAGTCTCCCATAAAGAACGTCTGGTCTTTGGCTATGTATGTCCATGGGAATGAGTTGTTCAGCCAGGTTTCAACTTCTGTACGGATTGTGCGTGTAGAGTGCCACAAATCAGCCCAGTATTCTTCTATGGCTGTAACTATATAATTCTGTCCTGCACATCGCACAAACTTATTCCAGAGGCAAGGATTTAACCAACTAAAGTGGTGTCTATAACAGTGCTTTTGCTCATTTTCATACATAAACCGTCTAGGTCCTTGTCTGATCAGGAAAGCCGTCATGTTAGTCAAATTGGCTGGTGTAGGTGAAATCGTTGCATTGACTGGTAGATTACCTCGGGAGGCATTTCGGAAGGTCCAGTTCCCCGTTGGTGCTGTTGGGACGATGTCATCCTTTCTGCAGTTCAGGTGGATGTCTCCCCAAAACTCCCCTCGTGGAAGCCAGGCCCGACAGCCTGAGGACCTGTGTGGGGCTGGGTATACTACTTCGGTATCCCAGTACCCTTGACTTGGCATCAATAGCAGCGATCGACAAGCCATGTTGCAATGCCATTCTGGCATACCTCGGTCCGGGTGAATCCAGTTGCATCTGACGGTCCGTCGTTCTTTGTTGTGCAGAACCCGTATCCAGCAGAGCACTCCAGTCTCGAGGAAGTCATAGTTGTAGATCTCCCAGGTGCGATTCAGAAGGTCGTCCAGTGTGGAGTCGTTCAATTTGAAGGCTCGACGTTCCACGTACTTTTTCCCGTTGTCCTTGCTGAATAGGCTGGTTCGATTCTGGACAGAAGTTTCGTTGTCCCATGGCACAAAAATAGCCGTGGTGCTTGTATTCCAACAATTGAAGTTAGCGTACTTAGAATGTCCGTAGGTGACTCTTGTATGCGTAAGATACCACGGTCCAACTCCGATGAAGTAGAAGATAGTAGCAAGAACAGCAGCAGCAAACAGCAGGGCAAGAAGCGTTAGCAGCCCTTTCAGGCATAGGGATTTTCCTGTTATCGTAGTCGTTTTCCGTAGCAAAGGTTCGTTAGAGGTTTCCGAGTCGTCGTCAGTGTCAGTAGAGCTGTCTGATTCCGATGTAACATCCAGCAACTCCGGGTCTGTAGGTCGGCGCCTCATGCCGATAGCATCCATCCTGGCCAGATTAGTGCTTCTCTGGGATCCGCTGTATCAGGCGCTGTACAGATTTTTCTCAAAGAGTTGAGGTGGCCTTGGTTGGCAGGGTTCTTTCCAACCCGTCTGGTGGCCCTTCTCTGCTGCAGGGCTGTATATATGGGAGAGGGGTAGGGTAAATCAGGCTCCAACCCCCTCCACACCCACTTCCAGTGGAACACCCTCCAGTAGTCCGGCCTAGGGAATGGGCCTGGGGCGGTTCCATTTTTCAGCGCCTGGTCTTGCCAGGATTCGTGTTTGTACCCTATTGGGGCAGGTACTGAGATATAGGTGTACAATGATTGTCCATGCAGAGTTAGTCTAGTGCGGTACCCCCAGGTTGACGGAGTAAAAATCCTCTGGTGTGGTGGATTGGGGTAGACCCTGTCTATTTCCAATTTTAATGGAAGCCTGGTGTTATTAAATATATAACATTCAGGATTTATTTCCCTCCTTACTATGGTTTTCGCCATACTTGGTGAAGTGGTCCAAATCATCATGTCATTAAGTGAAATTTCACAATACAGTCCTTGCAGTGGTTCAAGATAATGGGGACCCCACCTAATCCGTAGCTCGATCCCCTGTAACCTGAAATACACTGTATTAAAAGTCCATGGTAGAGATCTTGGGCACATAGGGGAGATTGATGCAACATTAACCGTGTTGTCGGATCCTCTTCCTTTCCAAGCGGGCGGTGCGGTAGGGATAAATAAATGTGGCTTCATGGCAGGGGGCGTCGTGTATTCTTCACTTTCCCCCACCTCTTTTACGTTTTGGAAATTGGTGGGTCGGAGATATATGAGATACTTAAGAAAATAGGCCTCAGTGAGCGGATTGGAAACAGTGAAATCTTCTCTTGGCATATCTAGTAGAATGGAGGTGGTAGGGAGTTTTAAAAACGGGCCTCTGTCTGATAGTCCCGATGAGACTCCAACCCCCACTTTGAACAATCTAGTCACAAAACACTGTCTCCCCTTTCGCTTTTTGGTTTTTTGCTGACCTTCAGACTTGACGACTCGTTTTCCTCCTTCCGGTGCGTCCATCAGTCTTGGCTTGTCTTTCTCCATGGAAATGCTGAGGCAAGCTTCTGCCAGGCGTGAGTTTTGGGTTTCTTCTTGGGAGGCTCCGGCTCCGTACTGGACACGGTGGCGTGAGTCTGCTCGTCTGGTACCACTTTGATGGCTGCTCCGACTGAGTAGATCCCTTTATAGGGGACGGTGATCATGCGCACTGACAGCTGGACATGACAGGAGGTGCTAGGATCAGAGGGCGTACTCGCCCTGTGAGCCACGCCTCCCGGGTGTTGCAAAACTCCATCCCGAAACTGGGATTCCGCTGTCACCCAGTACAGGCAAGACTTCTCTTTTGGTCTCACCGCATTGCTGCCCCATCCTTCCACCTCTGTGGTGTAGTAATACATATCCGAGCTGCGCACCCCATCTTCTCTTGGTACATCCGGCAGATCCACTATGGGTATCGTGCAGTCATTGATGACCTCCAAAATTAGATGTGCCCAGGTGGTTAGTTCCCAGGGGCCTGTCCACCCACCATTAACGGCTTGCTCTCGGGCATCATCTGGGAGTGCACTTAGCTCCTCAGCTGATGGTTGGTATGCGTGAGGCCGATGTACCCGGAAGACCACCGGAGAGTGGTTGGCATTCAATGGTGGACATGACAAGGATGCTCTAGCAGCGTCATATGGCCAGGCGGCTTGAACAGAATCCCACAGGACATCATGGGGCCCTTCTTCCCTCTTCCACACCCATGGGTCCAGTTCCTCTGGAGTGTTCGGAGGGGCGGAAGGTCCTGGTAATATTATCGGTATGGAGCTCCCATAGTTCGGCTGCACTTGCCCATAGGTTCTGTAATATCGCAGCGAGCTGTAAAATCTTGTCACTTGCCACCCTTCAGCTTCGCCTGTCAGTGTTACCTCTCCACTCTTCAGCTGTTCCTCGCACACAGGGCAGTGGTGTAGCTCATCTCCGTCCCACGTGCAATAACAAGTTCTTGGTTTTTCCTGGAGCCACCCCCATTGGGTTTCCAACTTAAGCCGGGGCAGGTAACCCACTCGGCAGTTCCCACAGACGGTGTTGTTCAATACCGTGACTGGGGAGACGCGAAGGTGTTGTAGCATCTCTGCGGTAGCCTCCTGGTGTCTTGGCTTCTCACGGCCCGGTCCTTCCCAGATAATGGGAAGATGGTGGTCGGCTAAACAAACCGGGCAGCCGCTTTTAGCTTTCCTCCAGACCAGCATCTCTCTGTCCTCCGACAGGACTCCATTTTTGGCCCAATCCAATTTCTTCAGGGCTCGTCCTGCCCAAATCCCTGAAGGGGTTCTTCTAATTACAACCACCCCTTTCACGGTGGCCAGTCCGAGATAGGGTGGAATGGTACATGATTCACTGGCCATTTCACCGGCTTCTGTTTCGCTTTAGTCAGGAACCGGCTTGAGCTGCTCGACTCCTTGGATCCCTTTTCTTTCCAGCAATACTGTGTTCCTATCCAGTACTCTCTTGACGATGTCAGTTGTCTCAAACTTGGGTTTTACTGCTGCATGTACAGGTTGTTCTCTTGCTTTGACCCACACGCGCTGTCCCTCTCGGAATGGCACTCTGGGCGTCAGCTTCTCCTTTTTGTCGCTGGAGCCCCGCCCCACTTCCTTCGTGGTGAACGGCCGTTGGTTGAGTTCCATCGCAGGGGCGGGTCTTTCGGCTCTGCTTCTGTCGTTCAGGGCCTGCCCTATTTCCACCGCTTGGGTGCTCCAACTGTTGGTGTTAGCATTTTTAGCTATCCAGCTTTTCACTAACCCTATGGCTCGTTCCACCACTCCGTTAGCTTGTGGGGTGTAGGGTGGCGAGTAAACTCGCATTACTCCATACTTCTGACACCACTGGTCAACCTGTGCATTACGGAAATGAGTCCCATTGTCCGTGCGCAGCTCTTTCGGGATCCCCAGGGCACTGCATACTTGTTCCAGCATGCCGACAACGCTATTGCCGTTTGCTTTCCTGGCTGCTTTTGTAGTTACAAACCCCGACATAGAATCCACCAGCACTAAGAGGTACTTCTCACCTCTCCTTCCTGTTATCCCCATGGGTCCTGCAACATCCATGCAGACTGAGCCCCAGGGGACCGTGCTTTTGATGGACAACCCATCCATCCGCTGCCCTCGGCGACCTGCGTTGTATTGACCACACACTTCACAGTCCCTTAGCACGCGTTGGACTTGTTTCACTGGGATCCAAAGGTCTTGCTCCTCCAGTTCCTTACGGGTAGGTCGCACGCCTGCATGTCCAAGGGCCTCATGCACGCTCCGCACGACCTCGACCACGTATTCTTCTGGGACCTCCCGTCCTTTGGGAGTTCTGTCCCACTTCTCGGTACCGACAAAGACGATCTTCCTTTGTTGGACATAACAGTCCACTTCATCATTCCCACGCCAATGAGCTCCCTCATGCGTGTGTGCTCTTTGGTGCTGCACTTCTATTTCCAACTGCAGCTTCAGCTCAGCAATTTTTTTCCACAAATCTTTGTGTGCCACTGGCTTGCCCTTTGCTGTCTCGAAACCATTTTCTTCCCAAATGGCCAAGTCTTCTCTGAGAGCCTGAGCGCAGTAGTAACTGTCGGTTACTAACCTGGCACTTTTGATTTTCCTTTTCACCAGCTCCAGCAATCCTTCCAGTACTGCCGTCACTTCTCCGGCTTGAGCACTACCCGGGGCCTTTCCTTTCTGGCGGCATTTCTCTTTGCCGTCCTGCTTCAGAATAAATCCCCAGTATGCCGACTGGTCGGACCCCTTTCTGGATCCATCGGTGTAGATTGTCCATTCCGGTTGTCCTGGCTTCTCAAGTGTTTCTTGTGGTTTTTTCTTACTGGTAGGTTGTGCTGGCCCAATTTCAAGCTCCGGGTCCAGCAAGATGTCCTCCCATCTTCCCCACCGAGTATTGGTTGCTTTAGTACTTTCCACAGTTCCTTTTCTTAGGTACTTGTGAACTTGGCTTTGTGTGATGACTTTGACTGGTTGTCCTTGTGCTAAATCTTTCAGCACACCCCAATAGCGGGCTAACACCGCTAGCTCTTTCTCTTCCTGCGGGTATTTCTTTTCAACAGAAGTTAGGGTGTAACTCCACAGGGTAACTAAGCCTCCATTTTCGTTACTCACTTTGATCATGGCATCGTCATTCTCGCAGCTGATCTCTGCCACCAGTCTTTCTGACAAACTCCTTGGTTCCAATCTCACAGCTGCTTGAATGGCCCTTCTCAGTTCCTCTAGGTTCTGTTGATTTGCTGCTGTCCAAACCCAGGGTCTTTTTCCGTCTTTCTCGTCGCCCTCACTTTTCCTCAGGCAGTGGTACAAAGGTTTGGCATATTTCTGATAGTTGGGTACATGGTCTCTGACATAGTTGCACAGTCCCAATATTTTCTGCAAATCATTTTCTGACTGTGGTGGTTGAATGTTCGTCAGCTTTTCTCTGTACCCATCCGAGAGTCCCAAGTCCGACGTGACTTGGAAACCCAGATAGTTCACTTGGAACTGTCCAAATTGACATTTCTTGAGGTTTAGCTTCAAACCTGCCTTGGTGAGATTTTCAATCACCTTTCGTAGCCTCTCTAGGTGTTCTTCTTCGGTGTCATCAGCAATAAAAACATCATCAATGTACACAGTAGCACCTACGTCCCCCAATACTTCCATCACTGCTGACTGGAACACATTTGGGGAGTTCTTGTATCCCTGGGGCAACCTTTGCCACACATAGCTCTTGCCTTTGTGGGTGAATGCAGTTTTACCTTGCGACTGTCTGGCAAGGCGTAGAGAGAAAAATCCATTGGCTAGATCGATGCAGGACTTGAACTTTTTGACTCGAAGAGTTTTCAACGCTCCTTGTGGATTGATCAAACTGGCTCGGTTTGCTATTGTTCTCCGATTCAGGGCCTTGAAGTTGATAACTGGCCTCCAACCCCCTCCAGCCGATTCAGGTTTCTTCACCGCCTGGATGGGGCTGTTGGTGATCGGGTTGAGCTCCTCTCTGATGATCTCTAGGGCGCCCAGCTCCTTCACGATCTTGTCCATCTCCTCGACTGCTCCTGGGTTCAACGGGTACTGCCGAACAGGTGGATGAACCCCACCTTCGATGTGATGAACAAACTTTGGGCCCAAATCTCCACAATCGTTCTTGAACCGTGCTACCTGTGCTGTAGCGATGATTTTACGTAGCTTCTCTTTCCCAGCCGGGGAGAAGTCACTCTCTTCAAGTTTCTGTTCTGTCACCGTTGGTATGTCGACCGGTTTGTACCAGTCTTGCTTTTCTGACCCTGCTTGAGTCGGGCCGACTTTCACCAATCTTGCTTTCAAACTTGTCAGCCTTCGCTCCAGTCGGCGATGTGTGCCTTTCTTTTTACTGAGTTCGTCTAAGTCTTTTACTGTGAGGAGATTGTAGGGACCTTTCACCCATACTACTCCTTTCCAGGTTCCATATGGCATTTCTTCTATTTTTCCATTGGCAAACTGAACCTTCAGGTGTCCTGCTGTTTTTAGGTCTTTGCGGGTCATCGACACCTCCGCTCCGGTGTCCACTAGGTAGGGCACTCCTTCCACTTTAGCGTAGATTTCGTCCCCTTCCCAGTAGGCATTTTCTAAAACGACCCGCGACCTGGACGCCATTACTTTGGTGACCCTCCGGCCCCGGCTTTACGGGACTCACGGAGGGCCGTCCTCTCTTCTTGGCTCAATTTCCTATACTCCTCATCTGTCAGGAACTGACCTTTTCCTGGCTGGTTTGATGAAGCCGGAGGGTTGGTCGGTTTCCCTTGCGGTCCTGGTGGTTTCTGCTGGAACGGCCGGTTCCGGAAGTTGGATGGCGGTGTTCCTTGTTGAAACGGTCTGCTCTGGAAGTTGGATGGCGGTGCTCCTTGCTGGAACGGTCTACCCTGGAAGTTGGCTGGTTGTCTGATGTTAACCCTTCCAGGTGGCTTTGCCGGTTGGCTAGCCTCCTTCTTCCTTTTGTCCTCGTAGTACTGTTGTTCCAGGTCGAATCCCTGCACCGCTACATCCATCTGAGCGACCGTCGTGCTTCTCACTGGCAACTTCACGAACACGATCTCCCCTCTGCGTCCTTTTGTCACCTCACGCAGTACTTTCACATATCTCGCAGGGGAAACGGTCTGCTTAAGTGTGTGCCAAAGCGGTTCCAACCGGCTTCCCTTGTCCAGCCGTCCTCTGGCTCTCTTCACCTGGGACTCTTCATCATCCATGTCCTGCAACACCAGCCTTTCATAGTTGCTCTGTGCTGAATCTGTTCCAACCATCGGGTCCGAGGTCACGCTGGTCAGCCACAACTTTTTGGCTCCCTCGTGGTTGGTGGTAGACAACACGGTTGGCCAAACATCTTTCAGATACTCCTCATTGTTTTCGTCTGCGTTTTTACTCCTAATCACCAGCCTTAGATTCTTCAGCTCGGCGTAAGCGTCCTGTCCCGTATTAGCGGCAGGTAGCTGAGCCAACGCCCCTGGTGGTCTCACCGGGATCTGTGGTCCTGGCTCCGAAGACGTCGCCTGAGGTTCCTCTTCATCAGCCGACACTTCGTCCAACTTCTGTCGAGCCTCCCTGGAGTATTTGAAGGCGGCTTTCTTCAGTCGTCGCAGCATCACATCATACATAATTCCAATGTATGCATTCCTGAAGTTGGTAGTCAGGGAATAGTGTGCTGTCAGAGTGGAGCAGGATGGTGTCATCAGGATGTTAGCCCATTCCCCGATTGTTGCTTCCACCTCGAGCTGCACCCGGTCTCCCAATCTGCTGGCCCATCCTGCCGGGATCTGGTACTCGGTTTGGCCGACTTCTGGTACATACGTACGCCGTCCGTCCTTAGCCTGCACGGGACCCCAGGTCACGTCTCTTGCCAGTCTCTCAGAAGATCCTTCGATGTCAAAGGTTTCTATTTCTTTCTTCTTACCCCGGTGCTGTCCTGTTCGGAGTGTTTTATGCTCGGTCGGTAGTTGCTTTGGGTCGGAGAAGACGCTGCCGTGATCGCTCTCCTCTTCTTCTTCTCCAGGATGTTCGATCTCCGGTTGCTCCTCTTCGTCCTCCGAGTCGCTGATGTCCTCATACTGCTGTTGTCGAAGAGGTTCTCTCCTGGGGGAGTTCAGCGGTCGAATCTTAGCTGGTTTCATCGGTCCTTCTTCTTTCGGGACCGTCGGCTGCTTATTCTTAACTTTTCCCGCATTGGGTTTTTTCAGTTCACTGCGGCTCTCTTCAAACGAGAACTCCTTAACGTACCTTGCTGCGGAGAACTCTGGTTCAACAGGTGCCTCCTTTATCTTTATCCTGGGTGGCTGCACGGCTTTGGCTTTACCGATCTGGGTGGTGTTTGAAACCTCACTCTGTGGAATTTTTAAGGGATATTTCTTGATTTCTTGCGATGGATGGCTAATGCGGCATTGCTCCTCCATCTCAGCTGCCAATTTCACCCCTTGCTCAGTGCGGAGTCGATGCAGACGGGGGTCAATCACCACCACCACTTCTTTGAACACAAAGAAATGACTGTTGGTCCTGGCTATATTCACCACTCCGTTCTCCGCGATTGATCTGGCGGTGTCCCTTGGCAGATCTGGCGATCTCAGTCCTTGTACACTCACTATCACTCTTCTCATGCATTCGTTGCTGGCTGCTGTCAGGCCCCGCTCGAGTCCATGCCACATCTTCTTCCGATATTCCTCCAAACTCTCTCCTTTTCGGTAGACGTCAATCGGGACTAGGATTACAGCTCCATAAGGGAGACTATAGCCGTTCATCAAGACTACTTCTCCCCTTGTCTTTGGGCTACAGGTGGCTTCTAGCAATTTTGAATCTGCTTGGTAATATTGCCCTGCTTGGTCCTCAAGGCTGCGTCTGAACTTTCGATTGTGGATCTTGTATCTGTCATTGGTGAACACAATCAGTCCGTCACCCTCAAGATCCCATATTCTTCCAATAACCTGATAAATCCGGAGGCCGGTCTGCAGTCTAAAGTTGCTGGCCCCCGGTGGTATTTCGGCTAATTCTCGGGCCATCCTCCAGGTGTCCGATTTCTGAGTCTTCTTCTTAGGGCGACCGGGGTCCCGCTGCTCCTCGTCCGATTCCTCCTCGTCCTCGTCGGAACTGCTGGCTGCTGGGGTCTCCGTAGGTTGCAGTGGATGCTTCTTCTCCGTGCTGTGGACTCGGGGATGAAACCCGAGCTCCCGACCCCGTTCAGTGGACCAATCCCTGACCGCTTGCTCCCACTGCTCCTCGGTGAGACTGCCGACGAGCTGTCCCTCGGGGTCTTCCTCATTGGCCGGTGCAGGTGGGATGTCCTCGTTCCGCGATGGACCCGGTTGAGCAGGGATGCCTCCGTCGTCATCGTTGTTGCTGTCGTCGCCGCTGTCACCGCCATCGTTGTCGTTGCTGCCGGCCGTCAGGTCTATCAGATCCCTCGGAGGTTGCTTCTGCGGGCGAGTCGGTGTCGGGGCTCTGCTGGGCAGTCGGGACGGAGGCTCAGCCACCTCCGACCTTGCCTCTTCGAGGGCTTGTTCCTTTTCTTTGCCTTCTTTGTAGGTTGAAAGTCTCTGCATGGCCTCGGTGTAGTCTTTGTACTGGCTCACCCCCTTGACGTTTGGGTCCACCAGGATTCCATCGATGCCCGCCGCCAAGGTAGCTGTTTTTACTACGCGGTCATACTTTTCGGAGGGGCTGTGGACAATTCGTAGCTCACCATCCACCCATCCTTCAAGGAGGTCAGCGAACCATTCCAGCCATCCTCTAACCTCCGACTTCCTAGCCACTTTCACTGGGCATCTGACGACTCCCAGTCGGTGGCCGTGTCTAAGCTGGGTGCAATAGTATATCCGTTTTTGCACTATGATTTCCATTGGGCTCCGAGCCACGTCCCTGCTCATGGTGAAGTGAGAATCAAAGAACATCTTTTTATTTATCTCAGTCCAGGATTCCAATCCATCACCAAGTAATATCAACATTACAGGAAATTGCGATAATGTAGATTTGGAAAGATGGGATTGATGATTCTTCCCATCCCGGCTGTTGTTGCTTGCCTCTTGTTCCATTGCTGGCTTTTGTAGGGGCTCCAGTTCCCCTCTTTCTTCTTCTTCACTCATAGTTGTCTTTGTCTTTCGAGTCGCCTATCCCCCAAAGCCTCTCTTTGCGCTTTCGAGTAGGGATGGGTCCAGGCTGTGTTGGCTACTGGCTTCACTGTCTGGATCTGGTCATTCTATCCTCAGTAGAAGCTTTCCCTCACCTGTATGCTATACAGTTACTGCGAGGGTTGTGACTGATGGCCTTATCAGTCACCACTAACTCTCTTCCCCAAGAGTTAGTAACCCAAGTGAGCTATTCAGAGTCTCACATCTGTTTTCACTGACTTGGTATCTTTGGGGCCCGCCTACTCAGTTGTGCGCCGCCCCACGTTGGGCGCCATGAAGGTTATCCTGCAATAGTCAGCCCCGCCCACTCCTCACTACTACCCAGGGCTGCCTACTGACCAGTTCTCTGTCTAACAGGTCCGGAAGATCTCTGAGACCTGGGTATTACCCTAAGAGTACTCTATAAGAGATAATCTATTTAAACTGGTGGCGAAAGTGATTCGTCTAGCTCTAACTACCTCCAATCCAGAAGTTATGACCCTTTACAGTTAAGAAACAATCAGCTGAGTAGCCCTCACAACTGCATAATTCCAATAACCACTTCTGTTAACGGTAGCCCACTTTCTAAATCATAACTTGCACTTGGAACCGGCTAGATTATGTTTAGTGACTTAGATGTAAGTCCCAGGGTCATTATTTATTCTCACCAAAGGAAATTATGAAGCCTCCTATTTACTGGAATCATGTACATTAGTTTTACCTTAATTAAAAGAACTGAACGAAGATTAAATGACTCTATTAATTCCAATGTCCACCAACCTCTTTAGAATTTTATAGTATAAATTTATTAAGCAAGCTTAAGCAGGGATATGCGACATACAAATCAATAATCAATCGTAAATAATTCAAAAACAGTGTAATAAAATTTACATGTACAATCATACTACCCTGTCCTCTTTTCCCTGACTAAAGTCGCAAGTTCTGAGATGGAATTTCAATGAGCAGATTCAACTCATACCCAGACGATGGTGGATCTTTGGCAACAGGAATTTCTAGCATCCTTGGTTGAGGTCTTTGCCTTGTGTGGAAAAAACCCTCTTTAGAAAAGAAACAAAGCAGAACGGGTCCGAATCCTTTTGCAAAACCCAGTTCCTCATCCCTGAGGGAGCTTTGTCCTTCCTCCAAGTCTTGTTGCAGAGTTTGTAATTGCTGGGCTGAGACGAGACCGACGATCGAATGAAGAACCAGGGATGGGGCGATGGAACCCAGTCCTTTCTTGGCGGTGTGAAGTCCGAGCTCCCCCGTGGTTCTGAAGTGCGGTCCGTGGCTCAATCTGCTTCAGCAAGTTGTCTCTCCTTCTGCGCCGTCGGACTGGGAACGGCTGGTTCCTCTCTTCAGCCCCTTTTTATGCATCTCTCCCCCATGTGTGTGTATGGGGAAATTTGGTCTACGTGACTTGCTTCACATCTGCTATGTATCATGAAAAAGCCCCCACCTTGCCCAACCTATTTCTGCTGACCACAGTGGAAAGTCCCGTACTTCCCCTTTCTCCGTTGCTTCAGCCAAACTCAACACTCCAACCATCCTGTGCGCTCTGACCATCTGTTCAGAACTGCTTGCGACATTTCCTGTTTCAGGACTGTACTGTATTCCTCTCTTTTTCTATAACCCACTATTATGTATTATAGCTCATTAAACACATTAAATCTGTTGTTAAACCTGTTTGAATTAATTTCAAATGATTACAACTTCACATTATCACAAGTTTGATCCTTAGTTAACAATCAATCACATCTCTTACTTATTATAATTCATCAACCATAATCTTTCCACAGTTAATTCATTACAGAAATCATTACAGATCACATTTCAGATAATACATTTCAGAAGGTTACTATGTGATTACTTGTATTCATTTTACTATTCCTTCATATTCAATTTAATTAGCTTTTAATCAAACTACAAGATTACTTATTTTCTCTCAGGCCTCTATGCACCTTTTCTGCATGCACCCGGAAAGATCTCACACCCTATGCCAGTTTTCTTGACAACCGGGACGCGCCTTTCTTTCCCTGATTCTGCTTCCTGCCAGTCATTTCATAAAATAATGAGATTCTAAAATGTTATTCATCACTAATAAATTCAGATTTCCCTTTTATTTCCTTATGAGGGCCAGATTTTCTATGTCAAAATATTAGAAATTAACTTTTCTACTCATATAAAAGCAATAATAATTAATATTCATCATACATTTTTTTCTAGATTTTTCAAAAGTTTAGCTGTTTTCTGAGTTTGTATGGAAAGATAAACAGGCCATAATCACTGCTGCTTTTCTGTTGTGGCAAAATGGCGTTTCCCTGCAGCAATGAGCATATTCATATTCATACTCGGCACAAACATCGCCAGTGTCATCTTTGCAATAAAAATAAAGATTATATCTCGCGGTTTGAATAGTTTAAATACTGCCTCCAGTGAAAAGCAAGTGGTTTGAAATCTAAAACAGGCTCCATGACGGATCATGATTGAAACAATCTATCAGCACTGAAGATAAGTGTGGAAATGCAATAAATAAATATGCTGTAAAGATTTAAACCACCAAGATAACAATAGAACAAGCCCAAGTAGTTCCACAACTGGAAATAATCTAATGGAAGATATTCGACTTTGTTTCCCTCCATCTCTGTGAGAAAATCTCCGCAGCGGTTTGGTGAAGCGACTCTGGTGGATTTTTGTTTACAGTGAAACGTTCCTGTAGGAACCAATCAGAGCCTCTTTCACTCCCCTCCCACCCAACCGCACCAACCCTACAGCTGATGGGTTTCCTGTCAGATTCAGCGGATGGAGGTGTCAATAAGACGCGGCTCGTTTCCATATTTTCTGATCCGATAACAGAAATGATGTAAAATGTTGAGTAACATCAAAGCCTTTCATAGAGTAAAGAGGTAAACAGGAAAGAGAAAGTTCAAACTCCATTAAAATGTTTAATGGAGTTTATTGCAATCGCATTTTAATCGAAAACCATATATCGACAAAATAAGCAACTTTAAATTCAAAAGGATACAGATAAACACTAACAAGTCAAAATGCTGCTGAGCTTCTTCGTTACTAAACTGAATCAGGCCTTTCATCTAAAAATTATTAGCAGCAATCATTTTAAGATAAGATAAGATTTATTGTCATTGTCATCAACAGATTACAACGAGATTGAGATTAATGTTTAAAAATGTTAAATATTGAAATGTTAGCCGACTTCTACAGCCAACAAATTGGAAACTATATAAATATTTCCTTCTACTTTATAAATACTCTAATTTGTTTTGATTCCCAATAGAAAAAATACCAATAGAATATATAAAAGTTTGAACATCTGAAAACATCACAGGAGTGTGAATTGTTTTGTAAAGGTTTCCAATCATTACACAAACAAAACTGTTATTTATTTATGGTTTAATATTTGGTTATTTACTGTCATTTATTTCTTCAGCCAGAGACCTGGAAGGCCCAAGATAACTCTCCACTGCCACCTACAGGCTTCAGGAAAATTGAGCTCCTCTGGGATTTGCTACATCTGACTCTGATTGGTCAGTTTCCTGTCTCAGGAGGTCAGGAATCTGCAGCTTCGGCCTGTTTTAGCGCCTCGCTGACGTTTCTGCTGAAGTTAAACACAAGCTGCCATTAATCCTCCTACTTCCAGGAAACATGTTTGTAAAGTTTCGCTTTGATTTCTACCATGAAATGCCCTGAATATCTGGAGCTGATATTCATGTTTATGATTCACAATGAGTAGCACATTTTCTCCTAACTCAGACACTTAGCCTTTTGTGCGCTAGCAGCTTTCGCTCGTCAGAAATGTGTCATACATATTTGTAAATTCTCAGCCTGCAGACCACAGTCCACACAATGAGATCCAGCCTCGGTGCGCCTGACTCACCGCTCAGCTCCACGTAACCTCCACAGACTCCCGTCCACAGACTCCCGTCCACAGACTCCCGTCCACAGACTCCCGTCCACAGACTCACCTCCACAGACTCACGTCCACAGACTCACGTCCACAGACTCACCTCCACAGACTCCCGTCCACAGACTCCCGTCCACAGACTCACGTCCACAGACTCACCTCCACAGACTCACGTCCACAGACTCACGTCCACAGACTCACCTCCACAGACTCCTGTCCACAGACTCCCGTCCACAGACTCCCGTCCACAGACTCACGTCCACAGACTCCCGTCCACAGACTCACGTCCACAGACTCACGTCCACAGACTCCTGTCCACAGACTCACGTCCACAGACTCACCTCCACAGACTCCCGTCCACAGACTCCCGTCCACAGACTCCCGTCCACAGACTCACGTCCACAGACTCCCGTCCACAGACTCCCGTCCACAGACTCCCGTCCACAGACTCACGTCCACAGACTCCCGTCCACAGACTCCCGTCCACAGACTCCCGTCCACAGACTCACGTCCACAGACTCACGTCCACAGACTCCTGTCCACAGACTCACGTCCACAGACTCCTGTCCACAGACTCACGTCCACAGACTCACCTCCACAGACTCCTGTCCACAGACTCACGTCCACAGACTCCCGTCCACAGACTCACGTCCACAGACTCACCTCCACAGACTCCTGTCCACAGACTCACGTCCACAGACTCACGTCCACAGACTCCCGTCCACAGACTCACGTCCACAAACCCGGCTCAAAGTCTCAGCTTGGAGATTTTAAAGCTCAGATATTCAGTCGCTCTGTGACTGAAGCGACATCCAAACTCCTCAAAATAAACGTGTTTAACTGCAAGAAAAAAATCTCACAACAAAAGAACGAATCAAGATATGAGCTTGAATCATTTTTGACTTGTTAAAGAAAAATTCTATTTTTTGTTTACTAAATTACAGGTGGCACTTTTATTTTCACCTCAACAATTCCTGTTTTTATTTCCAACCAAGCTTTGAAACGGATCAGTTCGTGGGCTTAAACTTCAAACTTCACACAGATACTAAAGGGAAAATCTTGAAACTCAGTAGGATTTTTTTTATTTTGCAGAGTTTTTATGATTCTCTCTAATAAAGCTCAGAAATATGTACTAAACGGTAAGTAAGATGGCTGCTATTTAGAAAGAGGGCCAGCAGAGAATCAAAAAAGATCCCAGCTGTTTAAGTGTCGCTACTCTCCATGGAAACGGTTGATCAAGTGTCTTAACGGCATAAATAAGGAATAAAAATATTTTAGGCTGTTTGTCTCTTTGCATTTGGTGATTCTGAGTCAATCGGTGATCAGAGAAGGTTTCAGTTTGTTAATGTTGACAAAAAACATTTTTATCATTAGTTTAGGCTTTTCTCACCAGTTTTAAACCTTTACATTCAGACAGTTTGGTTTATTGTTATAATTTGCATCACAAAGTCTAAAGACTTAAGTTTCAGACGGAGTCAAGTTTTAATTCTGCACGTTTACGGTAAATATGCTGAATAAAAAGTCAGATTCTTTACAAAGTCAGACGCTTTGCCCTCACTTATTGCTATGAGATCTTATAACTGTATTGCACATGTAGCTGAAACATTTACTGTCTATATGAATTCAATTACTGTCAGCTTGTGGATCTGTACCACAGATTTATATTCAGCCAAATTCTGGTGATCCAGCTAATCCGCTGCCATTACCCACTTGCCTCTGCTAATCCATTACCGCTCATGGAGGATGACTGGATATCTTCCACGCCTGCTTAGAAAATGCTGTCATTCTAAAAGCAACCATGCCGCACACTCTGCATGCTAATAAATGCAATAAAAAGGTACAATTTTAAAAAGGAAGGCTGATCCATTTTTTAAACCCACGCCGTTCTGTCAGGAGACGGGGGAGGATGAAGCTCATCCCAAGCAGCTGGACAGGTTGGCGGCCCACACACACACACCCACACACACACACACTCCTACTGTAATTCATCTCACACTCACCTTTATGCACCGAGGAAGACAGGTTACCTCAGAGGATAACAGGCACGCAGCTTAAATCATTAAAATGCCACAAGAAATACTTGGTTTGCAGTAAATAAATGGTAAATATAATTTAGCAAATCAATAAATTTATACATATTTATGAAAAAGTTATGTTCAATTTGTCATTTTTTGCCAAAGAGATGATAAGCTGCATTTATTCATTACTTTACATTTAAAGATTCATTTACAATCAAAACAGTATCACATTACCACCTTAGGCATTGAAACACAGCTCTGTGTTAGCATGAACAATTCTGTAGGCCTGAACAAGCCAGGAGATTGTAAAACTATAGAAAATAAAAAAATCACAAACAACCTCTGCATTATTTTTAAAGGCAACTTTTGATGAAAAGGAAAACTTTTGTTGATGTACAGAAAATGAGTTTTATTCAAGATTATTATTAGAGACAAGACAAATAAGAGATTTCTAAAAGGAATTAAATGTAACAAATGCTACTGGCAACATGGAAAAAGAATGGAGTGAGCATCATACAAAGATCCTCTCTGCAGGAAATTCATGTAAACTCAGTTCAAGTTAACAGGAGAAAAAACCCAGAACAGATAAAGACCCAATCAATCAACTCAAAGTCTTTACATCATAAAAACACAAAAATAAAATTATTAGAACTTGTAACACGGTCATAATAAAGTAAGGATAGTAAGTTTGAGCAGTGAGTCAGCAGCCAGACTGAGCATAAAGTTTATCTAGTAAAAATTTTATTTTATGATGTTTTAACTGAGTGTCTCCTCTGTCAGAACAAAACGTCACTTTATCAGATAAGTCAGTAACTGCAGCTGCTGTAGGATCACAGATCAGCATTTCAACCTGCAGCTTAGCATTAGCAGCTAATGCTGTTAGCTTGAAGTCACTCTTTAAGGCCAAATAACATGTTGTGAGTCATGACAGAATAACTGGGGCAGTTAAACCACCAAGAGGAAGTCATGTTTGTCTGGAGAAAAGTGAGACTTCCATATTTGTTTGCTGTGACAGAAGCCTGTGAAACAATGCTGGTCAGAACTGGAGCTTACATTTCAGCTGGTGAATGCTGCCAGAACTAATGTTTGGTGTGTAAGTTTCTGCTCTTAGACAACATTTCCTCTCTGGATTAATTATGACATAAACCTTCATCTTGAGCCGTTACTGGAGTTGGGAATTGATTTGATCTAAATGTAAATTCGTCGCCTTTCTGAACCTTTCAACTTTTCATTCACCCTCCTATACGTGTGATTTTGACACGGTGCAAGGCTGCACACAATTGGAAATTAAAAGTTAGAAAAACGTTGATGGACAAGCTGCATACCATATTTGTATGGTGATGATTTTCAGATTATATTTAACCAGCAGAGTGTAGACTATCTGGTAAAGCCAAACCAGTTATTTTGAATGCATATATATTGTTTTACAAGTTCTCCCTGTGATGTCCTCTGTGTTTTTGTGCCATGCTGCTTTGCATTTCTGTGGCAGATTTATTTCTTGTGTAACCAAGCATAATGAGGCCTACAGCGCACATGCTTTGCCAAATGTGGATCTCTTGCAGCAAATGAAAGAAAGTCATTCTCCCATCGCAGCCATTTCTCTGCTGTACTTAAAAAGGAAAGGTATTCATCTTAAGACTTTGGGTTCTGGCAAGTTGATTTATTTTAATAGAAATGAGGAAGATTGTGATTAAAAAGCAGAGGCTCAATCCTTCCACCATCTCAACACTTGGACATAAAAGATTTAAAACTGTAGCAGCAACTTATTAATGTTTCCTTAAGATACAACTGTGTGAATATAATTCATAACAATCATAATTTGACATCACATGAAACTAGTTCCACCTGCACTTCGTAGAGACACTAAATGACACAGAAGGTCATGTTTTCGTCAACGTCTTTCTTTGTGGCGCGTTACAAATAAAAGCCTTTGGCATTTTAATTCTGAAAGCCTTCCAAAGCTATTACTGTCATCATCAACAAAGTCTCTGAGAAGCAAAAGGGATCCTGTTTGAAAGCTCTTAAATATACTCCCAAGGTGCAGCAATCATCCTTTCAGAAAGGAACAATCGCTGCATTTCAAATGAGACGACAGAGAATTACAGCAACATTTAACCCATTACTGACCTAAATCTGCCTTCAGCACAATCACACCGCCTGCTGCTGTCACTCACATGATCCTGGCGATATAAAAAGTGACATGTATTCACATACAGCACACACTGACTCAAAACAAGGCACAACCTTGTGCAGACGAAGGGGCACCATGAAACACGGAGTGTGAAAATACAGGCCATAAATTTCACTCTCCAAGCATACAGATAGACTGCTTGTCAGCAAACAAATCGAAAACTATAATTTCATGCAGTAGCTCCCTTATTCACCTTCTATGGCGCTGCTGTATGTATAATGCACAGGGCTGTCACTCCTCTACTGAAAAGAATACACACTGATGAACCCTGGATGTCAAATTCACTTTGAAGTTCATGCATCATGTTGCAGGAGTCCTACACAGACCTCAGCAGCAGCCGGGAATGTAAAGCAGGCCGAGTGTGGTTCTGTTCAACACGAGTCTGGCTGTGAGGAACAAGCCCTGCTGGACGCAGGTCTGCAGGTCGATCACATGACTGCTCTGATGGACAAATCTACCTTAAACATCTACGTTTCCACCGGTTCTGAGACCAAAATGCGTCAGCACAGGAATATCCACATTATTTGACTCTTTAGAGAGATGATGTGCAAATGTGAAGAAAAGTGTCAGATGTAGCTTAAATATATTACCTAGAAAAATAAATAAAATAAAAAACTCTTCAGTGTGTTTTATTAAATTGGATTTGACAGAGCAACAGAAAGTGCTGATTGATTAAGTGGAAAGAAAAAACCAAAACAATCTGTAAAGTAACATCTGTTCCAACTATAAACTTCACTGTTTTTACTAGGATTTTATAATGTGACAAACACCAAGGGAAATATGTATAGCATTCAAAAAGTTTTTACAAAAAAAAAAACAGCCTAATCTTTTGTGCTACTAATTAACTGAAACTGCAGTCAAAGTTCTGTGTGAAGGATTTACGACTGCAAAGCGACTCGGACGTGCAGAAGAAGAAAGTAGCTATCCCCCAGCAGCGTTCTGTTTACGGTAGTAAAGATGGTCGCCGCAGCGTTGTTTACGGCAGTAAAGATGGCCGCCGCAGCATTGTTTACGGCAGTAAAGATGGTCGCCGCAGCGTTGTTTACGGCAGTAAAGATGGCCGCCGCAGCGTTGTTTACGGTAGTAAAGATGGCCGCCGCAGCATTGTTTACGGCAGTAAAGATGGTCGCCGCAGCATTGTTTACGGTAGTAAAGATGGTCGCCGCAGCGTTGTTTACGGTAGTAAAGATGGCCGCCGCAGCATTGTTTACGGCAGTAAAGATGGTCGCCGCAGCGTTATTTACGGTAGTAAAGATGGCCGCCGCAGCGTTGTTTACGGTAGTAAAGATGGTCGCCGCAGCGTTATTTACGGTAGTAAAGATGGTCGCCGCAGCATTGTTTACGGTAGTAAAGATGGTCGCCGCAGCGTTGTTTACGGTAGTAAAGATGGCCGCCGCAGTGTTATTTACGGTAGTAAAGATGGTCGCCGCAGCATTGTTTACGGCAGTAAAGATGGTCGCCGCAGCATTGTTTACGGTAGTAAAGATGGTCGCCGCAGCGTTGTTTACGGTAGTAAAGATGGTCGCCGCAGCGTTGTTTACGGCAGTAAAGATGGCCGCCGCAGCGTTGTTTACGGCAGTAAAGGTGGTCGCCGCAGCATTGTTTACGGTAGTAAAGATGGTCGCCGCAGCGTTGTTTACGGTAGTAAAGATGGTCGCCGCAGCGTTGTTTACGGCAGTAAAGATGGTCGCCGCAGCGTTGTTTACGGCAGTAAAGATGGTCGCCGCAGCGTTGTTTACGGCAGTAAAGATGGTCGCCGCAGCGTTGTTTACGGCAGTAAAGATGGCCGCCGCAGCGTTGTTTACGGCAGTAAAGATGGTCGCCGCAGCGTTGTTTACGGTAGTAAAGATGGTCGCCGCAGCGTTGTTTACGGTAGTAAAGATGGCCGCCGCAGCGTTGTTTACGGCAGTAAAGATGGTCGCCGCAGCGTTGTTTACGGTAGTAAAGATGGTCGCCGCAGCGTTGTTTACGGTAGTAAAGATGGTCGCCGCAGCATTGTTTACGGTAGTAAAGATGGTCGCCGCAGCGTTGTTTACGGTAGTAAACGTCTTCAAATTTAAATTCCATCTCTAGATGGGATTGAAAGTCGCTGAGAGCGACAGCACGGTCACCAGATGGGCAGCAGACAAAGGAAGCTGATAGAAAGCTAACTGCTAACAATAACAGCCTTTAGTGGAGCGTTAACTGCAGCTTCTGACCCGGTTCTGTTTGGATGGAGTCGGACCCGGAGTGGTTGAGATGTAATGTGTTCACTCACTAAGTCAGCTTTCATCACTTCATCATCATTTTCAGACATTGTTTAAGTCCAAAGTTACCTTCTTCTGTTGCAGATAAAATGCAACAATGTCTGCGTTCACACTGCAGCCTGAAGTGACCCAGTTCCCATTTGTTAGCAAATCAGATTTTTTTGCTGTGGCCGTTCACTCTTCTAAATAAATGCAATCTGAAAGTGTCCCACATGAGCAGCAGAGGGAACAATAACTTCAGCGCTCTCAGTGTTCTGAGTGTTTGCAGAAGTAAACATGGAGGCTAACGGTGGAGCTTAGCTTACACATCTGAAGTTGTCCGACTGGAGCATCAAATTAACAACTTAATCATCATTACAGTCCGTCATGGTTGTTGTTTTTCTTCTCGCTTGTGCGTATCATTTCGCAGAATAGGGTCGAGTTTCAGTGACGTTCAGGCTGGATTAATGCAGCCTGGACGTTAGGTGGCATTAATTGTTAGGTCACATTTGAATCGGATTCGTATCGGATACCTAAGTGGCCTGGTGGCATTTGAAAAGAATCAGAACTGTGTTGTTCAGACTGTCATGAACAGATGGGACACAGGTCACATTACAAGTTCAAAAAATGGAATTGGGTCCTTTCAGGCTGCAGTGTGAACTAGGGGTTGAACGACTACATATTTTTTAAGGTCGACTACATCATGATAATAGTCGAGTCGATGTCGACTAGTCGCGGTGACGTCATAGTGACGTAAGCGCAAAAACCCTTCACAACTACTTGGAGGCTTTATTAGCTATTTTCACGGCAAATATTGACCCCCCCCCCCCCCCACACACACACACACACACACACTCTCTCCCCTTCTCCTGCTTTTACTAAGTCTATTATGGAGATTCTTCGTGAGCAGCGGGGAAAAGTTTGTTGCACAAAGTCGGGTCTGACTTTTTTTTTCTAAACACTGGCTGATGCTGATGATCTCTGGATAGTTACTATAGGAGTCAAATTATCACACTGACTACATGGAGCTTTTGGAACATCACAAGCCAAACCTGTTATGAACGGATCCCGTTTGGTTACAGCTGAATTCAACGAAACCACCTGCTTCTCCTCCGCCCGATGCGCGGCAGGAAGCTCTGCTGACTCAGCAGATTGAACGATTTAAGATATTTTCTAGTCAACGTCAACATGATAAAAGTCGAGTCGATGTCGAGTTGACTAGTCGTTGTGACGTCATGGCAACGCAAGACGCAAAGCTTTGGAGTAACGTAGAGGCTTTATTACCCGTTTTCACGGAAAAATACGGCATTTACACAGAACAGCAACAAGTGAAACAACAAAACATCGGGATAGTTTATGATAAATAATAAGTTGCTGGGAAACCAACATTCAAAAGGAAACGCACATCTTTTAGATGGCATGTAAAAACAATAAAAAGAGGTGGCACGGGGGCGGGGGGTAAATAAAGTTCACTCGCTGTCAATATTCTCTTCGCTAAGAGTTCGCTAAGAGCACATTGTCATACAAGGACCCAGTAATTTCTACCTGTTTGACAAGATGCGGGTTTTGTCCTCGATCTGTTTGGAAGACGCCATTTTGTAGCCAGTGTTCTGTCAGATCAGCTGTCAGAGTGTCATACACTTCTGACAGCTGATCCGATGACACTTCTAAGCACGAAGTGTCATTCTTAGCACGAACTCACGGCTATATATATGTCAGACAAGTATACACTGTCATTACCAACTACAGGCTTTTATTTAATCAGCAGCTATCATTACCACAGATCTTTATTTAATCAGCAACATAACATCATAATGTATTAGTTAGATCGTCGTGACAAAGACACTCGCGAGCCGGCTAAGTGACATCATTAGCGGGAAGGGGGCGAGTTTTAGACGGCTCGTGTTTTGTAGTGGACTGCAGCTGCAACTCCATCTCCTTTTAAAAACACTGTAAAACCACAAATATGCATCCATCTACATATCATTTAAACTAATGTATTATCTTATTTTTCTTGTGTCTTGTGACGTATACTGTGCTGTCAGATCAGCACAGGCTGTCACCACCGGCAATCACATGACTGCGACTAGTCGACATGAAATGTAAAAACTCGCGAGACGTCCTAGAGTCGACTAGTCGACTAGTCGACTAATTGGTTCAACCCCTAGTGTGAACCCAGCCAAACTGTACAGACTGCAGACTTTTTACAAACTATCAGGTCTGATTTTGTTGCACATAAGGAAGTGGAACAGATCAGATTCTGTTTAGAGGGGTGAAAAGATCAGAATTGGGTCTTTCAGACTGTAGTACTGTGAACACAGCCTCGGTTTGCAGAAACCTGCTGCTCTGTCTGCTTGTGTTTTTCATTGTTTTAAATTAAAGAGTCCAGATAAATTTCGCCGTTTCTTGTTTCGCCTTTTACTTTCTGAGCTGCAGCTTCGCCGCAATCAGTCAGCAGAGGAATCGGCCCAGGCTGGGCAGGATAATCCCCATTGTGCTAATCTGAATGACTGGCCTCTAGGAGGCCACAAAATTGACTGGCTTGAAAAGTGAGCTCTGCTGCCCAGCATGAACCCCCCACCCTCACACACACACACCCCCTCACACACACACACACCCTCACACACACACACACCCTCACACACACCACCATAACCACAGAACATAAACAAACTGGCTTCTACATATCTCTCCGCTCAGAATGGCCTCACCTCACGGAAGCTGCTATGATCCAAATTGAAAGGGACAACCTTGGGCCTGGAAGAGGTGAGTCACGGAGTTTTGTCCAATTTCTTTCCTCCAGATATCAACATGACACATTAGCTGTAGGACATGTTAAGAAGACAAAAATAACTTCAGAAATTTGGGGAAAAAATGCTTCAGAGAACAGTAATGAGCTTATTACACTTGTTTAATATGCACTTCTGATTTTTGTTTAATTAATCTGAGGAGACGTACAGGTTCGGACAGTTTGGGGTCTACAGCAGCAATAATTATATTTAAAATAGCCTTACATAATTCTAGTGAGAATCCAGGATGAGTAACAGTCACATCCAGACAACCGCTTTCTTACAAATATGATTAAATATCTGCCCTGGGCTGGTAAGCACCACCACTTTCAAACATGTGACGATGTTATTCCTAAATTCATTAGTCTATCTTGTTTTTGCATTAATTAACACGCAGCACATGACCTGCACCGCTGCAAATTAATCCTACCCTCAAAATACGAACAGTCTCTAATTTAGTTTCTGGCTCAGCATCAGACTTGTTTGCATTACATTTCTAACATGGCTTCCAACACCCAGGAGTAAGCAACACTCAGCAATCCTTCATTATCACTTTGGTTTTCAACAGCAACAAATTCACAAGGACAGACATGATTTTACGAATCAGGTTCTTCGCAGGGTTCTCTGCGAGGTTCACCATCTCACACACGCCGTCCTTCTGGCAACGTCAGCCAACAGATTCTCATCAAACGGTTTCTCTGCTGTTGTCACCAGGATGTAGAAGCAGCAGCAGAATGAAAATAATCATCTTACTTTTAACGTGTTCATTTAAAGATACACTCACCATTAAAATGAGATATTCCCACCAGGAAGTAGGACTTTACATAAATGGCTCATTACAATGCTTTAAAATGAACTACAAGCAGATTTAAAAAGATCCGTTTTTAAATGACTTTTAAAAGAGACCACTGCTCCACCTCCAGCTGCTGTGGTTCTCTGAGCCAAACCAACCTGTTCCCCTCCTGGCCTGTGGGGGCGCTGCACCAAAAACCACTGAAAGAAACACAAAAACCTCTGAAGACGCTCAGAGCAACTTCCTTCTTCACCAGATGGAAACAAGATGGAGGCGTCAGATTTTAGCGGTGGGAAAATTTCTCTTTAGTCTTTGGCTAAAGACCAGGAGCCATTTCTGCTGCTAGCGCTAGGCTATCACGTTAGCTTTGGTTGTATTTACCCAGAATGCCCTGCACTGTAATCCACTTCCTGCTTTTGGAGCGGTCTGCTTGGCGTATGCATTGAAACCGAACCAGAGTTCACTTCAACCGAACCCAGACCGACGTTTGGAGGACCAGAACTTTTACAAATTTTCAACACGACTCAAAATATTGACTTTGTTGTTCTTAAGCCACTTTGACATTAATTTGTTGCTGTTCTTAGGCTCATTGTCCATTTGTGAGCAAGTTCCAAATAGTTTTTCCTGGTGGCACAAGCTATTTTAGAAAGCACACCAGTCCACCTGCTGCTGTCATTGGTCAACTGAGGTGGTGCTATGAAGTCTGGAGAATAACTCAAATTTATGAAAATATGAAACTTCTCTAATAGTCCTAACAACAAATATACCATAATATTCTGTATTTTTCTAAATGCATGCGTTCACTTTCATCCAGGAATGGTGACAGATTTGCAACTCCATGTTTGTCTCCAGTATGTCTGACCTACTTCACTGCACCATCAGCCAAAGTTTACTTTTTGAAACATTACAGTACGCCATGTTGCAAAATTCACACTGAGCGTCTGCTGTCAGCACACACTATCTGTTGGTGCCATTTGCATCCCACCATTGTGTGTTTGCTCACCTGAAACCAGCCCAACTTTGTTTTGCCTGGTGAAAGAAATGTTTTTGAGCGAGACTTTGGGGGGGAAACATGGATCTCTTTACAGGAAGCTGCTGGATCTCCCATGGGATGATTATTGTTTGAAGAGGTTGGAAGGATTTGACTTGTTGACTGAGAAACTCATTCCCTCTAGGACTGAATGCAGAGAAAACACTTTAGCTGCCAATCCCACATGCCAGCCAATCATTTGACAACTTTGGCATCCTGCTGAAAATCAATGTGGAAAAAAAACTAAATCTTTCACCTGTTTTTTTCCTGTCAGAGGGGAAAAAATCCTTCTCACAATATCACAAAAAGCATTTAGTCCTCCATTTTCCCCAGAGGTGGAAGATTTAGAGGATGGTTTTTAGAGCAAGAGTTTGAACGCAGAGAATTATTCTTTTCTCCCTCTTTGACCTGTGAGATTGAAACAGTTTTCTCTTTTAACACACAATAAACGAAGTGACAAGGGACAGATTCAGCGAGGTTTATGTCATATTTGTATCCTAAAGAAGCCATAAAAGAGATTTATGAGCCATATTTTGTCTGAGATGTTGCTCACCAAGCATGTTGTTGCAGTTCTGGAGGCACCTCATTTTCATCTGCAGATTGGATGTCCCTCTTTCTCACCAGAATTGGATTTGTGACACGCTTCCCTCTTAGGTAAAACGGGTGTAATTATGGGCGTAACCTTTGGGGCATTTTCTGCAGAGAGAGAATAAAGTGGTGATTGGGTGAGTTTTGTTCATTTTACCAGCTGCTCTTCCTTTTATTAGGGTCAAGTCACAGAGAAATGGTGTGAACCGACACATGAAAAGATTTCTTCTTAACAAACCTAAACAAACTTTCAGGGACGGATGGAAGAGATGGGAAAGTAATTGCTTTGTTTTATGTCTGGTTGTTTAGAATTAAAGACGAAAACATAAAATTAACAATAACTGGAAGGTTGGTTATGCTGAAAAAAATCAAACAAAAACAAGGTTTGTTTTTCTGTAAGCTGAGTTTATGAAATAGACATTTTGATGTATGAGTGATCAAATTTTAAGTAATGAAGCTGCTTAAAGCAGGGCGTTGTGGGGCGGGCCTCCTGCAGGGGGCGCCAGCGTTCTTAACATGAGGAAAAAATTACATCAGAAGAAGCAACTGCACACATTTAGCCAACTTCACCAAGACTATGCCAGAGAGAAAACTATGGACTGTTATTATTAAAGCTACGATGAGTCACAGAGATAATCTGGGTCAAACAAAAACTAAAAATAGGAGGAAGTTTAACCGTTATTTTTTAAAGTTTGGGTTTCATTGGCTGGATCTGAAAACGCTCTTAGCTAATGTGTCGCCGTTTAGCTAATGACACTGAGGCAATTTTTACATAGAAATCAACTAAATAAAGTGATATTAGGCTGTCTGTTTTTGACAGGTTTTACAGGTGATAACTTTCATATAGATTGTTTTACGTTTTGTTTTTTTTAAAAATGCAACAAAAAACAGGTTTGTGACTAACAGCTTTGAAATGGTAAATATTGATTAGGTCAAACTTTAAATATGAATGAGGTTACAATTAATGAAGCGAACCCAGGCTTGAGTTCAGCGAACCCAACGTTCACCACATCCCAATCTGGTTCTTTGAGAAGAGACACAGCAGGATTTGGACCTAAAGTAAAGCCTTTTCCATACAGCTGCTGTCTGGTGTTGACTAACTCTCCCTTGGACAGGAAAACCGGCTCAATTTTCCAAGGTCCAAAGTTCAAGATATTCGTGCCATTCTTATCTTTTTCTTCCTAAATGTGCTTGTGAAGAACTCTCTGCCCTAAAAATAAATGGTTTGGCCACTAACACAACTTCTTCGTTTCAGCTCATTTGGCTCGCTGGAGCAAACTGTGAAATGCTTGGCCTACTTAAATCTGATGTGCAGAAAGAAAGAAGAGAAAATGAAAATAAAGACTCCAGCACTTAACAGCATTTAGTTTAGGAACTTGTAAGATTTTTACATTATAAATGATTTTACCCGGAGGAAACCTGGGCACATGCTTGGAGTTTAAAGTTAAGAAATGTCACCAGGAGAGGTCACAAATATTCATACATGGGTTTTTAAGTCAAACAGTGCCGCAATGCAATAAACAATCATAAAATTTATACTTGCACTATTAAAAAAAACTGAAAACAAAAAAAACTGAAAATATTCTTTCTTTCTCTAAAACATGATTGGTCTGCAGTTGAGCTGCTAAGCATATAAACCAGTCAGAGTCATTGTTTTTATTTTGTGTAAAACAAAGAAACAGATCACAGTTATTATGAATCAGACTCATAATCTGCCAGAACAGAATGTGCAAAACTTTTCTATTCAGCTTTAAATCTGAAGATGTGAATTCAAATCAAGGCTTTTTTTAAAGGAAATATTCCTTTGACTAAATATTTAAACAGCTTTCAGCTTGGAAGTCTAAAGTCGTGTTATATAAATCTGGCTGTGAACCACTTTTAACCCGAATGTTATAAAGATCTATAAAGCACTCTACATTACATAAAAACTGTTAAAATGCAGCTTTAAAACATTAATTGAAGTTTAGTGTTAGAGTCAAAACCAAATCTTCAATCTAATGCTTCAACACTGATCAGACTGTTTAATAGTGAAACTTTGATTAAGATCTTCGGTAAAGGAAACGGTTTTATTTCTGATTTAAATAAACAAAGTTTCTGCTGAAGATGAGAAGAAACTCAAATCTGCTTCGTCATCAGATCCGGGATGAACCAAAGGCTCTGAGCAGTTCATTTCCAACAAGTAACTCAGGAACATATTTCACCCCAAAACCTTTTAGAGCTTCACAAACAAACTGCAGAAAGTAAAATCCATCCTGTTTCAAGCAGGGAGGCGGTGCAGTGATTTAACAACTGGGTTTCTGGACTTTATTTCCTCACAAAGTTGTTTTTTACTTTCTGTGAGGAAAAAGAAAAACACTGTTAAGAGTTACTCATAGACAGCGCTAAAGTGACTTGGTCAACCTTCTCAGGGCTTCCTGTTGGGTTGGGTCAATATCCTCCCAGATCAGAAAAATCCATCCCTGCATGACTGATTCGGAGTCACAGGTCTTCACAGAAAGCTGTTTGGACAGGTGGCAGCTCTCTCTCTCTCTGGCTGCCATCAAAAATAACGGGACATTTTTCTCCAGTTCTCCATGACTCAAGACATTTCCCTTCAAACACAGAGGCATGTCTTCCTGGCCTCCGCCTGTCAGCTGGGAGCAGACGACTCGTTTCTGACCCAACAAATCAGTCAGCTTCCATCGGGGTTTTACTGCAACATAAACAATTCATCGGACCAAACTTTTCTAAGTTTAGGTCAGTTAGAATCACCAAATGGGTTTCTATTTGCCACAACGAGAATATGTCAGATTTATTTAATAATGTCTTCAAGGTACTGTCTCTTTAAATAACGAGGGGGAGCCCAGATGATGATGTCATCAGCTGGTGGAATTTAATGTTCATACCCTCACAATGTACGGAGCCCCATAAGGGACACGGAATTGTTTTTCCCTTCGCCTTCCCTCGCTAAACTTTTAATATCTTGTTTTTCTGCTATAAGGTTTTGATCAGGTTTTTCCATGTATGTTAATATCTCATTAGTGATGCATCTGAAGGACATCACACACGTATGTGCAAAATGTAAAAGTAGAACAGGGAAATCATGGGCTTTCCATGTCTTTCCATTATTCTAAGAGACAAAAAGAGGCTCTGTTAAAAGGACAGAAAGAAGAAAAAGTACATCCAAATTATGTGGAGAATTTTTGAGTTATTTTCATGAAGTAATAAAGTAATCTGACAGTTTTTATTGTGTCTTTTTCGTGCTGGTATTCTGTCCCATCTCCATACAAACATGGACATTCAGTTAATAGATTTTCAACCAGTTTCTGAACCAAAGAGTCAAGAAATATTTCCACTGAAGCCCTTCAAAGGTTTAGATCTGCGACATTTATCATTATGACTGTATTCAAAATAGAACAGGGTGTGTTTGCTAATTTATGGCAAGAGAATGCAAAGGAAAAAATATCCCAATGTCCCTTAAGAGGCTCCGTACGAATGTAATGCCAATGTATGTAAACTTCTGATTTTGAACATATTAATAAAAAAAGTCTCTCATTGTGGTTTTTAGCAAACAGAAGTTTTGTCTGATTTAACATCAGTGAGGAAAAATGGTGAAGTGAGTGCATCAGGCCAACACAGAGTTTTATATTTGTTGTTTAGCCTGAAATAAGTTTGTGTGGATGGTCTATTGCCTTGTACGATGCCTATTCAGTCATGATGTATAAGTGAAGCAATAAAACAGAGACGGAGGAGCTGTTGCCTGTAAAACAGAGCATCTCTGCTGAAGCCAGGAGTCATTTTGTTTTTCCAGCATGGAGACTCCAGAGCTTCCCTCCCGGTGGGTGAGGGATTGATGGCGGCCTCGCCTGAGTTTATCGAGCGCCTGCCTCCACTCTGACTGTCCAGCCAGCACTTAAGCTGCAAACGCTCTCTGCTCTGGTCCACCTCTTTCCCCGAGATGCTGTGAGACGGACAGATTTCCACTTTGACTGTTATCCTCGACCACCAGGAGACGTTGGAGCTGTTCACTCAAGGCGCTCCGTGTGGCTCAGACCCTGACAGGTAGTGTGATGGCAGCACTCCTGTTGGAAACATTTTAGTGACATCTTGGTGTCAGAAGCCATAATTTCAAATTTGCAGAGACAGATTCCAGCTCCTCGTTTCCTGTTTTTTCTGGAACTGTCTTGTTCTTTCAGTCCAGCTGATAGTTTATGTTCTTCTGGCACCGTGGCATATCACTCAAAATTTTTATTTTTTCAAAGAAACACGGCATATTTTCTTCAATTTATCACATTGCAACCACAAACTGATGTACTGCACTGATATTTGATGAGACAGACCATCAGAAAGTAATGGCTACCAGTGAAAAGGAAATTAAAGGATGAATTGATTTAAACAGTGATGGTAACAAGAATTAAAACAAATACTGAAAAAATGCTAAATCCAATCATTTTCAACCTATTATGTGTTAATAACACAAGATCAGTCACAACATAGTTTAGCATCTACCAAAATATCAAATTTATTAGTATCCACCGAATCGCGGGTGGAGAAAAGGAAAGAGAGTGTAAAGTCTTCACCCACTTCAAAATAAGAGCATGAATTTAAAAGTCTACTTGAGTTCCCAACAGTCGAACCAGAACTTCAACACAGATTATTAAACTGAATGTTTATATAACAATCTAGATAATTAGTACTCTAGAAATTAACTTAATTTAGGTGAAGCTAAAGTTTCCAAAGATAGCAAAAAAAAAAAAGCTAAACAAAATGGACATGACGCCGGCTCCGCCCCCATGCAATCCTCCTCCAATCATTCCACGGCATTTTTCGCAACTGACCAATCGGCGGTCACAATTTGTCCGGAAATACACGCCCCTTTGTGATGGTGAACACGCTGTGATCAGAGATTTTGAGAAAAATAATAGAAATTCAGACATGAGGTCGGCTGCAGGGCATAATTCATTTGTTCTACTATTTCAGACTCCTCTTTGGTTTTGGGAATAGAATAAATTATATTCCTGCCTCTACAGAACCAGGAACGTACCGAGTAACGGCTGTCAGGATTACACGTGACTTCTAGTCAGTATTAGTCAGCACAAACATACCTGCTAGTAAAACATCCCATTTCTGACACTTCTTGATAGTCAGATCAAGCCCTGTAGCGGTTAATTAGGCAAGAAAATAAACAAACACAATTAAATAGAGAAAACTATACTTAGGTATTCCCTTTGTCATAAATGCTGTTTCAACTAAACAATGTTATCTGGAAGTAATCGGGCTAACGGCTAACGATTCGAGGCTAACGGCTAACGATTCGAGGCTAACGGTTCAAGGCTAACGATTCGAGGCTAACGGCTAACGGTTCAAGGCTAACGATTCGAGGCTAACGGCTAACGGTTCAAGGCTAAGTGTCAAATAAACAAAACTCAGTCTGGTTAAAATAACAACGTTAAACATCTAATCATTTCTAGATCAATAAGTGAAGGCAGTTCTGCTTGATTTTATGTGTGTAAATTCCAGTGGTAGCTTTATGGCAGCATGAACACAGCCTGCAGTAGCTTCTGTATGAACATTAAGGCGCCGTTTTATGCTACTGTTTATTCTTAAGCATTTTCCTGAAGGCAGGTTTTCACAAGCCGGTATTATTTAAGTCATTACTCACCCTTTGTACGTGCAAAATGCCGACACAGCTTCACACATCCAACCAGACTTTATCCCTCATCATTTTTCCTCTTGGGCTTTAGCGTTGATTTATCCGTTGTTTCTGCTAATAACCTTACAGACCTGAAGTACAACTCGTTAGAAAATGTTCTTGCCCGCCGTCTTTGCCTCGATGTTTGCTGATAAGGCCTCCAAACCTTTCTGAGGAAACGCACCGAGTTTTACTAAATCTGCCATTAAGTCTGTTTGTCTGTCGGGTTTCTCCACCTCCGTCATGTTGGTTATCAGGCGTTTGCTGGTTTTTCTCTACAAAACAGATCATGATTAGTAAGTGAGATTGTGACCTCTGGTTGTCCGTTAGCAAGTCTTACAATTTTCAATTGCGTTTATAGCTGGACTTTGATTAGGCCATTCTAACTTATGACGTTGCTTTGAGTCATAGGTTCCAGGATTGTCCTGGATTTAGCTCCATCAACTCTGACCAGCCTCTCTGTTACCTGCTGGACCACAAGTATAAAGATGAAACCAGATGATAGTCAGTGTTGTATAAAGTACTGAAATCTCAGAGTCAAGTAAAAGTATAAGTACCTCTCCAAAATATGACTTTGGTAAAAGTCGAAGTCACTGACTGAAATGTTACTTGAGTTAAAGTCTTAAAGTATCTGAAACTTCTTGTACCTAAGTATGGAAATTACTGTAAAAATGGATGTACTCAAGTAATGTAATGAAAAGTACAAGTAAAAAGTAAAACAAAGCAAATGCAGTTTGAATGACATTTTTTATATTTTGGTAAACTTGTCAAATACACTTAAAATAATGTACCCAACCAAGTGCAGGCAAAATTAAACCTGCTAATAGATATACCTGCAGGCATCATTTAGTTAAGAAAATTAGGTGCTTTACCTACAGCACAAGGTTAACTTAACCTGCTTTACAACTGAACCAGCTTCTTAGTAAACCCTCCAGGACAGAAAATACAAAGTTTTTGTAAGCCTTAAGTTTTCCCTTCAAGTAAGGTCAGTGCTGAAAATGAGAAAAATAAATAGTACAGAAAATGCGGCCAACATGAAGAAAAAGATCTGTTACGATTACTCTACTTCACAAATCAGTGAATCAGTCAATGCTACAGTCAGTAGGTGGTGCACACAACTGGTCGTTATGCAAAAGAAAAAAAGAATTGGGAGGGAAATGCAGCTTATTGGCATCTGTAAACCTGGTTTTGAACTTGCATGCCTTTCCTATATTCGTTAAATTTAGTCTAAATTGTTATCGCTATGGCTTCTGTCCCCCCTTGAACAGAGGAGTCTAGGTAGCCTGCTACAGTCAACATTAGGCCTAAGCTAAATACACCACGTGTGGAACTGAAACAATGCCAAACAAAGTTCATTTATGGTCAACGTTTCACAATACAGTAGTGCCTAGTGACCAAGCTATAGTTACTGGAACAGGAGGATTATAACCATTTCATAAGACGTTACCTCGATGTGTTTCTTCAAGTTGGACGGGGAGTTTTTGTAAGATAGAATTTCCACATCTTCGGGCAGGAATAACATAAACTGCATGCGGTACGACGAATCTTTAACACCCACGAAAGAGTGTATTGTGTTTAAATAAGGCCATGGGCTCTCATCACCAGCTGGTGGTTCCCCTGGACCGTGTTGTGGTCTCCGTCTCCTCCTCCATGTGACTGCTGCTGATTGCGAGACTTGCTTTGTGTTTAATGGGAGAAGCGAAACAGGTGTATCCTATTGGAGGTGATGAACAAGCCCAGGCAGGTAGTTCTACCGACTTTGTTCGGTAGCCTACTTGCTACTTGCTAATCAGTAGGTGGGATCAAAACACTTTGTTTCTCTCTCTCGCTTTTTTGTAACGAGTAACTAAACCACACTTTGAAAATGTATCGGAGTAAAAGTACGCAATTAAGTTCGGAAATATAGTGAAGTAAAAGTGAAAGTCATCAAAAATTTTCATACTCGAGGAAAGTATGAAGTACTCCAAAATATACTTAAGTAAAGTAGTGAAGTATTTTTACTTCGTTACTATACAACACTGATGATAGTAATGATACAATATGTCAATGCAGCATATATATATATATATATATATATATATATATATATATATATATATATATATATATATATATATATCTGTGTGTATAATCATAGGCTATATAATAACTTTTGATTAAACACAGACTGATTTTTGTGAATATTTTACCATGTTTTTTAAAACTTTGACAAAGCTCTGATATTTTCTGTAATCACTAAAACTACATGATTAATTGCAAAGCATCTTAAACATGAACACATGACTGATTTTAAAATGCTGACGTTAATGATCCTTCTCTGGAAAAGAAAAGATGGCCTCCTTTACATTGTGTCTGACAGCCGGCGATGGTTATTTTAGGCAGATGAGAGGGAGCCTGAGAAATAATGAAGGCCATCTGTCTTGATGGAGCCATGTCCTCTGAATGCCGGGTCCGATGTAAACAACTCCATTTGTCAAGATATGATGAACCTTGAACTGCTATAACATCCACTGAGACGCTCCGACTGCGTCAGGCTCCAGCAAATCTTCGGCTCTTTTATTTCTTGCAAGTTTATCAGTTTGAAAAGTTGGAAGAAACTCCTCCTCCTAAAAAAGCTGCACAGAAACTTGCAAATATTCATTATAGTGTGAAAATTCAGAGTTCATCCTCTTATTCTGCTGGAGGCACAACCAGCATTAAACCTTCTGCTTTCACTCATTAATGAGTCGCCCACAAAACCAAAATCATATCACCACCAAAAAACATTTTACAAACTGAAAGGAGTTGAAATAATCAACATTGATGGGAGGAAATGCATAAAAATCAATAATATTCCATACATTGAACAGTATGGATCCATTATTCGCCTCATTTCCTGGTTAAAAATTGGACACACTGTCAGTTTACTCAACCTTTTAACCTATAAATACCTAATATCTATATATCTAGAGATATTAGAGGGATGAGATGCTTTTAAAAGAGAAGATCTTTTATTTTTTTGCATCCATGAACTCAACTTTGTTGCTTAAACCACAAATGTTTTTTTCTTCCAAATGCATTTAGTGGGGACAAAAACACTACCTTTTATTCCCACCAAAATAAAAGAGTCTCTTAAAGGGTTCAAATCCAGAAATGTCTCCCAGGAATGGAAACTCTGAAACAGATCATTTCCCATAATGCAACGTGTTGGTCATGAATATGCAGCCTATCCGTTTGCATATGTGCAGCAGTGAAGGATCTGCCTGTGTCTTCATGCGCATCTTTTGACGCCATTTTTAATATCTGGACAGTATTTCTGTTGAAATGTTGTCCTTACTGTACACTATTTTACTCTTATGTTTTATATTCTACATTTGTGCGGAGACATTGCTTTGGTCTGGTCTCTCGTTGTGTTGGGTTGAGCCAGCTGCTGCTGCAGATGTGAGTCCCAGAGTTTTATTTGTACAGAAATACCAACAACCACTGCAGTGAACCGACTCTGTGGGATCATATGGGGGCCGACTCACTTTCCACTGATTATAGCATCAAAGTGCAGTAAGAGCCGACTGGCTGCTTGAATCATGATGTATTTCAGGGTCTGAGAAGTTCGATGTGTTTCAGGAGCTGAAGCTAACCAAGATCCACCAGCAGCTTTTTACCCAGTAAACCGGAGGCCTGCTGCCTTTTGGTGCCTAAAGATCAAAGTTTCTCTGAGGAACATCTTGAAATTCACAACCGTGACGGTTTATCTTCAGGGTTTGGTTCAGATTAAACATCTGGATGCTCCCAGCTCCGGTAGATACTGACTGATGGCAGCAGCAGAAACATCTGAAGACGGCTTTAGAGTGTGTGTGCGTGCGTATGTGTGTGTGTGTAAAAAACATCACAGTTCTCAGTAGCTGCATTTTCCATTACGTGTGCAAAACCTTTTTGATTTTCAGCCAATTTGTAATTGTGTTGTTTCCAAATAACTAAAGAATACAATGAAAATCTCATGAGTCTGTTCAGGCAACAACGGAGGGGACAGATGTGAGCACATCAGATGTATTCATAGTTCAGCCACTAGCGCTCAACGTTAGCGTCCTGTTGAAGCGTAGGCCCGTAGGGATGAAAAGCTCCTTAGAGCAGCTAGCATGCAGAGCTTTTGGACATTGTAGTCAGCATTTTTACAGAAGAGCTTTGGACTCGGTTTCTGAAGAAGTTTATGACTTCAGATGGAGCCACAGCTGACAAATTCTCCTTTGCAGTTTTATGAAATACACACATTTCAAAACAGCTGGAAAACCACCTCATCGCAGCAAAACGTATCAAAATAAGATTTTTTTGGATCTTGCTGTGTTTCCATTAAGCAAATTTATTTTTATAATTCCAATCTGCATCATTTTATGGACAGTGGAAACACAGGTAATGTTTCCAATAATAACCCGCCACTCTTTTGTTCTTTTTATGTTTTCCATATAAATGAATAGTTATTAGACTGTGGGGCAGAACGCACACTGGCACAGGGAGAACATGCAAACTCCATGCTGGGATTCAAACCCACAACCTCCTGCCTGCAGGGCAGCAGAGCTGCCGATTGCTCCGGCTTTCAGCCCGACGTCATCATGAGATGAAATCCTGAAGACGAGTGAAAAGGAAACGTTGTTGCCCTTTAAGAAACGGTTCATCACAACAGATTCCAGCTCATTTCCTCAGGAGAACCTTAAACATAAACTCTACTCTTCATAACTGTATATTACTGAAAGGCCTCACACACATATAAAAATGAAATATTTGTTTTTAAGTGTGAGTTTCGACTTCCTCTCCTTTTGGCAGAGCACTGAGACCAAATCGGCTGAACAGAATCTCAGAAGGAGAAATGTTGGTTTTACAATCAGTTTTCTCCCTTGAATAAGTTCATACAGTAACTCTCAGCTGGTTGGATGGCCTATTTTTGAGAGCGCGGCGCTCAGACGCCTCCCCTCAGAAACATGTGATACGATCACGTAGCCCCAAGCATGTTTTAATGAGCTGAGAACAAAAATAACTTCTCTTCATGGTGTCTGCAGGTTTATAAGGTGGAAAACAAAGAGCCTTAAATTGTTTTAACTCACTGTGTCACAAACATCTTCGTTTGAGGCGTCTCGAAGCGCGGCCTACGCTAACATGGGTTTATATATTAGGATATGGATCTTTGAAACTCCGAGGAGAACCAGAGGGAAATCAGGCTGTCCGCCATTCCTCTCCACATCGGAGATCTGTTGCTTTTGATCAGGTTCCTGATCACATCTCCGTCTGAAGCGTTCAGACTCCGGGCGTCCAGCTGGCAGCGTTCAGCCGCCTGACAGGTTGGTGAATTGAGTCTGGAGGACAGCATCCAGCCAGGAAGGGCCGGCTCCATCAACATCCCAGCTTTTACTCCCAGCAAATAGTGGCATACATTCAGCAGTTTTACTGCCTCAGCAGCAATATTGCTCATTGTCTAAATGAGGAATCACCAAATGTTTTCACATCAAGAAAAGCCATTTGGATGCACATTAAACCAAAGGCCTCCCATTTCATTAGCACTTGTTCCAAAGCACCCCATCTAATCTTTGTGGAGTTTTGGAAGAAAATCATTTAACTGCGACGTGTGCAGAATTATTTAAGAGCGGGGCAGTGGAGGCTGTAAAACGGGCCCTCATAATTATCATTTCCAGGAGTTGAGGGCCACTAAACGGCTCCTCTTCTTCGTGATGCTACCAGCAGAGTTATTAGTGTTTCTATCGCTGGGACTCAGGCCTCTGAGGAACAGCCAACCCGCTCTCAGCTCTTTTTTTACCGTTTTCACTGCTTCTACTACAAAACACTGAGCAGATTTAACATGAGATTTCTAAACATTCTTTATTGCTGAAGTGAAACAGCTGCTCTCCTGTCTGAGCTGGATGATATGAAGCAGCACAGCTTGGATTTCTAAAAACATTTCAACAGCAATCCTGCTTCCTCAGTTGCCTTGAATCTTACCGAGTCTTTCAGGTGAGTCTCTGTCTGAGGTTGTGACTTTGGTAAAACGTCAAACACAGAGAGAACAGCGACTTGTTTGGCTTGTCTGCCAAAAAGGAGAATATCATTAAGAACTTCTGGGCTGAAGGAGAAACAGCTGGTCAGTGAATTAACTGCTGTTCCTGGAATAATAGTTATATAATTGTAATGTCTTTTCTTATCACTAATGTAGAAAAAAGGCAATATGAATAACTAAAAGCCAAAGTGTAATGGAAAAGTACAAGAGAGATTGGCAGGAAATGGAGAGCAATTCATTTAAATTATAGAAATGCAGAAATTTACCGCCAAGAATCAAAAAACTTAAAGAAATATTGAGAATATAGCAAAGGAGACATGAACTGTGTAGTAGAGGAAAGACCTAATGGCTGGCAGAGGTGTGGGAACCTGAAGATTCATGAACTGATCGATTTCACAGGGGCAACAAGGAGAGCCGAGCCAGCAACCAGCAACGAAACCAGCAACCAGCAATCAACAACAAAAACCAGTAACCAGCAACAAAACCAGCAACCAGCAATGAAACCAGCAACCAACAACAAAACCAGCAACAAAAACCAGCAACCAGCAACGAAACCAGCAACCAGCAATCAACAACAAAAACCAGTAACCAGCAACGAAACCAGCAACCAGCAACAAAACCAGCAACCAACAACAAAAAGCAGCAACAAAACCAGCAACCAGCAACGAAACCAGTAACCAACAACAAAAACCAGCAACAAAAACCAGCATGGAGGTTAGATGGAGAGGAGATCAGGAACCAGGTGAGTCTAATCAGGGGAACGTAGATCAGCTGCAGAGAAACAATAAAAGTTCAGCATCTTGTTAAAACATTGACATACTGATATTTATACCAAAATACCAAAACGTTGCACAAGCAACCAGCTGAAGATATAATTAACATTTAAACATCGATTTCTTGTTTCCTTTTGACAAAAATGTTACGTTGGACAATGACAACATCAAACCGACTTAATGCTTCCCTGAAGCTAACATCCTCTGTACTTCCTGGTTTCTGGGGTTCAGCCAATCAGCACCAAGGAAAATGAAAGGCAGTCCTGGGTTGGCTGCGTTGGAAATGGCAGCCAAGTGATTCTTTCAATTATTTTAAATATCTGTGAATTAATAACGATAATTAATAATAGTGAGTCAGAAACCAACAAATGTATTTAAAGGTATTTTATCATAAGATCAGAACATTTTATCATAAAGAGATTCAATTGCAGTTCCAAACTTCATAACAGGTTTTAGTTCCTGTATAATGACTTCAATTTCACCAACTGGCAGAACTGGGACCAGTTCAGTTCACCAGTATGACTCAAGTCTTCCACTCTGGTCTGGAGAAAACCCTAAGATTTTTACCAAACTTTTAATTTTGAGTTTTACTTTTAATTTCAGATCCAATAATTCAAGTCGAAGTGATTCACTGAGTCCAAGTCATTTCAGATTTTATCCATTCGAGTCCAACGTCGTTACATTTCTGACTAAACCGTCAGTCACACGACTCGAGTCCAGAATAAAAGCAGTGGATGGATTTTTAAATATTTTTTATATATATTTACATTAAAAATGATAAATCAAAATTGGTTTTGTTGATGAATATAATGTTTTTCCCAGGATGAACGTTTTTTTCTCTCAGCCATCCTTTAGTGAGGAAATGATTCCCACCTCATCCAATTAGCGCTTCGGACGCCACCAAATGATTTGGTTTGTAACAGCAGAAATGTGAACAGAACCGCCTGGAGCGAGTCACAGCCATCCTGATACAGAACCGGCACAAACAGAGAAGACTGCAACATTAGAAAACAATAAACACTTTTTAGAAAAGAATACATAACTAGCATTCATGTATTTGAAATAATAATCTGTACTTAACAATTTAGCACACAACCCGACTAATTATGACTTCCTCAAATGTTTTAAATCTGTTCTTATGCATATTTGATCTTTGTGATCTTCATTCATGTTGGCTGACATGAGGACGACCTCACTGCAGACCGGAGCAAATGGAAAGCTGTGTGTTCATATAGCATAGCTGCAGTATAAATATTGTATGTTCTTCTATATCCTGCGCTTCTGAATTCATTTCCATCTCTTGCAGCCATGTTCTCCCAAAGTGCAAAAGGGTAATTGAGTTTCTATTTAATAGTGGCCCAGAGTAAAAGCAAAGTGTGTGAAGTGACTGATTTGGTCATAATCAGCTGATTAACATACAACACTTTACCATGGAGCTTAAAGCAAGTTATTAAAAAAAAGTCCAGATTGCCTCCTGTCAAATATGTGTCTGCCGCTGCTGCAATTACTCCCAGTACTCCAGCAACCCGGATTTTCCATCCAGAAAGTCGTCATTATCTGCTGTAACACACAAAGGTTGCTCTGTAAAATTAGCCTGACACCCGGGGGGGGGGGGGGTTCTCACATGCATTGTTTCTCTAAAATGGAGTTTATTGTCCCATTGTCGATAAGAGTGTCTGGAAGAGTGAATGTGTATCTTTAGTGATATTTTGAGCAGGGAAGAGTGCCTTTCAAAGGGGATTGCAGTTACTAGGCAACAAGCAGCAGAACCAATTGAGGACTCCAGCAGAAAAAATAAGTTTCTCTCTCTTTCTCAATCATGCAGTTTCTCCCTGTATACTCTCTCTCTCTTACACGTGTAATTCTGGACTCGCAATCAACCCAGCTGAAATCTCCACTGAACAGGTTCCACTACAGATATGAACTTTAACGTATTATCTGATCACCTGAAGCGCTTTACGTTCAGATGAACCTGAAAAGAAAAGAAAAGGTGAGAGAGGAAATGAGCAGGTGTTGGTGAAATTCCCTATTAGTATGCCTGTGATAATACGGTGGGAGCTTTTGTCAGTTTCCCTTCAGGTGGTGAGAAACACGCGAGTCTTACAGCAGCTAAGATAAAAAAATAAAATAAAACACAAAGCAGAGGAATATATCAGAGCCAAGGAAACCCGGCGGGCGGAGCGTTCAGGCAGCAAACCTGCAGAAGGTGAGCTGTGTTCAGGTTAACAATGAATGATCCAGCAGGAGCCGGAGGAGAGGAGCAGGTGCTGCAGCAGGTGCTGCAGCTGCTCCACCTTTTCTAAAGGCAGAGAGCAAACTCCTGCTTTTCACCTCTCACATCATCTCAGCACGAACTCATCAAGCTAAAGGAAGTCAAATTAAACAGCTTTCTCAGATGTTACAACACCTTTCAGACTCACTTACTGGAAAACTTCCAGCTTTATTCAGGTGGAGGCTGATCAGACCTGCTGCCTGCAGCTGGAGCCTCATGGAGCCTCAGGTTTCCCATCATGCCTCCTTGAACAGGTTAGGATGGATCCATGGACTATACACAACATGTTCTTTACATTTTTTACTCAAAATCATTCTTAGCTAATGAGATTTCACTCTGGTCAGTTCTGCCTGTCATGAGTTGTTTCAGGGCTCTGTCACTTTAAATCCAAATAAGCTGCTGCTGGCCACGCCCACTAGGTCACCATTTACACTCTCACCTGAAAATGTCTGCAAACAGATGCGCATATACAACCGTACATGTTTGAAAAGCAGAAGTGGAGCCTCCTGCACAACCATACACAATACAGCAAGTGGTTCCTGGATGGCAAGTCAACAACAAAACTCATGTCTTTTCCAGCAGCCATTGTACACGTGCAGGTATTCCGATTGGGTTGCTAGGTGACAGGCTGGGTTTCCCTGGGGTTGCTAGGTAACGGCTCAGTGACGTTACATTCCAAACGTTTTTGAAGCGACTCATTTTCCAGACACCACAGAAACCTGAACAGCTGAGTAGTTTTTTTTATGCTTGACCTGTTTTTAGAAACCGTAGAAATCCAAAAGAAAGCATAAAAAAAATGCAAAATGTGAATTTATGTACTTGTTTTGTTTCACAGCAGAGTTGCTGCTCCGGTAGGATGTTCATGGACTCATCAGAGAAACAGTCTGGGGGAAGAAACTCTGGTTTTTCAAGGGTAGAAGTCTGAACAGTTTGTGTCCAGGATGTGTGGGGTCTGCAGAGATGGTAGCTGCCCATTTTCCTGACCTTTGACCTGTAAAAGTCCTGGATGATCCTCTCTGCAGACCTGATGGGTCCCAGCATTCTGGACCGGTCCGGTTCTGAGGATGAACCAAACCAAACAGTGATGGACGAACACGGGACCGATGAAGCCCAGCTCCATTTTTCTTTTGCCCAAATCCAATATTTTTTGCTAAATTCGACTCCCATCGTCAGAACACGAGTCCTGACTGTTGGAGATGTGATTCAGAGAGGCTTTTGCTCCTGACCCGGCCCGCTCTGCTCTCAGCCTCCTCATTGATCCGACGCAGCTGAACTGAGGCTTATTGTCTGTGTGAAGGTTTCTCTCTGTCCTCCCGACTGATGGAAGAAGTCAGACTTTCAGCAGGCTCATTAAAATCAGTGGCTGCAGCTTCAAAAACTCTCCAATCTGTGCAGCTAAAGCAGGTCTGGGATTCATCCACAGCGAGCAGCGGACCGGTTTCCGTCTGCGAGTCGGAATGAGATCAAACAGGAAGGTCATTCAGAAACATCGGCTTATGTTTTCCTCCATGTCACCGTAAATGAAACAGTGAATCAGAGTTACTGTATCATCCACTGGGTCTCCCATGATCATCAGAAACAGCAGAAATTCAGAGTTTTTCCTCCACTGGAGACGTAACGACCTCTAACGAGGGGAAAGGAGACAGAAAAGCTGCTCCGGCTGCAGCAGAGGATTCAGATCATTTCTTTCTTTTCTTGGGTTTGAACATGAGATGCACTGAAGGCAGCAGGTAGAGAACGGTTAAAACAAACTGACAACTCCTGCAGAGCGTCCTGTAAACACTCCATTTACACCATAAAGATCTGCAGCTGCCGACATCTGGATTCAGTTTTCAGCCTCCAGCAGCAACCTGGACATGATTTCTGTCTGAAGGTATTTAATCTGATCTGAAGACTTTCAGTCTGACGGCAGAGGAAGAAAATAGATGGAAACAAAATAAACTTTAAACTAATTTAAACGGCTTGATGCAAAAAAAGGACAGGAATTTTTTTTTTAACACATATATGAACCAAAATGATTCAAGGAAATCTGAACTCAAAGATTAAATTCTGACCTGGAATCAAACGGCTCTTACAGCAGAACTTTTCTAAATATGAACGAGTCACAGCAGCGTTTCTGATCCAGCGCTGTCCACATCGACACCAGTTATGATTCTGTTTTAATCTACACAATATGAAACAAAGTAAAAAAGTTTCAATTAAAACTACACAGTTCTACTTTCAGTAAGAGATTTTTAGTTTTGCTCTTTATTCCCTTTTAGATAAATTATATAATTTACTGTCAGAAATAAAGAAAATATGTTTCACATTCAGTGTAAGAAGGATATATGATTTCTGCTAAAGAAATATTAAACTTACACTGCAAGGTTTTAATAATATTGAAATCCTAAAAAAAGAAGAATTAACGTTTCATTTTCAAGACAAAAAGAAGAAAGAGGATCAATATTTGGAAGATTTTTAGACAGTATTGAGTTAACAGGAAAAAGAAATCTGTGTAAAATGTATAAAGATTTTACTTGATGCAACACATTTTCTTGCAGAATACAGATTCCTCCTAAAAATGGAATCAGGTCTTCTAATAGCATTCATTTGAATTATTTCTCAGTTTATTTTTTATTTTAATGGTGAGAAAATGGTCTGAATTTCTGATAAAAAACTAGAAACATGATAATCAGCAGTGGATATCAGTCAGGAAAACGTTTTTTTAACTGTGGGAAAGTCACTGATGATCCCTGGAGAAACGTAAAAATGTGTTTGTAATATTTAGGATTCGCCCCAGAGTTCACATCAAACTCCTCATCGTCATAGCAACCGAGCCGGGATTCAAACATCGCTAACGTGAAACGAGTTTTAGAGTTTATCGGTGGGGAAATGAACAAAATTAGGTAATTATCTACAATATTTAGTTATTTTTGTTGCTTGGAATAACTGACCAAATGATTACTGATTAATATAAAATACATTTCTACAGATTGATAACTTTCTGTGCTTGAAAATATTTCCTCCTGGAAAAATCCCTCCAGTTTACAGAATGTTTTTCTTAACTTCATTATTTGACACAGGAAACTTTTTTTTGTCATATATTGGACTGAATATTTGCACAACCAAGAGGTTTTGTTTCATAGTTTAGAAACCTGATGCTAAGAGCTTCATCCTTCTAATTTGTGCATCTAACGCTGGAACTCCTGAACACGTTTGTCTGATTTCTAAAATTAGTTTGATGATCAACAGCATCAAAAAAAAAAAGAAAAAAGAAGCAAAGCATCAGAAGAAAAAGATAAAAGAGACTTTTCAAAGAAATGCAGCTTTGAGTCAAACCAGGAATATTTGTTTCCCCGAGACTCTGTGACCCGAAGGCGCAGTGACCGGTCCAGAACCGCGGGTTCAGGGTTTTTATGTTTGCTAAGATTTATTTTACAGAAGATTCAAGAGGATTAAGCAAAAGCAGACAAAACAAAACTCATGCTGTCTTTAGTCAGCGACGGTTCACAAAACAATATTATACTGATCTTCACTTCAGAGAAGGTTTGACAGGATGCCAGAGCAAAACTCTGTTGTGTCGACAGAAATGTTAATATTTCTTGCTTTTAGCTCTTACGGCCATATTTTGCTGAGCACTACAGCAGATTTTCTAGCCTTCTGACATTGAAACGCATTAAGCTCCTTGAGGTGCCGGAACGGTCTTTCCTCCTGGCAACCGAGCATCAGGAGCTGGGATTTGAGTGCCTTGCTTAAGGGCACCTCAGTGAATGCTTGCTAAAGCTCTTTTTATAATTTCTGAACTTATGAACCATAAAAAAATCCTTTTGCTTGCAGCTACTGAAACAGCCTCCCACTTTCTGATTTGGGGTCACGTCTGTGGGCAAAATAAAGGTGGTGGATAAAATCTACGCTGCAAAAACACAAAACCTTACGGAGTATTTTGAATATTTCTAGTGCAAATATGTTAGTACACTTGAAATAAGACAAAACTAACTTACACTCTTCAGCAGGTGTACAAGTTTGTTTTAAGTCGATAATTCCTTAATAATTGACTTAAAACAAGTCAATAAAAAGTAGCAGATCCTCTGGCAGATTTTTCACTTGATCTGCCAGCGGAACGAATACTTTTAAAACTCAATATTTAAGTTATTTTTGTCTTATTTCACGTGTACCATAGAGGTGGAAGTACTTGATGAGGTTTTGTGTTTCTGCAGTGTAACTGAAAGCGCTGGTGCTGAGCAGGATCTCATCAGACTGACTGTAACTCCCCAGTCTGAGTTCATTTCATGAACGTCTCCAGTGTCCTGTCAGCTTTCTGTCACATCTCCTAATTGATTCATTACGCTGGAATTGGATGTGCAGTCAGAGACCATCGGCTGCTGCTGCTGCGTCTGGACAGCAAAGCAGCCTGTGAAATCCTGCTTTTACCCAATAAGGAAGTTAAACATAATCAGGTATGTTCTGTTCAACATGATCCACATGGAAACACCACACATGTCTTTCCTCAGGTATTATAAATGTATTCAACACTTAAATAGGATATACAGTCAGGTTTATGTGAAGGTAGTTTAAAATGGACATAACTGGATTTTTCAACAAACATCCCAAACAAACCAAAACTGCTGTAGGGATGGATGAGTTTGAACTCTTCTGAGTTTTAACAAGCTAAAAACATTCAGTCAATTCAGCCAAGATGATTGTTCAAATATCCAGCCAGGATTATGCCAGAGGCAACAAAAAAGGTCTGATATGTTTCCACCAAAATGTTATTGATGTACATGTCTATATTAGAGTCTGTGTGGATCAGTTGAAAGTACAAAATAAGTTCAAACTTGTGCATCCAAATCTTGTTTCTGGAACCTGTTGAAGCTGCATGTTGTATAATAATGAATGTGACATTTATGCTGATGATGACTCCATGTTAGTTCATAATTAAATCAATCACAGTACTTTTACAAAGTAATCTTCATTAAAGTGTAAGTAGTTTCCAACACATTAATGAAGGTTTTTCCCTGTAACTCAGCAGATTTTTGCTTTCTCATTTTAATTCCACTAAACCTGCAATTCTTACATCAGGATTGCAATTTGAAACGGAAACTTTTATGAGAAAAGCAAAAAAAAGGGTTAAAAGCGACGCTAAATGTCGATATCTGGTCCAAACCCAAAAGTTTAAACAGAAACAGAAAAACTAAAGAAAAACTGAAGAAACATAAACGAGAAACATGATGTGTTTGAACTGCATTTCACCAACAGCAGACTGAATGTAAAGATGGTTTCTAGGAAGATAATTAAGAGGATTATTTCAGCCAGTTAGACCATCCACTTTGGACCAACCACCAGCCTGACATAATGGAACATAATTATGATCTGAGGGCATTTCTGAAATATTATCACATCAGCACAGTGTTTCATGGTGGAAAAAAACAGACCTCTGGGTGAAACTACACGTTTAGCTGCTTTCAAAAGACGAGCTGAAAAGGTTCCATGTTTAATAAATGCCCTACATGCTCCATCAAAGTGATGCGAAGCCTTCAAATGTAAATGAACGCCTCATTACAGGCTTATATTTTTAGCTAAGCAGAGAAAATAGCGAGGGGGAATATGCATGTTTTTAAGAGTTGTTTTGGTGAGAATTACAAAACATAGAAGTGAAGAAAATGATTACCGTGTTTTTAAGCTCTGAACTTTAAATCCTGTGGAGCTGCTTGGCCTCAGGTCACACAGATCAACGACCTTTCACACGCGTCAGGAGAAGGAAGCATGTTTTCTTCTAAAAAGAAAAAGTTCAAATACAAACGTACAATTCCAGACAATAACGTAAAATATGGTGCAAAAGCATCAATACGCCTGGGATCCTTCCACCTTTTTGATGTTACTGCCTCTACTTCATTGTATTTTATGTTGTGTATTATTGTTTAGTGAAAGGAAAATTCATAATTTACAATTTTCTGTTTTCCTTTTCTAGTGGATATTTTTCAAAATGGCCACCATGGCTGTAATGGGGAATATATGTTTACAATAAAATCAGCAGTAGTTATTGCCAGTGATCGGCACAGCTAACCAAAATGTTAGCTTCCCCAACTCTAACGTACCCTCTAATGTAAGTTTCATTAGAGAAGCTTACATCAATGTTAGCTTCTCTAATGCTAAACCGCTAACTGCTAGTTAATTAGAAGCTACACTAAACCGCTAAACTACTAAACAGTTTAGTGTAGCACAGTGTTATTTTACACTAAGCACATAAAAACACAGCTGAAGCTAATGCTAAACCACTAAGCACATAAAAAGTTCTTAGTTTCTGATTTTATTACATATTATCTCTTTAAAGTTGTTTGAATAGTTTGACCAAAGTCAAAAATATCGGATGTGACATAAAATTCATCCAAGTCATAAAAATGAGGAACATTTCATAGCAACAACTGGTTTTAAAAAACGGCAGCCATCTTGAAAAATGGCTGTCATGCTGAAATTCAAGTGTCTGATGGGAAATATAAAAATCATACAACCTGAGGGGTGAGCATGCTAATTTATACGCTTGAATTTTTACAGTAAAATGCTAAACTAGTATAAATAACCCTCCACTGATGCAGAGTAATACTTTAGTGAATATTTCCTGCTTCACTCTGAAGTTTCTGAAATCTCAAACTATCAAACTATCTCAAACTACAAAAAGGATCAAAACATCATTTAATAAAAATTTGTCACATCATAGCATCTAGTTTCAAAATCTAAATTTGTTGTGACAAAAAGCAAGAAATGAAGAATTTATAAAAAACAGACTAGATTAGTTTAGAAGTCCAAACAAGAGCAGAAAAAAAGCAGAACTCTCCTCAGATAAATCTGGTGAGTCCAGTGAGATTATTCCAGATTATCCATCCTCAGGTTCGTCCAGCGCTCTGCCCAGACTGGCCTGCCTCTAAAAACAGGCATTTCCTCAATTTGTCTTTAGCGACGGTTCATCTAGGATCACCAGAGGATCCGCAAAATATTCAGCAGTTTGCAAAGTGTGGATGAAACAGGGAGGAGCTGCTAGATGTTGGCTGATGTTTAATATGAGGATCTTGTTGCCAACGGCTGGCACTTAAACTTTAATGTCCTCTGAGAGGCAATTTATGGCGGAACGTGGAACATAAAGCTACATTAATAACACTTGGAATAAACAGCATCAACCCCAGGGTGAGACTGACGGTTATCTTTCTACAGGTATCTGGAGAGCAGATCATGCTTTTGTCTTTAAAGTGGACACATCTTTTATTTTTACTTTATGTCAGGCTGGATGGAGAACATCAGGTTTCAACTCTGACTACAGATTCTAAGTTGGATTTAGATCTGGACTTTGGCTAGGCCATTGCAACCCATGGTTTAGCTTTAATTTAATGCCAATAAGCTTTTTAGCTTTTAGCTCGGCCGCCATGACTCGGCACTTCTTCATCAACAACTTCCTCGTTTTCCCAGCACTGAGGAAAACGGAAACCCGACTGCTTTCCATCGTGGCAGAACTCCTGCATTAGATCAGGATCTGAGTCCTGGAAACGCTCGACTCCAAGAAGGTGTAAAAAAACCCAACCAACCAGATAAGATAAGATTTATTTGTCATTGTCATCAACAGATTACAACGAGATTGAGATTTGCTCGACTCGAGTTAAAATGCAGGTTATGTGTATATACATAATATACAATATACATACCACAGCAGCTTCACAGAAAGACTTTGGATAAAATGCATCCAACTTCCTGTTTCCTCTGATGAACGTTTGTGAAACTAAATCTTTCATTTTCTACAGATGATGCGTCTCACTGCTTCCCAGTGAAACCAGGAGGCTGTCACAGAGAGCAGCACTGGAAACCGACCCAAACCTCCTGACATGTTGGTTGATTGGATCAAATCACTGACTTTGTCTGAATTCAGGATTTATTCCAATACGTCACAAACGATGTTTCCTCTTACAGAGAAAACTTAAAACACAGAAAAGTCTAGATGCTAACCAGTTTTTTTTCTCCACGGTTACTAATGATTAGACGGGCACTGTCTCCATAATGCATCATTATTTGATTGCATCTTATTAATCTTACTTATTAAGAAGATGAACGTTAATCTCCTTGTAAAAAGTATTCTCTGTAAATCGGTGAATTCAGCTGCCGGCTGTTCGGACTGACGGCTGCTATCATCGCCGTTTTCTGTCCTCATTAAAAGTTTAAAACAGAAAGTTTGGATCGTTTCCTTGTTGGATTGTGCAGGAGCTTCTGACCATTTTTAAAGTGAACTCAACTCAGGCTACCAACAAGACGAGCTTTACAGGAGTAAAGGCTAGCACTGGTTGCTTTCTGAAGAGTGTGAGGTCACATGTAACAGGTACGTACACACACACACACACACACTCCTTCATTAGACTTTAATTTATCCAGACGGATATGCATCATGGTGCACGTGTGCAGGGTGTGTGCATGTTTCATATCTTTGTCAAATCAGACAGAAATGCTGGGAAGGCACATGAATTTCTCTGGGATCATTAAGCAGGACATAATGGAAAAGCTGTAGGAAGCTGATTTATATGTCACATGCTGATGCCATTTCATTTTGTAGTCCAAATGTTTTTCCATCAGCTTTCAAGCCTGTTTAAAGTCCCTTCCTAAATGTAGATTGGTGTGTGTGTGTGTTATTTTAAAGTGAGTTTTCTTCTGCTCTTCAAGGTGAATCTGCTGTTTTTAAAAATATATTCAGAAAAATAAAGCTGATCAAAATCCTCGACTGTCCTCTTAAAATCAAGGATGAAGAAAAGTTTTGACATTTGTTGCAAAGTTTAAAAAGTTTAATTTACATCCTGTAAAAATAAAATCCAAACATCTGGGACTTTATAGACACTAAAGCCAAATGCTAGAAATAACACGCAACCATTCAAGATATGCTGGCAATAAGCTGGTTAAAGAATGATTTGCTTTTTATACCTCTGCTGTAATACAGCTCATATGTCATCGACATAAAAGCCAAACGTGGCAGACATGTTGGTGTGATCGACGCAGTGAATCCTTAGGGTGTCACAAACTTGTAACCGAGACTCACACCATCTGCTTCCAGAACAATAAATGTCACACAAATGACTAAATGTGCTAAACGACAAAGGAAAACCGTTTGTCTAAACGACAGCGCCTGCAAAACTGAAACACACAAACTAGGAGCCCAAGTCTCTTCCTGAAAACTTTGGCAGCGAGGAAAAAATAAAAACATCAGGATTAGTCTGTTGATATGACAGCTTTCAAGACAAAAATCAGAAAATGTGTCAACAAACTAAAAATTAAAAACACTTAAGGGTATTTTTTGTAACTTTGTGAAACATGAATGACCGAGTCACCTAAAACAAATCAAAATCTGAAATACATTATGATCCTTAGCAAAACATCCTAAACTTGGACGTCGTTTCAGTTTATAGCAAAAGAAACAAAAATACATCAATTTCTAAAACTAATAATCACAAAAACAGAAGTAAATGTTCAGGAGCCGACAGTAAGGCAGTCAGAAAAATAAATATTTCATGTTGGTTTGCTTTGACGTCCTTATGGAGGCAATAATTCATAATTATAAAAGAGAATTGACAGTTTATTGATACAGGAATATCACCTTCACCTTTGCATTTTGAAAAACTGACGCAAAGCAGCGTCAGAAACAAGACTTTGAAATCCTGGATTTACTCCATCTATCAGTCACTGTTTTTGTCCTGCCTGCTCTACCACACACACACACACACACACACACACACACACACACACACACACACACACACACACACACACACACACCCCGTGGAGCTTTTCCCTTTCAGTGTAGAAGTGGTAGGTGAACTGCGGTGAGCTGCTGCTTTGCAAAGGTCAGCTCAGGAAAAAGACGAGCCAAACTCGTCTCTTTGCTTCCACCACTCAGCACAGAATGAAACAAATTTAGCATTTTGTTCGCTCCATTACCTCTCAGAGCCGCCACCTCTGCTAATGCACAGACTGTGTGCCTGTGGAGCTGCCTGCTTCAAAATGAAAATCAAGAAATCAATTTACCTGGAATAAAAACTAATCATCTTGAATTTGTTGGAAAACTCAAACCGCAGATAAGAAAATGAAAAGAGAGTGAAGCCAACATGTTGTGATCTGTACATACGTGATCATATCAGCTGGAACAAACATGGACTGACAGTAAATCTCTCACCTGTCAACACGGCTGCATCTCTGTTAGCAACACATGCAGCGCAAAAGAGCAAAGGACGAGACGCTTCAGCGTGTTTGGACTGGACCCTGCAGATGAGCTGATTCACAGGGAACTGTTCAAATACCGGAACTGTTCAAATCCTGGAACTGTTCAAATACCAAAACTGTTCAAATACAGGAACTGTTCAAATCCTGGAACTGTTCAAATACCGAAACTGTTCAAATCCTGGAACCGTTCAAATACAGGAACTGTTCAAATACCGGAACTGTTCAAATCCTGGAACTGTTCAAATACTGGAACTGTTCAAATCCTGGAACTGTTCAAATCCTGGAACTGTTCAAATCCTGGAACTGTTCAAATCCTGGAACTGTTCAAATCCTGGAACTGTTCAAATGTAGATCAAAATAAAAATAACTGTACCTCATTAATGCCAGAATTGTGGTTACTACAGAACAAATACATTTTTAAAAGGTGAAAAAGTAAAATGTTTTCATGATCCATTGATTATTTCTCAGTAGTTTATTTCCGGTCAGTTCATTTCTTTGCTGCTTGTTCAGTTTGGATTGTTGGTAATTTTAGATTATTGATCAGTTTGATCAATAATCTCTGTCCTGCAGGTTTTTCTCCTGCAAAAGGAAACAAAGAAAACAGAATAATAACCAACAAAACATGAATAAATATTAAAAATGAACTGAAATAAAAAAAAAAATCAAGATGGAAACTGCAAACATCCTGTCCTTCATGTGTCCTTGACTTTTTCCACAATTACATGACTCAGATCATTTCCTTCATAAAAATGATTAACAAAATGAGGCTTTCATAACTGATAATGGAAATAATCAGTCTGTAATGGATCAGAAATGACAGGATTACATGTACTTTAGTTTTTTTCCGATGCATTTTCTCCAGTGAAAGCTGCACCTGTAGCTTCCTGTGCAGATCTTTCAGCTCCGCCTGAACAGCAGCAACGCTTCGGTTCATCCACATGTCCTGAAGGGAGTCAGCTGGCTCTCATTTAAAACCAGCCAGGAATTCTCCTGGAACGCAGGAGACGCCGTTAGCAGGGAGGAAGATCGGCGCGGCGCCCCATGAAAGGAGCACTTCCTCTCAAACGCTGGCTGAGGATATTGCAGATGACACATGAGCAGGAGGAGAGGAGCGGCCTCTCTGGGCCAATCGACTCCTCCTCATGAGAGGAAGGTTCACCCGACGCTCTGAGGTGAACATATTGACACAAACTAATGCGAGTATCTCAGAGGAGCAGTTAGCAGCTGATAATTTCAGATTGATGCGTTTAGATCAACGCAGATTCAAAATAACTTCAGCGGCTTCATGAACATAAATGTAGACGTTTTATGTTTCTCTAGATTGGAAACATAAAAAATATTTAGGGTGTATTCACAGCAGAAGCTTTATTTTCATCATTTGGTCCGGTTTCCTTCTATATTGTTCTTTTTTGTAAGCCGACTCATTTGGAAACAAACTTTCCTCCCTTTGGACGGAAATGACGAGACAAACCCAGAGGAAAGTTTGGAAGTTTGGAAATGCTGGTTGAATTTCTGCTCTGAAAATGTGATTTTATTCCAACTGCAAAACCGTTTTGAAAGTCAAGAGCAGCTCATTCAACTTTTCATAAAGTTATATTTCTAACTGTGGAACGGCGCCAGTAAACGACCAGCAGCGTCACTAGGTCTGGTTCCGGTCCAATCAGTACATCCAGTCTTAGCGTTAGCAACACCAAAGGGTTCGTTTTTACCATGATGCCCAGCAACGGTGGCTCGTTAAGTCCAAAAAGACGCAGATTCCTGCCGCCGGGTCAGGTTTTATTCTCACCAAAAGTGAACTGAGACCAGCACTAAAAATGGACCTGGGTCCAGCTGGTTGGTCGGCACCAAGAGTCGCTGGAGTAACAGCTGAACAAGGAGTGAAAAAAGGCTGGTCCATTTAAAACGGACCAGGCGGGTCAGTGTGAAAACACCTTCAAGCTAAATATGATGGACAGAAAAACATGTTCATAAACTCTGTGTGTCACAGCTGGTGGTCCGGTAGACCAGGCTGCAACATTTCCAGCTGCTGGTTCTTTTTCTCACTGCTGTGAGTCAAACAAACCAAACCATTAGAAAAACCTGTTCCCCTCCTGGCCTGTGGCGGCGCTGCACCAAGAACCACTGCAGGAAACGACGTGAAGACATGAGCGCAAAGTGTAAACCAAAAAGGAATCAGATTTTAGCATTTGTCTTGTTTTTGGTAAAAGATGATGAACCATTTCTCCTGCTAGTGCTAGGCTAGCACATTTGTTTTGGTTGTATTTACCCAGAATGCCCTGCATTGTAGTCCACTTCCTGTTCTGGAGCGGCCTCTGGTCCGCTTGGCGTTCACATACGCATTCAAACCGAACCAGTGTTCACTTCAACTGAACACAGACTGAGGTTTGCAGAACCAGAGTTCAATTTTTTACTTTTATTACGCATTCACACCAAACGAACCGAACTTTCCATGTAAACGGACTGGAGGTGGATTAAAGAGAACTGAACTGGAGGTGGATTAAAGAGAACTGAACTGGAGCTGGATTAAAGAGAACTGAACTGGAGCTGGATTAAAGAGAACTGAACTGGAGCTGGATTAAAGAGAACTGAACTGGAGCTGGATTAAAGAGAACTGAACTGGAGGTGGATTAAAGAGAACTGAACTGGAGCTGGATTAAAGAGAACTGAACTGGAGGTGGATTAAAGAGAACTGAACTGGAGTTGGATTAAAGAGAACTGAACTGGAGCTGATTAAGAGACTGACTGGAGGTGGATTAAAGAGAACTGAACTGGAGCTGGATTAAAGAGAACTGAACTGGAGTTGAATTAAAGAGAACTGAACTGCTGCAAATGCAGCCTCTGAAGTTGTTTCTTCAGTATAAAGCAGGAAAAAGTGAAGAATGAAAAGCTGGTTTAAGAGCCAAGAGCTTCCATGGTTTGCTGCAAGAATGAGTCAACAGAGAGAGAGAGAGAGAGAGAGAGAGAGAGAGAGAGAGAGAGAGAGAGAGAGAGAGAGAGAGAGAGAGAGAGAGAGAGAGAGAGAGAGAGAGAGAGAGAGAGAGAGAGAGAGAGAGAGAGAGAGAGAGAGAGAGAGAGAGAGAGAGAGAGAGAGAGAGAGAGAGAGAGAGAGAGAGAGAGAGAGAGAGAGAGAGAGAGAGAGAGAGAGAGAGAGAGAGAGAGCATGTTGACACCTGAGAGGCTCCAAATTAAGGTTGACAGGAGGGTTGGAGTGAAAAGAGTTTTCTGACCAAAGATAAAGACGTTCATCAAACACAAACTGTTTGTGTCTTTCTGTGGAAAACCTCCTGCAGTTTGACGAGTTCATAAACTTTAAACAGCATAATGACAGAAAGCTCCGTGTTTCACAAGAACAATGCAGCTTAAATATCAGGTGGTTTTAGCAGAAAGAAAGATTTTGACAAAAATGTGACTTTCTATTAGAGGAAGCTTTCTAAAGCTCCTCCGCCTCAGACAGGAACCTCCCGACGGTAGACAAGATAAATCTGACTTGTCAGACCTGCTGGGAAAACCAAATTAAATTTTCCGTCTCCTCGATTATGGATTTTATTCTTAGATTTTCTGTTTTTCATTCAGACATTGTAGTTTTTATGCGTTTATATAGATTTTTTTCTTCTGAATTGGCAAAAGGAGATGCATGGCGTCTACTGTCAAAATGTTTACGAGAATATTTAGTGGTGAGTTTATGGTGACAATGCAAATATAAATATTTCATTCATTTTCTGTAAAATCAGCTTTTTTTCTATTACAAAATGCATTTGCAAATGTAGTTGATTTTATAATCTAATGATTTAATAATGAAAGCTTTAATATTCCCTCTCAGAGTTTGATATTTTCTTGAAGAAGCGTATCTCAGCTGGTGAACTCTGCAGTGTGTTCAATACTCTGATCCTCTGCTAAAGTACAACCTGCTGCTCTGACACTCATTCTGTTGCACAGCCAAGATTTCATCACAGAGCTAACAACCATTCCACGCTCCATTTTCTACAAACTGACCTTTCTCTTCTCTTAATCACTCAGTTCTCACATTTCTGCCAGATTTCTGATCAGTGGAGAAAACCAGCAAGGACAAACGTGGAGGAGCGACGACATTCACAGCAACCATTTGAGCAAACCCTCATCAGGCAGAAAGTCTTTCTTACCAGAGCCTGTCTGGTCACATTAAATGCTACACGCTAAGTTACAAGAACAATGACAATAAAAGCCATTTTCAGTCTCTAACCGTTTTACACAACAAACTATTTTACACCAAATCCAGAAATGAGATTAATTTAAACCTGAAAGACATTTTTTAACCTCCAGTTTTAAACCACGTTACATTAAAAAAGATGAATAATTTCTGATTAAAAGCTGTTTGTGGAAATTTGCTGTTTTCTTTTTAAATAACCACCATTATATTTTGCATTTTTATGTTTTAAAGTAAATAAAATAATGTTTAGTTGTTAATATTTATGGACAAAAGGCGAAATACTAGTAAATGACAAACAAATCTAGACAAACATTACTAAAACTTTGTTATGGAAATGCAGAACAATGATTTGACTTTAAAAAAAGAGAAAACAGAAAAAGCCTGCTGCTGTTATAACTATATGTAGAAATCTTAGCTGGTTCTTATTTTAATCCAAAGTTATTAAGAGCATCACAGCTGCAGGTTGCTGATCTACACACATTTTATTTCTATCACAATTAACTAAAATTAATTCCCTAATGCCACCTGGCTGGTAGGTTCGTTTCTCACCATGTAAACGTTTTGACCCCGAACAGCATCAATCTCTGACCCTCAAACCAAACCAGCAGAAATTTGGACAAAGAAACAGAAACAAAGGAGCAGTTGCCATGGAAACCATGTCGGGGCTCAGGTTGAGAGCGAGCATCAGAACGAGGAAGGAGAGTTCAGAAACTTTCAGATGGAACCGTCTGAGCGTTTCACATTCAGCCCAATCACAGCTGGACAGCAGGCATGTTAGAGGTCAAAGGTCAGAGAGGAACAGGCTGAGATGAAGCTGAGGAAGCCGTCAAAACAAGGAATGCTGAAAACTCTGAACAGACAAACCTTTTATTAATTCCAATTTATTGGATCATCAGTTATTTAACATGATAAAAACTCAGGATTTAATCTATTTCCTGTTTAGATCAGAGAAATGAACGTCAGTCACACCTTCAGAGTAAAATCAAGTTGAGTCAAAAAATATACATTATTAAAAATAATTAATATTTACAGGTGTGTACTAACAATCCAGAAAAATAAATAAATCATGTTATTCCACTGATCTGAGTTTAAAGAGTTAAAATAATGAATGAATTTTCAGCCATTTTAAACTAAGAGACAAAAAACGTTTTCAGGTTTTTATTCTGAACTCTGAAAGTCTTGGATTAATTAAATTCTCAAAATGGACAAAGGTTTGAGTTACTACACTGAATTTCACTTTAAGATGGAGAAGATTCATTTTTTGAAGCAAATCAACAAAAACCTAAGAAATGATACATATGGAGATCTAAAGCAGCACATCTGGATTCAACTAAATGGGAACATTTTCACAAAAATGACTAAAACAATTTCTGAAATCAAACAAAACCAAATTCAAACATGGAAATTGACAGAAAAAATTATTTTTCATTTCAAAATTCACATGTTGGGATTCAACCAATGCTGCAAATGCATGTCAGGGTTAAGATCTAAAATCTAATCATCAGTTAGCAGAGAACCCAGGAATGATGCTAAAGAAAGAGCAGCAGAACTTCAACATCTTTACTGAAGCAAAAGTCAAAAGTAGCGAAGCTTCATAATGAAACTACTCAACTAATAAGAATATTCATAAAAGTACATTTCTTCAAAAAAGTTACTCATGGAAATGTGAGTAAATGTAACTAGTTACTGCCCAACTGTCAGTTGCTTAGCTTTAATAAGTGCATGTAAATCAGCGTTTTGCATTATTTTGTGTGTTTTCGCAGCACCAGGCCTTCTTGTTAACGTATGATTATTGCCAGCCCCAGGCGCTGGATGTGCTCTCCACTTAGCTTTGGGAAATCAATGTTCACAGTGACTCGTACAGCTGAATGCAGAGCAGACACTCAGTGCTGTAAATTGGTGCTTCACTGCAGCTGTGATCACACAGTGAGGACCTCTGTTACCTTTTCACTCCCGTTCGCCTCGAGTTCATTAGCAGCAGAGGGAGGCAATCTTAGCCAGCAGTTGTATTAGCTGCTAGCACAAGCTTTAAGAATGGCTGCTGACTGATGAGGATAATTGGAGAGGCTGGGAGAAAGTATCAAGGTACCATTACAACCTGCCCACTCATTTTCTATGTGAGAAGTTTTCTGGAGAAAATCTCTGCTTGCTGTTTGTCTGAAGGGATTATTCATCAAAATTAAATCAAGTTCTTCTGCCCTTCATTTTCCCCCCAACTGACTGACCAGCTGACTAATGAAGGCTGTCACCACAGATTTCCATCCATTATAGCTTCCAACCACTGGAGAGCGACACGTTTTATCCTTTTCCTGCATAATTTGAGCTCAGGGCAACACCAACCGGGTAATGAAAGTGGGATTTTTCTGAATGTATAAAAAATGTTTAGTTGCTCATTAAAAACACTAAGTTCACAAAATATCCTCAAAACCAAAATTTGTGTTTGACGCAACTCTGTTTGCTGGTTTCCTACCCTTTTCTCTGGCTAATATATCTTTTATTATTAATATTAACGTTATTTGGACATTTAATTTAACTGTTAGGAATACTTAAAGCTTCCATAAACATAATAACACATAAAGCAATTTTGTAAAACGTAATAAAAAATTAACTTTCTGGTGGATAAATTAAGAGACTCCTACATCTGGTTTCAGTAACTCCACCCAGGCAGACTGAGGGAAATGACTCTTCATCAGGATGATGAGAACAGGGATTCTCAGCATTCTGATGGAAACTTTCCTGGTTAAACTTCAGACCTTCAGGCTGGCGCTCCTGACTGTTGAAGTGACAGAGACTCAGAGTCGTCTGGGATTGAAAGGGATGTGAAATCAGTAACTGAAGGGAAAAAATTCAAAACGACGCTTCGCTTTGGTCAGACAGGAGGTTCATCCTGAAAGCAGACCGCAAGATGCTGAAAGAACCAAACCAAACCTACAAAACCAAATTATGTCCTGAGAACTGCAGCAAAGTGGACAGAGGAAACATTTACTGTAACGAAGGCAGGATTAAAGTTACTAAAGATGAAGGTTCCTGGAGTTCTGTTCTGTTGACAGTTGAGTTTAAAATTTAATAATTTAAACATCAGAATAAAGAAAAAACTGAACAGCCAACATGGATCAGATGGTCAGGAGAATTTAATTTGTATTTTTTTAAGTGTTGTGTGGATTTAGTTACACTTGTGTCCCATATTTTTTCAGAAGTTTTGTTTTCTTCTCTTTTTTTGGTCAGTTGAGGTTCTGACCCTGAAACTCTTTTTTTTAATGTTGGATCATGACCTCTGACCTTATGAGGCCTGCAGAACTTCAGATGTTCTGGTTTCTTTAGATCTGGCTCCATGATCTTTTATCTGTTCAGAATTTCTTTGAAATAAAAATGTAGATTGTTGCAGCTGTTATCCAACGGTAACAGATCTGCTCCAGAGATGCTTGATCTCACAGATTAGTGGCTAAAATAAAAACTTTCATGCATTTAGTAAAAATCATTTGGCACTACACAAATTAAACCGACTTGGTTATGAATAAGACTAATCTCAAGTTTGTAAAATGTCAACGACTTTAGAAGGACGACGTTTAAATGTTCATTCTGTGTTTTTGCTGAGCAGGAGTTGATCCTGGACTTTATAACAGGAAGTGAAGAGCCTCATTTAACGGTCCGGGTCCAGGTCCGGGTCCGTACCGTTAAAACTTATGTTTACAAATTAAAAATCATCCTCCCCTCCACAACATCAAACTATTCATCTTCTGAGATGACAGTGCTGCAATTTTCTTTAAATTTGCAATTCAAAATATGATGCGTTGTTTATTTAAAGACAAGACATACAGGACAAAACGCCTGGTGGTAAAATCCTGACAACACAGCGATAAGTCAGAGAGGTCAAAGGTCAGAGTAAAGAGCCTGTAACAGAAAAACCTGATTTCTGCATCAGCAGCAGCTCAAACATCAACCAAACTGAAAACATGATCAAATATCTGCCCACAAATCTGTCAGCTTCACAAACACAAACTTCAGAATAAAAGCACACAGAACAACTGCAAAGAGAAACAAAAATCTGCTTTCAGTTTCTCAGGTTATCTGTTAGAATTTAATAATCTGAAACATTTAAGTTTAAGTAAAAACAAGAAATCTAAGAAGAGAAATATTTTTTTCCACAGCAGTTTTTAGTCTGATAGATTTTAAATTTCCACTGATTCTCTGCCTTCAACACATAATCATTAAATCTGTGGAAAAAAGTCATAATTACTGTAATTTGCTTCAGTGAAGGATTTGTGCAGTGAAGCAAGAAGCGCAGATTTCTGGTGATGAAGAACTTGTGGAAAAGATACTGAACTGAATCGGAAAGCAACAGAAAATAAATGTCAATGTAAAGTTTATTTATGTAGCATTTTACAAACAGGCTAAAACTGAACCAACCGTTTACAAAGACAACAGGATAAATTAACAAGGAGAAAATTAAAGGTAAAGCTCCATATGGCAGCTCTGGTCGTTTCATTAGCTGGATGTTTTACCTTTATGGGTTCAGATGTTTTACCTGCAGGTTTGTCAGCGACGCTCCGTCCGAAAGAGAAACGGCTGGATGAAATTTCACCGTCTGTAAAACACGAATCCAATAATTCTGTCGATTTCATTCACATGCAGAGCTACAGCCTGAATCCTGATGTCAGATACGGGTCCTAATGTACAAAAGAATATTGGAAATTAAAAAAGGAAGAAAAAAATTCAGTGCGTATGATTAAATTCCCGTCTGACAGGAGCTGCTGCCACCCACTGTGACATTTTGAGAGGCCTGGAGGCGCCGATGTGGTCAGAACCGAGGAGAGAAGCAGCAGAAAGGAATGGAGGCTGAACGCCGTTCTGCTCTGAAGAAAACAATAGGCTGAGCATAATTTAACGGCTCTCTTCAGCCAGAGGAGAGGAGGAATAATGAGCAAATAGCACCAATAAAAGTGGAATAATAGCAGGATTAGCAGTAGCCTCACAGGCTTCTGTCCAGCATGGTTTATTATTTACAAGTTGTGTGCTGTGAGGCCTGCAGCTCCAGATAATAATATTGTCTTGGGTAACAAAAGCAATAAGGCTGAGCAGAAAACTTTAGGCACACCCCACATCACTCCGCTTCTCCCCGGTGGAGTGTGGAGGAAGGAGAGGAGGATCATGGGTAATCATTAGCGCTGCTGCAGGATGCTTTTCTTATCGTTTATTGTTAATTCTGATTTCTCAGGGAGATGTGAACTGGTGGGAGATGAATCTGAGCGGAGAGGAGGAGCCGTGGCAGAGGTTCGGTTTTATTTACCGACAAGCCGAAATCACTGAAATAAAAGCCTGAAATATTTCTCTCTGTGTGATTAATATATTAGATATATTAATCACAATATGTGTCAGAAATATTTCACTTTCTGACACACAAGAAATATTCAATCAAGTATATTTGTATGGGACATTTCAGCAGTTTTACATTATAAAAACAACAACTGTAAGAGACATTCTGTCATATTTTGGTCAATATTTCATTATGGTTGTAAATAAACCAACCAGCTGCTGTTCAGCCTTGATTTAAAGGAACTCAGTGTTTGAATTGCCTTGTTGCTGAAAATGTGTAATAAATAAAACTACATTACCTCCAGATCTGTGGCATATAGAAGCTGAATGTCGCTCCTCCATGGTTGGTTCTGCACTTTTATGCAATATTTTAATTTCCAGTCATATTAATATTTTCTAAAATCCAATTCTTTTACCAGCTGCAGGTAATAATCAACATTAACAGAAATAAGTAAAATATTTCACTCTGTGTGGAAATCAAACCTGCTGCTGCTGCTGTAATTTATTGAGCTGACCTGTTCCTGGTCTTCATGCTGTTGTGTGACGGAGCCGTTTGCTTCGTCCTCAGGAGTTTTATCCACTCCAGCTGCCTGTTCCCCATCCTGGACCCATCAGTCACCGTCCTGGTTCTCACCGCGCCGCCGCCTCCCCAGAGTCAACGCTGCTCAAGCTGAGAAAAGTGAGAGACGAGCCGTTTGTTGCTTCAGAAGGCAGCAGCGCTTTAAAAGCAGAACCTCCACAGATCTCAGCCAGGGTGTGATGCATTGATTTCTGCTCCCATCAGATGGCTTTCAGTCTCAGAAAGCCTGAGTGAGGCGATGAGTCTCACCAAGCCAACAAAGCTGCAGCCGGTCTTCAGCAGAACCCCTTCAGAGCCTTTTGAGGGTTTTTCCCTCCGTGTGGAGTTCGTTCGTCCAGCGGGTCGCAGGGAGCTTGCTGGCTGCTGAAGAGATTGCTGCAGGGCAAAAAGATGGAATCGATCACAGGGAGGAAGGTCTGCAGCAAGAAGAGCCGGGTGGAGGTGAGCGCTCCATCCGGCTCACCTCCACCCAGAAGACCCAGCTTCATCTGGAGAAGCTCGGTTCCTCTCAGAGTCTCATCTCTGTTTAAGATGTGTAGCTCAGGGCATTTCCTCACAACACGCTGCTGCTGCTCTGAACATCTGTCAACATTTTTAAATATCATGTTAGAAGCAGCAGCTCAGATTTATTTTGTCCAAATAAACGGGACAAAAACTTGAAATGAGGTTTGAGTTTGTGAAACTGATTCAGTTCAGCATCATTTTATTTCTACGTTTGCTCCAGCGTCTCTCTGCTCTGCAGTTTGAAGCCGTTCGATGTCAGTGTGTCTGCCACAGGAAGACAATGTTTCAAAATAAAAGCCTGCTGACTGATGAGCAGCAGGGTTTATGGCTGACTCAGCAAAGCCTTCCAGCATCTTGGGACTTTATATAACTTTATGTATTCTAACTCTTCACAACTGAGTGTAAAGAAATGTTTCTGATGCAGTAAATCTCCAAAGAACAGAATATTCCTCATCCTTCAATGTAACCGACAGAATAAACAAAAAAGCGTCTGTTGGAGGGAATCGGCTCCTGACTGGCTCCAGTTCCAGCCAGGAGGGAGTATTCTCCCCTCAACAATGAGTCTGCTTACTCTGCCAGACGACACAAAGCTTGTCTAAGAATGGTGATAACAAGGCAGGATGGAGAGACGAGGAGGAGGAATGAGGTTTCGTTTAAGGCGGAACAGATTACAGATAAACTGCGTCTAGATTTAGGAGAAAAGTCATAAGCAGTTTACAGAACCAAAGGGAACATGACGCGTCTGCTTCTGATGCCACTTTATTTAGAAAGATACGACATTAAGATGCTTAACTGAATTATGTTGATAAAAAACTAAATAAGACAAAGAAACCGTTTGTGTTCAGATTAACAAAAATACCCTGGAATTACTGAGACTTTTCCTCTCAGCTGCTTGAACTGAATGGTGTGGTGTGCCATTAAACAACATAAATACTTAGCTAAACATTTAGCTTCAAATTAAATAATTAGTTAAGCTAAATATTCAGCCTGCAAGCTACATATTTAGCACAATATTTAGCTTCAAACTGAATAGCCAAGCTAATATTTAGCTTTAAATGAACATCTAAACAGCCAAATAATGTTTATTTAGCTTTAAACAAACAAACTGAAGATGCAGCTTAAATTGCTAAATTTAGTTTTAAGCTAAATAATTAGCTCAGTTCTAAGTATTTAGTTAAAATGTGGACTACCAAAATAAAAGCTGCATCTTCCAAACAGCTTTATAAGCTTCTGTTTTCAAATCGCATCTTTATTATCGTTTCTTTTCTTGTCCAACATTTCAGCTTCAAACACAAAATGAGCCGTTTAGCTCCGAGCTAGCTAAATATTTAGCTTGTTAATTAAATGTTTAGTTATTTACAAATAAATGAATAACATGGTGAGAAGATGACTTTGAAAAATTAACTCCTGTTTTTCTAACAGGCAGATTAACTCAACTGGTTGCTGTTAATCTGACAGTGTTGGCAGCTGGAGTACCCAGAGAGAACGCACCGGGAGAACGTGCAAAGGTTGTTTCAATCCAGAATCCAGGCTGGGATTCAAACCCAGAACCTTCTTGCTGCAAAGCAACAGAGCGATTCTTCCAGACATCATATTTATTTATGCTTATTATATTTATGTTTGCTTCTAGGAACATAAACAGGCTTTGGGAATAAATCTGGCTGCCTCTGGTTTATTCTGCATAGCAATATGTGTTACATGTGGTTTCATTCATTAAATCTGTTTATATTCAAGTTATTAGAAATGTTATTGCTTCAGCAGTAAAACAGAAAATATTCCGCAGATTTTCAGTGGAGACCACATTTCATACAAATATCCTGCAATAAAATATTTCACATAAGAGCAACAAAAACCTTTCATCGTTAAAAGATCATTTCACACAAAAATGTGAATAAAGTATAAAATATGACAAAAACATGATAAACCTCGTCAGTAAAAATGATCACAAAGTGAGACTTGTTTTTTTAAACTCGCTGTTGTGACTGAAGGACCAAAAAAAGAGAAAAAGATGAATAAGATCATTCACCCTGACGAAGTGAAAGGTTAAATCATTTAAAATTGAATTTAAATGATTTCTTTCTCTTTTTACTTTACATTTTATTGGCTCCTGGCTGAATAACACCTCCATGAGCAGAACAGGAGTTATCTCCTCAGGCCAGTCCCTCTGGACTCTCATCTGCTCCACAATATTCCAGCAGCTCCATTAAATAACTTCAATTACCGTCATTTCAATGACCTTGACAGAACGTAGAAAAAATCAATAGAAGCGCCCCCCAAACCCGAAGACCAGCAGGTCACTGCGTCTAATTCTGTGTTTGATGAAGGATTACTGGTCTTCATCATGTTGTTCAACAGGAAATGGTTCCATAAAAGTGAAAGATCTTATTTATTTGATGTCCTCTGTGATAATTTCATCCATATATCAACTCCTCTGAGTCCAAGCGCTCCGTCGAACTCCGAGGTTATTTTCAGTTCCACATTAAAATGTTTCTTTGTTGCTGCTGTTCTCTGACAAGGACCCCAGACTGAAGCAATGTCAGCTGAATGTGAGGTTAGACAGAGAGCCGTTCATCAAACATCTGAACGTTTCAGCTCCTCCAGCAGAAACGCAAATTTAAATCACTTCATCTGCGTTGACAGATTTTAACATAAAACAGAACCATGGAAACAAGCACAATGCAGACTTTTTCCAAATTAAAGATATGAAAAACATGAAGCTTGGTTCTGTTCATTTCTGGTTCTGTTCAGCGGGACGGGTTCTTCCTCTGATCGGAGATTTTAGAGAAACTGGCACTGAAACCACATGATGCATTTAAACTGGATTCTTTAACGTTTTGTAGATCTTTACTGGTTTCAAATTTGTCTTCATCTAATAAACAGAATTTGTCTAACAGACTCAAGGTCAAAGGTGAGTTCAGAGAAAACAAACATGGCCGACGAGGCAGAAGCTGTGGCAATATTTAAAATCAGCAGAAAGGCATCATGGGAGTTATTCTGTCTTGTGTTTGTGTCGCTTTCTGATTGGCTGATTGATTATCTGATCATCTTTAGAGTCGGCCAATAATCGCTGCGTCAGGAGAAAATCAGCATAAAACTGTGTGAAGCAGGAATTACACAGTTGTGTGTTTTGTTTTACATTTTGTTTCACCAAACACTAAAAACTGCATGGAAAGAGAAATATATCAAAAAGATGATAATCATCTCCTTTTATAGAAATAAAAATGTGATGCAGCAAGAAAAATAATTAAAGGTTCATATTTTTCACATTAAAAGCATTTTGTAACAATTATATCAGTAAAAACTCAAAGAATGAAACCAAATATTAAAGTTATCTGCAGTAAAGTTTATTCAGATGTTGGTGTAAAAATGTGTCTCCTATTTTATGATCTTGACTTTTTCTTCCACAGCTGCTCTCAAATCCTGGAGGTTCTGCAGGTCTCATCTATAAACTCTAGTTCTATCTGCAGACCTTCAGCTGGATTAAATTAAATGAAACCTGGTGCTGAATAATGTGTAGGATCCCCAGTAAACCTGCTCTGCTAGAAACACGGAAAATCAATCTGTGATGTACGACGGCGTTTATGATGAAAGGCTTCACATGTGAGACGAAGAATTTTTATTTCTTTCAACAGGAGCCAATGACGGGTCAGATAGGACAAATATGATTGTTAATTTCCATCAGAACTCTGATCAGCTGAAGGCTTTTTACTCATTTTTTACCTTTCTGATAGTAAATTATTACCGTCTACCTTTGAAGCATTAAATGCACGGCGGATTCTCTGAATCACTGCGACAGGAAACGTCTAATTTTAATGATATTGTGGAGGTAAAAGAAAAAAGTTCTGGAAAGCTGTTTAATCTGGGACGGGTTCTGGTCAAGGACGACAACAACGTTCTGTGCTTTATTACCAGAACCCAATTAAATGCCACTCAAAGTCACCGAGCAGTTTGCCTTTCACAGCCTCTGGTCCAGAGGAAACATTTCCTCTGTCGTCGACATTAAAAGGAAAAGTAATCCAGGTTTTTCTGTCGGTGGAAGTTTTCACGGTGCTCTCTGATATTTAACCGACATGAGGAGAACTGGGCCCGACACTGAGCCCTGCGAAGCGCCACAACCTACCTGCTGTGTGATGAGAAACAGTTTGAGCTCAGAACCAGGATCAGTTTTAAATACTGATGAACTTCAGATGTTTTTTGCTTCTCTTATCTGATTTAGTTTTTTGCCTGCGACCTTCACTTTGATTGCAAGTTTTTGGGAATTTTAGGTATATAAAAATATATTAGAAGAAAAACATTGAAGCGTTTAATATTCTCTACTAACATTTAGAAAAGTCTAAAGCGATAGAAAAAGTGAGACTGTGAAGGAAAAGTGTTAATGAAAATCCTAAGTCAAATCGTTTTGTTAGTCATTAATATTTTTTATTAGTTTATTTTATTTTATGGTTGAATGTAAGTGCTGCTGCTATAATGCACAGCTCTTGAAAAAAGATTGTAGATTACAAAAAGGTTTTAATCTCATTAAATAAAGGTTATTATCTTCAGATGAACACATCTTGAAAAAGGATGAACTGAAACAGAAACTTAGATTCAAATCCAGGCAGAAACTCAGAAAGATTCACCTGCTGGAGAAACCTGCAGCATTAATCTCATGTTTCATGTTTCCACCAGCAGTATTTGTATTTGGAGTTAATTAGTTACAATGAAAACTATCTATTTATCATAATTACTTAACGTCTTACTGTTGGGATCGCAGTATTAATTCAAATGCTTTGTTTTTCCACCTTCTCTTTAATTTGGAGTATAATTAGAGCTGCAACTGAAAAATAACTTTATGTAAATAAATATCAGCCAAATTTCTCTTTATGCTCCAGATTTGTTCTAATTTACCGGAGCTAGAAAAGATAATTGGGATGTTAGTTTCCTTTACGTTGCTCCGTCTTTGTTCCTGCTTCATGTGTGAAAACTTCGGCTTCGCCGAAATTTCTTGGGAGATTTAAATAGGAAAAAGCATCTGAAATGGGAAGTGCAGCTGACTTTCTATTTGCTATTCATCCGCCTGATGCGCCTCATTTACACACAAGATGCCAAGTGGAGTTTTTCTTTCCATGAATAACTCATGCCTTACCCAGAGGGTTCTAACTGCAACACAAATATACAAACTCAATGTTTAGATTTGGTCCAATCTAAGTAAATATGCTTGTTCTTTCCTCTTAGTGTTGAAGATTAATTATATTTACAGATTTTAAGCACTGTAGACACTCCTATAGAAAACGTTCTGAAAGGTCAGAATCTGTTCAGGTCAACTACGGTCAGTCCAGCTGAAATATGGAGAAAATCCCTAATCAGCTGCAGCATTTCATAACAGTTACTCTGTATAATCAAACGGGCATCAATCATGCAAGAGTTTTAAAATCTGTTATGTGTACATTCAGTTATTGATGGGCTTTCTTTGCATATTTGAAAATGTTTTCCTCTATTTTACTGAAATACTGTGAGCTGACCACATGATTTTTGTTTTGTGTCATAAAACGGCTGATTTGCAGAGGAGCTGCTGCAGGAACATCATAATGATTTGAAGTGATGAGAGAAGAAAACTGAGCAGCTGCTGGAGCAGAACTGGAGCGCCGATCCTTTCTTACCCTTTGTGATCGTAACGTAGCTGTTGTACCATCTGGCCTCTTTGTGCTTCAACCTTCAGGTTGGGAAGAAGTATTCGCTCGCGGCTCGCTCCACTGAGGCGCCTCGTAGCCGCGGCCGCGGGTCCTCCAAACAGGTGCAGCTGTCCTGGCAGGATGCCTGACAGTTAAGCTCTGATGTGGCGATACAAGAGGCCTCTCACTGCAGCGCCTCCTTAAGTTTCTGCTCACGGCGCGCTGCGCGGAGCACACAAGAAAATTTCATCTGAAAATGTTGCAATGATGTTTGGCTCAGAAATAATAGGAAACATGTTTTGATCAGTTATACAAATAAAATCAGCGGAAGAACAACAAGTTAAAACACTTCTGTTTCATTTTTTAACCAAAACATTTCTAGTAATTAAGAACCTCAGCAACACGTCCATTCAGCTACAGATTTTTCACTCACATTTAAAGCAACAGAGATATTGTCAAGATATTCCCTAAATGCATGAATGGCTTTAAACTTCTGGAGGAATCAGGAGGATCAGGAAAAAAAACAGACAAGCACAGAAAAAAACATGCAGGTTTCACAAAAAACCTTCCATAGATCAGATTCAACCCAGAATTAAAAAGCAAAACTAAAAGTCTGATAGCAGTGATTCCAATGATGACATTAAAAAGAAAAACTTGCAGAAACAAGATAATCAAAGCTGCACAAGTTGGAAAAATTAATTCAGGCTGAAAAGAGCTTCTTTTCTTTGTTAAATAAAATGAAATGTTCATGTTCTCTTTATGAAAAGTAAAGGAACTTATTGGTGTAAAACTATCCTTCAAAAATGTGACAAACATCATCAATCCTGAACAAAGTAATGAAGCTGAGGATAAATCCTTTCTATGACATTTCAATAAATTTGACGATGATTCACAAGACATTTTTGCACTCAGACATTTATAGTTTTAGAAACCTGCTCCAGAAACTGGTTCAAATAAAAAAGCTGTGAAGTGACAGCTGTCACATGACTTTTTGTGCACAGATGGTTCACGGCGGCTAAAAAAGTACTCAAGGTGCAGTTAAAAATCCATGATGCGTCAGCTCCAGCTCTTCGCCCCTTCAGTTGGGAATAAAAAGTTAAGTTTCTGCACTGAATTTGTCACTGGTGACACTTTTAGGCGTCGTCCCAGTAAACAAACCAACAAGCCAGTGGAGGACCTTGTGAACTATTCAAAATCAAAGTTATGACAAGGGCAAAGTCAAATTTTACAGCAAAAAGCCAGCAACCTTCACACACACTCAGTAGATACTTAGAATAAATCGGCGCACAGAGGAGAAAAAAACCTTCTCCAGTTAAAAAGAAAAAAAAAATCAAAGTTATTATCTTTGGACCTAAAGAGGTTTAATCTGGAGTCATTACAGATAGAAACCAGGAAATCTGACCTGAACCTTCAGAGACACATAAAGACGATTACAAAGTCAGACTTCTATCAGCTGAAGAAATAATTTAACAAACAAAGAGCTGCAGGAACTCAACCAAGTGTTTCTCTGCAGTCACATGATGCTGCCACCACCACGTTTCATGTGTTTTTGTTTTTTGACTTCACACCGTCAGAAACGGCGTGTTTATGAGATTTTCTGTTATTCCAAAGGTCTGAATGAAATTTAACTCTATTTTCTAAAATGTAATTAATCACACATAATTCATGATTTATGAAAAGTGGGTGAATTTCACATGGCATAATGCCTTTAATAAATCAAACCATCATGTGAAAACTTTTTTTCAAACTAGCGCTTTTGTCTGATACCAACATTAGCTTCATGTTGTGAAACATTTAAACTAAAACCAGAACAAATCTGGACGTGGCAAATTGTAAGTCAGCGTAGCGACTCTTAAATAACTTCCTCCTTCCAGCCTGAAACTGATTATTTGAACTAAAACATGGCTTTGTGTCGTGAAAGCAGGAATCCAGGATGAGGTTTTTTATTTCTAACATTTTAATTCTCCGAGGCGCCAAGCGCAGGTGAGCCTAACGAACAGACGCTCTGCCAGCTCACTGAAGGGAAGCAAAGAGAAGCAGTCTGCCAGGAATCAATAAGAAGCTGTTTTCTGATGGAAAATATGTGATGCTGGACTCAAAAAGTTTCCTCTCAGTGAAGATGAGTTTTAAATTGGATACATTTTCCTTTACCTTTAAAATTCAGGCCAGATTGAGTCCAAATGGAGACAGTTGGAGTGGAGAGGGACATTTCTCAAGATGCTTTCCCTCTGGAACTAATTATTTGGGATGCAGTTTGTTTTTCAAATGAACCTGTGACATCTTCACGCCTTTGCTGCGCAACAATCAATCAGACAAATCAAACATGTCGCCTGCAGAATCAAGCAGCTGCAGCTTCATTTCTATAAACCAAAATGTTCTTGGTTTGTTCTGTGAATCTGTTGAGTTTCCATCTGAGGTTGAGGAGAAACAATGTGAGCAATGCATTTTCTCCTTCCAACATGTTTCTCAACAATAGATACATTTTCAACATATTGCACAATAAACCTGCCAAACATTTTCCACACCTGTACTTTTCCTGCTGCTGTATTTCAGGTTTATAATTGGTGTTAAAATGGAGCGGGTTCGGACCCGGATCAGAATGGAAGGTCCTAGAATTTTCACACACAGGATCACAGATTGTTTTTTATCAAACTCAGAATCGATGCAGCTTTTAAAGGACGACCTCAGGTGTCGTTTTAAATGCTAACGGTATCAATAAAGATGTTATGTGTGATTTGTGAAGCATGAGCCAAGCTGCATACACATACACCCACATAATGGAGGCAGAGAGAGAAAATACATGGATTTATGCACTCAGCAGAGGAGGTGAGAAAAGAGAACACAAAGGAAATCAAAGTGCAAAAAGTGAACAAAAAAATCTAAAAATATCCAAACTGCTGAAAGCCTTTTCATCTGCTTTATGCAGTCTCCTCCTGCATTAATAAAAAGTCCTATTTTTCCCAGAATGCTGTAATAAAGTTTTAAACTGAAATGCAAAGACAGGAAGTTTGACTCCTGTTATATTGTTGACCTAACAGTTTTATTTTCTTTAACACTTTTTTAATTGGAACTCAGATCTGTTTGTAATACATATTTTATTTTATGCATTCCTACAATCTAACTTGTAGGAACGCAGATGTTAATTTTTCTGTGAAAATTTTCCTTTTAAATGAGTTTCTAGTCAGCAAGACGTTTTTCCTGTTTCACATATAAATTAATTTTGTGACTTTTGTTTGAATTATTCCAGCTCAGCTCAGTTCAAAATGACCTTATTGATGTTCATAATGAACTGGGATTACTTCTTTGGATTCATAAATTAGAAACCTGACAAGATTTGTGACAAACATTCAGATGTTTTTTCATGTAGTTTAGATAATGGAAGAAGTTTATGCACCAATTTTAGGTAAATCGTGTCGGTTTGGAGTGAAAACTTAAAAAACAGAAGATAATTTGATAATTAGATCCACAGCTGGAGTGTGCGGCTGGTTGTGTTCAGTCTTTTCCTGGAAGCTGAATGTTTCTGTGTGTGAATGCTTGAGAGAAAATATAACATAAAAATGCCACATTGATAAACACTTCGGTTCTGCAGGGGTTCTTCAATCGGACCAGCTGGACCAACGATTCTGCTCTGCATGCAGCAAATAAAACCCACCGACATAAATGAGCTGTTTAATGCGTTTGTGTTGGCACAAACCCATGCAGGTTTTTTTTCATTCACACAAACATCTGACACCTTTCTCTCTCCGTACAGAGAAACTTCCTGCTTACGTTTAAATCCGGAGGATCCGACCCAGACAGACAGAACGGATCCTGGAATAATGAGGATTCGTTTTCTTTTTTATATTAAACTATTTTTAATAGTTTGCTCAAACTTTTCTTCATATCCTGTTGATATGATCCAGTATGCTACCTTTACTTTTTCCTCTGAGTTTTTCTGTTTTCCTTTTTTTTTTTAAATCAGTTTTTCTTCTGGTTATTGTTTCATATCTGAACGAAACAGATGAATTTTATTCTACTTTATATCAGATATTGGATATAAAAACTGATCATCAAAGTTAAAAATGCAGCATTTTTTAGATCAATACAAAATGGTAGGACATGAGAAATCTTTTCACCGCTGTTATTTATATGCATGTTTTCTTGTGCAATTCAACCAGACAAAAGCAAATATGTCAGGGTGAAAATGTGTTTTTGATCAGGTAGAAAACCCATAAGCTAATACTTTGTTTAAGCTGCACAATCTTGGTTTCTTCAACAAGTAATTTTTGCATTTTGATTAAAATAGTCAATATTGCGGCTTCCTGGCAGGAGGAAGCTGCAGACAGCCGGATGACCGAAGGGAAGAGGAGATCTGGCAAGAGGAGCGAGGTTCTGGATGGCTTTGAAAATGTACAGAAGAATTTAGATTTAACCAGAAGCAGCTGCTGAAGGACACAAGTGATTTGGAAACTGTAGTTTTAAACCATTTGAGGAAAATAAAAGAGAAATATATAAATCAATGTCTGTAACGAGGCGATGACCAAGGTCAAAATCTGCTACGTCTGTTATATCAGGGGTTAAGGAGGGTGGAGGTGGTTTATGTAGCGTAAAGTGAAGATATGCATAATAACTGATATTACTAATGTGAATTTAAAAAACTGTTTATAATTAAGTAAATTAAATGTAAATCAAGATTTCAAATCAGAAAAATAGAGCTGAATGTCTTCTGCAAGGAGGATATTGAATTTGAAGAAATTCTGCCAGGGAAGGAAATAACTGATGATGAGGACGGAGCCCTGAGGCACACCTGGTGTAACAGGAGGAGTGGGATGTGAAGGAGTTTAGAGAAACATCATGATCACGGGTCACTGCGGTCATGAGTCCATTAAATTCAAATCATTTCCAAACACCAGTAACTTCATAAAGCATCTGCTTGTCTGATATTTATCTGGACAAAATGATTTTCCAGCAGCTAATTGATTCAAATAAAAATGACGCGTCACAAAATCTGTTATATCAATCAAATATCTGCTGCTGCTCAGACGGTTTTATGATTCAGGCACATTTAGTCAGAGGGAAATACGTTTTTAGAAAACATAACTCACCATAAACTGTATCTGATGCCACTAAAGCTGAAGTTTTAAATACGTTATCAGGTACAGTAACACATGCAGAACAGCAGGATGGATCTTATCCTGTGATTGGTGCAAAGTTCAGTCGCCCTGTTTGATTACAGCTAAAAGACATCCTCACCTCTCTGTTAGTACAAACTCTACAATCCTCTTCATTCACTGTCAGTCAGCCTGACAGACACAGACAGGAAGTTGTGTGTTTGGAGTTCCTGCAGCTTCAGATGATGAACAGCTGGTCCCGCCCACATTGATCTGCAACGGAGAAGAAGCTGTTCAGAGCAAAACCAGAAATGCACCTTTCTATCAGCTCACAGTCATTATTTCTGTTCATTCGGTTAAATCAGACTGATGACTGGAAGAAAGTTGTCCTGGGTCGTTTGACCTCTCTGCCTTCCTGAAGGTCGTCTGTTCGGTCTGACTGGACCAGACGAGTTCCTGCAGACTTTCTGCATGTTTGTGCATATTTTAGCACACTAAGAGGCTTGGACCATATGTTTCCTGAAACCAGCTTTCTAATTAGTTACAGTGTAATTATAACCAGAACATAGAGAATTTTAATGGGATTTTATCTGACAAAGTGGAGCTTAATTTTGAAGTGAATGAAAAGTATGCATTGCTTTACACACACACACACACACACACACACACACACACACACACACACGCACACGCACACGCACACGCACACACACACCCCTCCACAATCCAAATGGTGGTTAGATTACCCCCAATTTAAAAAAATAAAATAAATTATCTATGATTTTTCAGAGCTAAACAGCCAAGACATAAGAAAAAAAAACAAACAACCAAAACAAAAACCAACAAGACAAAACAGCCAAAACAGCATCAGCTTAGTGGAGAACTGATGAAAGGATCAAATACGTGACGTCAGTCTGTAGAGAGAAATCAAGAACGAGTCAAAGGGAACAACAGACGTTTCTGGAGACATTGTATCAAACAGTTCACCATAAAACACAGAATATCAATAAAAGATGAAAACAATAACCCAAAAATTTTACTCAAGTAAGAAAAGTGTTATTTTAACATGTTTTTACTCGAGTAAAACATTCAAAAGGTAAAAGTTAAGAAGTAGTTGATCAAACCATTTAATATTTAAGAATCATCAGATGGACTAAAATATAAAATTATTTGGAATTTAAATTTTTTTAAATTTCTTTCAATATAAAGTTTATGAAATGGTAATAAAACTACAGGTGTGTTTGGTGAGTGGGCAGACAATCCAGAAATTTTACTCAAGCTAAAGTCATAATACTTAATAAAATTATTCAAATAAAAATAGAAAGTACAGCTTAGTAGAAATACTCTGAAAAGTATTTTTCCCCAAGAGGTTATTGAAATAAATGTAAATATTAAAACCACAAGCAGTTTTAATTAATTCTCACAACAAGCTGCATAGGAGACATAAAAACATGGAAACGTTGCTGTGATCAGATCAGAAAAAAACGGAACATTTTGAAAACGCTGCATGTTTTATGGTGGGAATGAAAACAGAAGTTATTACAAACACAAGACAGCAGAAACTCAACAGCTTTTAATCTCTTACTTTTCTCAGAGCATTAATGTTTCATTTGGTAATTTTTCAAAATGATCTAAAGCAGCCTTTAGATGGAGAATTAAATGTTGATTAATATTAAAAGATAACTATTAAAAGTCTCTGTAATATTTCAGGCCCGAAGACAAACAGTACTGACCTGCAGTGATGAAGGTCAAAGGTGAAGCTTTCAGTCCATCTTTCTTCTTCTTGATTCCAACCAGAAGTAGAGGTCAAACTTAGGGATGGAGAGCAGTGAGAATATTTTACAACAATACCACAACACTTAAGAAATAAATGAGAAAGAGTGTTTTCTACCCCAGAGAGGATGAGAAGTCATTTAAAAATGGGTCTGGCTGCATTCTGACGGTTTAATGCTGCAGCGTAATGTGGTGTGGAGCCTCAGGGCCCAGGGGGGGAATTAAACATTTTCTCCACCAGCCACTGAGGCTGAGGCTGCTGGAGAAAATGTTATTTTTGCTTTCAATTACAAACCCCACCAGTACAAGCAAATGACATAAAATACATGATTTATTCTTAACTCTATGAAACCCAATTTACTGACAATATGTTTACCATTGTAAACTTATTGTCTGTAGTATCTGTACATATGAACAGATACTAACTAATTTAACATAAAGCCTGGACACCTTAACAGAGGCGTCGTGCAATAAGTTCACCTGTAGTAATTACCAACTTCAAATTTAACTACACAACCCAAATATTCTTGCAATCATTTAATATGTTGAACATTTTGGCTACAACTTCCCCAGACCGTATTTACTGAAGATGTCTAGTTATTTTAAAAACATTTTTAAATGGTATCAGTAGCTGTTTTCTAACAGCCATTTGTTGTTCCTCCGTTTTCTATTGAAATTTACAATTATTCTTCATTCCTGTGTTATCCTGTCAAGTCTTCCGTTTTTTCTGGGACACTGCTGTATTTTATATCCCCTCTTTGCCCCCCTCCCATGTTAGCGTCTCTCCCTCCCGCCTTTACAGTGGTAATACCTTCGTGACGTTACTGTGTGGTAATTAACATATCGGTTAGTTTGACACATTTTTCTGAATGGACTTACGCACTTTTTAGATTTAGTTGTTGAAGTTTTTCTGGTCTCATATCCGCTCACTGAAATGGTGCCATTTATAACCTCGGTGGAAAGGGGCGGGGCCAAGGAGGACTGAGGGATTTCATTGGATAAGCCCAAGATTAGCTTCGTTACCTCACGGTCTGCTGGTCTCGTGTCCGCTCTCTGTCGCCGTGGTAACCTCCCACTGACCAATGGCAGGTTATGTGAAAAAAACAAACTACACAACGGTGTGAAAGTTTCTTGGTTCGGCGACTTTATGCTGATCTGACCTGAAAATGCAAAATGAAAAACATGAAATCTGTGAAGATTATGGATTATAAAAACTGGATTAGAACCAATACAGAGCCAAGATAACGGCAAACACTAAAACCAGCAGTCTGACAAATACATGACATTTATCCAGAAAGCTTTTTATATATATATATATATATATATATATATATATATATATATATATATAAACAAGAGATAGCAGCAACATAAATAAGTCAAGGGTCAAATTTTGAATTTCCAAAAACAATAAAAGACAAGACAATATCACCTTTGAAAACAGCCTTTTCTATTTATTCAGGTTTTCTTTGTGGAATATTAAGACGTGTTTGATGATCTAAACAAAAGCAGAAGAAATCTGTAAAGATGTACACACTTGGTTACCCGGCAACGCTGTGGCTGTTACACCAATATAATGTGCAACATGATTTTCTATAGGGGTAAAAATGGCTCCCTGGGTGGGCTTGGTTCTAATTATTATAATTACTTTATTTTGTACACCAGACATTCTATTAGGAAAAGTCATGAACTGTGAGATACACGAGGTTTTATTAGGCTGCAGGAAATTGAAAATGCACAAAGGACAGAAATGAACTGACTGCAGTTATAGTGGAGAAATAAAAGTGTAGCCTTGTTGTCAGATAATATTCTGGAGATTCAAAGCCAGCAAAACTTCACCGTAATAATCTGAAGAATGTTGTTACATTTATTAGAAAATCTAATCCTCTATCGGGAAAAAATAAACTTCTGATGTTTTGTTTTCTGTTGCTTTAATTGGCCTTTTTATCGACAATGTATTCATTAGGAAACAGTTTTACAACAGAACATTGAAACAATTTTTATGAAACAGTTACTGTAGATATACAATAGAGAGAATAATACACACAGTTAAAAAAGAAAAGAAAAACTCCCTAATATATAATTATAACTTGGGAATTAGTTTTGAGTAATGCTCACTGCATTTCTTGTTATTCAGTTTTACGGCTGCAGTGGGTCTCTGCCCTTTTTCCTACTAGGGTTCTGGATCCAGGCCTTCTGCAGGTCTCATGTTCTGCCCTGATTGATGCTCTGCTGCTTTAAAGCTGCAGCAGACAGGAGGCTTTTCCCTCTCCCTCCTCAGAAACACATTTGGTTGGGTTTGTATCTTCTGGTTGGGTTTGAAACCCAACCAGAAGATATTATTTATTTCTGGTTATCTATGGGTTTTTGCATTAATCTATTTTGGTTTCTCATTTCAGGTTTTATTTCTTGAAATGAGAGACTTTCATTTAATCAAAGTCTTTGTGTGGTCTCCTGTAATGTTTCCCCACCAAACGAGCCTGTTGGACGTAACACAGAACTAGAACTAGACATTTCAAATCTGAGACTTCACAGCCATTCTGGTGTGAAGTCAGCAGCTCTGGTGTTTTATCGCAGCAGTCATTTTACATATTTTAAATGAAAACAAAATAAAGAAAACTTAAGAAAACGCACACCATCAGCTGATCTTTGTGATTAACAGTTGAAACGCATAACACTTTGAATATTGTACATTTAAATAAATAAAACTTCAAAAATGAACGAGAAAGTTCAATAAAACATACAGAAGAGTAACAACACACCTGCACAGAATGGAACTGAACAGTTCAACAACATCCACGTGACATCAGTTCACCTGTCCGGGACAAAGGAACCGCATAAAACCAGTCAGTTGTTCACACATGTGCTGCAGCAGTAAGGCCTAACGAACAAAAACATTCACCTTCCCCTGAAATATGTATAAAACTGAAACGAGCATCTTACAAACACGTTCGCTAAAAGATTCTAAACCATTTTGACCTTTACAGAAACTAGTCGGTCAACAAAACTCCGTCAGAAACTCACCTTCCGCAATAAAACAACCATGAACGCGCTGGTGAAAGAGGAAGTGACGTCACTTCTTCTTCTTCTTCTTTTGTATTTTATTGGCGGATGTCAAACCAACTTAAGGTGCATTTACCGCCACCTACCGGATTTACGTCGCATGTTACGCAAAAATAAAATACATAAACTAAACTTTCTCAAAATGATTACATAGATTTGGTACAATAAGATAAAGTTGAAAGTCGATAAAATTAAGAAACTAAAAATACATACAGTTAATAAGTAAGGCATTTTAATGGAATGTATTATGCTTTCTTTTCAGGTTATAAAAAACTTGATATGTTCTGAACTGCGTAGAAATGATTGGAAGAACCCTGTGGCGACCAGAGCCGGATCAGGGCAAAATGCCAGCAAAGCTTGAATTTTAACACAAACCTCAGAACATTTTTACATTTGTTTGAGGATGAGAATACATTAACGTCAGAATTTATAAATACTCCAGAACCAACTCATGAAACCACTATGATTATAACCTTAATCTGCCTGATTATAATCTGATTATAATCTGATTATAACTATTACAATAACTCAAAAATTCAACATTTTGAAACTCTGCAGAGTGCCTAATAAAGTAAAGGAGCGTCTGTTTAAAAAAGGAGCATGTGTTAACTATGTTATCACAAACACACCTATAATTCTTCAAAATACTTCCTGTTTGAGTCACTCAAAATTAAAATAAAAAGTAAAAGTTTATAACCACCAGCGGAGTGTTGTCATGTTCTACATAAAATAGCATTAATCTCCTGAGACAACATTAAACTCATCAGACTGAGGATTAACTTGGACCTGGAAAGATCTCTTCCCAAACTCTCCACCTGCCTTCCCAAGTCTTTACTGGTTATTTGCTCCTGTCATGTTGAGATTCCTGGCAGCTAAAACCATTTAAATCCAGTTCTAAAGCAAATTTTACCCCTAGGATTATTCACCGTAACATCATATGCATTAGTCCACAAACACTGAGACGTATATACCTTAATCCTCGGAAAGGGCAGGGCCTGGAACGGCTGCAGGGAAATAATTCCTGCCTGCTCCCTCATGTCTGCAGGCGTTTTCAAATCTCCAGTCAAACAGGAGAAAACTCCTCCATGCGAGGCGCTGGCATGCAGCTCCACGCCGGCATTAATCCTGAACCCATTAACCATCTGCAACCA